>NC_035441.2:178564790-179231124 GCF_002127325.2 Helianthus annuus
CAATAAAATATAAACCTTGGTATGTAAATTGTAAGACATTTGAGTTTTGTAAAATATAGTAATAACCACTAAACCACAGGGATCAAAACCGCAATTTACTCCAATTTCTTTTTTATATTATATTATATAACTAGATTTTTGCCCGTGCCGCGCGTTGCGGCGGCGACATCACGTCAAATAAACCAAAAAATACCTTGAAGTGACACCTGCGATCCCATCCTAGCTTTGCAAGAAAGCCCAAAAAATAACAAACAAAGAAATAAAAACAACTATTTGACTACTAATTTCAAATTATGTTGGTGTGATTTAGAAACTAATAACCAAGTCAGTGATAGATTGGTATGAACAGTTTACATCTATGAATCCTACGAATCTGAAACATAATTAAATAACTTACATTGGATCAAGAAATTAAGAAGCACAAACATATGATCAGAAGCTTGAAGACGGAAGATTGAAGATTCATGAAATAAATGGATTGAATTGTGAATATACATATATATATATATATATATATGTATATATATATATATATATATCCCGTGCCATGAACATTAGCTTAACGTATTACGTGTTCATTAGATTTCGTGAAGCAAAGTCGATTGCATTATATTACAAACTTCGGATCTTTACCTACGACATTATTGTTGGTGCACTTGTGTCTGTACTTTGTCTGTATTCGGTCTGATATAAACGATGTCCTGATTTGTATTGTAAGTTGACCAAGTCAACCATCCTCCGGTTTGACTTGGACAACATTTGAAAGATGTTCTGATCGAAGGAAAGCCTCGAAGGATACACCTGATCCTTCGAGGTGATCGAAAGATATGGTTCGACCATGGTTCGACCATTAGACCTCGAAGGATGATCCTTCGAGGTCCATGCTGATCTTTCGTGTAACATGTGGTCGACAGATGATCCTTCGGACCATCTGTCGAATCCTTCGACCAGACCTGCTGAGCTGGGTATATATACCCATGCATGTGTTGAGTGTGAGTTAGTTCTGGAGTTCTGAAGTTCTGCCATTTGCACCGAGAGATAGAGAGTGTTGAGAGCATTCTGTCCAGAACTCACACACACACACACTTGAGAGTTTACATGTTAGATTTGTAAACATTGAGCTTGTAACCGAACCCTCATTGCATTAATACGACTAGTGTTAATCGGTGAATCTTTGTGTGTTTGTTTCTCTACTTGCTACTAACTCGGTTTGCTTGCTAGCTTGGATTCCGCACTCGCTAGTAGGTTTGTATAACAAGGTTTAGGTTCGTAATCCTCCGCGAAACAGGGACCTACAAGTGGTATCAGAGCTAAGGCTCTTAACCTTGTTTAAAACCGGGTTTTTACAAGTTTTGGTGTGTTGGACACTTGGTTTAGCACCCGTTTTTGGTGGTTTTCTTGCTTGTTTAAACTGAAAAACGGTTCCTAAACCTTCGGGAGTGTTCAAGGTTGGGTTGGGTAACTTGAAAACTTGTTTTTGAGTGTTTTGGTGAATTCCGGCAAATATTCCGGTTAAGGTTCCGGTCACCGGTTTCTGGGTTAAGTTTTCCTTTTTGGGTAAATTACCTTTGAAAATCTTGGTTGGTGGGAAAGTTGTCAGCCTGCCATACCATTCTGCCGAAAGTTGACTTACCTACCCATCACCTTTTCACCAACCCGTCACATCTGTGTCAGTGTGTCAGTGCCCATTCGAAAGATATCCTTCGACTTCGAAAGATATCCTTCGACATCGAAAGACCATCCTTCGATCAGTGACAGCTCGATAGATAAACATCTTTCGAGTAGTCCTTCGAAGTTCGAAACATATTTTTCGATCAGGGAATCTTTTCGAAAGATAGTTGTTTTATCTCGAAAGATAAGGATCTTTCAAGTGTGAATCTTTCGAGATTTTGAGTCTTTCGAAGCCAGTGCTCGAAAGTCAACAGTGATCCTTCGAACACTGTTGATCATTCGAACAAGTGTGATCCTTCGGAAGTTAGCTATTCGAAAGATAAGTGTCCGAAAGATAGGGATTGACTCGAAAGATAAGGATCTTTCAAAAGGGAATCCTTCGAGTTCTTGAATCTTTCGATATTATTGTTCAAGACTCAACAGTAATCTTTCGAGTACTGTTGATCCTTCGAACAATAGTTGATCTTTCGATTGTGGTCAGTTTATTGTTAACAAGTTTCTGTGATCTCAGATCTTGCAACCAGGATCCTTCGGCTGTGTGATCTTTCGGGTGGCTATTATCCTTTGAGACATTGATATAGTTTTCATTTTTCTGATCAAAAATGAATCCAGCATGGGGTAATCCGTCAACTGCAGAGAGCAGTACGTTTTCTGCAAGATCCAGTGTGCCATGCAATTCTGATATGTATTTTGGAACTTCCAGTACTTCGTTTGCAAGACCCGTTTCACATGCTCCATTAAAAACGGAGTACATCACAATCACAGATTGTTTTGGCAATCCAAAACTAGTTCCTGTAAAGCCAGCTCCCACCACAGACATGTATGGAAATCCATTACCCCCAGTTGCCGTGCAACACCATTATTCTACTGTAGAATCGTCATTTCTTAATCCCAAAAACAGTAGTCAGACAAAAACGGCGTTGTATGCTGAAATTGTCAAAGATGTCAGCAAGGGTGGATCCTCGGGGAATGATGACAGTTCTGAACATGTTAGAAGTTCAGGTGAAGATGTTTCAACTTCAGTGGAAGGTGATACAACTTCAAGTTCAAGTGAGGATGGATCTGAATGTGAATCATCAAGAGAGATTGTTGATTCTGATGCAGAAAGGCCAACACCTGAGAGTAATTCCAGTCAGGTATGTGTTGATGAACCAACTGCTGTAGATTGTGATAATTGTGCTAGATTAAAGGCAAACATGTCTGAGTTGCAAGGCAAACATGATGCTTTACAAGCTAGTTTGTTTGACTTGCAAGACAAACATGTTTCATTGAATGTCAAGTGGTGTGAATTGCAAAGCAAACACGAAGCTTTGCAAGAGAAATATGATGTGACATTTATCCACAACCAGAAGTTGACCGTGGATCTTTCAAAATGCACAGAAGCCAATATGTTTTATGAAAACCATGAAAAAGAATTTAAGTCAATGATTGAGACGTTAAAGAAAGATAAAACTGAATTGACTAAAATGGTTTCCAGAAAACAAACGGAAATTAATTTGTATATCTCACGTCTTGAGACAATGCAAAAAGAAATGGCTTGTGTGAAAACCGAAAGTGATGCGATCCAACTTAAGCTAGATAGTTATTTGAGCTCTAGCTATGTGTTGGATCACATCATTGACGTTCAGAAAGAAAAACGGGATGTCACATGCATAGGATATAAGAAATGTCCACCACCTGTGAGACACAATTATGATGCGATGCCTGACGAGGAGGATAGAGTGTTCTTTGAACCATCTGTTCCTCTAGATGTAAAGGAGTTTGCAGCAGGACTCGGATACAAGAAAGATGTATCACCAGACTCAGATACTTCAGCAGATGCATGTGTGTCCTCTGCTGAACTGAATCAGGATCCTCCAGTCATCATTGAGGATGCTGATTCTTCTGATGATGAATCTGATGATACCATCCCAGCAAAGTCTGATGCGGAAGTCAAAAATGGGGACATACCTCTCGAGAATTACATTCTATGTGATCCTCCTGCAAAACCCGCTAAGACTGTTGCAATCGAGTCCTCGTCTGCAAAAGAGTCGGAGGGTGTGAATTTGCTGTACACTCTTGTTGGTGATGATAAAATCTACTCTGACAAAGATTTTCCTATTAAGAATGTTAATCAATCTTTAATAAGTAAAGTCTTTGAAGATTCGACAAGTAAGTTTTTGGGAAAGACAGGACCACGTGTTACAGTTACACAGTGTCCTCCCATTCCAAAGGCCGAAATTCGAAAACAATTTGGGAATAAGAAATTACCAACAGAGAAAAGGCAGCCAAATCATGCCAAACCTAAAGGAAAAGCATCGACTCAGGGTCAGAAGAAAAAGGCCCAAAAGAAAAACAAGAATGTGAACTTTGTGAAATCTAAGGGAACGGACAAAATCGAAACTTATGAGAACAAATCTAACTTAGATTTTGTTAAACAAGCAACAGTTTTGAAAAGAAATGATCCAAACTGTTCAAAACCTAGTACCTCGGGATCACAAAGTTCATCATCATCGTCAAGACGAGCACATGATGCTTCGGGGATTGTTGAACGAAGATATTGTTTTGAGTGTGGAACAATTGGACATATCATTCGAAATTGTCCATATCTTCATAAGCTGAAAGCAAAGGTTGATGATCCCCGTGAACAAAATCATGCCGCCCAAGAGAATAGAAAAGGCAAACAGGGCGAAAATAAGAAAAAGGTTCGGAAGATAAACCTCGTGAAATCAAGAGGGACTGATAAAATTGATACTTCCAAAAACAAATCCAATAAGGATTTTGTTAAACAAAGTAAAATTTTGAAAAGAAACAGTCAAAACAACTATACACAACACACAAACGGTTGTGATGTAGGACCAAGTACCTCAAGATCACGAAGCTCATCATCCGGCTATTGCAGTTATGATACTCCGAGGTTTGTTGAGCGGAGATCATGCTTTGAATGTTGTGAGTATGGACACATCATTAAGAATTGTCCATATCTCACCAGGAGAAAGTCAAAAATTGATGCCCCCCATGGTAACAATTACCATAAAAGATCTGTTTCATCAAAACAGGATCCTCGTCTTGTTAAACAGCGAGCAAAGAAACAGAAAAAGAAACAAAGAAAAGAAGTTGAAAAGATTTTAAAACCGGAGATTATCCAAACAAAATCTGTTAAATCAGATGTTAAACATGAAAAACAGAAAGAGATTTGGATACCAAAACCGGTAACTGTTTCAGGGGGAGCTACATCAATTCCGAATCATCGGGAAATGGATGTTACAATTCTCGATGATGACGGACGACCCAAGTCTGTGAAGGCTTGGGTCCCACTCTCCAACTAATCTCTGAGTGAGTGTGCAGGAAGTTCCAGGAGGAACTATTGATAGTCTTAGGATTGTTGATAGTGGAATGTCCTTGCACAAGATAGGCGACAGAAGAAATTGTTGCCTTTGATGGAGAGAGAGGAAAGAAAAAGAGAATGTGTTTGAATGAAGTTGCAAAATTCGACCAACTGAAGAACGTGCCAAAAATTTGGTCATTCTGGTTTTTGATCGGGTCCACAGGAACGAATGAAGTGAAATGTGTGTCGATGCCTTTGCATGGATTGAACATCCGCACACCATTTCTGAAAGAGAAAGTCAAGACCTTCGCTGGTACAATGTGGAAGACCAGCCGGACCCGGAGGTTTATGAGCTTGTTGCTGTCAAGAGATTTCTCAGTAGCTGCACATTCGACCTTGAAGTTCACACCGGGTGAATATTAAGTTGGGGGAGTGCTTAGATTCCTTGCAATGCACGGAACAGTTGCAGGATACGCCTTTAAATCCTTAATCTCTCCTATACTTGTCGATATTTTAGCTGCTTTGTGAATTGTTATTATCTCGTACAGCACTCTTTGACCTGACACGTTGATCTCGGATATCACCTCACACGTGATTGTTTCAATGTGAAACTCATCAATGTTGTCATGGTTCGCACCGCTTACCGACATGCCAACTCATTTTTCCAAAATTTGTTAAATCGTTTCTGATAAAACTTAATTTTGGTAAACGGCATTAAGGTCAAGCACAAGAGTAAACCAACATCGGAAAATCATTTTTGAAAATATCTTTGTGTGTTTTAAATTTGTCTTAGTTTATTGATTTTAGGGGGAGTAAATCCAAAAATCGGAAAATCCAAAAACATCGAAAAATTTCAAAAACACAAAAACAATAGAAAAACAAAAATGAGTTTCCTGGCGAGCAAAAGAGAAAATGATAGTACATCAGTGGTCTATCCTAACCTCTTTAAACCTTAAATGAAAAACGATAAGCAGCTCTATATAAGATGTATCGGTAGACTCACAATCATTTTAAAGTGTGCAGGGTGATATAAATCTTAATCGACTGAAGATCAGGTGGGAACCATTCATTGGCATATGGTCTTAGTACCGAAATTTCGTTTGATAGATTGCCGAGGTTCTGAGATATTCGGTCTTTATGCTGCTTATCATCTGGGTATCATGGTTGTATCTTTTACCGAAAAATAACGGGGACGCAAGTCTAGATCTTCCATGATACTATACATACGTGTACATATTACATACTGCATTCGACCTCAATAAGTGATAAACAATCACATGTCCAAATCAAATAAGTGATAAAATATCACATTTATCCGGGTGTCAAGTTCGTCTCTCTGCTGTACGGAAGTACTGACCTGTTCACGGACTTGCACCTGTGCCCTCATGCATACGAAAATCAAGTTCCTCATCAATAAGTGATTATATCACAAAGGACTTGTTTTCAAATCAAAATAAGTGAGTATCTCACAATTTATACGGTCAAACAGATGATAATCGGTATACTCACCGGTAAGATGAACACTCGTGCATACCTTGATACGGGAATGTGTCGTGATGTGGATGAACACCGGTCGGTAAGTATAAATCATACCTTAACGTATCCCCTCGCCATGATTACATCTGATAAGTTGAGCTTAAGTGGACAACAATACCGATAATTGTTATAGGATGCTTATCTTAATGTTAACTAACTGAACAACAAGAGTGTTTTGGCATGACCGTACACTGATATGATTCTCTTACCCTCGAAACTCGCAAAAAGAATGTTTGTATATATTTATTTATTTACTGCTTAACTTTTATTGTTTTTCTTTTAAACAGTTTCGTCGTTTGGTGCATATCAGCACGACATTAGCGGTGATGTCGTTTGATAACACTCAAAGGATTTTAAATTGTTGTCTTTTAATTTCAAAAATACCAAAAAGATTTTAGGCTTGTTTTAATATAAACTTTATAAAAGCCAAAAAGATTTTATTTCTGCTTTATTTTCGATCGTACGATGTTGGAGCTCAAGTCTTCGTTACCTGAAACCTGACTGAAAACCGAACTGACTAAATCTTCATAAACGGTCAAAATTTGCAGATTTTGAAAGTTAGAATTTAAAATTGATAAATTTATTAAACTTTCAAACTGTCGGACGGTGTTTGATTTTGACATGGTCACTCGTGTGTCATTTGTTTATACTATTCCAAGCAGTTGTTCTCATTACGCGTTTAGATTTCTTGCATGTGCAGATTCTAAAGGCTAGGAGAACATGGTCGATGACAAGCCTTGGAATGAAGACACGACGAGAAGGCGCTCGAAAGATGAAGATGATCGAGTTGCCGCTGGCCATCATCAACACCACAAGGATCTCACTACATAAAGATAAAGTCTTTTCACGAGCATAACTCAAGGGGGAGCTTATGTTAAGGGGGAGTTTGTCAACACACTTCCTACATGATACGGGTAGTTTGTTGATACACTTTCTACTTTCAAGACGTGAAGACTTTGAAGATCCTCCGACATTGAAGACATGATAGGACATCAGAGTCTTGAAGACTTGAAGACCAAAGACCGTCGAAGTTCAAGACGAGTCTACACTTTTAGAAGAACAAGACAAAGATTAGAGATCAAAGACAAAGCTACAGCCAAGGGGGAGTTTGTTGGTGCACTTGTGTCTGTACTTTGTCTGTATTCGGTCTGATATAAACGATGTCCTGATTTGTATTGTAAGTTGACCAAGTCAACCATCCTCCGGTTTGACTTGGACAACATTTGAAAGATGTTCTGATCGAAGGAAAGCCTCGAAGGATACACCTGATCCTTCGAGGTGATCGAAAGATATGGTTCGACCATGGTTCGACCATTAGACCTCGAAGGATGATCCTTCGAGGTCCATGCTGATCTTTCGTGTAACATGTGGTCGACAGATGATCCTTCGGACCATCTGTCGAATCCTTCGACCAGACCTGCTGAGCTGGGTATATATACCCATGCATGTGTTGAGTGTGAGTTAGTTCTGGAGTTCTGAAGTTCTGCCATTTGCACCGAGAGATAGAGAGTGTTGAGAGCATTCTGTCCAGAACTCACACACACACACACTTGAGAGTTTACATGTTAGATTTGTAAACATTGAGCTTGTAACCGAACCCTCATTGCATTAATACGACTAGTGTTAATCGGTGAATCTTTGTGTGTTTGTTTCTCTACTTGCTACTAACTCGGTTTGCTTGCTAGCTTGGATTCCGCACTCGCTAGTAGGTTTGTATAACAAGGTTTAGGTTCGTAATCCTCCGCGAAACAGGGACCTACAAGACATTATGAGACACCAATAAGTCAACGGACACAAATACTTGGTAAACATACGCATGTCATCTTGGTCATCTTAGGACCCAACTTGCCCTTTTTACCATTTAATTCAGAAAGCTTCCAGTAAAAGAAAAGAATAACCACAATGTATGTGGACACTGCATAGAGATATGCATAGCAATAAAATTAAAATATAAACATATAACAAATAACAAAGCAAATATCAAAACTAATAACAAAGCATTCGCAAAGTAAAAAAGCTTGTGAACCAAAAATTTATACACTCCAGAATTTTCATTGAAAATGCGAACACTATACATTGTTCACAACCAAATTGCAAATTATCGTCCAAACTAAATTTTAAAAAACCTTTAAAAACACACCAAAGATGCGACTTGGAAAAAAAGTAAACACAATAAGGAAGAACAACAACATAAGACAAAAAACTTAACTTAGCTGCAACGAAGACGACACTGAGAAGGCCAAATTCCAACATGCAAATTACGACGCAAAATACTTCACAAACACATTGTTGGACAATGACCAACTTCAAAGAATCGATCTGATCTCCGATGAAACCCATCGTCCCAAAGTTACGCCGGAAGTTTCGACCAACTCAACCAACTGTTCAAAAATGAAAATTAGAGATGAAATTCTAGTAACGCACTAACCTTGATTTTGTGTATTACCACTGTATCCTCCACCACCACCGCCACCATAACCTCCACCCCCGCCACAGTTTCCGCCATAAGATCCGCCTCTGCCGAAACAGATCTAATACCTTAGATGCCTTATGAACAACGTCCCGGCAAATCGCTGTAGTTTTCTCGGTCCGATGTGAACAATACTCATCGGAAAATCGGTAATTCGCTCCATCTCCATGATCCGATGCCGATTTTCACAAACCAAAGACTGATTATGCACATCTGGTTTTTTTAAAGTGTACACAAAGAGATGGACTGAATGCATAAATCACACAGCCTTCAATTACTTTTATGGTGGACATCATGTGTTTCACCAAACACCACCATCTTCCATCATTTTCTAGGCAGCCTGTGGCCATCCTTAATTCATGAAAAAAATGCATACAATAATACGTTAAAAAACACAAAGCTATGATTGATCCAAATTAAAATTCCCCCCAAATAAGCTAAATTTCACAATAAACATGGAATTAATGATAAGAACATCAAAAATATGAACTTTTCAAGAAAAAGCTGGATAACAATATAGTTAAATAATATATACATGATTGACCCAAATTAAAAGTTAACCTAAATAAGCCTGGATCCTGTTTTAAAAACTCAAATTGACAATAAAATGAATAATAATCAAATCAAAGAACAATTACATCGCAAATTCTATAACTTCATGTGAAGCAAGTTCAAATGGGGTGAAATAGATATGAAGAGTGCTGTAGTTACCTTGTGTCCATCGGAATCCCTAACTTTGACACCGGAGCTACTATGACGAAAGTTAGAATTGTTCGAATAGGAAGAAGATCTAAGATTCACGTAAGAAGGTGGTTGATCACGATGTAGCATCACCGGACCTGTGGCCGTCGCTACGCCGGAACCGGTGGCTGGAACCTCTGGGTTCCTTTTGCTCTGCTTCTTTCTCTTCTCTCTGTCCCTTCGTCTCTCCGGTCTCCACCATAAGATGTATTTCTTCGCTCTCTCTATTCTGCGCAGAAGAAGGTGAGAGGGGTTTGTGGCATGTGGATGCGGTACTGGTTGTTCTCTAACCCTAAAAGAGAAAAGAAGAAGACGACTGGGCAATATTGTAATTTGGTAGGGTCACCGACATTTCATTTTAAGATTATATAAATATAACAATTGTTGAATTTTGTTAGGAATAGTACATTCTTTGGACAATAATAGGATAATATTTACAAATCTGCTATTATTCTAACTTTGATTATTTACATACTATAAATTTGCAACATCTTTATGCATTAAGGGGTTGTACATAATGCTTAAGGGTTTTTTAAAAAAAAATTGATATTACACTTTTTATCCAAAACTATTTGATTTTTCACTATTAACACAAAAGTTTAATCTCTTACAACTTAATCTTACAATTTTTTTACTTTCAACTTTGGTCTCCTATACTTTCCATATTTCGCAAATTTTTTGTTTTACGTTTCATTTTAAATTTTGCGAGAAACCACGGTGCAACGTGTGTGTGTTGTTCAATGTTTTTACGTTTCATTAACGCTTCGTTCTAAATTTGCGAGTTAACACGACGCAATGTACATGTATGGTTCAACGTTTTTACGTCATCTATTTTTCCCGTTTAACAGGTTCCTCACAACGAGCGGGCACTAAGTCGACTTAGTTATTATTTTCTATGTTTTGCGTTACACTCTAATTTATTAACATTAATACGAGCGGGTTGTTGACTATGGTGTGACATTGGTACTATTTGAAATATTTTTACGCGCCTACCGCAATGTGGTGGGCTTTAATACTAGTTATAATTATGACATAAAATATTTGACCAATTTAAGCAATAACATAAAACACAATTAAAAAAATAAATATATAAATAAAATGAGTTTAACAGGTTAACCTGTCAACCAATTAGGTTTACACGAACTTGACTTGTCGTTCATGAACTTCACCTGAAACGTATCCGGACCTATTTAGACTAAACCAAAACATTAAATTTCATTTTATATTAGTATTGTGTTTTCATGTCCTATCAAAAATTCACATTCAAACAGCCTTTTAGAAAATGAAGTTTCTTACCATGTATTTTTAACACTCAAAAGAATGACTAACATAACTTTACAAATTACGCACGTAAACAATGACAAACAATTGAATCCCAAACCCAAACAAACTTTCAAACTATCTTACAACCAAAAAAAAAAAAAAAAAACTAAACCAATGATCTCATGGAGTTCTCTCGACTCATACTATGAGGAAAAATACAAGTCGTCATGGAAGAAACATCTTTTCCAGAACGTTCACACGGCAACATCGTCATCTTATTCAAATCCCAATACTCATCACTCCTAATCACCCGATGATGATCATCACCCCATTTCTCCTCTTTTCCCGCCTTTTCACCACCCCCATTATCATCACTCGAAATCGAAGCTTGCTTCCATTTACACCATATCCTAAGCATCAAATATATCAGATACAAACATATAACCGTCGCCGAGAACACTATCGCCACCACTATCCCAGCAGCCGCTGTGTTCGACAGCTGCTTCTTTTCTTGTCGGGTTGATTCCCGACATGATGTTAGTGGTGGGCCACACAGGTTGTCGTTGTGCATGAATGAATTTGGTGGGAATCTTGAAAAGGTTGTTGGGATTTCTCCCTCAAGGTGGTTGTTTGAGAGGTTCAGAGCGTGGAGACTTGTTAATCTCCCCAGTGCCTCTGGAACTTCACCCTTAAGTTCGTTGGATGATAAGTTTAATCTTTCTAATTTCACCAGATTTGATAGGGATACTGGGATTTCACCCGTGAGAGAGTTCTTGCTTAGGTCCAGAATCACTTGGAGTTCAGTTAGAGTGCCGAGTTCGGATGGGATCAACCCGGTTAATGAGTTTTCGGACAGGCGTAATTCGAATAGTTTCTTACACCCGCCAAGTGTTCGAGGAATTGCCCCAGAGAGATTGTTTCTTTGAAGTTTTAACACATTGAGGCTCGTTAGATTCCCGATCTCTTCGGGTATGCCACCCGAGAGTTTGTTTTGATTAACCGAAAGTTTGAGTAATCTTGAACAGTCTCCTACCTGTTTAGGCAGCGATCCGTTGAAAACGTTGTTTGAAAGATCCAACTCTCCGAGTTCTTTCAACGTTCCTAGCCATTGTGGAACTGTGCTGGATATCTGGTTGTTGCTGACTAGAAAATGGCTGATTTTGTTGCAGTTTGATAGCTCTAGTGGCAGCTCTCCTGTGAAGTTGTTGGATGAAAGATCAAGAAAGTTGAGGTTAGTGAGTTGACCGAATTGCGAAGGAATGGTGCCGTTTAGATGGTTATGAGCTAGGCGTATACGTGTGAGGTTCTTTGACAAGGCTAGTTCAGAAGGGATAGGACCCGAAAAGCTGTTGTTAGTTACGTCTAACAACGACAGCAAGTTCGACCCCAAAAGAGGATAGATTGAACCGTAGAATCTGTTGTTAGAAATGTTTATGATTGTGAGGTTTTTAAGCAGAAATAAGGATTCTGGAAGCGGGCCTTCGAACGAATTGTTGTAAAGACTAAGAAGCGTAAGCTCGGAAAGATATCCAAACGTCTTTGAGAGCGATCCCGAAAGGTTATTATCACCTAACGATAACGTTTGAAGCTTCTTGCAGTACCCTAAGCTTAACGGAACTGGACCCGACAGATCATTTTGCCTCAGCTGAAGAAAAACAAGATTCTTGAGCTTCCCAATTGTTTCAGGAATCACTCCTGTAATATGATTCCCGAAAAAATCAATCTCGCTTAAGCTTGAGCAGTTTGTTAACTCGGTTGGAATGTTTCCGGACATCTGATTCTCGTACAGATACAGCACGCTCAGCTTCTGTAACTTTCCGATTTCGGCTGGGATTTCACCTGTGATCATGTTGCCAAACAGATAAAGACTCACCAGATTACTCAAGTTTCCGATTTCAGGAGGCAAACCACCTGAAAAACTGTTATTGTTCAGCAAAAGATCAGTGAGGTTCTTCAGGTTTTCGATCTCAGATGGTATATTGTTCTCGAATTCGTTGTCAGAAATGTCTAACACTTCGAGTGAAGAACAGTTTAGCAATGCCAAAGGGAAGTCCCCGGAAAGACGGTTTACCGAGAGGAGAACGTTACGTAACTTCGAGTTTCGGGTACAAAGTTTCTCCGGGAAGCTGCCGGTGAACGAATTACCCGACAGAGCTAAAGCTTCTAGATCATTGTTTCCATTGAAATCGAAACGAGTTATGTTTCCCGAAAGATTGTTTCTTGAAAGATCAAGATTCTGGAGTTTAGGCAGTTGGATTACGCCTATCGGGAGTTCACCGGTTAACCGATTGCCAAAAAGGTTCAAGTATCTCAACCTTGAAAGCCGAGATAACTCGGATGGAATCGTTCCTGATAGCGTATTATTCGCTAAATTCAAGATCTCTAGAAACCGAAGTTCTCCAAGTGAAGAAGGTATTTCACCTTCCAGATTGTTGTTTGATGCTGCGAAATCTTCGAGTTCTTCACAGCTGGCTATTTCTTGTGGAATGATTCCGGAAAAACTGTTGGCTTGTAAGTGGAGAGACTGTAAACGCTTTAATTTGCCGATTTCGGATGGAATTGTTCCGTTAAATTGGCAGTAAGCAAGTGCTAATACTCTTAACTCGGTTAACTCTCCAATAGTTTCGATAAGTTCTCCGGTTAACAAATTATCTCCAATTCGAAGAACTTGCAGCTTTTTTAACAAACGAAACTCAACGGGAATGAAACCCGTGAGATAATTTGAAAACAAAAGGAGTTCTTGAAGATCTTGAAGATTCCCAAGCTCGGTAGGAATCATACCGGTTAGAAAATTCATGGAAAGATCGATTTTTTGAAGTGAAACAAGGTGTGAGATATCAGGAGAGATAGATCCCGAGAGACCCGAGTTAGAAAGATTTATACCCACGACACGCGTTTGATCTTTCGAACATTCCAAGCCGTTCCACGTGCATACATTCGATCCGGGAGACCAGTTGCTTAACACCCCCATTGGATCAGTGAATTGTGATTTAATTTTGAGTAGCCAGAATGAATCATTTGAAAGAGCTCCAAGTGAAGCTTCTAGAAAAGAAATGAGGAGGATGAACAAAATGATTGCATTTTGCATTTTACCCATTCTAAAAGATTAATAAGGAAAGATCATACATGAAACCCAGAAAGAAAGAAAGGTGATAAAATGTTGGTGAAAGAATAAAATGGGATAATGGGTTCAGAAAGACAAACTGGTATGGGACAGATCAATGTTCATGTTGCACAAAGGTGATGATGATCATGCATGAAAAGTGGGTGCACCTTTTAGCTTCAAAATCTATATATAAGCCTTTGTTTCTAGTTCCATTATACCTATTAATTTAAGATATTAGTTGTGGTTAAAAGGTAAAAACAGTTCCAAACAGGTCTTATATGGAAGGAAGTAGAAGAAGAAGATAAGATTGTGATGGTTGACAAGAAAAAAGAGAATTTTGGGGCAGACCCACTTGCTCTTGATGGATTGGAGTTGGACCATTTTTAGAGTTGCACTTTTGTTTTTAATTTATATTCAACAGATTTAAAAAAAAAACAAAAAACAAAACTAGAGAGAATCTTAAGGTACAGTACAAAAATTAGATTAGGTTGCTTCACTTTGTAAGATGTAAAGTCAAAGATCCCTCATTTTAGTCAACTTGATTGGTATTAACCCACTCTCTTCATAAAAAGTGAGTCACTTCTGCCCTAAGGGTGATGAACTTGAGGTGTCTTATTCCTTCCAATCCATAAAAGGAAGGAAAAGATTCATAGGTTTAACATGTAACACTTTGAATGAGAAATCTGATTTGTGCTTTGCTAGATCGGTTTGACAGGATCACCATTTGAGCGGCGTATACACTAAGCTTGATTTATCTTTCACGTGATGAAACTGATTCAATTAGGCACATGACACTTGGAGTTACTTGAACTCGACCCTTTTAGACTTCATTTATAAAGATATCTATTCTTTGAATTTTTTTGTAAGATTTTTAAGTTCTTATATTTTATGGTCATGATTGTATAGTAAAGGTTTATATTTATTTGGATTTATGAGTTTCATATCTCAAATAAAAAATAATGAAAAATTAAGTGATCTTGATTTGAGGATTAAATCATGGTGAATCATGAACTTTGCCTTTACTTTTGCGGCGAGTTGACAAGTTAATGTCGCTCGAAGAACCTAAGACACAAAACACGACAAGTATTCAGGATTTCGGGACTAGTCCCTAAACAAGCTTCTTCCACGCGCTCTAATCTCAAATCACTCACCTAATCCTCACCTAATACTAATAAATTACATACAACCACATGGGAGATTTAGACTCATTTGAAATGGCTCTTAATCCTCAACTATATGTATTGTTTTCAATGTCAAGAATCATGCATGAGTTGCACATTGTGCATGTATAGTTGTACTTGTGGTGTATTTAGAGTATAATGAAGAAGGATTCCATGTTAAGATTGGAACCAAACCAAGAAAGGACAAAGAGTTGGCTTGATATTCGATACATGGGGATTTTCCTCTATTTTCAATTTGTGTGTGTAGTGGGTGGCGAGCATAGCTTTATGTCTTTCAATATCACCTTTCCTTAGACTTAGTGTTTGTGTAATAAAAAAAGATACAACCACTTTGGACTTATGTCCCATGAACTTTTGTCCCATCAAATATCCCATTATGGACACTAAATAAATTGGCTTGCTTGGTATAACTTTGGACCATCCATCATACATGAGTGCTTTTGTACTCATCTCTTCACAAATCTTGATTTACATGTATTTTTAATCAATTTCCGTGAACAAAAAAAAAAACTAAAATTTTTCGTTTCCTCTTTCTACTTGATTGGCATGTTTACTCAACGTGATAAAGATATCTTGTGAAACAAAACCCTCACGTCACGATGTTGTTATCATGAAGACAATAACCTGAGAATTTTTCGTACCTAATCCTGAAGAAATTCTTTTCCCTAGAAGATTGGGGTAAAAACAAAGAGAATGACACCAAAAGATGATACCTAATATGGTGATATGGAATGAAAATAGAGGATGGTTGGATTATAGTAATAATAGCCATATTATAACAAAGAGGAAGAAAAGACAGGAGATAAAATCCAAGGTAGAAGGTAGTACATTAATGGATGGTCAATAATTGTTATCATATAATAATCATTTAGATTTAGAGAGGGAAAGGAAATGCCAAAATGTCATTATTTTTGGTTCATTGTGTAATTCTTTTATGGGAGAAAGTCAAAGAGCAAAGGAGCTGAAAAAAAAAAAACAAATGAAGCAAAAGTTAGGATGGTCCATTGCCTTGAAGGTCAATTAAAATCCAAGAGTAGTTATTGACTAGACCATTTTAATTAATTGATAGGAATGACAACCATTATTGTGAGTTCAATTCTTATATTCTTGTTTTTGGAAAGACATGTATCAAGTTAGAACCTTGTAATTGGAGCGTCAAACGAGTTAGATAACTTACACTCTCCAGTATAGTTTAAACAGGTCAATAATATAATTAGATGATTTGATTATTTGAACTCAACATATCTTTTATACATTTGTTATGTAAGACTCGTATAAAATGTTAGGATCGTTAATATTTGAAGTATTAATAGACAATGATCATATGATATAAACCTCATTTTAGCGTGTGAAAGACATTGTTATGGACATGTTTATACTTCTTAAAGTTGTTAATACTTATTTTCTAATAATATTTTGTGTTTAATAAATTCTGACTATCTAGTATAGTTATAAATAAAGAAAATGATATATAATTTGACAAGCAATTACGTTATACAATTATACCTGGTAGCAAACTAGATATCAGGATATTAAATTCATAGATTTATAAACTCTTTTTGGATGTGGATGTGGATGTGGATGTGGATGTGGATGTGCAGCATTCAAAAGCTTGGTAACTTTTGGGATTTTTTTTATGTTTTTGTTCCGAATTAATAGATATGTTGTTTCTTGATTGTTGTGGTTAGTGGTATACGGTATGATATATGATATGAGAAATAAAAGATTAGTTGTTTTCAACTTCATATACGGTTTGTTGCAGACTTGAGTTCATAAAAAGAAAGATGGTTTATTTAACTTTGAACTGATAGAATATTAGAATGAGAATTATAATTTCTCTGCATTGTAGAAAAAAAAGAGCGCCGTTGCCGGGGATCGAACCCGGGTCACCCGCGTGACAGGCGGGAATACTTACCACTATACTACAACGACTTGTTTGCTTTTTTTTATTAGATTATAACCTATAATCAAAAGTTCAAAACAAATAACAACCAGAAGAATATATTTTTATAGAAACAAGATTAATAGAAGAACTCCAAGAATAAGATTCATACTCTCCATTATTATTTGTTAGGCGGAATACATGTACAAAAATTGGTTTCTTCATAAGCTTTAGCAGCGTGCACAGCGATATCAAATGTGCTAAACCATACTCTTTATTGTTGTATGGTGTCTTTAATCTCAGCCACCCATCTTCCCGATGGCCATTGGCGGATCCTATCGAACTGCTTTCGTGCCTGTATAGGTGTATAGCTCCTACAACACAGGCCCATGTAATGTGTTTCAACTCTTCATCATTTTAACAATTAAAACAAACAGATAAACATCACTGCATCAAATTGAGACATAGAGGCTCTTAAAAATCCAATAGTTTACACTAAAAAAATTCAAAATTCACTGCATCAAATTGTAACATAGGCTCTGATTTACTCTTTTACTTTTTAAAACTGAAAATTTTTTAAACACAAACCAACAAAATTGAACTGACAATTGTGCAAGGGCCGCGCGAACGCAGGCCCTCACTGCCACAAATTATGACGTAGGCTCGACCACTTGGGCCGACCTTAGACAGGCACCCCTCCTAAGTGCAATGGAGGTCACCAACCTAGGCCATGAACCTTCTTGATCATCCATTGACCCCGTCCAGGTAAGTAAGTAATCCATTGCCTTCTGTCCTTTTTTATAATACACCCCTGTTTACCTTGTCTCTCTCCAAGCCGATGTGGGACTCTGGACTTAAATAGCCACACCTATTTTTCCATTTAAACGATTCAACAAAACATTATTATTTCCTTTTGATTTACAGTCAAGCGTTTCAAGGACAGCAATGAGACATAAAGGCAACTTTGTATTCCTTATTTTCTATACTTAAAAGATTTGAAACCGAATGTCATAATCGCACACTATTTAACTAGAATCAAGATTGAATCGGACGCAAGTTTTCTAAAGTAACATTAATATTGCCTTAACGAATATGTTGTGCTCGTTGAAATTGAAATCATTGGTTTTGACTTGATTGTTACATATAATTATAGATTCTCCGTGTTTTGGTTGAAGTTTTTTGTCTTTCATAAACCAGAGTGCCTTTTTGATCACCCCATAGTAGATTTGGTGTAACTATAGAACTGAAATACTTTTTTTTGGAAAGTACAATAAACAAGCTCTAAGTTTTGTCTTGGTTATCATTGACTATCATTCTATCAACAAACCAGAAACTTATTATATTCTCCTCCAATCATTCGTAGTATTATGTGATGATCATAGATTTTTTGTTCTAGACATGACTCCTAAAATTTGAGAAGGTGTTTGATCTAATAGGGTCACAACTGAAAGAATCGAGAATGTTTTAAGGGTAGAATCCAAAGAAGTTTAAAAGACGAGTTTTGGGTTTATTCAAGTTTGTATATCATTTTAATTAGTTTATTTGATTTCCTAGTTTGAGTCTAGTTATGAGTGTTAGTGTGCAAATTAGAGTTTTAAGTAAAAATAGATTGTTAAGATTTTTTGTTTTGAGTGTGTATTCGGATTCCCGGACTTTTTTTCCGAACGGCTAATGTCCCTATTTATAGTTAAGCTAAACTTGCTCTCCAAGGTAATCAAACCTTTCCTAAACCAATTACTAAACTTTCTCTCCAAAGCCTAAATCAATTACAATATAATTACCTAAAATAAACCAAACTTTAATAAAAGATAATTATACCAATCTTCACTTTGGCCCTTCAACTTTCAACTCATACGAGTTTTATGATTAACTTTCAACATCCTTCTTTACACCAATTTTAGAAAAATGACTAAAACGGCACAGTTCCTTCTCATGATATTAAAAGGTGGGTATGTATTAAGTTTTTTTTGAACAATAATTTTGTACACCTAAATACCATCTAACCTTACAGTTGCAAGTTGCAGAGACTAAATCCACGTCACTTTGTGAGAGGCAACCCTACCACTAGACCACTAGATCATGGTGTGTGCACGAAGTACCCCCATTCTACAGACTATGGAAGACCAATCCGTAGACATGATGAGCCGCAATAGGAAACATGAAAACGATTATATATGTTGGGGCCACGAAATATATCTCAGTTTGATGTTTACCAATATGTTGAATATGGTAAGGAGTTATGTGATTATCTTAAATCAAAGTACATGTAAGTAGTGTCAAAACATTTACGACAATGCGTCAAAATAAAGGATGTCAAGGGTAGCAAAATCATGTATCTAATGGTGTACCAAAAGCATAATAAATATATGTTGGTCCAACACCTTTCTTAAGCTTGTCATAAATGAATATATGTTTGGAGGGTACAACACTTGGAGCCGTAAGCCGTTTGTTTAGGCTACACAACAGGAAAAAGTCACCTAGATGGTTCTTTTGGAGTTTCGAACAAACACTTGGTAGGTACACATACATTCAACCGACCAAAGATTCCAACTCCAAATTTAATGGGTAACAATGGAAGAATTAAACCTGATTCTGACAAGGATTTTGTAACATAACTTGTAAAGTTGGGTAAGCAATTTCCCGACACGACATAAAAATTAATAGGTTTTGGATTATTATATTTTACCAGTTTAATAAATAGGTCGTCTTTAGGTTAACATGTTTTATTAAAAAACTGTGTTCAGATTAACTTGTTTAACCATTTAACCTTATATTTAAAAAAGCAACAATTTGAACTGTGATTCGAGTTTTTTATTATTTTTTCACTTTTGCTCACTCCACACATCACCACCAGCATACAGCATTACAGCGTTCATCACATGTTCTTCCTTCGCCTCTTCAAACGTCTCCCACTACCGTCATCCTCTGCTGACTGCTGTAAAAACGCCTACAAGACATTCATTGTTGTATAACATCACCATCACCATCGCATTTCCGCCGACAGCCATCACCATCTTAAAACCCCATCTGCTGCTCATTTGCCCCATTGGAAAAGCCCTCGCTAGGGTTAGAATCTCCCGACCACGTCTGGTGTTTTGAAAAGTAGGATTGTTTAATTAAATGAGTCAACCCGCTAACTCATTTTGTACAACCCACCATCCAGATTAACACGTTTACAACTTGATTAGTACCTATCAAGTACCAACCCATTTAACATAACACTTTAAATGAGTCATGCTCAAAATACATGATTTTGAATGTGTGATTGTTAAGACCGGCGTGGAGGGACATGAAAGTGCCACATGCAACCACGTCAGCCTAGAGGCGTAGAACGGTGTTTTTAAAAAATATATATATAATAATAAACAACCAATAAAATTCAACGCAAACAACCAATAACAAGCCACCATGTCAATAAGCCAAAGCCCTCCACGCCGATGAGAATCTTGCCACCTCCATCTCCGCGCCATGGCACGAGGCAGTGTGCCGGCATGGTGGAAGCCTCCACGCCAACACTTCCACACTGTGGAGTCTTTAAGAGTTGATGTTTTTACACAAGCAAAAATATGGGTTATTATCATATAGAAGAATTCAACTCTCAACACACCGATCTCACACAATTGACAACATTAAATCATAAGCATCATTTAGATTCCATACCAATTAAAAACTCTTGAGATCAGAGTAGAAATGAAAAGGTTTGATGCCTGTAAGGGAAAAAAATATGCAATTAATTGAATTTAAAACGCATTTTACAGCCTATCACATATAAATCTACCCAACAACCAATTTTTAAAACAAACGAGTTAATAAATCTCCACTTAAACCAATTGTTAGGGCAAACAAGAACGAGCACATTCCAACAATTTCCCAACAGATTCCACAACGTATTACAACTTTCAGAACAAATTCGCATCTTTTTTCTAAACTTAAATCGCATAAGAAACATCCCAAAACATTTTTCCTTGCTACCGTTTGCCCTAAATCTCCATCCCTGCTCAATAAACCTGCGACATAAACCATAAAATTTAGAAAAAAAAAAAATGCATAATTACAAGTTTTTGCAACAATTACAGACAAAAAACAATACCTGACACCATGGATCAAATTCCTGACTAATAAAAAAAGTAAATAAGCTCAACTGAATTCTCTTTGATCATCTCATAACCACTATTGCCGCCCGTAATAGTTACCACCGCCTCGTCTGGATTGACTCGGACCCCTTTCTTTGTACCTGGGAGCTGCATCCGCAGGTGCATCAAGATGACTTGATTTATTACTACTATTATTGTTGTTTGATCCAACTGGCTGGTACTCGTAATGCAAATTCTGCCTTGGCTTTTCCCTGTTTATATTTGCATTATGCTGATAGTTATGCTTCCGCTTGTCATCTTGACCACTCGAACGGTTGTTTTGACCTCCATACTTCCTATAACCTGTAGAAACATGATGCTGCGACGGCTGCTCAAACTGAGCTTGGGCTTCATCTTCCGTGTGGGTTGGGCCTCTAAATGAAGCAGGCTTTCTCTCTCTCCTACCCTCTTGATGCTCATCATGCACAGGTTCATCCTGCGGAGAATATCTTCTAGATTCCCTTTTAAACTCTGAGTTCGGATTTTGACCTTTATACGCTTGAGGCTTTCGTTGCCAGTGAGAAGAACGGTTCTCTTTCGAAGAAGCAGGCCTGTCTGTTTGGTCAAACTCCACTTCCACACCACTTTCTGTGTGATTTTTCACCGTGCTTCTTTGGCCTTTGTAAGCCGGTCTTTTACCTTTACCCGTGACTCCAACATCTTTCACAACAGGTGTAATCTCAGTTGGTGGGATTTCATCAGGCATAAACCAGCCATCAGACGGGTCCCATTCATGCACAACAGGTGTAACTTCAGTAGGAACAGAATTCGATTCTTCATGTTGACTTGTAGATTTGTGAAAAACTTTCTTCGAATCCTGTTGAACACCCTTATCACGTTGAGGTTTCATCTGCTTATTATCACCACTTTTGGACTCCACATTAGAAGCCACAGGGATAGTGTGTACATCTGTCGTATCTTCTAATGCGGTTTTCTTGGGTGAAGATGGTGTCGTCGATTGGATTACGCTTCCCTGTTGAGCCAGCTCTTTAGCCACCGGTTTAGGAACATACCTTTCCATTTCTGCCCTTTTGCTTTTTAAATTAGTCTGGCCCGAGTTAACGGTCTTTTCTGGCAAAGCCACATCATCCTGCATGGTCTCTTCTTTGGTCTGGGCCCGCACAGGGGCCCAGATGGCAACTTCACCAACATGAAATTTATTAGCTTGTGGATTTCTTGGCATCCTTCTTGAGTGCTGAGGTTTATGCTGGTTACTTGGTAAAGAAGAAATCTGGTCCGTATTAGGTTGTTTTGCATCCTTGCTATCAGTTACCAACGAGGTAGTTGGATTTGGATTTAAATCAGGTTGAGGAGATTCTGGCTTAACAGGATCAACTTCTCTGTGCTTATTTTTGCTACTTTTGTTACTTTTCTTTTTCTGCTGTGTTGATTCAGACATGATATTTGAGTTGCTTGGCATTGTTGACTCTTGACTTTGTACAGCTTCACCTGTCCCACTCTTATTTGACTTGTCAACTGAACTCTCAACCACTTGTACACTCTGCTTTTGCCTATGGCTAGCACGCTTCTGCCTGTTAACACCAACATCATTACCAAGATTAGTTTTGCTTTCAGGATCACTTTGTTTGGGAAGCGTCGACTGGTCAACAGGATCTTGTTGACTAATCTCACTGATCTGGGCAGCTGCTGGTTCAGTTGGTTTTTGGGATCCCTCTGCATCTTCCTGCTCAGAAACACTAGTCGTGTTTTTTCCTTCGGTCTGGATCGTACCATCCGATGCTGCAAGTGTACGCCTATTCAACTCTTCCAGTTTTGCAAGAGCTTTTGCTTTCTGCTCTCTTATCCTTTCTTCCTCTTCCTTTTGTAGCTCAATCGCACGTTGTTTTGCCAACTCCCTCATCCTAGCACGCTGATCATGCATAAAAATGTAAGATGAATCGTCACACAAAAGCTATGTAGTTAATATCCTGATATATCGGTTATTGGTCCCCTGGTGAAATATCGGTGCAAAATATCGGTTAGAATATCGGTACCGATAATATCTGCGATATTGGACCGATATTTCACCGATTTTCCCGATATCAATACCTTTCTTCTTAGTTTTACCATTCGTATTTCTTCTTATTGCTGGTATTAGTGTTTTAAGCCTTAATTGTTAGTTGTTAGTTTTAAAAGTTAGTGTTTTAAGTCTTAGTCATTTCCTACTTGCTACAAATGTTAGTGTTTTGCAAGTTGCAAAAAGGAGTGTTAGTGTTAAATTGCTACATATATAAATTTAGCATGATATTAAAATTACCCATATCCCACCACGATAACCGATGTCTCAAATATCGGTCCTTGATCGATATCAGATATTTTACCGCATTAGATATTTTACCGCATTAACTACTTAGCACAAAAGACGGGAAGACGAAAACAAAATAATAAATGCTGAATACCTGTGCTTGACCATCAGCAGGGTCAATCATTTGAGCCAATGATTCGCCTGTATCTTGATTTAATCTTCCTTTGATATGATGATCTGCTCGATTTCGAACTCCATGGTGTGCTTGCCTGTGAAAACCAAATTTTGTTAACACAAACAAGTTAAATGTGAAGTATGACATCAGAAAATACAAATCATAAACCTAGATTTGTCATAGGGATGCGCAAGATCTCCAGCGGTTGGAATGCTACCGAAGGCAATAGTAGAGTTGCCCTTTCGGTTCACTAGTAATTTATTAGTTTGCTCTCCATCCCCTCGAATATCAGAAGCCCTTACTTTTGCATTCAAATCTTCAATCTTCTGAATCAAGGTTGAATCTTTCGAGTCTTCTGAAAAAGATGGCTTATTTCCCCAACTTTCAGTAGATGCTTTAGACTTGTGTGAGTCCTGTGATGACATGTTTCTTCTTGAAGACGTATCTTCATTATTCCTTCTGGTGTCTGTTCCCTGTTCATTCTTGTGAAACGATGGTCTCGGGTGGTCACTCTGCTCCCAACCGTCTTCTTCCACGTCAGCATTCCTTTCATTTTCACGTTTTTTAAGAACTTTGTAGGGCCCATGAGATGATTCCTCAGGGGGGTGAGAATCTAACTGTTCAGAAACATACATATTTCCAACCGGAACCGGTCCACGCACGCCACCTCTAAAGTGAGGATCGTTAAGTTCTGATGGATTTTGAGGTGGATACATGTTGTAAACAGGCGGTGGTCCATGTGGTCCGGGTGGCATTCCCATAAATGACATATCACGGTCATTGGGATTGTAGCCCATCGGAGGACCAAAATAACCATCATAAGGAACCGGACCAGGGTAAAACCCGGGCCTAATTGACATACCTGGACGGATAAAAGCATCAGGCATTTGGGGCCTGTAAAAATCTCCGTTTCTTGGATGGTGACCTCTTGGGCCTGGCCCATGCGGAGGGCCCGATTGTGAATTTGCTAACGGAGGGGGGATCTGAGGGGGATAGTAAGGATACGGTTCCATAGGAAACCCACCATGAGGAACGTGTGGATAAGGTGGGCCCGCAGGTGGTGGTCCCCTGTACCAAACGCCAGGTGGCGCATTCATCGGTGGTCCTCGCCAGGCATCATAATGTTGAGGGGGTACATTAGGATTGACGTATTGATGCGAGTCTCCATGCCACCTGTCAGCATTAGGACGAACCCCATCATCTCGTGTCCAAGTATCAACAGTTCCACTTTTGTGATCTGCACTCAAAAAACATAACGTTTACTTTGTTAATAGACGAAATTAACTTAAACAGTTAATTAAAGATGATGGCTAGACATTGACCAGCTTGGGTCATCTCGTTTCTGTCGTTCACAGGTGCATTTCTGCCAGAGCCTGATCCGGGACGAACACGAGAACCATGATCTGCAACATATGTGAGTCTAGATTCAGTAAACTTCACACCAACATTTTTACAGTAAATAAAAATTACCATGTGCTTCCCCGCTCTTTGTCGTATTATCTTTTTCTGAACCCAGTGTTGGAAAGTCCCCTGAACTAAGAGAAAAATCATCGACTTTGGAAGGTATTGACTGCACAAAAAAATGATTTTTTTGGTTCGACAATCTACTTGTGGAATAAAACTAAATAAAAAATAACAAAAAAAGTTTCTTTGTTATAGAGTGGAAACCAGCAAGCTAATAACTTACCAGCTTATCTGCAGTGCCGTTAGGGCCCCAAGCTGCTGAACTATCATATACAGGCTCAGCAAAACGGGATAAATGTGAGCTACCTGGTCTTGTTTCTGCACTGAGTGGACGCGAAGAAGTTAGCGATGATTGATTTGAAGTCAAGACTCCTGAAGCTGATGATGGCCTAGAATTTGGGCCCCATGTAGTAGTAGAAGGATCATGTCTATCACTGCCAGCTGTTGATGGCCGACTAAGACCACCTCCTGATGTAGGACGGCCACTAGAATGATGTGGTGAAACAGCAGTGCCATCAGCCTTTGGAGATACTGCTGACGAACCCCAAGGATTTGATGTTGATGAAGATGGCCGGCTTCCCCAGCTAAGGCTACCCCTGTTGGTAACATAAGATAAAGGGTAACTCGGTAAAGTAGGCATAGAGAAAAGTGAAAAAAAAATGTGTATGAAGTTAAATAAGCGATTTTTACTTGGGAACAATTTCCACATTTGGATCCAAACCATGATTTTCTAACCTTGAAACAGCAGCATAAAAATATGTGACATTATTAGTACGTAAATCATAAGACAACTTATTGTAATTCAGATGTAAAACCGTACTTTTGGCTAGGTAAATTAATAGGTTTAGGAACAGCAACTTTGCCCAAAACAGTCATGCCACCTCTTCTTGAAGAGGCCCACCTAAAAAGACAGAAAATTAAAACAATAGGTACATTCTGATATTTGGTTCTTGCTTAAAAATATGAAGAAAGCAACTAAGATCATATGAAGATATAAGTGAAAGAGCTATACTTTCTTTCTCCAGCCAACATACTCGATGTCATTGTTCAAATGTAGTCCCAAGGTCATCCAAGAACTATATACAAAACCTGGAGATGAAATAAAAAAAACATTACTTTCCTTACTATAAAAAAACGAGACTTTTAATCAGTCACGCAATAAGATATGATATGTGGATTACAATATGAATAACATATGACCTAGTCACTAGTTCTATGTGCATAGTAAACTATATAAAGCTCATAGTGTCATACAGAAGGATGATGGCTTTTTTAAAATAAAAAGAACAACTTCCAAAAATGAGGCATTTACAAACCATCTTAAAAGAAATAAGCCAATGATCTTGTCTTTTTCCTGTGCATGCAAGCATTGTTTGGGCGGTCAAATATAAATGTAGCAATAAACAAGACATCTTAATTTTGTATGAGCTCAACCACTTCGGTCTCATATGACTTGCTTTGTTCTCATAGAACCCATGACACAGAATTTAACCAACTCACTATATAGCAATGTATTTCAATTTTTTTTACTAAATTTTCTTCATATTATCTACTGATCCCTTGAGGAAGAGAGTGAATACTTTATACGTTTTAGAATCAAAAAGTGTGTGTGAAGATATCAATAAACCTAAAAGACTAAAACCGTGTGTTTGAGTTGGAGAAAGATAAGACTAGGAACAGGTTAGTATAACACCCTAGCACATTAAAGATGTATACAACCACATTTATGAAGTGTTTAACTATAGTTCTAGTGTCAATAATCCCATTCCATCATGCCAAAACCAGAAAGAATGTGATTAGAAATGAACTTAATGCCAGGGAAGTAGTAATGAATATCATCATTGTGTTTCCACAAGGTAGGCTTAAAGGAACAAATTGCATGACAATTAGAGTAGATCTAATGGAACTTGGAATATCATTTGGTAACAGAACTGTCAAAGAGAACTATTAGTAGCCACCTCTGTCCGATAATAGAGATTCAAAAAGAATTCAGAGGTTTTCAATAGTTCAATACGACAATAAAAATAATAAAAAACGTGGGCACGCCTTAAAAATGTAGTAGTTCATGATCTGATAAATAACCACATCTGAAAATATGAAATAATGAGAGCAAGAGCAACACTTCTGTGCCAAACTTGACAACCCGTTATGAACTCATCCGGCATCCCGTATGTAGTTTAGTTCATGATCAGTATTTTAACATGCAAACGTAACACTTATTTGAGCTATATCTAATGCACGCCCTTTAGCAAAAACAGTAAAGCAACAGATTTCTCCATGGATGTCATGGGAAGTATATAATCGAACAAAATAAAGATTTCTCGTCCAAGCCTAACAAAAAAAATGTTTTTCAAACTTTTAACTTTTTTTTCATAGAGCTGGATGCTAACAAGCCTTGCAGCATGTTTGGCTGCTAATAACAAAGGTAACTTTAACACTACACTGCTGATCATAACTGTTCTAAACTTTTACACTTGACAGACTGCGAAAAAAATATACATAATTCTCAGACCTTGAGAAATCTAACCAACAGATATTACCGGTATAAGAACCTCATCAGTAGATAAAGTAAACCTACTGTCTACATGATCCACAACCAACTCAAAAAACATAAAATTCCAGCTGCGTACTTCTCACGCAATAGAATCCAAGCAACCTCCCTAATTTCTGCTTAATGTCATTAGTTTCAACAAATTAACAACAAAAATTAAGACCTTTATTTCCAGCAGATCACAAGCAAATATACTAATACTCCCATACAATATTATCATATCATCCAGTGTCGCAATACAGCCTCCGTCTATACATACATATCAATTCATAAAACAAACATGTATGCACACATCCTTATGTTAAATTAATATAAAAAACGAAAAGTGAGCGTTCCAAACCCTAATTTTCAACTCGATAAGAAAAACTGAAGAAGAGTAACAAAACTAATAATAAGAAGAAGAAAAGGGGGAAATCGGGCATACGTAGGGATAGAAAGTGGTAAGTTGAGATAGATAATTCGGATCTACGAGTATGAGTCTGATCTGCGATCTTCAAAAGCAAGAGGATGATGAAAAGAAGATAACGGAGACGGTTAGGGTGACGGTGAGAGTGAAGGTGGCGTTAGGTATTGTATTCCGATGGTTATGGGCGTGTGTGGTGGAGAGAAGTGATGCCAAGGGGTTGGGGTTGGGTGGGTGGGTGTGGGTCGGGAAGCGAAAAAGGCTAAAGCCCAAAACATAACAAATCTGATCATGTACCAAGATTAACAAGTCAAGCTTGGGTTAGGATTCGGTCAAATCTTTCGTTGACAAAACGGATCGTTACTAGATTGCGTAACAATTAACAAATTTTATTAAAAAAATTTATGGTCTTTTTCAGGTGAGTAGGTGACATACATCTTTATAATTTATAATAGTGATTTAAGTTGAGGCCTAAGCGTGGAGGTAATGTACTCCTAACCTCGGATTTTTTTATTATTTCTTTTCTTAGTATCTAAACAATCTCTAAACTTAGAAATAGATTATTGTTATCCCTCTAGTTCCTAAATGATGTCTTCAATAAGATACGCTATGAGAAGCCCAAGATGCAATTCTTCTATAAAAAAAAAACTGTTTGGGATAGCTTTTGAGATTTACCACTCAGCTGATTCACCCGTCGGTACCTGAAGGATATGTCTTTCTTCTACTTAGGACACAATTAGGGTTGTAGTAAGCTCATGCTTCGCCACGGGAGGCATTTTTTCTGTGTGATGCTGTGGTGATTCAGTTTGTATCGTTTTGGTTCATTGCACATAGAAAACTCAATCGGTATCGTTTTGGTTCGTTGCGATCCTTTGGTTATTGCTTTAAAACCAACTGGTCCCGTCTTGAGTTTGATCCCGACAAACACCAATATTTTAGTTATTTATTTTATTTTAATAGTATATATAATATAATGTTTTTATAACTTATTTATTTTATTTTAATAGTATACTAGAATTACCACCCGCCGCAATGCGGCAGGGGATTCGTTAGGCAAATGTTTCTCACATGATCACGAGCGAGTGTGTAAAACCGAGAAAAAAATAACTAAGTCGATATCTGACTCGCGCATTGCGACGGACCTATCAAATGGGGAAATAGATGCACTGCGACGGGTCAGTCAAACGTGAAAAAAATAGATGAAAAAACGTTGAACCTCACACGCACGTTACGGCGTGTTAACTCGGAAATTTAGAATGACACGTTAAACGGAGAACTTGTGAAAGATGAAAAGTATAGGGACCAAAGTTGAAAGTAAAAAAGTGTTGAGATTAAATTGCAAAAGATGAAAAGCTTTGGGTTGAAATTAAAAAAAAATTAAAAGGGAAATTGAAAAAGATGAAAAATTTTGAATTAGAAGTAAAAAATCAAATTAATTAAAGGGATTAAATTACCAAAGATTGAAACTTTAGACTTAAATTGCCAAAGATTGAAACTTTAGAGTTAAAAAAGAAATCAATTTCATGTAGACTTAAATTATTGCCAAAGATTGAAACTTTAGAGTTGAAAAGAAAATCAATTTCAAATTATGAAAACAAAAGAGATAAAGAGATTTATTTAAATTGATGTTTAATATTATTATTATTATTATTATTATTATTATTATTTTACAGAAGAGATAAATAGAAAAATAAATATGAGAAATTACCAGAGAATGACATGTGTACAAAAAGGATTTTTGTTTATTAGTATAGAAAGATATAATATAATAACTTTTTTAAATATCTTTAGGTAGTTTTGTAAAGCATAATTATATACACCTTCACATATACATTTAAGTAAAGTTTAAATGATATATAACATTAAATAAAAATAAGAAACTTACACTTAAGTAAACTTTGGGAAAAAAAACAAAATGATAATTTTGCCAAAAAAAAATAAATAATGAATGTCATTTGGTTAAGTGTATTTTAACAAAATCACACTTTCATTGGTTAAGTGTATTTTAACAAAATCACACTTTCATTGGTTAAGTGTATTTTAAGTTTTTAACAAAATCACACTTTCATTGGTTAAGTGTATTTTAACAAAATCACACTATTAAACCTTGTCTTTTTTTAACATACATTTTTTTTTAATCTTCGACATCTTTAATATATTACATTTTTTTAACTCATTTGGCTTTTATCTCTAAACTTGTTTGTGCTGAAATCTATAGGGGTCACCAAACAAAACTACTCTATGATGGGAATGTTTGATAGAACACGAAATAAATAGTATTTTACCATGGAAAATACCCATTTTTTTTTAATCTAAGGGTGAAATGGACGATTAACCCACAAGTACTCTATTAACTGACCAATAGAATTATTTCACCCAATTAATCAAATTCGACCCAAAAGTACTCAATTTGAAGAGAGCCATTAACTCACAACTACTCACTTCCCGTGATACTAAACTTAACTCGATGTTACTCGAGGGAGGCGGGGTAAGGCACCCCCTCCACCCGACATAGGTTTACGTGATTCAAAGCTTAGTTTAAATACACATCACTTAGGGGAGTGGAGATGGTCACTAGTGATATAATTTTATCACTCACAAGCACCCAATCAATTTCCGCCATGTCATCAACCATTTTTCCATCACTCACAACCTTTTTTGGGGGCAATGGTCATCACTAACAACACCCAACAATAAACCCCCACACCCCCTCACATCCATTTATCACGCTCAAGCCGTAACACGTTGATTTTATCACGGTCTTGATGTATCACGCGTTGAAAAAGTAGGTGGCGGTGGGAATTGTTCTTGTATCACGCGTTGAATTTGTGTATCACGGTGCTATAACGCACCGCCCCCACCTGCCTTAATCCTTAAATAATTTTGTATTTAATACACAAAGATCTGTACAATTTAATAGATTTAAATTCAACTTGTTTTAATATGTTCAGCCCTTGGCACTACCGATATGCCATCAATTGTTCATCAACCCTTGTCCTCAAGTTCTTCAACTTTGATGTTGTGCTTAAGTTAATCAGAACACCACATTCATGGTTGGAACGTGTGTCGCCCGTCTTGTGTCGACACATTAACACTATTTTGTTCATTATTAATGAATAGTTAATGTGTTAGTTATGATTTACTAAATCAGTATTATCACAACAATACATTTAAATGCTTGAACTCATCAATTTAGAAGACTGGCCATTTTCAACTTATTTGACCCATTATATATTCTTATGTTCCCCTTAAAGTCAAGGGGAACAAGATGCAATCTCAGCCCTTAGATCAAGCCAAGATTAAATCCTGACCGTTATAATTCAGGAAAAGATGGGGAAGTTTATTTTGGTTTCACTTTGACCGTGCGAAATTGTTGGAACTCCACGTTCTATATGAAATTTGAAACCTCTGTTCTATCTTCTAGAAGGAGCAGTTCAGGGGGGTTGAAGACCCTCTCTCATGTATAGGAGCAATTATCGGAAACAACGGGGGATCGGTTTTTGTAACCTACTATGTACAGTTTTTCACATCTTCGCAACCCTATATACAACCCCACGTCTACCCTCATCCCTGTCTCTTCTACAATCGTTTCTAATTGCTATCTTCACATGGAGATACTTCTCAATTCTCATTATACCCTAATCGGCGATCAACACCAACAATACTCCATACGCCATTGCGTCTTCCACTCTTCACCAAAAAAGTTGAATAATAATTTCGAAATGCTGAAGTGAAGAACCCTCTGCCAGGCTTTTTTTATTGCAATACGATTGACGAAGATGTTTCTTTCTCAAAAATCATTGGCTCAAAAGCTTCAAATCGATGCCCTTGTCTGATGCTCAGGTATAATTAGGGTTTGTTCATTTTAGCCCCTTGTGATTTCTGTTTTTTAATTTCGTTTCTGTTTATCGTTCTTGGGTTGTTCAATTTGTGTTATAAAACTTTGATTACAAGCAGTCCAGAAGAAGCTTCTGGGTGGATACATGTAGTTGCAGCGGCAACAGGTACAAACTCAAAAAGATGGTAACCATTTAGATAAGACATAATGTGAATTTGTTTATCTATAAATATATGAAAAGTTTTTTTTTTTTTTTTTTTTTTTTTTTTTTTTTTTTTATGAATTTAAGCCCTTGATAATACTATAAATTTGTATTCACATATTAAATGTTTCTAAAAATGTCATGGATACGAATTGTGTTACTGGACCTTATCTTCAACAATGTTTTTGCTGGCTCTTTGTTTATATTTCTAAAAAAACAAGACTCATAATAGTTATACAATAAACTAAACAAGGTCAATTGATGTTGAGGAAAGAAATATGACCACGTATATGGGTATTACGAGATAGATTTAGTATTTTGTGATGATATTCACAAAATATCGAGTGAACTCATGCTCTTGGGTATTGACCTTCCTGACCTTTTTATTGTGGAAGTAACCGAAATATATTGTTTTGAAAGGAAGCGTGGCTTTTTGAAGAGCCGCTAAGTATAAAGTTCCCAAACCTTTTTCATCTAGAGCATCATAAAATGTTTTAATATCTGAGCGGGTCAAGATGGATTGTTGGGGTATACTTTTATTTTTTAACTGGTTGAGGCAGCCAAAAATAATGATGCAGAGAAGGCTGACGTAAACCAATTAACTGCAGCAGTTATGGCTTTTGATTTCAGGTTGGGGGGATGACAAGTGGACCTGGATAGCGGATTCCAGGCAGTTTTCGGTGATAAGAGCTCCGCTCACCGTCTGCGTCATTTCATCTTGACACTCTTCACGATTCAGGTAATTCGTCGTTCAATTGTTGGTGGTGTGATTATGTTACGTTCAAGTGAACTTGTAGTATATTAATACTGAAACTGAAATTAGTTATTATTTGATAATTTTTTGTTGTTCTATCATTTTCTTCATAAGATTTGTCGGATAATCAGTAGGTTAATTGGACTTATTATATAAAGTGAAAGTAGCAAAGCATTCATTTCTCAGCTTTTTTCATATAACGATTATTCGCCATGCGTGATGCTGTTCACTGAGTGATTATAAGGTAAATTAGCTCATTGATTGTATAGTTTCAGTTTCATTTGATTTTGATGCAAAATGGATGTGGTTTTTCAGTTTATTTGTGTAGTGTTATTAGAGTCTACTTTGGTATGATCAAGTTGAGGATAATAGGATATTACTAACTAATGTAAACATAAATATCGCACAGGTGACAGATGAGTGTCAAAAATTTTGGTTTTTCATGAAGAGGCAGATAGTACTTAACATTGGCCTTATCCTAACGAAAGCCTTAACTAGGTTTCAGGTAATTCTTTTATTTTTTAGTCTTATGTTAATAAATTCAACTGTTTTTTTTTTCTCTGGTATTAAGCTTCAAGTTCAGTGTTTGGGACATGGGTCAATGCATACTTTTAGTATTGTTCATTATCTGTCATGATGGTCAAGGATGATGGTATAATGCTATATATTGTTTTTTGAACATTATAAGTTATAATTATTGTTTCATTAAATATGATTACAAAGCCAGATTATTATAATCATAATCTGAGTGTTTTAAAAACTGTTAAGATGTTTTAACTTTTATGCATTTGGAAGAACTTCAAACAACACACATCTCACCTGCTTAAGTTTTTCATGGAAGGCCTTATCCCACAAGAAGCCATAAATTATGTTGACTTGATCACTAAATGTACCGACATAGAAAGAGCCAGTTTCATAAAAAGCACTTCTCAATGTGAGATTGGTTGATTTGGTGGGTCTGACAATGGGTCAAACGGTTCAGTTTGAGACTGAGATGGATCATCTTTAGTTATGTACCAAAGGTTGTGTTGAATCGGCATTTGATTTATTCAGTTGAGATAAGCCGCAATCTAAACGATTGAAACATTAATAATAGGTTGGATTGAAGCATTTCATGCTAAAACACTATTTTAAACAACTAATGTTTTTGTTTAGAATGAATGCAAGGAAAAAATACCTATGTTACAATGACACTAAACCACCCGTCCACCGGACGGGTATAAAACTAGTTAGACATGCCCTTGTAGCTAATTTTTTATTTGACCCGTTTAATAAGCTCATTCATAATATACAGGTCATATTGCTACCTCCAGTAATACAGGTCGTCTGCAACCCAACTTCTATAGCAGGAAAAAACAAGCTCAATTTGGTTGTCGGAACCAACTCAGCTGCACATTTCCAAGAATTACCTTGATTATTTTCTGTTTACAATGTGCAAACCGCAATTCATAGGCAAATATATCAAAGATTTGGGTAAAAGAGCAAGAACTAGTTTCAAGATCATAGTCTGATTCAAGAAAGTATGCTGATTTTCTCCGTTTTCAACTTCCTTCTACGGTCTCTCATCAGGAACACACTTTGTGTTAGTGATAAGGAGATTATGATACGAACCCGTGGGTCACGGGTCGACCCACTTCTCGTGCGCAGCTCCAGATGGGTATTTGACCCATTTAATTATTAGCAGGAATTGGTTTTGGGAGCAAGTAGTGGGCCGTTTTCTAGCAATTAATTATCTTATCTTCTTCTATGTTAGATAGGGTAGAATAGGTAGTGTTTTAGGTGCCAAAAAGAGGCGACTTTGCTATTTGCAACTGGATAAACTGGATGCCGATTAAAATAAACTGCTTTGCCTGGAGACTAGTTCAAAAAAGGATCCCGGTGAAGCTTAATTTGGTGTCCAGAGGGATTTCGATCTCCTCCGATAGCTGCGCTTCCTGTGCCGAGGGGGAGTCGGTTCAGCACATTTTCCTTTCATGCACGGATGCTAAGAGGATTTGGCGTGCGGTTTCGATGTGGTGCGGGTGGGATCTTACGGGTTGGGACAGCATCAATGCTTTGTTTGATAGCGCTTCAGAGCCAGCTAGGATGTCAGAAAGAAAGTGTCTTTTGGCAATCATCTTCTCTACGTGTTGGTTTATTTGGAAGGCAAGAAATGACCGAACGTTTAACAACTTAAAGAGGACGGAGTATGTTCGGGACGAGATTATCTCCAATTTATTTAGATGGGTGGTGAACAGGTCTAAGCATTCTAACCTTTGCTGGGAGGAGTGGGTCAAGAGTCCTATGTCATGTTTTTAGTTCTGTTTGTTGTTTCTGTGGGTCTTGCTTTATCTGTTCTGTACCTCCTGCAGCATTCTAGCTTCTTGCTAGAGTGCTTTGGCTTCTTATTATAATACTTCAGTGCTGTGCCTTCCAAAAAAAAGGTAGCGTTTTAGGTGTCTATGTTTATTATATAAAATTAGGGTTTTTATACCTTTGTAATGGAGATTTAATCCTCCTCGAATCGAATTCGATTATTCTATCAATTTCAAGTTTCTATCAGATTATGTCTCAGTGACACTTTTAGTGGGTGATATTTTCAAACTATTTCCTTTTTGTTCTTGCTTTGCTTCTATTTGTGCCAGTTGAGCGCTGCCCATGTTAGGAAAAATGGTGGCATCTTTGCCATCCTACGTATATCCCAAACGTTGACCAGCCTAGGGTCCGTGCTTGTGACAGTTGATTCATTCATATATTTACTACTTGTAAGTTATCAAGCAGCATACATGTTCATTTTCCAGAACTTGTACTGAAATAACAATAAACTGGACACTGATATGAAAGTAATGAAATGACAATACATATGAACATAAGATTGGTATTAAGGAGTTGATAATTATTCCACCAACATAATATACACAAGTTAGCAGTCAAGTAATCCTGACCTTGACACTAGCCGGCTAAACCCGAGCCCACGGTCAACACAACTTCAGTATGCAGCCACTTTAGCAGACTCACAACCATCAACATCCACCCAAACCTCATTCAACCTCCCGAAAAACTTAAGCGGAGAATTATACTGCGCAATCGAGTACGCAAAGTTACTAGCCGAAGACGTAGAGTATCCCGACCCCCTCAAGCTGGTCTCCAGCTTCCCAGCCTCTTCAACCGTGTTCTTATCTCTCGCGAAACCGGAGAACTGGCGGACCGCTTTACAAGTTGTGGTCCATGAATCAGGTTTAAGGTTAAGTTCAGGCAGAGGCAGTGGAGGTGTGGCTTGAAACTTGTCAGGTAAGTAGAAATGGACAACATATGCTGATGAATCAAGAGGCCCTGCTCCAGGAACAATGCTTGTTAAAACCGGTATAGTCATCGCTACACGCGAATTGTTTAAATTTGCACCTTCTATATACTGGAACAACCTGTATAACCATATCAGTTTATAGGTTAGGGTTTTGTGGATACATTTAATTAATTATACAAATTATGAGCAATTGTATTCGAAAGATAATAAAACAGCTGGGTAATAATAATATTATGAGGGGGGGGGGGGGGGTGGAGGGACCTGTGGAAGCCATCGTTGGTGGCTTTTCGAAAGGATGTTTCTTTGACGGGTGCGGTCATCCAGACTGAGTCTTTGTATAGTCTGATCTCGAAGTCTGATTCGGCGTGGATTACGGTATATGGTGGAGATTCATAAGCGTGAGTAAAGCCTAAAGTGCAGAGGATGGTGATGATTGCAAAGAAGGTGAAGTTCATCTTCTTCCTGAGTAGAAGAAGGTTGGTTCCGTCAATGGTTTTATGTTTTGGAGTGTTTGGGAAGGATAATGATTCCAATTTTTAACGTAATTATATGAATAATATTCATTTTAATATTGTATAAAACTAGTAGATGCCCCGCCCGTGTTGCGGGGCGATGAACAAATAATTCTCAACCAATTAAAAAAAGACTACTATAATTTTGCTAGGAAAAAAAACAAAAACGATGATAAGACCGTAATTTTGAGCTCAGGGCAAAACTGTAATTTTTCAGGACTAATGAGCTAGTGTTAGGCAACCCCTTGACACGAAAAAAAATTAAATCGAGTAAACCAATTAAAACAAAAAACCTTATAGTTTTGGTAAAAAAAAAATTAAAACGATGGGAAAAACGTAATTTTTAACTGAGGGCCAAATCATAATTTTAATTCGGGGATAAATTGTAAACGAAATGGACCAACGGGGGAGTGCCAGGAAGTTGCCGGCACGACTGTAATTTTACACTGGGGGCAAACTTGTAATGTCACCAGTAAAACAAACAAAAACGATGGGAAAAATGTAAATTTAAGTTGAGTGTAAAATCGTAACTTGGCTGTGAGAAAAAAAACTAATGGCAAAACTATAAATTTATACGGGGCAAAATCGTAATTTTGAACCGAGGGCAAAATTGGAATTTTTAGCTGGGAGCAAAAGCGTAAATTTATTTTTAAGTGGGGGTAAAAACATAATTTTGAACTGATGGGAAAATCGTATTTTTAAGGGAAAAAAACTAATGGCAAAACTGTAAATTGAAACGGAGCAAAATCGTAATTTTTAATCGGGGGCAAAATTGAAATATTTAGCTGGAAGCATAAGCGTAAATTTATTTTTAAGTGAGAGCAAAAACATAATTTTTTACTGATGGCAAAATCGTAATTTTAAATGGGATAAAATCGTAAATTTGTTGGGCCAATAGGGAAGTGCCAGGCATGTTGAAGTTGCCGCCCATTTAGCCCAATAAAGGGCCTGAACTATTGCCTGGTCGACATCGACACTTGTGAATGTAGTAGTTGATAATATATCATGTATTTGTTATTGCTAAAACTATCTAATATAAATTTAATATTCCAATAAATCCAAATTACTTAAACTTTTGATCAATACTGAGTAGGTTTTTTTACACTTCCGATATGATATGAATATTCGATATAGCAATTGACATTGGTATTGAGTAGGTTTTTTACACTCCCGATATGATATCAATACTTGATATAGCAATTGACGTGTGTTTTAGATCAATCGTACATCATAAAATGAATACAACTATTGGTATCAATATTGTTCGGACGGTATCCATTCGATTTCACATTGTACGATACTGCACTCAATACAATTAAGAACACTGAAAAGAAATTTGTATTAAGAATACAACTTCGTTTGTGATGAAATATATACCGGGATGTTGAAAAGCCTACAACAATTAATACCGGTCCTGATACCAACGTTGTTCAAATGATACCGACTCGTTCATCACAGTATAGAAAAATAAATCAATTATATTTGGTTTATTCGATTTTGTACAAAACCTTTCAAAACTTGCTATGAGAACAGTGGCCCAAGATACGAATGGGCTTAGAAAAACCAGCACTCTGAGAAATGGGCTTCTACAAAACGGTCCAAGACATATACGAAAGGTTCTAGAGATGGACAAAATGTTTTTTTTTTCTTTTTTTGCCAAACCGGTTCGGGTAATAAATTGGTTTTCATTGTGTATATCCGCAAACTTATCCAAATCGAATTGGATCAGACCTAAACCTATACCACAAAATTTTTTTTGAACGGTGAACTTCATTAAAACGGCTAGCCAAGAAAGCGATTATAACATGTACAATGGTAAAACAGCCAAATTCTTTCACATAATAGAGTTAAATCTAGATCGATTCTTAAGCCATAAAAAAGAAAGGGATTTAACTAAAGCCCCAAAATGTATATTTATTTCAATATTTATTTGTAAAAATATATAAACTAAAGAAAAATAACTGAAATTCACTATTTTATTTAATATTTAAAATATTAGAAAACCATAAATGCATTGAAAAAAACTACAGGTGGTGAAGCCATTTCACATAAATCAAAGTTGCACCAAATTTTCGGATTTCTTTTTTAGGTCATGCGTAGTCATAACGCCTCTTTGTGGGCGTTATGCGACACGTGGCGCGTCACGTGTACGGGTGGGCGTTATGGGGCGTTATGCATTTAAGCCCGTAGTCATAAAGCCCCCGTCTAATCATTACTCAATTATTAATTTCTACTTTTTTATACTTATTTTCTAACTTTATAAAATTAAAATTCATTTCATTAAATTAAAAAAATATTACACTAAAATAAAAAAAAAACATTACACTTAAATAAAAAAAATTACAATTAAAAAATATATTTTTCTTCCTCTTCGTTTTCTCCGGCATCCAAACCTTCGTCTTCAAAGTACCCATCTTCGAATTCCTCAACCTCTTCTTCCTCGGAATCTTCTTCGTCGTCATTGTTGTATCGAATTGGGCGAATCGCCCAAGCATGCTCAATCAAATCCGCCTTCAACGTGTTATGTATTTCCCTAGATCGCAATAGTTGAGCATTTGCGAGTCTCTCTTCCATTGTTGCTTGGGTTCCTTCGACTAAATCTTCCGGAATATAGTTTTGGCATATCGCTTTTCCATCATCCTCAATGATCATATTATGCAAAATGATGCAAGCATACATGGTCATTCGTATTCTATCCTTATGCCACATGCGACAAGGATTTCTGATAAAATGTCATCGTTGCTGTAGAACCCCAAAACACCTCTCGATATCCTTTCTTGAAGACTCTTGTAATTTTTTAAAATACTTTCTTTTCTCATCGAACATTTCAGAAAACGTTTTAACAATAATCGAATACTCCGGTATATACCATCGCCCAAATAGTAGCCATGCTCGTAGTCGTTCCCGTTAGCATGAAAACCGGCCTTTGGTATAGTTCCAGAAATGTAGCTCTCTAATAATGGTGAAGCCTCTATTGTATTAATATCGTTAAAACACCCGGCTACACCAAAGAAGGCCGACCAAACCCAAAGGTCGTATGACGCAACAGCTTGTAATAACAAAGTTGGTCCTTTTTGATCACCCCGTGTATGTTGACCTCGCCATGCGGTTGGACAATTATACCAACGCCATTGACGACAATCCAAGCTACCAATCATGCCGGGTATTCCATGCTTTTCTAGATGCACCTCATATATTTGTTGAAGGTCGTTCCACGTGGGATTTCTCAAATAACGTTTTCCATATAACTCGCATATACCTAAAATATAATTTAATATATAAAAGTTTTACTAGTAAGCTACTAAAAAATCAATATATAAAAGTAAGTAAATAAATAAAAGTCAATAAAAAATACCATAGCAAAAATGTTTCAAGCAATCTCGGGTTGTTTTCTCCGCCATCTTCAAGTACTCGTCGTTGATGTCGTACGTGTTTCCGTATGATAATATACGTAACGCGGATGTCACCTTTTGAATTGAGGTGAAGCCTAAATATCCTCGTGCGTCCATTCTTTGCTTAAAGAAATCATACTTATTTTCCAAATCATTAGCAATGCGCAAAAATAATCTTTGGTTCATCCGAAAACGCCGTCTAAAAACATTGGGTCCGTGAACCGGTGTCGCATCAAAATAGTCTCTCATCAAACGCTCGTTCGCGGCTTCACGATCTCGCAAGATATAGGTGCGCCGCAAGATGGGTCGTGGAGGGGGAGTAGGCCGAACGTGCTCAAATGCTTGTATCACAAAAGTACATGCACTCGTAACCGCTTCTTCCTCCTCCGCGTCTTGTTCGGGTGAAAAAAATCTTCAGTAAATATCGGTGAACGAGTCTTCCGACGGGGAACCATTTTTTTTTAATAGGGTGGGAGTAGCTTCAAAACTTTTTAAAAAATATATAGAGAATGAGAGAATATTTGAGTATGATTTGATAAAAAAATGGAAGAGTTGAGAGTTATTTATAGTGTGAAAATAAATAAATTGAATTTTTTTTATAGAATATGACCGTTTATTAACGGTCAAAAAATCAAAATCACATTTCAAAACGCCACTATATTTATCGCGCCACCCACCCATTTTGCTTTGATAGCGCTCCACGTTTCGGTGTGCCCGGCACTATGCAGGGGCATACCGCCTCACTACGTATGACCTTAGCCATCATATGAACCACCATACAATTTGAAGATGGACCACAACCAAAAAAAAAATTATGCATTTGATGAAGCCATTTGAGACCTTTCTTTAACGTAACGAAAACATCCCAATACATATTTATACTAACATATTGCCATATTGGGGGCAAAAGTGTAAAATAAAAAATAAAAAATGAGGGTAAAAAATGACCCCCAAGGGAAATAATGACGGCTATATTAACGTTCAAATTATTCCGACGGAAAAGTTGATGAAAGCGGGTTTTTATCAATCCCTGAACCGGTTCGGGCTCAAATTAGTTTTTTAAACGAAATTGCGAACCGGTACATGAATCGGCATGTGGGTTTGGCTCAAACCGTTTTTTGATGGCATTGGGTCAGGTATAAACCGGTTTGACGGGCCCATACCAGTTTTGTTGTCCATCTCTACTAGCTGAGCACCTGAGCTGACAGCTGACATAAACAAATTGACGAATTTTAGCTAAAATCACAAAATTTATTTGGGTTATAATTGCTATTTTATGGTTTAAATGGATAAAAATTCAAAAACCTCGCTAAAACAAAGCGACATATCACCCAAATATATTTTAAGTAAACATTTTAGAAGTTTTATTCAAAAGAAATTATATTACTATTTAATCCTATATTTAATATATTTTTATATTTAAATTTAAAGTATATACAAAATTAAAATCAGATAACAATGTATTTGTCGACTAGTTATCCACTTGAGGAATGGTGTAACTTGCATATATTACCATTATTTTTTGGTCATATAACTACTTTTGGTCGGAAGTTGAAATTGGAGGATGAGTTTATTTAGTAGTAGGTTTCGTAAAAAAGAAAAAAGGTTTATATATACCTTAGAGAACACATCATCTAAGATGAAGGTGACCACCCTAAAAGCAAACCCAAAGTTGCAGATGGAGCACATTCTCCTGCGCATGGCAAATCACTTTATACTTTTTTTGGTTTATATATACCTTAGAGAACACATCATCAGATAACAATGTATTTGTCGACTAGTTTACCTATGTGAGTGAGGTTTTTATAATATGAAGAGTATAAAAAGTGGTTGTGAGTGGAGGAGAGAGAAAATGTTACTGTTCATCTGTATATTTGAAAAGACACTGTTTACCCCCTATAATTTTTTAATATATTTTGAAAGTGGTTGTGAGTGAAGAAGAGAAAAAAGATAAGGCTGGCAAATCGTGTCTTAACAGGTTTAACAGGTTTCTGACGGCGCGCACATCATAAGTTTCAAACATGATTACGACTCGTTTAACTACTTTCTACCTCATGTTTATAAAACAGTTTTATGTTTTAAGTACAAAGATGAATAAATGATAGATCCTAACATTGTAATTTTAATTATTTTAAAAATTAAAAAAGTCAAAGGGTGTATTTTTTAGTCAAACAGGTCTAATCGTGTCTTAACAGGTACCCAATTACCAGCCCTAAAAAAAGATAATGATAAAGGTATAAAAATATATTATTTAATTGAAAAGGAGAGAGAAAATATAGTGTATTTTAGTGTAATTTAGGGTGAAAAAAAGGGTGGAATAGATGTGAATGCTCTGATTAAAGCAGTTTGGGTTGCCACCTTTTTTTCATTTCTTTTTTCTGAGATTTGATCTTTATAAAGGTTAATGTGTTTAATATTACACAATCATATTGTTATTTTGATTGGTGATTTATGGTAGAAGGTTTGTGATTGGTGTTTTTTTTTTAATTATTTTATACACTAACAAAAAAAGGTGAGGCCTTTTCCACGCCCAACGCTACCCTGTGTTTTTTTTTACCACATCCTTTTGCTAACGTGACTGCCAAATGACGCTTAATGTCTTCTTTTCATGCCCTCCCACTTCGTATAGTCTAAAGAACACAACATGTTATGAGCCGGCAAACCCATAAACAAGTCCATAATTTTTGTGAAGATACGACCAAAACCGGCATATTTCCTTACTAGAGGTATCATCCATATAATTAACCCTTTTTATTACGGTTTTATAAACTAGTTTATTTAAATTTCTTAGAATTAACGGTATTAATGTGTATTTAAGATGTTTATTAATAAAATGCTTAGAAGATAGAATTTATATTAAATACTTTCTTTGTTCGATTCCCACAACCGGGGGGAGGGGGGGTTCCTTCTGAATTGGTGTATAGACATTATAGCCTAATGAAAATGGATATGATCGGGTGGTTCCGCTGGTGGCACGATGATACTCCAGTAGTCTATCAATGATCCAAAATTTATTGTTCAAAAAAAAAACTTTATTTCTTCATAAACTAATTGGCGATACTTACGCACCATAGTGAGAGTATTAAAATATGTAAGCCCCAGTTTCAACGATTTATATATTAGTATCCACCCATGGAAAAAAATTTCACATCAAACTGTTGATAAAAACAATCATGTCACAAAGACAAGACTGAAATTTTATAAAACATTATATTTTAAAAGTTTTAAGAGGAAAAAAACACAATAAAAAACAAAACCTTTAAGGACCGTTGACAACTTGAACGTTTGTGCTTCAATGACTTGTACATTATCACACACAGTATATTCGGAATTTTATATAATATCATATTTTAAAGTTACAAGAGAACAAATAAACAAAAACATAAAAAGGTGTATGGGTGGATCACGTGGCATAATTGGTTAAAATAACAAAGACAGAAGGGTTATAAGACCATGCGTAGTGGTTATGGTGAATAATGCCCCATTCTTGGGCGTTTTCCGCCACGTGTCGTCCTAGTCAGCAAAGGGGCGTTTTGAAGAAATGGACGTAGTGGGATAGTGCCCCCACCCTTGGCGTTGTTCGACACGTGACACTCCCATAATTACCCAATTATTATTATTTTTTAATTATTAAAGCAAAGTATATTCAATTAAAACAGCCATTGGCCAATACACAAGGGCTCGAGTGTTTTAAAAACAAGGCCGTTCACAAAATTTGGTTAAAAACGTCCTGGGGGCGGTGGCTCGAGCATGCTCGGGCGTTGTTTATTAAAAAACGCTTCATTTTAGAACGAGTACACATGGTCTAAGTTATAACACGTAACACATTCTAAGGTTTCTTATATATGCTTTATATACTTGTACCTTTGCTTGAAAGGGTTGTAAGTTATAACACGTAACAGATAGCTTACATATTTTGTACATTGATGCTTTACCTTTAATGACGTGTAAATTCAATCTATACTATATTATAATGCATGAGAGAGTGGTATTTTAAGATACCCAAAAAATAAGAACTTTTCCCCCACTTTATTTATAGAAAAACCTCTAAAATGTGGCTAGTTTGGTCTTTTAAACACCATTTATTTTTTAGCCCTAAACTTATCTATCTATACTATATTATAATGCATGAGGGAGGGGTATTTTAAGATACCCAAAAAATAGAACTCCCCCCCTTTATTTATAGTAAGACCCCTAAAATGAGGGTAATTTGGTCTTTTAAACACTATTTATTTTTTAGTCCCTAAAATTATTACACTTAAATCCCTAAGGTTTTATATAAATTATCGATAATTAGTTACAATTCATCCATCGACAACAAACTTATAATTTTTTACGTATTCTTGACATATCTTATAAACTATACTGTTTAAAAAAATCCAAAGATAGGATGACGCCCTATGTGACAATCCGAACTTTTAAGGTTAGCGATGCCTAATTCCATGATCGTTTAACTAGCGTTGTTACGCTTAATCACGTGCACGTCATATTAAATTATTTGAATCATGATTGATAGTTATTGTTTGTGCAAGAATTAATTTATTGAAAACCTGTATTTGTTTTCCTTGACTCAAACCTTTAGAGCCCAAATCAAAAATAAAATAGAACTCAAGTGGGTTCGGCCCACTTGTTCCGAATATACACAGGTTTGTGTATGATCCTCATATAACTCTCATAATCACATTAAAACAAAACCCTAGTGCTCTATCCTCTCTCTGTTTGACGGCAACCACATCTCGGTTAGTTTTCACTATTGTTTAATCGTTACATGACTGCTGGGTAGATCAATACATATTCGTATACATGAATCTAATTGAGGAAAGTTCTGTGAATTGTGGAATACATGTTCGTATATATATAGAATATGATCTTGTATTGTTGTTAAGAACATAATAATGATTACGTCATTTGATTTAAATGGATAGTCAACTGTAATATGTTTACCGATATATCTTAGCATGCTGATGATGATTTAGTCGACGTGTGAAACAGTAGGATATTAGGGTTGATTAATAAATGTTAGTAATGATCTGATGATAATACTGCTATATGTTTGCTGTTACGTGTGTTGATCAGGATAGAGTATGTTTCTGGGTTAACAGTCGATTATGAAATTGCTGGTATATGATTAGGGTTCTGCGTTCTGTAACTGATGAGGATGATCATGTACCTGGGGAACCTTCAGTGAGGAAGGTTAAGGTTCCTCATGAGGAAGGTTAAGGTTCCTCATGAGGAAGGTTAAGGTTCTTCAGCGAGCGAGGAAGGTTAAGGTTCCTCGTGAACCTGTAAGTACTTAAGGTTCCTCGTAAGGTCTATACGTAACACTAGTTCTGTATGTTAACTCCGTTAGTGTGATAACTCTGTTAGTATGTTAACTCCGTTAGTGTGATAACTCTGTTAGTATGTTAACTCCGCTAGTGTGATAACTCTGTTAGTATGTTAACTCCGTAAGTGTGATAACTCTGTTAGTATGTTAACTCCGTTAGTGTGATAACTCTGTTGGTATGTTAACTCTGTTATGCATATTAAGAATGTAAACCCAATTAGTTTATTAACTGTGTTAAGCTTATTTACTCTGTTAATTTTATTAACTCTGTTAAATTATGTATGCCACTCTGTTAAGTATATAACTCTATTAGTTTGTTAACGCTGTTAGTTAACTAACACTGTTAGCTTGTTATTCCTGATATATATGTTAATCCTGTTAAGTTTGTTAACCTTGTCAAGTATGTTAAAGAATAACCATGTTAGTATAAACTGTGAAGGACATTTATGTGGAACATGAATTGCATGGAAATGATTAACTGCTTACCTGATGCATGATGTTAACCGCCAAACACACTTTGTGACATAGATTGCATGTGAATCGTTACGAACTTAAACTGATTATGTATACGTGCATCCCATAGGACTTGACTGATTACTTGTGAGTACATAATTTAGCATACCGAGCAAACCAAGGTGAGTTCACACTCTTACCAAGGCATGGGATTCCCGGTGGGTTGGGAATGGGATTGAATGATTACTCGTACTTTCATTGCTACTGGTTTACGTACCACTGTCCTCGGGTTAGGAAGGACACCTATAGATACAACTAGACTAGAACACATGGGAAGCCCCCACTAATCTTCGCAAACATGCCTGGGAGGCCGCGATACGAATACTAATCTTCGCAAACATGTCTGGGAGACCGCGATACAAATACAAATACTACTAGTCTAGGATACATGGGAAACCCCCACTAATCTTCGCAAACATGTCTGGGAGACCGCGATACAAATTAATACAATACATGGTTTAAAACACGAACATACGATTTTTACGAAACGAATACTGTAACTAAACAACCAACTGTGAACTCGCTCAACTTTGTTGTTGACTCGTTGTTACATGCCTTGCAGGTCGTTAGGTACTCATGGAGCTTGCACAGGGAGGCGCGGTCGTTGTGGGACATGGATCGTGGATGCCATGTTAAACATTTTTGACATTTCAAACTTATTACTTATGTTGGGTTTTACATTTATGCTTCCGCTAAACATTTGAAATTATACTATTGTTTTGAACACCTTTCATATTGTTTGGTTGAATTACATTTACTACTTACATTGTTCAATATGATTGGTGGCTTGATCCTGGTCATGTCACGCCTCCAAGCGGTGGTACTCCGCGTGTGGATTTTGGGGGTGTGACAGATTAGTATCAGAGCCATTGGTTATAGTGAACTTGGTTTTAATAAGGGGAAAAAGTTTTTGTTAAAACCAGACTATAACCTGTACAGTGCTCAACGATCCACAACGACGCTTCGCTCCACGTGCAAGACTCAACACTATAGGTAATACTGTTCATGTTTACATTGCCTACTTGCTAGATTACATAGAACTTTGCTCATGGTATGCTTAGATAAACGTAACAACTATTGCTTGAGAACACTTGTGTGCTTGCTCTCTTCTGTCATCGCATTTTTCGCGAACCTCTCTCACTTATGTTGCATTTGATATGAAGATCATGGCTGGACGCATTAACATGACTCAAGCCCAGTTGACGGCTCTGATTAACGAACAAGCTGCTGCGGCACTTGCAGCCGCACAAGCAGGAGGTATACCCTGCAGTCGAACTCACTCTAGGATCTTTAGATCCTACACTCCTAAACCAATTCTTGTGTTTAACCTTGTCCTAATTCTTATACACAACAGGTCAGCACGCTCAGCCACCTGTTTGCACCTTCAAGACTTTCATGGACTGTCGTCCTAGCACATTCAGTGGCACTGAAGGAGCAGTTGGACTCCTCCATTGGTTTGAAAAGCTCGAGTCCGTATTTGAGATGTGTGAATGCCCTAAGGCTCGCAGGGTGAAGTACGCCACTGGTACTCTCGAAGGCATTGCGCTGACTTGGTGGAATGCGCAAGTTCAGATGCTAGGGTTGGCAGCTGCTAACGCCACCCCTTAGAATGATTTCAAGGAACTAATCAAGAGGGAATACTGCACACGTGATGACATCCACAAGTTAGAAGTGGAGTTCTTTAATTTGAAAATGACGGGGTCAGAGATTGAGGCATATACGAAAAGGTCGAACGAGCTGGCCATCTTGTGTCCAACTATGGTGGACCCTCCTATCAGGCGCATTGAGTTGTATCTCAAAGGACTGGTACCAGAAATTCAAAGTCTTGTGACATCGGCCAACCTTGCTAATATCCAGGATATTACACGTCTTGCTCATCGCCTCACAGATCAGGCAGTGGAACAGAACAAGCTGCCCAAACGTATCAGTGCTACTAATGCTACTACTTCCGCTACTCCCAGTGACAACAAGCGGAAATGGGATGGGGATTCCAGCAAGGGTTCAGCTACAGCTCAGTCTCAGGCACAGCAGCGGAAGACTGATAACTACCAGAGCCCTGGTCAGCAATTTTCTGGTAGTCAAAGACAGGGTGGATATCGAGGAAACCTCCCAAGGTGCAACACATGCAACCGGCACCACAATGGCCAGTGCAACAAGGGTCGTTGTCAGAGGTGTCTCAAGATGGGTCATGAAGCTAAAGATTACAGGAGCTCACGACCTGCGAATCAGAACCAGCAACAACAACCACCAGTTCCACGAAACCAGCAGCAACAACAGCAGCGAGGCAATAGGGGATGCTTTCAGTGTGGTGTTGAAGGCCACTTCAAGCGGGATTGCCCCCAGTTAAACCAAAATCAGAACAACAACAACAATAATCAGGGCAATGAGAACAACAACGGGGGAAACAATGATGGAAATAATGGCGCCAGGGGTCGAGCGTTTGTGCTGGGTCAGGGTGACGCAAGGAATGATCCTAATGTGGTGATGGGTAAGTTTCTTCTCGACGACTTTTATGTTACTGTATTATTTGATTCGGGTGCGGATACCAGTTATATGTCCCTGAAAGTTAGTCAACTGCTTAAACGCGCACCAACACTTTTGAACACCAAACATGTCGTAGAGTTAGCTAACGGTAAAAGTCTAGAGGCCACACACATAGTTCAGGGTTGTAATCTTATCCTCGCTGGTCAGACTTTCTCTATCGATCTTATTCCCATAGCTCTGGGTAGTTTCGACATCGTCATTGGAATGGATTGGTTATCCCAACAACAAGCAGAGATCCTATGTAAAGAGAAGATTGTTCGTATTCCCCGTTGTGGCAAGGAACCTCTCGAAGTTCAAGGCGAAAAGAGTGGTGCCGTGGTTGGTATCATCTCCTTCCTGAAGGCCCAGAAGTGTTTGCGAAAGGGCCACACTGCCATTTTGGCACTTGTTACTGACGCATCAACGAAAGAGAAGAGATTAGAGGATATTGCAATAGTACGTGACTTTCCTCAAGTGTTTCCTGAAGATTTACCTGGGCTACCGCCTCATCGCCAAGTCGAATTCCAGATCGAGCTAGCTCCAGGAGCAGCCCCAATAGCTCATGCACCGTATCGATTGGCCCCAACCGAATTAGAAGAGCTGTCCAAGCAACTGCAATAACTTTTGGATAAAGGTTTTATTCGTCCTAGCTCTTCGCCTTGGGGAGCTCCATTGTTGTTTGTAAAGAAGAAAGACGGTACCTTCCGTATGTGCATAGATTACCGCGAACTAAACAAGGTGACCGTGAAGAATCGCTATCCTCTGCCACGTATTGATGACTTATTCGACCAGCTGCAAGGGTCGAGCTACTATTCAAAGATAAATTTGAGGTCAGGCTACCATCAACTGAGAGTCCGGGATGAGAACGTCTCCAAAACAGCATTCAGAACTCGCTACGGCCACTACGAGTTTCTAGTTATGCCATTCGGGTTAACAAATGCACCTGCAGTCTTCATGGATCTTATGAACAGAGTGTGCAAACCGTACTTGGACAAGTTTGTTATAGTTTTCATCGACGACATCCTGATCTATTCTAAGAGTCAGGAGGAACACGAGCAGCATTTACGACTTATTTTGGAACTCCTTCGATCAGAACAGTTATATGCCAAGTTTTCGAAATGCGACTCCTGGCTTCGTGAAGTCCACTTTCTAGGCCACGTGGTAAACAAGGATGGGATTCATGTTGATCCATCCAAGGTAGACTCGATTAAAAACTGGCCTGCACCTCGCACACCAACGGAAATTCGTCAATTCTTAGGTTTGGCGGGTTACTACAGAAGGTTCATCAAAGACTTTTCGAAGATTGCGCAACCACTTACTCTACTGACTCAGAAAGGGGTCACCTACCGTTGGGGTGATGCTCAAGAATCAGCGTTTCAACATTTGAAGAATAGACTTTGCAGTGCACCTATTCTTTCATTGCCAGAGGGCACAGACGACTTTGTGGTTTATTGTGACGCATCAATTCAGGGTCTTGGTTGTGTATTGATGCAACGGGATAAAGTCATTGCTTATGCGTCACGCCAACTTAAGATTCACGAACGGAATTACACTACACACGATTTAGAGTTGGGAACTGTTGTTTTCGCACTTAAGATATGGCGACATTACCTGTACGGTACCAAGTGCACCATCTACACCGATCACAGGAGTCTCGAGCATATCTTCAAGCAGAAAGAATTAAAAATGCGCCAACGTCGATGGGTCGAGCTTTTAAACGATTACGAATGCGCGATGAAGTACCATCCGGGCAAGGCAAATGTCGTGGCCGACGCCCTCAGTCGAAAGGATACTACCCTTAGGCGTGTACGAGCGTTGCAACTCACTATTTAGTCTAGTCTCCCTGCACAGATACGAGATGCTCAGGTAGAAGCATTGAAACCAGAAAACGTCAGGGCTGAAGCCTTACGCGGTTCAAGGCAACGGTTAGAACAAAAGGAAGACGGCACCTACTACGTAATAGGACGCATCTGGGTCCCACTTTATGGCAACTTACGTGAGCTTGTAATGGATGAAGCCCATAAGTCTCGCTACTCGGTACATCCAGGTTCGGATAAAATGTACCACGATCTCAGAACTACGTATTAGTGGCCTAGCATGAAAGCCCACATAGCAACTTACGTTAGCAAGTGTTTGACTTGTGCGAGAGTCAAGACGGAATACTAGAAACCATCAGGCCTACTTCAACAACCAAAGATACCACAATGGAAATGGGAGGAAATTTCCATGGATTTCGTTACTGGCTTGCCAAGATCTCAGCGTGGGAATGATACTATTTGGGTGATTGTGGATCGACTCACAAAGTCTGCACACTTCATGGCTATTAAGGAAACAGACAAGTTCTCTACCTTAGCAGACATCTACTTAAAAGAAGTGGTTTCAAGGCACGGGGTGCCAACCTCCATTATTTCCGATCGTGATGCACGTTTTACCTCAGAACTGTGGCAAGCAATGCACAAATCTTTTGGCTCTCGGTTAGACATGAGCATAGCTTATCACCCTCAGACGGATGGGCAGTCTGAACGCACTATTCAAACTCTAGAAGACATGTTGCGAGCATGTGTAATCGATTTCGGCAACAGCTGGGAACAACATCTCCCGTTAGTGGAGTTTTCGTATAATAACAGTTACCACACCAGCATTCAGCCGCTCCATTCGAGGCATTATACGGGCGTAAATGTCGATCACCTCTTTGTTGGGCAGAGGTGGGCGATAGTCAGATTACAGGTCCAGAACTTGTAGTTGATGCTACTGAAAGGATTGCACATATACGACAACGAATGGCGGCAGCTCGTGACCGTTAGAAAAGCTACGCTGATAAGCGCAGGAAACCACTCGAGTTCCAGGTTGGGGATCGAGTGCTACTCAAAGTCTCACCCTGGAAGGGTGTAGTTCGTTTTGGCCAACGAGGCAAGCTCAATCCGCGGTATGTCGGACCATTCGAAATCATAGAAAGAATAGGCAAGGTGGCCTACAAACTGAACCTACCAGCAGAACTCGGTGGGGTTCACAACGTTTTCCACGTGTCGAATCTGAAGAAGTGCCTGTCAGATGAGACCCTTATAGTTCCTTTGAAGGAGCTCACTATCGACGATCAGTTGCGATTCGTCGAAGAACCTGTTGAAATCACGGACCGGGATGTTAAGGTCCTTAAGCACACCAGAATACCTCTTGTTCGAGTTCGTTGGAACTCCCGTCGTGGCCCAGAGTTCACCTGAGAACGAGAAGATCAAATGAAACTCAAGTATCCCCAGTTGTTCGGAAACAGTGCAACCACTACTGAGGCTGAAGCTACTACAGAATTTCGGGACGAAATTCCAAACCAACGGGGGGATGATGTGACACCCCAGGAAAACCAGGAAACAACGCAACACAACTAGCTTCCTCAGTAACCACGTGCCAAATTTCGGGACGAAATTTCTTTCAAGTTGGGGATGATGTAACAATCCGAACTTTTAAGGTTAGCGATGCCTAATTCCATGATCGTTTAGCTAGCGTTGTTACGCTTAATCACGTGCACGTCATATTAAATTATTTGAATCATGATTGATAGTTATTGTTTGTGCAAGAATTAATTTATTGAAAACCTGTATTTGTTTTCCTTGGCTCAAATCTTTAGAGCCCAAATCAAAAATAAAATAGAACTCAAGTGGGTTCAGCCCACTTGTTCCGAATATACACAGGTTTGTGTATGATCCTCATATAACTCTCGTAATCACATTAAAACAAAACCCTAGTGCTCTATCCTCTCTCTGTTTGACGGCAACCACATCTCGGTTAGTTTTCACTATTGTTTAATCGTTACATGACTCCTGGGTAGATCAATATATATTCGTATACATGAATCTGATTGAGGAAAGTTCTGTGAATTGTGGAACACATATTTGTATATATATTGAATATGATCTTGTATTGTTGTTAAGAACATAATAATGATTACGTCATTTGATTTAAATGGATAGTCAACTGTAATATGTTTACCGATATATCTTAGCATGCTGATGATGATTTAGTCGACGTGTGAAACAGTAGGATATTAGGGTTGATTAATAAATGTTAGTAATGATCCGATGATAATACTGCTATATGTTTGCTGTTACGTGTGTTGATCAGGATAGAGTATGTTTCTGGGTTAACAATCGATGATGAAATTGCTGGTATATGATTAGGGTTATGCGTTCTGTAACTGATGAGGATGATCATGTACCTGGGGAACCTTCAGTGAGGAAGGTTAAGGTTCTTCAGCGAGCGAGGAAGGTTAAGGTTCCTCATGAGGAAGGTTAAGGTTCTTCAGCGAGCGAGGAAGGTTAAGGTTCCTCGTGAACCTGTAAGTACTTAAGGTTCCTCGTAAGGTCTATACGTAACACTAGTTCTGTATGTTAACTCTGTTAGTGTGATAACTTTGTTAGTATGTTAACTCCGTTAGTGTGATAACTCTGTTAGTATGTTAACTCCGTTAGTGTGATAACTCTGTTAGTATGTTAACTCCGTTAGTGTGATAACTCTGTTAGTATGTTAACTCCGTTAGTGTGATAACTCTGTTGGTATGTTAACTCTGTTATGCATATTAAGAATGTAAACCCAATTAGTTTATTAACCGTGTTAAGCTTATTTACTCTGTTAATTTTATTAACTCTGTTAAATTATGTATGCCACTCTGTTAAGTACATAACTCTATTAGTTTGTTAACGCTGTTAGTTAACTAACACTGTTAGCTTATTATTCCTGATATATATGTTAATCCTGTTAAGTTTGTTAACCTTGTCAAGTATGTTAAAGAATAACCATGTTAGTATAAACTGTGAAGGACATTTATGTGGAACATGAATTGCATGGAAATGATTAACTGCTTACCTGATGCATGATGTTAACCGCCAAACACACTTTGTGACATAGATTGCATGTGAATCGTTACGAACTTAAACTGATTATGTATACGTGCATCCCATAGGACTTGACTGATTACTTGTGAGCACATAGTTTAGCATACCGAGCAAACCAAGGTGAGTTCACACTCTTACCAAGGCATGGGATTCCCGGTGGGTTGGGAATAAGATTGAATGATTACTCGTACTTTCATTGCTACTGGTTTACATACCACTGTCCTCAGGTTGGGAAGGACACCTATAGATACAACTAGACTAGAACACATGGGAAGCCCCCACTAATCTTCGCAAACATGCCTGGGAGGCCACGATACGAATACTAATCTTCGCAAACATGTCTGGGAGACCGCCATACAAATACAAATACTTCTAGTCTAGGATACATGGGAAACCCCCACTAATCTTCGCAAACATGTCTGGGAGACCGCGATACAAATTAATACGATACATGGTTTAAAACACGAACATACAATTTTTACGAAACGAATACTGTAACTAAATAACCAACTGTGAACTCGCTCAACTTTGTTGTTGACTCGTTGTTACATGCCTTGCAGGTCGTTAGGTACTTATGGAGCTTGCACAGGGAGGCGCAGTCGTTGTGGGACATGGATCGTGGATGCCGTGTTAAACATTTATGATATTTCAAACTTATTACTTATGTTGGGTTTTACATTTATGCTTCCGCTAAACATTTGAAATTATACTATTGTTTTGAACACCTTTCATATTGTTTGGTTGAATTACATTTACTACTTACATTGTTCAATATGATTGGTGGCTTGATCCTGGTCATGTCACGCCTCCAAGCGGTGGTACTCCGCGTGTGGATTTTGGGGGTGTGACAACCTACACATTTTTGTCAACGTTTCGGTGGTTGTCTTGTTCAATATCGACGCACAAATTAAAAGGTACAAGTCGATAATGCTTTAATGTGCAAGTAACTAATACTTGTGATCTAATGCACCTAATCTACAAAAATGGGCTCCATCCATGCAAACAAAAACAAAAAAAAAAAATTAAAAGTACCGTAATATAAAATGAAGATATTATGTGTCACATTTTATTTTATTAAAACTGCCTAATATCTATACTTAGATATACCTTATAAAAACTTAAAACTAACCACAACAACTTCCTAAATAAAGGGGTGGCAAATCTAAAATTAAACTATAATGCACTTCTATGGTTACTACTATAAATACTTAGCAGGATACCCCTATATCTATTGCTAAACAAAGTTAAAAAATGGATCCAATTCTGAATTCAATTGTTGCGAAAAACCAAGCATGCGAGATTGAAAATTCTAAGGTCAGTTATGTTATATCGCAACAATGAATAATTGTTTTCTTTTATTTACTTTTATGACAATGTTAACTTATTTACTTGTTCAGATTCAGTTGCGTGATGAACACGCCAATTTAAACAACCCATTTGTCGAATAAGCTTCTAAGGTATTGATTTTGCTGGTTTTTAAGTATTATTTTTGCGTATATCTTTCATATTAACATGTTCATTATGTTATTATATGTGTGTTTTATTGCAGGATGACGGTGATAAAAAGTGTTGATATTATTTCTTATGGTGCAATATTTAGTCCATACAAGTCTAGTCTTCAACGTGAATTTAGTTAAGAGGTAATTTTAATGTTTATCTAATCTTTTTTAACTTTTGTATTCAATTTTTGTCCTTTTTAAGTATCAAAAGTTTGAGACTCAAAGGAAGAGATACAAGAGACTCTCTGAATGAAAATGGAGTGAGGTTATTAATTTAGACGATTCTGAGGACAATGATAAAGAAGAGGAATTAGAAGATATTGCTGATTCAAGCATAAACCAGAAAACGCGATTAAAAAAATACCTCGTGAGTCAATTCAAAAGCGAAACAGATTTCATGAAGTCTAATATGAAATCTATCAAGTGTTTTTATGTTTTTTTTTCATTTTCAGTTGTTATCTTTGTTCTAGACGTATGAATAAAGTTTATTTTATATTTGAACTTTATTTTTTGTGTTAATATAATTCAGTTATTGACCATATTAATAAAGTTCAAAATAAAGTTAGTATCCTAAATTTACAAGTCAACTGAACTTATATAAGTTAATATCCTAAAGTTGCAATAAATAGATATTGAAGTTAGATATAGTCAAGCTTAAATTATAAAATATTGCAGTTATTCTTGGATATTAATCTAATAATTTGTATTTCTTAACTAAAAAATAATAAAGTACTAAACTTTAAAGCTAAACTAAAAAAAAACTGAACTTACTATGATATAAAGTTAATAAAGATATAAACTCTGAACATCCAATTTTTTTTTATAAAAAATTTTTTAAAATTTTATAAAAATGTAAATTATATATAAATATATATATATATATATATATATATAAACGAAATTTAACAATTAAAGTTAAAGGTGTAAAACATACTTACTACTATTTTTTATTTTTATAAAAACAAAAATTTTAAACTTAAAGTTTATTGGACGAGTACCATGTGGATATTTAGAAAAAGTTATGAGCTTTAAAGAATAAAATTATAAACTTTATCATTTAACCAACAAAATAAACTTACTTTACAACTATAACAACTTATCTTTTATTTTTTTATTAAAAAACGAAACTTTACATGTGCAAAACAGTATTTTTACTTTATCTATAAACAAAACATTTTGTTTTTATAAAAAAAATATTTTTTATAAACATTTTTTGTCACAAGTAATATAAATAAAATACTCCAGAAATTTACAATCTTTAATACTAAATTGTGTTGCAAATTTTTAGGAATTGTAAGCTCAACTATATTGTTATAGATAATATTAGTCAGTTTTAAAAGAATTCCTTACTAACTTGACTAGATACATAGTAGATTGTGTTGCATATTTTTAGGGATTATAAGTTAAAGTAGACTCATATAGATAAGATTAGTTAGGAACTCAAAATCTGAACTTAGTATGATATAAAGATATAAACTCTTAACATCCTATTTTTTTTTATAAAAACAGTTCTTGAAATTTTATAAAAATATAATTTTTTTATATCTGTAAAAAACGAAATTTAACAATTTAAGTTAAAGGTCTAAAACGTACTTACGAGTCAAATACTATTTTTTATTTTTATAAAAACGAAAAATTTTATTGGATGAGTACTATGTGGATACTTAAAAAAAGTTATGAACTTTAAAAAATAAAATTATACTTTATAATTTAACCAATAAAATAAACATCCTTTACAAGTATAACAACTTATCTTTTTTTTTTGTCTTTTGATTATTAATTTTTATAAAAAAAACAATATTTTTTGTCTTTTGGTTATTAATTTTATAAAAGAAGAAAACTTTACATATGTGTAATACTTATGACATATATCCACCACAATAATGTTATCATAAATATTATACGAATAAGAAAACTAACAGAAACGAGTGCCGCAATGCAAAGTGTCACCCCCCTGCATCGCGCGGGCACCCTACTAGTATAATATAATAAATAAGTGTCCACTACATTAAAAATATACATTTTAAAATATAACTAACCCATTGCGTACTAGCTGAATAGATAAAATGTATAATTACAAAATGCATACATTTTTAAGAGTATACACTTATTATAGTTCAATATGTTTGGTTCATAAAAATTGTTAAAATTGAAATCTCAATACTCTTTTTAATATGTTTGGTTGAAAAATGAATTAAAATTTTGTTCACTCAAATTCATTCATATAAAGAAATTAACAATCCTTTATGGTTCCTTCCAATTTCCAAATTGTGAAAGAGTTCAATCAAAGGAATTAAAATATCTATCCATTCATCGACATCAAATCAACCACCCGTGTTGTCGGCCCCACCCGGCCGCCAATCCTGCTACCACCATCGCCCTAGCCCTCGCCACCTCCACCTCGCTGCCATCACTGTCACTGGCTACTATTGTACCGCCACTGTTGTTGTTGCCACCCCCCATTGTCACCGTCAACACCGTCGTTAGCGCCACCACCACTACCGTTTTCGTCGCTAGCCCCACCATTAGCACCAATGCCACAACCTCCCCCCCCCCCCCCCACCCCTGCCTCCACCACTTCATGGGCATTGTGGGTTGCCATTTATATTAAGGAGGAAACATTCTTTTAGCCTAAAACCTGGAGGGAAAAAACCTCAAAGGGCCCATAAAACATTTGCCCTCTTTTATATGCTAGTGGCAAACCATCGCCCTATGGGTTAGGTTATCTCAAGGGGTCCAAATGTGACAACAAAGAAATACGAGTTTTCTATTGTTTGCTTTTAAAAGCTGGTGGGTCTTTTGACAACTTGATGTACAACTAGTTATTGCGCAACGTACAACCCTTAGAAGCTGATCTTTTGATTGGATAAAAGCTACAACTCAATAATGGGCCCCTTCATTTTGGTAGTACAAAAGGTAAAGTTGGTCTTAACATTAATGATAAAAGGAGCTCAAATAATAGTGAAAGACATCAGGGTGAGCATTTGGTTCCTATGTTTCTAGGTACTATTCATATATTTATATCTTATATGCACAACCATGTTGTACAATTATGAGAAGCATGATTGGTACTAGGAATGACTGAACAAGGTTACACAACAATGGTCAGTGGACAATGAATACTATTTAAAATTACCTTTCTTTGTTGTCATGGTATAAAATAATAACATATTCATGTTACATTCAAGATTTTCACATGATGTTAAGTAAACAATAAACAATAAACTAGTCACATTTGTTTAAACTATTAGTGAATTTTGTATCAATAAAAATATGTTTTGTAGTAGTGTTAGTTTGTAACCTATCAAAGGTCCTTTCTTATTTCCATCACACTATAGATGTGACACTATTCCATTTCCAAAATACTTGATCTATAAATTTTAATACAAACATTCATAAGTTTAGAGGCACTATTCTTTTACTAGTGGCTTCTTAATTTAGAAGAAAAAAATAATATAATATTATTATATGCCAATTATTAATTAGTTAATTTTTAGAAGGAAAAAAATATTATAAAACTATTATGTGTGTGTTGTGTTGTTTCTTCTCTTGTACTCAAGTAAAGTAAAAATAGATTTAAAAGAACTCATAAACTCTTTTGTCTTTTGAATGACTGCAACTTCAAACTTCTTCTTCTGTCTTGTATGCATCTACAGTTTCTGTGTTTTCTTCCATGTGACAAAACTTAGGAATAAAACCAAAAACTGTCTCTTGTTCTTATTTTCTTGATAAAATCTCACTTCTGTTGGAAGAAGACAACTCCAACTGCCTAAAAACACACCTACATTAAAGCCAAACTCACCTTAGAATACAACCAAATACCAAAAGACCAAACATGGCTTCTTCCTCTTCCATTTTCTTCATATTTGTTTGTATACTACTCGTGTCCGTACCGGTTGAACCCAAGAACGAAACTGTTTTCAAGCCAGTGGAAGAGTTAAAGAAGCTAAAGAGAATCAGAGATCATCTCAAGAAGATTAACAAGCCTTCAGTCAAGACCATTCAGGCATTTTTCTTCTTCATCTTTCGCAGTTTTTTTTTTTTTTTTTTTTTTTTTTTTTTTGTAGTTTTTTGTATGTCAAGTAAAAGTTGCATTTGATGTTTTCTTTGAAAGTAGAGTCCTGATGGAGACTTGATAGATTGTGTTCTTTCTAATCTGCAACCTGCGTTTGATCATCCTAAGCTCAAAGGACAAAAACTATTGGTATTTTCGCTTCTTATATTCCGTTTTCAGTTGTTTCTATTTACACAAAGTGTTATGAATTATGATCTTCAATGGGTTTAGTTTTTTTTTAATGAACTTTTAGGAACCACCGTTGGAGAGGCCAAAGGGACATAACTCCAGTGATGAAACCATTAACACTTTTCAGCTTTGGTCCGAATCGAATGAATTCTGCCCAGAAGGCACAGTTCCAATCAGAAGAACTACAGAAACCGACGTTTTACGAGCAAGTTCTCTAAAACGATTCGGAAGAAAGATCATCAGGCGTGTGAGGCGTGACTCAACGAGCGATGCTCATGAAGTAAACACCAATTAAGTTCAACATTTTGATCATAATGCACATAACTGTTACATCTAGCTAGTTCAACAAAAAGTTGTATATATTATACAGATCATGATATGGTCATTTATGTTGTAGCATGCAGTTGCTTTTGTGAATGGAGATAAATACTATGGAGCTAAAGCCGGTATAAATGTATGGACACCCGCCGTTACAAATCCATACGAATTCAGTCTATCGCAGTTGTGGGTTATCTCCGGTTCATTTGGAAAGGATTTGAATACCGTAGAAGCCGGTTGGCAGGTAATTTGAAGCTAGTTACAAAGAATTAATTCAAGTGTGTAATTATGTTACATACACATTAATTTATTGATGATTATTCAGGTAAGCCCAGAGTTATATGGAGATGGTTACCCAAGATTTTTCACTTACTGGACTGTAAGTACTTTGAAATATCTCTTCTACTTTGGCATAATATATAATTATATATTGTTTAAAGTACTAATATTTATTTATTTATTTTTTTTGTTTTAACAGACTGATGCATACCAAACCACTGGATGCTACAACCTATTATGCTCAGGATTTGTTCAAACAAACAACCGGATCGCAATAGGTGCGGCAATCTCGCCAAGATCATCTTACAAGGGTAAACAGTTTGATATCAGCATTATGATATGGAAGGTAATTAAATTGTTAATGCTAACGGGCCCGATTAGATTATATCATTACATTTAATTATGTTTGGCTTAATTGATTCTTAATGTATGTAGGACCCTAAACATGGACACTGGTGGCTTGAGTTCGGGTCGGGCCTACTTATAGGCTACTGGCCATCTTTCTTGTTCAGTCATCTACAAAAGCATGCAAGTATGATCCAGTTCGGAGGAGAGATAGTGAACTCTAGATCAAGGGGACATCACACGAGAACGCAAATGGGTAGCGGTCATTTTGCGGATGAAGGGTTTGGGAAAGCTTCTTATTTTCGAAATTTGAAAGTTGTTGATTGGGACAACAGTTTACTTCCTCTCGGGAATCTTCGTTTAATGGCTGATCATCCAAATTGTTACAATATAAAATCCGGAAAAAACAATGTTTGGGGAGATTATATCTATTATGGAGGTCCTGGAAGGAATATTAGAAGGCATTGTCAATAAACAAAATATTTTGGTCTATAATTCTAAGAGAGTAAGAGAGGTTTGAGGTTCCAATCCAGCTTCCGGTGGTTTTCTGCCTTGAAGACCACGTGCTAGCACAAGCTGGTTTTGACTAGATCTTACTGATTGCAGGGTATGAGTTTTCTGATAACGGGTTTTCACAGTTACTCAAAAGAAAATTAACTCTTTTTATAGTGTGGTCATAAATTTTGTGTTCAAAGATCTTGTATATGTATTAGGTTTTGTAAAATGATTTATATTATATGGTTAGTTGTTATTGAGTGTTGGCCTTGTTTTTTATATGTATTATTTATATAGTGCATATCTTAATATTGAAGTCAATGGTTTGGATATCTACTTCTACTCTTTTCTATTTGTTGGTATTGAAAGGAACTTATATCAATGTAACCTAATGTTGGTGTACCAAACACCCTTCTATCACCATCATAACCTATAACCCTTAACTAACAGCGGCCCCACGTATCGGGACATGCTACTAAGTCATAGGTCTTAACTGATTCAGTTCAGTTGTATGAATATTACATAACATATAGTTTCAACTAATCAATGAATTATCCTAGGTTAAAGAAGAGCTCAATGGTAAGATTTCCTCAAGATGGTAATCATGCACATGTGAGAACTGGTTTGTATGATTTAACTGAAAAACTTGCTTAACAAGCATTCAATATTACACAAATGAATGATTAGATTAAGTATGGCTAAGAATATTCGCCTTCTCGAGGAAGGTATAGTCACCAGAAAAAAAAAGATGCAAAAGATGCAAATCACTATATTTTATTTGGCGACATTACAAGATTCAGCAACGCGTCATCTATAAGAGTCGCTAGATTTTCAGGATTACAAACAACAGCGCTCAACAATTTACCAAGACCCATGTCTAGTAACTCGTCCATTAAAAAATTCTTCTTATCACCAGTCGGTTCATGTTTATCATGTATGAAAGCATACGTTCTTTCCAGTTGGAAACATAGTTCCAAGAAAGCAGGTTCTTCCAAAACACTTCCGAAATCCAGTGAAATGTTATGATTTTCCGACAAACATGTGAGTTTCATCTTTATCGCAATATCTTTTGCAGATTCAAGGTTGAAGATTAAATTCTGAGCTGTATAAGAAGAGCGCCAGTCGGCAGACGCGCTACTTTTAGCAAGATGGCTAAGTTGGACGATGTTAGCAAAGGAAAAACGCACCATGAAGTTGAAAAAGTCATAGAAATTCATGCCTGCATTAATAGACAGACACGCATAGTCACATACCTAAAGTTACAAGCTCATAATAATAAGTTTAAACGCACATCTAACTCGATGTTATATATACACCATACCTGTATTAGCTGCAAGATTCCGCTGACATACTCCCTCAAAATCATCACAAATATCTTTGATGTCTTCAATATACTCTCTAGCCTCCTTGTAATCTGTTAACATAAGATCCCACTACATGAAATGAAAAAAGTGTTTAAGGATAACTTCAGTTTTAGAATATAACTATTTACGTAATTACTATGCTTTTTTGGCGCTACTTACCACCCACGAGAGATTATAGGCATTGAACCAGTTGTGGTTTATAGATATTGTATCTTCCTGTAATAAATAAACATATTTAACGTATGTGTATATATACAAGGAAAATCATTCACAGAGCCAAAACAACCTATACCAGATTGTGAACTTGATGATACCATCCGCTAGGAACAAATATTATTTCATTCTGATCTTGTGTGCATTCCAACCATATAGTCTGCACACAACCAAATCGAAGAATATAAAAGGTAAAGTTAATAGTCAAATGTTAGCTAGTAGTCCACAAAGAAAAAGTACCTTCGTAAAGTTTGGAAATATTGTGTCATCAACCTCTTCGAAGATGTCATACACAGAATTTTTCATGTTCCTGGATGTACAAACAAATAAATCCTTTAACATACTTAGACCACCTGTAGTGGCTGCCCAAAGGGGCGTTTTTTGTGCTCAATCACTCCCAATCTCGCCCACCAGCCACTACACTGGGGCGTGTTTGGCCTTTTTTTTGTCAGGGCGTGTTATAAATCACGCCGGTGGGGCAATTTCTTGGCCAATCACATTTGAGCTTCCAGTTTTTGGCCAATAAAATTTTTTAAATGTTTTTTTTTTATTTTATTTTATTACAAACATAATGGCCCACAATCCCCACATCCCCACTACACCCATTTTAGAAAACGCCCCATAATGCCCCATTGCTGACTGGGCTGCCACATGGCGCAAAACGCCCAAGGGTGGATCTTGCCCACTACGCATGGCCTTAGTGTATACCAATAAGTGCTGACTACAAGCGCTTAAAGTTAAACCTTATGAACAATATATACACAAAACATTTAAATAAATTATCTACTTTTAAGAAAATCGAGATATACCTGTCGAAGACAAGGTGACGTTGTTCTGGAGATAGAAAGTACCATTTTTTCTTGCCACATACATTTGCTGACCAACTATAAGACCTAAACACATCAGCATGGAGAGGCGTCCACGTTCCTGAATACAAAAAAAAATGAAAAATGAAAATTTATCGACACACACACAAAACGAGTGTTGGAAGAAAAAAGGGTCCTGACCTTTTGCACCCATGTACACAAAACGGTAGTCAGAACAGCTTACGTTGTCTCTCTTTCGATACGTATCACAGTCTTCATGCATGTGATAATGGTCAAGATACAAATTTAGCCAATCGTCACGAAAAAACTGTGGAGTTGTATAAGCTGTATACTCTGGGTGCTCCTGCAATCTTTAAATAAGATAAATCCATATAACGAATAAAATGGCAGTTCATGGTTTGAAAACTTTTAATTTAACCAACTTAAATGCACCTTTACAAAGTGCCAGTCCTTCAGATACAGATTGCCATGTTCCATTGAAGAAAGCTTAAGCCAATGATCAATAAACTCTGCCACTGTCATGTCAAACCTTTTCTGATCAGTATATTCTCTGCTACCACAGTCAGCAACCTAAGAATCCAAATGTAAATAGAGAAAGTGAAAGTCGATACGCTGAAACGTTGTAATATCTTTGGGTTACAATGTAAATCAAGAAAGGATTCAGGGTTTTTATATAGCTAACTAATTTGTAGTAAATCCCACGTTAATTATTCGTTTAGTGACAGCTAGTTCTAGGGAGGTCAACTAAACTGTGATGCAAAATAGGATGTCAATTGTCATGGTTTGAACCCTGATCCACTAATTCAATGAGCAACCTGAGTCTACCTCTAGTCGGTTTTTATTTCATTTTAATATGGTTAAACTGTTGCGAATTTCAAATTGTAACTTGATGTCCTACCGCCTGCACATACATACAATACACTTCCGACCTAGCTTGTTCATCTCCGGTCCTACTGTTGGGAATTTGACTATGAACTTAATGAGCACCAAAACCAAGCATCTTACTTCCAGTCTCCCAAAAACCTATGCAGCAAAAGGGCCAAAGACGCGCGCGCACCTAGGCGACGTACAGCAAAAACGCCTTGAGTGCAGCAAGGCGCACTGAACCGGAAAAAAAAAACCGATTGAACCGGCAAAAAAAAACCTGTGTGAACCAGCCAAAAGTAGTCTCAAATGGTAACCAGTAGGGCTGTAAACGAACTGGACGAACACGAACAAGGCGTTGTTCGTGTTCGTTCGTTAAGGATATAATGTGTTCACGAACAGTTCATGAACACTCACCGAACGAGATTTTATGTTCGTGTTCGTTCATTAAGGAAAGGAACGTGTTCACGAATGGTTCACGAACATAGATAAAATCGGCGAAGACGATGGTGGCTAGAGGTGGATTGTGAGAGGGAGCGGCGCTAGACCTTGAAGCCCTAATCGTTGAACGAATATCGATAGTATTTTTCAATGTGAATAATGAGAAGGAAAATGGAGCGGTGCATAAACAAGGTGGAGATAAAATAAATAAATGCTAAAAAATCTTTAATGAACAACATAAACAAACGAACATGAACGAATGTTCACGAACACATTACCGAACGTTCACGAACGTAACTGAACGAACGAGACATCTGTTCGTGTTCGTTCATTTAACTAACCCGAACGAAATTTCTTGCTCATATTCATTCATTAATTAAACGAATGAACGTAAACGAACTTTCCGCCAAACGGTTCACAAACCGTTCCCTCGCTAAACATTCGGTTAGTTTACATCCCTAGTAACCAGTCTAAAACAGGTAAATAAATATTCATAACAATCCTAATCACCTAAATTCCATATTTAACTTAAAGACCTAAACACTGGTATAGAGACATAAAGGCACAAACATAAACATAAAAACAGATACATGTAGTTAAACCTAGGGTATTAAACTAAACTTAGGTTTAGGGGAATTAAGGCACCTGAACTTTAGAATTACCGAAACTGGAAGAGATGAAGTGAAGATTAGGTGTTCCATCATCAAAAAGCCAATCTTTACGAGCTCTCCAATCGGCCATGAGTCCAGTAATAACAACGGGTTTGTTGTTCGATAGGTATTTCTCTGCAAAAGTAGTGTAACTCATTTCATTACCATTCACCTTCTCAACGAACCCTACGATATTCAATCCCATACTTTTTTTTCGCCACCGGAGAAGATGCTGCAACCGTATTTGATCGTAGTCAGAATCTCCGGTGGTTTCAAACTTTCAATTCATGATTACACTGAAATTATAAATAAACCTCAATCTTACCAAGAGTTAGCTCATGCAACCCTCAAACTTTTAAAATTGTTCGTATTAGCCCTTAGGTTATGTCTTTTTTTGAACGGCGACATTTTATAACCAATATAGGCCTGTCTACAAATTATTTTTTATGTTTTAGAATCTAGACCACTTGGCATTAGGTTTATTGAGCTCAATACTAATTTGATTTTTATTTTTAAATAATAGTAAAACATTACAGATTCGCACATTTTTTCAAGCTCGAATAGGGTACGTGAATTTTCAGAGACACTTCTGTATGTAGTTAAGTGGTGTGAAAGTACACCCCATGACCTAAATCACATTAATTTAAAATCTACAACCAACTACGTGTTTGTAGTTAAGTAGAGATTGAAAACGAGTCAAGAACTAAGCTCGAGCTTGATTTGTTTAGCTTAAGAAAGCCGAAGCTCAATCCGTTTCTAGCCTTGTCTAAAGATCGAAAATAGACCGAGCTCTGTTTGGTCTTGACTCGTCTGTTGCTATTAATCTCGATGCCAGTTGGTTTTAATTTATTATTGTTATTACTTTCACTTGAAAATTTTCCAACACAAACCTCAAATTGAAGTATTGAACCGATACCATCGAAACATCGGTCAGTTCCAATGTCCCATACTCCAACCAATTAGTGCTATTGTGCTATGTTTTGTTTCATCCCGACTTCGATTAATTCAGCCAAATTTTATTATAAAAAACGCCCACATAACTAAATGCCCAGCTTTATATAACTAACTAGGAATGGCAAAATAACCCGAGCCCGACGGGTATTCGAACCCCAAAAAATATGAGACGTGTATATCCGAAGCCTGACGGGTATGGGATTAGTTTTAAAAAATTCCATGGGTATAGGACGGGTATGATATTAGGTGATACCCAACCCAATTATCCGAAACCACATACCTGTTTACCCGAACTATATACCCAATCATACACCCGAAACTTTTTAGTTATATTTTTATTTTCCCTTAACCTTTATCTATTAGTGACATAAAGTAGGTTCATTATGTGATAAAAATTCTTTTAAAATATGTATCATGAGAATATTATTTACATTTTGTGTGGTGTCAAGTACATGAATAGAACTATATAGAAATTATAATGTTATTATTTATTCATGATAAAACCTATATGTATGTAATGTATTTTTTAATACATAATAATTGTTATATAAATAAAAAATATACAATTACTATATATCTTAAAATAGATGGTCGGTGGCTGTCACATCACAGCCACCACCATCTCTTCTTATATATAAAAGTCTTTGACATTACAAAACTCAAAATACCAAGCTACTCTGGTGGGTGATTGTGTTTGTTGTGGGCGGTTGTGTTTGTAAGACTATCACCATTGGTGACTTTTCTCCAACCTAGTTTGTCTAAATAAATTAAAAAAAATGAAAATTCTAGTTTTCTCCACAACCTGGTTGGCCAAGCAACCCAAGGTTGCAAGAGGTTGCCCATACCTTTTTGCCACTTGTCAAAATCAGATTGGTTCCGTCTTCTAATTTTTTTTTGTTTTATTTTCTAACTACCAATTCCCCCAATAATTTAATTACTCAAATAATTTTTAAACTTAATAACAAAACTAAATACACCGTATTTCCTAAAATAAATTTGTGAACATTACGATATAAATTTTATTAAAAACGGAGTTCGTTTGAAAAAAAAAATATTTTCCAGTATATTATATATATTGATTGTTTAACTTTTTAACTTTTTCATATTTTCCAGATCGTTTGAAAAAATATATTTTCCAGTATATCACATTTTTATTTATTTTTTTGTGAACATACAGATATAAAATTTATAAAAATTGATATATTATTTTAATTGTTTTTTTTATATAACATTATCTTATTTGGCACATGTCAACATTCTATTGTTTTATTAGAATTTTTTGATAAAATTTCTTTTTTATTTTTAATAACTTTTTACATTTAAAATAATAAAGTTTAAAAATATAAACATTTTTATTAGTTATAATAAATTTTATGGAATAAATTATAACCTAAATCATATTTATTTAAGAAAAAAATAGTTTAGGTTGGGTTGTTAATGAGTGTGAAAGGTTGGGTTGGGTTGGGTTGGGTTGGGGTGTGTAGGTGGAAGAGAGAGAAATTAATTTTTTATTAAAAGTTGGGTTGGGTTGGGTTGTGAATGAGGATAGTCTAATTAAACAAAGGTCATTGGTTCGACACATGTTCGCTTCTTATTTTTTTTTTTCTTTCTTCTTCCCCAAGTCTGGTACATGTTACAATTAACCCCCTTAGCTACTCCATTGACATTTCTTCATTTAAATCCAAAACATTCAAAATATAAATATCCATTCGTACATTATTTCATCGAATTTAACAATACTAATTTTATTTTATTTAACTTGAATTTTATTTTATTTTTAAGCTTTTTATTTTATTTTTAAGCTTTTTATTTTATTTTTAGTCTTTTCATTTTATTTTGACTTAATATTTAACTAATGTTTTTTAAATATTTATATTTTTAAGTGTTTGAACTCACACCATTTTTGTGGTGAGCGATACGAAAACACTAGACCATTAGATCATCGGTGGTAAAGGTCGGTGGGGTTTCCCACAGACAAAAGTGACCTTTCGACTTTTACAAATGTTACTTTTAATCCGTTGGTCTTGATTTTTTCACTTCATAACCTCAAACTTTTGACATGAAATACTATTAATCCTTATCTTTAAGTATGTTACACATTCGTTACTAACTTTTGTTAATAAACAATTTTGACTCGCCAACCTTTTCTACTTAATAACTTAACATCTCATTTTTTAGATTACTTCTACGACTATACACCGTAACGTGCAACACATTATTATACTTTTTTTTATCTATGCATAACCACGTTAATGTCTAAATTACTGTTATGATTTTACACCAATGTCTAAACTAAGTTTACAACTTTACATCGCAACCCCCTATTAATTATACCATTTTTATCTATGTCAAATAACGTTAATGTCACGAACGTAACGTGTCTCACAAAGTAATAAAACGCGTAACGTCATGTGCGGACACCCCACGTTAGTGTTATCATCATTACGCTTGTAATGAAGTCACAAAAGCGATGCCGCCGCCGCAACGCGCGGCACATGGTAAAATTCTAGTAAATATAATAGTAAAAGATATATTTGAAAATCTCAATCGGTATCTTTTAATAAACTAACAGGTACCCCGACACCCGTGGGTGTGATCGATACCCGACGGGTAATTACTCGACAAATACCTGACGGGTAATGGGCCAAATATGTGACACGAGTTTACAACCGGGTATGGGTATGGAATTATCAATACCCGGCCCAAACCGACTCATTATCTTCTCTAAACTAACTGAATAGTCCAATTAAAATACCCAGTTTCATTTCATATAAAACTAGTTCATCAAAGCCCAATTTCAATCTCTTAATTTCTTGTTCTCTCATCACCAAAGCCCACTTACAGTCTCTTAATTTCTTGTTCTCTCATTTTATCAATCATAAACTCATAACTAATTTATAATTTTATATAGTTATAAGGGGCAGGTTTTGGAGAAAATGCCTAAAACTGTGAAAACAGTGAGAACGATTTTAGTGTTAAACATGTAGCGTTGATGTTAACTTACACTAAGGGTAATATTGTCAAAAAAGCCAATGCACATGCCAAAGACCATGCACATGCAAGTCACATACATATTTCACCATCTTTTTTAAACTCTCGTAACTTTTTATACGATTTTTTTTTTAAATTACACCATAAAATTGAGTGTTTTATTATATTTCTAACAAGTATACTATTGCTTTACTTTTTGAAATTAAAAAATGATATGAACTAGGTGTCCAAATAAAAACGGCACAAAAACACTCAGTTCAGAAAAAACACTGTAAAAATACCCAATTGAAAACGTCATAACCTTGAAAAACTCCGTTGAAGATGCTATAAAAACGCCGAGTTCATAAGAAAAAAACATCATAAAAAACGTAGGTGAAAACGTCATAAAAACACCCGGTTCAGAAAAACACTATAAAACCCAGTTGAAAACGCCATAAATACACAAAGTTGGAAACGCCATAAAAAAAACCCAATTCATTTTTTTCGAAAAATAATATCAATCGTATACTCGTTGGAAAGATTAAAAAAACGTTGGATTTTATGGTGTAGTTAAAAAAAATAATCACGTATTATAAAGTTATGGACGCTTAAATATTACGAGGGAAATGACATTTGATTAACATATGCACCCTAATTAGGATCTTCCCAGTTTACCCTCTTGGTAGTTCTAAGGTTATTTACAAAAATCTCACCGCATCAATCTCAGCCACAAATCAAAAGATCTTACGGCTAAAAATCGTTTCACAGTTTTCACAATTTTGACTGTTTTCTTCGGAACCCAATATAAGTATCTTTTTTTATAGGATCTATATTCTTTCAAGAATATATGGAATTTGGATATGTTGGATTTTATACGTTTTCGATTCCATATTAATTAATTTTATATATATATAGAATTGCGCTAAAATAAGAACCACCTCCAGTTGTAAGAACCGTGAGAACTACTTGATCCGGGGCGAGTTGGACCAATTTTTTTTTTCATAAACTTAGATGCGTGTATTATAAACACATTTGAAAAAAAAAATCAAAAAAAATGTCGTGTGTGTAGTTTTGAGCACCACAAGTTTGTGTTTACGGGTACCGTAAATTTTCCGGTAAGATTTACGGTACCCGTAAACACAAACTTGTGGTGCTCAAAACTACACATACGATATTTTTTTTGAATTTTTTTTTACAAATGTGTTTATAATACACGCATCTACGTTTATGAAAAAAAATTTGGTCCACCTCGCCCCGTACGGTGTAGTTCTCACGGTTCTTACAACTCGAGGTGGTTCTCATTTTAGCGGTCCTATATATATATATATATATATATATATATATATATATATATATATATATATATATATATATATATATACATATGGTAATGCTCCATAGGAAACCTTAGATTTTTAGAAAACTTTGCAAACTCAACATGTGGCCTACATCTATCCATGTATCCATAGTCAACTCATTATCCTTTTTGCCTCTAAGGGTATATCAGTAATTATAAATCTATCCACCCAACCCAAGATCTCTTCCCCATTTGATTTGACATTATCATTAATGCCCATCACCTCATTGTACCAAACCCCCCATTTCTTTTAGATTATTTTTGTAACAACCCTCACTAAAATTAATACTTAGTATGTTAATTATATATTAAGGAAACCCTAATTGAGAAACCCAAGTAATTTCGCATAAACCCTAAAATTTTCAAAACAATCGGAATCAGGATCAGGGCCCCTAAAACTCAGGGGGGATAAACCCTGGTAGACATTTATCTTCAATATTTGCTGTAGAAAATGAAATTTAATCGTACAGTTAACTCAGCAAAGCTACTGGACACGAAACCAACCTAGGCTAGGAAATAGACCCGTCGCGCCACGCGACGCGTGCTAGAAAACCTTTCGCGTGGCGCGAAGGGGGGCACTTTTCAGATATAAATAGGGGATGTTGGCACTTGATGTTTGCTGTTAGTTCGACGTCCAAACTCAATTTCTACGTTGAGTTATAACAGAAACAGTACACAACACACACAATTCACGAATCACTGCTGCAACAAACAGGGTAATAACTCAATCGCTATTACGATAGAACGTCCGATCGATTAAAACTATCCAACGATTGTTTAAGTGCCGCTCAAATTGAGTTTATACTTTGTTATTCATCGTGATTTCGACTTGAATGTTTGTGTGCTGTCCGAACTCGGGCTATACTCTGTCATTCGTTGTGAATCCGCTGAATTATTAAGTATTGCACTTTGTTAATCGTTGTGAGGGTTTAATCTCGTGAATTGTCGTAACTGCTGTATTAGTTACTAACCCCGTTTGTGTGCATTGTTATTTAAATTAGGTTAATCAAGGCTAATCAGTAGGCTCATACACTGCTCGTTAAATCTGCAATGTGAGTCATTCTCTTTTTATCAACTGTTTTACAAAACTCCAAATTATTTTCAAAGTTATAATTACAGGGATTAAGTCTTTGTAATCACCAAATTACAGCCGGTATGTGGGGTTTTGTATACATTACTTGATAATCTTCACCATTGGGGCAGCCAATGGGTGATATGACCATAATCACAGACACCATTGGACAATGAGAGGGCCAATGGGTCGAGTGACAAAGTACCGTGGGTAGTTGGTTTGATATCAGAAACATTGTAATCGCTCTTAATACTGTAAATTATAACAAATGTAAACTGAATGATTCACTCAGTATTTCCCCGCTGACAAAACCTTTTTAAAACATGTTTCAGGTGATCTGTTGTGAGCTAAGAAAAAGTGCCGTGGAGCACTACAAGCTTAGAGAAGTGGCTCAATGTAAATAAATAAAGAAACATGTTCTGAGAAATAAAGATTTCCCAGTGAAATCACCTTATTGTAAATTATGGGGTTTTATCCCTAAATTATGAAAACGGGCAGTTTTAATATTAAAAGATCCTGTTTTAAAAAGGACTTCCGCTGTCACTTAAAATTTATTACCACAGGATTTCCTGTCTCGCGGCTCTGGACCTGGTCAAACCGGGGCTGAGGGCCGTGACAATTTTATTTTTAAAAGCCAAAATTTATAGATCTCTTCTCCATTAATGTCCCTCATATCTCCTTTAACATCTTCTCCTGCATATCATCCTTTCTCCATTAATGTCCATGGAGACAAATCCACCAACCTCCGAGTTAATGTCGCCGGTTCATCTGCTCCCCAACAGGTTCATTACCAGTGACTTCCATACTGACGAGGAATTAAATGCTCAATTCAGATCCACGTGAAAATCCCTTCCAGATCTTGTTCCATTCCCGTTTAGATCTCCTTTGTCCACATGTTTCATAATGTTGTTACAGATCTGGATATTTGTGAGTTTTTTACACTTTTTTAGTTTATATAAAATATGATTTGTATATGTTGTTTCAGATCTTGATATTTGTGAGTTTTTTACACTCTTTTAGTTTTATTCCACATATGTTTTCATATATGTTTGATTCTGGGTATTTCGTATGGATTTTTCTGATTTTGTGGAGTTTATGTTAGTTGATAACTTGAGCATGTAGGTATGAACTTTTGAAAGATGATTATAATTTACGGTTCTATTATTTACAGTTAAATATTGAACCAATAAAATATTGAATTTAAAAATGATATAGGTATGGACTTTATAAGATGATATTCAACGTCTGGCTCCATTTTTTACACTTAAAATATCAAAAAATTATTCATAAAACCTGGTTGTTAATAGGTTTTGTGTAATGTCTGTTTTAGAGATGAAACATGATTTTTTTTTTGTTAAAATGGCTCTTACAAGGGATAAATGTTTATATAATTTGCAGGTTTTTATTTTTGTGTTAAAAAGTTATGCTTGGTTTGGTTGCTTGTTTGGGCTTTTGATCTGAATAGTAACTGTTTTTTATTGGTTTGGTTGCTTTGTTTTGGGCTTTTGATCTGAATAGTAACTGTTTTTGTGATGTTATTTGAGAAAAAAAGATTTTCTGGCTATGAATGTGTTAATATTTATGTCTGGTTAACGACTTAATGGTTATCTTATCTTTTTGTTATTAGGATGGTGATGGATACAACGGAAATAAGATCCAATTCTCAGGACCGTTGGTTTCGTCAAACGTGGATCAGATGCTCAAGGATCATGACCATGTTTATGTTACAGCATAACACAACTAACAAGTGTTATAGTTTGAACTTCTCGGACAAGCATGTGTTACATGTGACATGAAAGCCATGTACAACGTAACACGTGTTACGTGTGACATGAAAACACATTTTTATAACTTCCCTGGCATACGCACACCCACATGTTTACAAACCGTTTCAAGACCGACCCAAACAATAAAGCAAGGTTAGCCGCTGAAAAGCTAAGGCAGCAAAGGTAGCCGCTGAAAAGCTAAGGCAGACTGTCAAAGGAAGCTCCACCATTTTCTTAGTGCTATGTATTTTCATTTACTATTAATATGTAATGTGAGACTCTTATTGTTTTATCTTGTACATGATGTTAAAACAGTATGGACTTAACACATTCTGGAAGTCTTAACACACGTTATAAAAGAGGCTTAACACACGTTATATCAGGTATACTATGTTGTTATTAAGTTACTATTGGAGTTTATGCATCCATTGTGGAAGTCTTAACACACGTTATAATAGAGGCTTAACACACGTTATACATGTCAGACGCGTAACACATGTTACAGTATGTATATACAAATCATGGTGTTTTGGAAACCACTAGCTTATACATGACACCATGTTGGGTTAAACCAAGATTATAATTCCATATTAACTTGTACACGTGTTACGATCAGTATATGCACATCATGGTGTTTTGCAAACCACTTTCATATACATGAATACAAGTCGGGTTATAATGGACGCTTACATGTTATCATATGTATACAAGTGGGGTTACAGCAAGATTACGATATTAACTAAGCTCACCATTAAACTCATCGCCCCCGTCGACTGTTTTCACCCTTGCCACATGTTAAGAAATTACATGTTCCGAACAGACAAATTGTAACACATGTTAGATCAGTATATACACATCATGGTGTTTTGTAAACCACTAGCTTATACATGAATACATGTCAGGTTACAAAAAGATTATAACAGAGGCTTAACACATGTTATACATTCCAAAATGTGCAAAACAAATGACCCGTTTCATTATATATATTCCAAAAAGTACCGATACATGTGTTACCATAAATGGCTCGTTTCATATTGCATGTTACATACTAACTTATACATTTATTACTTGTACAAGTTTTACGCTCAGTATCCACATTATCGGATATTTTAAACATCAACAAAAATAAAATAGATATTACTTGTTTTTTTTAATTAACAAAAGGTTAACACACGTTATATATCATTCTAATATGGACTTAACACATGTTATACATGAACACATGCCAGGTTACATCATGGTGTTCTGTTACAGCATGAACCACTAACACATGTTATAAATGAACGAACAGTTCTTTCCTAAAGGATGTGACTTATTCAATGTCCCCGCATTAACGTCGCCTACATCCATCCAGCTTGTCAATTGAATATCTTTTATGGATCTGTTTCTGTAAATCAACACACGTTATATAACATTCTAACCGAGGGCTTAACACATGTTATGGGTCTGGTCTGAGTCTGTGAATCAAGCAACCCAACAAAAAAACGCTTACTGTTCAGATCAAAAACCCAAACCAACAAAAAAACAGCTACTGTTAAGATCGAAAGCCCCTAACAAGCAACCAAACCAACAAAAAAACCGTTCAAAATCTCATCCTAAAGTTTTTTGATTTATTCAAGAACACTTACCGGATCTAGACCCGTCCGATGAACACGAAAAAGATCTTCAAACCTTCTTCTCACAGACACACACACTCGTGCGTGTGTCTTTGTGATAAAGATTGCTGTTTCTCTATCTAAAACATCAACTTTCTCTCTCTAAAAACATTCATCTTGTCATCGTTCTCTCTCTAAAACAACATACTTCAAACTTCTTCTCTCTCACACACTTGTATGTGTGTTCTTGGTGTTATAGATGAACATGATGAAGATTGTTGTTTCTCTCTCTAAAACAAAAAAATTCATCTCTCTAAAAACTTTTGTCCTGCCATCATTCTCTCTCTAAAAGATCTGGGATTAGTGTTTGTTGAGATCACTTTTAGATCTTGGATATTTGAATTCTGAAATGAGATCATCTTCTTCTTGTTCTTCTTCACGTTTGTGGGGTGGGGGAGGAAAGAGAAAGAGTTGGTGATTTGATGGTTCTGGAAAGTCACTTTCAATGTTCAAAAGCACAAAAAGTACCTTTTTTACTACCCAAATTGCCCTTTAGTTGTACTAGAAAGTAATATAAGAATTATTTAAAAACTAATATTTACCTAAAAATAGGAGAACCATTGATCTACTTAGATGAAACATAATCAATGGTTGATATTGGGTTTTCATAGTTTTCTAAACAAGATGGGGTTTTCCACTTAGCCCTTCCCTATATATAGGGTGAAAGTTGGCTACAAAGTCAGTTTTTCCTACAAAATGGAAAAAGGTCATAAAACACCATAATGTCAACCATAAAACACACTCAAAACGCATAAATAACAAAGTGAAGATTACTAAAACGCCATATTCCTGGGTTTTGTGTTGTGTTTTGGATGATAAGGATTTTATTATTGAATGGCAAACGTTAGTGTGTTTTATGTTGATTATCATGTTGTGTTTTATATTCATAGTTCTACAATAGCAAGTTTGAAGTTTTTATGGACTGTTAAGGTTTGAATATTGTGTTTTAGTGATCTTCACTCAGTTATTTGTGGGTTTCGAGTGTGTTTTATGGCGGAAATTGTGGTGTTTTATGACTTTGTACACTTTATAGGAAAAATGAATTTTGTAGCCTTTGAATAGTAATTTCAAATTTAAAATAATGTTTTAATTTTTTTCTATTTACTTTTAGCTTTTAACGTATTTTCTTTTTTTCCTTTTCTAAAACCATATTTCCTTTATCATTTATTTTGTTTTTAATATTTTTTTCTTTTTTAAATCATCTTTACTTTATCAATTAATTTGATATTTCTTTAATAACTTATGTTCGTTAATTTTTTTTCTAAAAATTTAAATACGTAGTTTTGCTTAATTTTTACTCTCGATTAGTATAAGTTTTATTAAAAAGCGAATTTATATTAAAAAATAAAGTATTTATTTGGTATCGTAAAATGATACGATGATAAACTGAACTGATTCTAATGGTTTGACTTTCTAAACAACATGCTACATTTTCAAATAACATTTGTTTTACATTATCATTTGCTCTGTTTCGCCGCAACGCGCGATAGAGAAAAACCTAGTATATATTAGTGGCCAGTGAGCAAGAATAGTGTCATAATTCTAACATTATATATATATATATATATATGATTGAGTTCATTTCAGAACTCTAAATAACTACAGAACTTTCAGAACTTCTAATAAACAATCATTTTATATATAAGTTTTTGTATTTAGGATTTTTTTATCATCTATTATATGTATTTCTTTGATTACATACATGTTAAAAGTAGTTTACATATGTTTAATTGCCAAAATTATATATATGTGTCATAACTAATTACATATATGTAAAAAGAACTAGTTTACATATGTGTAATTATAAAATTACATATAAAAAATGATAAAATTACTCTTAACATGTATGTAATCGTAACAATACACATAATAAATGATAAAATTATCCTAAACAAAAAATATATAAATAAAAAGATTGTTTATTAGGAGTTCTACGAGTTCTGTAAATAATTATGGTTCTGAAATGATCATGACCCTATATATATATATATATATATATATATATATATATATATAGGTAAAGAGTATGGTACAAATCTCACTATCGTACATTATGTACGCTACAACAGCAGCCATACACGTGTCCTGATTCAATTTTAATAAATAAGGGTATATCAGACATTCTATTCTAACATTTACGACTGCTAATCATTGAATCCCGTCAATTATGGAGTTCGGTTCCTAACCGTTCCATTTAAGTATTCTTCGTTTTCAATTCGATTGTAGGGTTTTTGATTGATTCCACACAGAACGACCATTTCAGAAAATGATTGATTCGTCATTTATTTGAGTTTTGGGGTTTTTTTGATTTGAAGTTTTTTTTTTTATTATTAGATTTGTAATCAGGGTAGAAGATAAGTGTTTACTGGAACTAATTGTTGTGTTACTATATCGCATGTGTCTTTTTATATATCGCATGTGATGTGTTAAAATAATCCAACTAGTAAAGGAATGGATCTGTTGCATAAATTCGCATGTTAAATATAGTCATTTCGCACACAATGAAGTTTGATATATAATTTTGCAAGTTTAATTCGAGATTTCGCAAACCTTAAAGATTTTTATCAATTGTAGCTTTTGATTTCGCAATCTTTATGAGTAATTATTTTTATTTTTGCACAGTGTGTTTCAATTATTGAAATCAAATAATTCAGTTCAATAATTGATTTCAATAATTCATATCAATAATTTTTTTATTATATATTCAATGTTTTCATCACTATTGCAAACATCCAATTAAAAAATGGCAGATCTACCAACATCCTCTTCTTCTTCTTCTTCTGAACCAAGTATCAAGCAGGTTTTGAGGAAAAGGATTCAGCAACAGATTCAAGAGGATCTGTCACACCCCTAATTTCCACGTGTCACCGGTGGGCCCGGTGGGGGATTAACGTGACGTAGTTGATATCATCATAATCAAACAACACAAATTATAATGCACAGCGGAAGCAAAAATAGATTTATTTCAACATAAAATTTATTGTAATATTCGAGTATCACAAAATGTTGAAATAGAATCCACAGGCAGAATCAAACAAAAAGGAAACTTCATTTCAACAGACTTCATGCATCCTAAGCTTGCGAGACTTCTATGGATGCTTAAGGAGTGACCAGCCTATTACGCGTAGTACCTGCACTTAGTCTTTTTGGAAAATACGTCAGTTTACACTGGTAAATACAATTTAACTGACTCATTTTGAAAATGTTTAAAATTGATTTAAATGCTCGTGGCATAAAACTTTTTATAACTTGGGATAATTATTTGCTTAATAATCTTGTAAAAGAATTACATGTTCGTTCTGCGTTCGGTTGCCCGGGTCATGCCGGGTTAAAGATTAATAGACACACCACTTAATATAATTCCGCCGCGAGACTTCTCTCGTATCGACGATTATACATGTTGTACAACACTACGGGTGTACGCCTACACCCGAGTGCTAAGGTCGTGGCCATTCTTTGAATGATGCCAAGGATATCCGGGACATGGTCATTAAGCCCCCAAAGGCGTTAAACAAACAAAACAGCATTTTCAAACGGGTTAATTTGACTGCACATAACCAAGACCGGTTAAGGTCAATTCCCCGACCAAGCGGTATTTTATATACCGTACCCCAAGCCCGTATAGGGAAAATAAGTTAAACGTATTTACCTGAGCAAAGTATAAACCAAATATAACGAGTGCACATAGCTTTTACTGGGCTCCTAGATCTGGAAATTAAGGTTTTAATAACCTATTAGAATCCTAATGGGTCTTAAGCTTAGACCGGTTAGTTTTATATAAAGATTACGGTTTTAAACGCGCAATAAGGCGAAGACCGTTTTAAAATGTGGTTTTGTCCCAACAAGCTTGCACACTTGTTTTATATGGGTAACATAATCACATTCTGGATTTTGAGACCAAAAAGATATGGTTTGACCCGTTTCGGCTAAAATGGCCGAACTAGTCACATAAGCCGATCCGAACGCGTATAATGCGTAACGAGTAACTATAAGAGTCAAATACAAGTTTCTGAAGTCAATATGCTTAAAATATGTTGTGATATCAGAATGATACCTTCCATTATGCCCCAAATGATTATAAACCAAAACTATGCCTTAAAAGGGCGTTTTGGTCATTTTATAAAGTGTAAAAGGTTTAAAATGATAACCTGAGTTACAGGTCTGATTAAATTAGTAAATATACTTAATTTACTAAGTTATAACAGTAGGGTATCAAATTTATGTGAAATTTATTATCTTTAAACTTACTATGCACCGTAGGGGCATTTTGGTAATTTCACATGTGCCTAAAAGGTCAAATTCTGGAATTCTGAGTTCAAAACATTTGCCTACTGTTTAAAATATAAAAAAATTACTAATTACATCAGTAGGTTCAAACCCTTATGCTTAATAAGGTTCTAGTGCACACTTATGCGTCCTTTACCCAAAAAAAAATGCCTAAAAAGGCGATTTGGAGCCATTTCCGGGTTTTCTGTAAAAAGCTGATATTTTTAATATTCCAGAAGGCTCAAAATAATTTATTTATCATAACAAATCAGTAGAAATTGGTTTGAGGTCAAAAGGATTTGTAAAACTCATTTTATGGCTAAAAAGGGCAAAACCGGCATAAACCGAATAAATCTTAGAACCCTAAGTTATGCTCAGCCTAAAAATAAATAAAAATCTCCAAAAATCCCAAAATATTATTTTATAAGAGTGGGTAAAAAGTTTGGTATAAAAATTTGGGTTTTGATACGCTATTGAGCATAACTCCTAATCTAGACCTCAAACTGACTTCAAATTTTGGGTGCAAGTTTATAAATCAGTAGCTAAGGTGCCTACCCTTTTACATTTTCAAAAATCCCGTTTTAAGGTCAAATGGGCATAATGGTCAGCATATAAGCGATTAACGGAAACATGCATGTGAATAGGATATCTAATGAACCAAGTTGTATAATCTCAGAGAGTTATACTAATATGTAAATAGGTTCAAAAGAAGCTCTAAGGCAATCCTAATCTTGGCTTAAACGGGTCAGAACTGAAAGTCAAAGCAGAAGTCAAACTTTGCGACTTTCGGTTCCAAACCGAGCCTAAACTGAAAATTGTCGAGTTGAACATGTTGGAACATGTTCTTACATTAATTACCAAGTTACTTTAATGATTAAACACGAATTTGATCATAACTTTCTCATACGATAACGAAACTTTATGAAATTTTAACCACATATTCTAGTGAGTATATTTTATCATTACAAAGCTTCGGGTCTGCCAAAAGGTCACTCAGAGGTATACTTTGCACATGTTGACACTTTTAGCCCCTGTAGTTTGTAATTCCTCACTTTCCTTTATGTTTCGCTTCGTATGATCCATGATTTATTCGTTGGAAGGTATAAACATTATGTAGGGCTATTTTAGAATATATTTATCCATTTTTGACACTTTGGACCCTTATATTCACATAGTTTCCCCGTTTGTCAACTTTAGTCCCTCCAAAGTATTCTTTCTCACGTTCAGAGCTTATGACACGTGTTTATACTTTATTGGACACAAATTTTCAAGGTGTTACATCCTCACCCCCTTAAAAGAAATCTCGTCCTCGAGATTTAAGGAAACAGATGAGGGTATTTCTCTTTCATTGAGGATTCTAGCTCCCACGTGTATTCAGGACCTCTACGGGCGTCCCACTTCACCTTGATAATAGGCACAAGCTTTCTCCGAAGCTTCTTTACCTGTCGATCCTCAATCGACACAGGTTTTTCCATAAATTTCAAGCTCTCGTCTATATGCACATCTGTGTGCGGTATGACTAGCGACTCATCGGCCAGACATTTCTTCAGATTGCAGACGTGAAATACATTATGAATACCATCGAGCTCTTCGGGTAAGTTTAAATTGTAAGCCACTGATCCTACACATTCAATGATCTCGAATGGTCCTATATACCTTGGGCTTAACTTACCTTTCTTACCAAATCGCATCACCCCTTTCCAAGGTGATACCTTGAGCAAAACTTTATCGCCAACCTCAAACTTGAGAGGTTTTCGCCTTTCATCCGCATAGCTTTTCTGCCTGTCTCGAGCAGCTTTCAGGCGGTCGCGAATTTGGACAATCTTGTCCGTTGTCTCGAAGACTAAGTCAGGACCTGATAATTGCGTATCTCCTACTTCTGCCCAGCAAATGGGCGTTCTGCACTTTCTACCATATAGTGCTTCAAAAGGCGCAGCCTTAATACTAGTATGGTAGCTATTATTGTAGGAGAACTCGACCAATGGTAAATGCCTGTCCCAACTACCTCCTAGATCAATTACACATGCACGCAGCATGTCTTCCAACGTCTGAATGGTACGCTCACTCTGCCCATCCGTCTGAGGATGGTAAGCCGTACTGAAATTCAATTGAGTGCCCAGAGACTGTTGGAAACTCTTCCAGAAATGATATGTGTATCTAGTATCCCGATCTGAGATAATAGATACAGGTACGCCATGCAAAGCCACAATCTTATCCACGTACAGTTGGGCTAGCATGTCAGAGCTGAAGGTTTCTTTAGTCTTAGTCAACCTATCAACTATGACCCATATAGTATCATTTCCTTTTGGCGTTTTAGGCAATTTAGTGATAAAGTCCATCGTTACCATTTCCCATTTCCAAGTGGGAATTTCAGGCTGTTGCAGCAAACCTGACGGCTTCTGATGTTCAGCTTTGACTTTAGCACACGTCAAGCATTTAGCTACATAAGCAGCTATAGACTTTTTCAAGCCTATCCACCAATAATTTGCCTTTAAATCCTGGTACATCTTATCAGTTCCAGGATGGACGGAATACTTGGAACTGTGGGCTTCCTTGAGGATAACATCCCGAAGTCCTCCATATACAGGAACCCATATTCGTCCGTTTAACCTCAACATTCCGTCCTTGTCGTAGGACAACTGTTCTTCAGTTACTCCTAATTTCTCCTCAGGATAGTTAGCTTCCAACACAGCTTCCTTCTGTGCAGCTAACAACCTTTCATTCAAACTGCTCTTAATTTCAATGCTCTTGGCATTGATCCTTATCGGCTTCACTCTTTCCTTCCTGCTCAAAGCATCTGCGACTACATTGGCCTTGCCTGGATGGTACCTTATTTCACAATCATAATCGTTCAAGGTTTCCATCCATCGTCGCTGCCTCATGTTCAGATCCTTCTGATTGAATAGGTGTTGAAGGCTCTTGTGGTCGGAATAGATCACACACTTCGTCCCATACAGATAATGCCTCCAAAGCTTCAGTGCAAATACAACGGCACCCAACTCCAAGTCATGGGTGGTGTAATTCTTCTCGTGCACCTTTAATTGACGTGAGGCGTAGGCTATGACCTTGCCCTTTTGCATTAACACACAACCCATTCCGGTGTGTGATGCATCACAATACACCACAAATTCTTCAATGCCTTCAGGTAGAGTCAGCACTGGTGCGTTACTCAACTTCTGCTTCAAGATATCAAAAGATTCTTGCTGCTTAGGCCCCAATTAAACTTAATGTTCTTACGTGTTAACGACGTTAAGGGTGCAGCAATTCTTGAGAAGTTTTCAATAAAACGCCTATAGTATCCAGCCAAACCTAGGAAGCTACGAATTTCTGAAGGTGTCTTTGTGTAACACCTCGAAAATTTACGTCCAATAATGTATTGACACGTGTCATAGGCTTTGCATATGCGAAAACATACTTTAGAGGGACTAAAGTTGACAAACAGTGAAAACTATGGAACGTAAGGGTCCAAAGTGTCAACAATGGATAAATAGACTCTATAATAACCCTACGTGGTGTTTATAACCCTAAACGGATGGATCATGGATCATACGAAGCGGAAAATGCACGAAAGTGAGGAATTACAAACTATAGGGACTAAAAGTGTCAACATGTTGAATTTATACCTCTGAGTGAACTTTTGGCAGCCCCGAAGCTTTGTAATGCTAGAATATACTCACTAGAATATGTGGTAAAAATTTCATGAGGCTTCGTTATCGTATGAGAAAGTTATGGCCAAAACCGTACTTGAGGGGTTAAAAGCGTCAACGTCGAATTTCATGACTTTTCGGGTGAGCGCAAAGTTAACCGAGGACTTTACCATGTTGGTAAAAGTCCCAAGGTTCCTAAAAATCAAGTTTGAGGGTTTACGAGTCAAGATAAATAGCCAAAACCTCGTTTACGAAGAATAGGGACCAAAACTGCAACAATTGATTAAAGTTTGGAGCTGCAGACCTCAGGCGGCCCGCCTGGGCTGCCTTACGCGGGCCGCGACCCGTGCCCAGATGCAGCAACTCGCGAACAGGGGCTGTTTAGTCCGATTTTTGAGTGCTTGACAACTTTCAGCACCTCTAAAACTCACCAATGGATGGGCATGCATGTTGGGACACCTGTGAGCCTCTCATAACACCTGAAAACACCATTTAATCTGATCAAAAGCTTCATTTTTGAGGTCTTGAGTTAGAGAAAAAGAACACCACAACTTGCAAGAATTCACAAGGCATCTCCAGGGACTTTCTGATCGACAAGGCAGCCTCATAGTGATTCCTAAGCTTCTCTAGGACTCTTGTAAGCATTCATATCATTCTCTAATTCGTTCTATCATAGATTATTAGCCAAAAGTCAATCCGTTGTATATATAGTTTGACTTTTCGATTAAACGAAAATGGCTCAGTCATTTCTCAAATTGAAAGTACCTATAAGTTGGTATTTATGTGGGAAACAAACCCTCAAAAGGGTATTCTCTGATTTCCACTCTAAGCATGCTATTGTCGAGTCAAAGATGTTCTTAAAAAGTCAACAGGAAGTGTTTTTGCGAAATCTAGCATAAATGGTAATATAGATGACATGAAATCAGTTTGATCATCAAAAATAACTTTATAATGAATGTAAGAATATGTTTTATCATGATCAACTCGACAATCTTTAGTATAAACTCGGATCGGAACCGAAAGTCTTATAAAACGACTTTTTCTTTGACTCTCGATTCGGATCCGTGCATGCATGTTTGAGATCTGCATTAGAGCTTATTTTGAACCATTTATATTTAAGTTTAACTCTCTGGAATTGTTACAACTTGAGTCTATGCTTAACCGATTCATATGCATGTTTCCGATTTATGCTTAAAGTTGACTATTTTGCCCTTTTTGTTATAAAACGTGATTTTTGGAAAAATGAAAGAGTAGAAACCTTTATTACTGATTTATAAACTTGCACCGAAAATTTGATATCAGTTGGAGGTCCAGATTTTGAGTTATGTCCGATATCGTAAAACTATAGCTTTATGTTACATAAACGGCGCGTTTAGCATATAACCAATTTAAGGCCACTTTTTGATATAAAACTTTTTACCCACTGATGTTATATAATATTTTGGGATTTTTGAAGATTTTTATTTAATTTTTGGCTGATCGTATCATAGGTCTCTAAGTTGATTCGGTTAATACCGGTTTTGACCTTTTAAGCCATAAAATGAGTTTTATGCATCCTTTTGACCCCAAACCTTTTTCTACTGATTTTATTTGTTAAATAAATTATTTTGAGCATTTTGGAAATATAAAAATCTCAGCTTTCTTTTGAAAACCCGGAAACGGCTCTAAATCGCCTTTCTAAGCGTTTTTAACGCATAGTATGCGTTATACCCATATTAAACATATAAGGATTATACCTACTGATGTATTTAGCACATTTTTATAAAATAACAGTAAGTATAAGTTTTTGAACTCAGATTTCCAGTTTTGACATTTTTAGCCCTTGTGAAATTACCAAAATACCCCTAAGGTGCATAGTTTGATTTTAAATGATAAGTTTTGTATATGGGTCATACCCTACTGTTATAATATGTCAAATTAAGTATATTTACTGTATAAATCAGACATGTAACTCAGATTTCCAATTTAACCCTTTTATAATCTTTTAAATGACCAAAATGCCCTTATAAGGCATAAATTGAGTTTAAATTCATTCGGGGCATAATAGAACATAACTTGCTGATATTATAACATATTTAAAGCATATTATCTCAGGGAACTTGCATATGACTCTTTTGGCTACCCGTAACGCTCTTTTAGCGTTCGGTTCGGTTTATGTAACTAGTTTGCATAAATTGACCGAAACGGGTCAAACATTATCATTTTTGTCTCAAAATCCAGAATGTATTTAGCATACCCAAATTATACAAGTAATCAAACTTGTCGGGTCTAAATCACATTCTATCCGGTCTTCGCTTAATCGTGCGCTTGAACCGTATCGTCCTTAAAACTAACCGGTCAAGCTTAGGCTTAAATAAAAGACCCGTTAGGAATCTAATAGGTTATTATAAACCTTTGTTCCAGAATAGGAGGCCCAGTAAAAGCTACCCTCACTTGCCAATTGTGATTCATACTTACTCAGGTAAATACTTTTAACTTATTTTCCCTATACGGGCTTGGGTTACGGTATATAGAATACCGCTTGATCGAGCGTACAAATCTTGCACCCTTGGGTGTTCAAGCGAATAATTTGATCGGCTCGTTTAAACAGTCTTGTTTTACTTTAAGCCTTTGGGGGGTTAATGACCATGTCCCGGATATCCTTGGCATTATCTTACGAGATGGCCACGACCAGAGCACGGGGTGTAGGCGTACACCCGTCAGTGTATAACTCTATATTGTGGTGTGTCTATTAATCTTTAACCCGGTCTGTGAATCGGGCTACTGAACGCACGAGTAACATGTAATTCGTTCACAAGATTATATTGCATAATTATCCCAAGTTATAAAAATATTTTTATGCCATGTGCATTTAAATAAATTTTCAATCATTTCCAAAATGAGTCAGTTAATTTGTATTTACCAGTGTAAACTGACGTATTTTCCCAAAAGGTTAAGTGCAGGTACTACACGTACTAGGCTGGCTGTTTCCTAGAGCGTCCACAATAGTCTCGCAAGCTCGGACGACAATAAAACTCTTGAACAATTATCTTATTTTATTTGATCCGCCTGTGGATCCGTTTCAACTACTCGTGATATTTAATATTACATTTTATTTAAAGCTGAAATGAATCTATTTCTGCTTCCGCTGTGCATTGTTATATTGTGTTGTTTGTCTATGATGATGCCAACTACGTCACCATACCCTCCACCGGGCCCACCGGTGACACGTGGAAATTGGGGGTGTGACACTTTGGCTCTTGCCAGTTCATAATAGCTTCTATCTTTGCGGGATCCACTTGAATTCCACGTTCGCTCACAACATGTCCAAGGAACTGGACTTCGCGAAGCCAAAATTCACACTTTGAAAACTTGGCATAGAGCTTTTCTTGATGGAGTAGCTTAAGAATGCACCGAAGATGCTTCTCATGGTCAGCTTGGTTCTTTGAATAGATGAGGATGTCGTCGATGAAGACGATGACAAATTTATCCAGATAAGGTTTGCATACGCGATTCATGAGATCCATGAATGCGGCTGGTGCGTTAGTGAGCCCAAAAGGCATCACTAGGAACTCATAATGACCATAACGAGTCCTAAACGCGGTCTTATGTACATCCTCCTCCTTGACCTTCAGTTGATGATAGCCTGACCTGAGATCTATCTTAGAAAAGTAACTCGCTCCCTGTAGCTGGTCGAATAGATCATCGATTCTAGGCAAAGGATATATGTTCTTGATAGTAACCTTGTTTAGCTCACGGTAATCAATGCATAGACGCGTTGATCCATCCTTCTTTTTGACAAACAGAATTGGCGCTCCCCATGGAGATGAACTAGGTCTAATGAAACCTTTAGCTAGTAAATCATCTAGCTGTGTCCTTAATTCCTTCATCTCCGTTGGTGCTAATCTATATGGTGCTCTGGCCACTGGTGCAGCTCCGGGGATGATGTCAATCTTGAATTCCACCTGCCTATCTGGTGGCAAACCAGGTAGTTCCTCCGGAAAAACCTCGGGATAGTCAAAAATGACTGGTATGTCTTCGATCCTGGGCTTCTTCTCGTCAATGGTTACTTGTGCCATATAAATGACGCAACCCTTACTCGTGCATCCTGATGCCTTAAGCATGGCCACATGCTCTGGTATTCCGTGTTGAGTATCTCCCTGAATAGTGAGTGGCTCACCAGATGGGGTCTTGATTACTACCTGCTTCTTGTTGCACATTATCTGGGCTTGGTTACGCGATAACCAATCCATTCCTATTACTACATCAAAGCCTGCTAGCTTAAAGGGTAACAAGGACAAAGGAAAAGAGTGGTTCCTAATGGATAGGACACATCCATCTAATACAGTCGAAACTGTTTCTATTGATCCATCAGCTAATTCCACTTCATATTTCATACTTAAAACTTTAACAGGTAATTTCAACAATTCACAGAACTTATTATCTACAAAGGACCTATCTGCCCCAGAGTCAAACAATACCCTTGCGTAGACATCATTAATGAGAAAAGTACCTGTTATGACATTATCATCCTGAATAGCTTCCTTCGCATCAATGCGGAAGACCCTTGCATTAGTCTTCTTTCCTTCTTCTGCTTTCTTGGCAAGTTTCGGGCAGTTGGGTCTAATATGTCCCTTCTCATTACAATTGTAGCAGGTGGCATCCTTAAGTTTCTTGCAATCTAATGCCTTATGATCCGGAGACTTGCAAATCCCACATAGTTTCTGCTGAGATTTAAATCTAGACTCCTGCCTGCATTTCCCGAAGTGGTGCTTCTTACAAACTTTGCACCTAGTTTTTTCACCCGACTGTTGATCTCCCTTCTTGGATCCCGACCCTTTCTTGTGGTCGTCATTGCCCTTGCACTTCTTGTCTGAGCGCCGCGAACCGTCATCTTCGCGTTTTCGTTTCTCAGCATCTGCAGCTCTCAGGGATCTCTGTCTAACTGCGTCTAATGTAAGGGACAGAGATATGTCAGCTACTGATCGAAACATAGTGGGCCGAGAGGCCTTGACGCTCGCTTTAATTTCTGGGGCCAGACCCCCAATGAAATGGGCTATCCTCTTCGGTTCAGGTGTTACAAGATAGGGAACTAGCCTTGACAAGGTATTGAAGGTTGTGAGGTACGCCTGGCAGTCCAGGTTCTTCATGACTAAGGACAGAAAATCAGATTCTATCCTTTCAACCTCGTGTTGGGGACAATAATTCTCCTTGATCAGGGCAACAAATTGTTCCCAAGACATGTTGTATAGAGGTATCTTCCCGGTGGCTTGAATCAGCGACTTCCACCATTGTAGGGCATCACCTTTGAAAGATTGTGTCACAAACTTCACAATATCTCTTTCAGCACAGCCACTTATATCCACTACTGTCTCCATCTCATCAAGCCAAGTCATACAGTCCACTGCCCCCTTCTCCCCAGTAAAATCCCGGGGTTTACAAGACACAAAGTATTTGTACGTGCAACCCTTGGCACGTGGGGCATCATAAAGCACGATCTTCTTGGAATGATCACCATTTTCATTCGAAGAATGTCTATCATCATCCTTCTTAGATTCTTCCTTTTTGGACTTGGGTTGGACAGATGGTGGCTTGCTGTGAGACTCCGAATGAGTCTTGGATCTGATATGCGGTGTAGACAAGGTCCTACTATGGGTCCCACTGTACTCACTGTACTGTCTTTCTAATGCCTTAGTAACCGCATCATCCACAAGCGCTTTCAACTCCGCACCGGTTAACTGTATCTTTGCGTTATTGTGGTTTTCCACCGGACGACTATTCACTTCATCCGACCCCGCCATGTAGCTTCAATTGCTACATATAAACAATAATGGGCAAGGTTTTATTTAACAGCTAATACAGTATTTTATGTATTTTATTAACCATGGTTTTAAATAGCCATTGCAGGTTAATTTATTAATCAAATATTAATTCAGGATCTGTATTATAATCCTATATTATAGTTAAGAATTAACATATAACTTAGTCACAAGGACAGTGTTAGTTTATAACCCGGATTCTTAATGAATCGAGGTATTAGAGTCTGAATCACAGTTCATTACCCTATTCTAGACAGTGAGTTGCAGACTCAAACTGTCTCTTAGTCCCTAGGACACTAATTATTACCCGTAGGCACTTCATTCTCAAGGAATGGACATTTACTTACAGGGAATTTTAAATTAACCCAATTTTCAATGATGGCCTATGTGACTTTTACTGTGTCACAATTTGCCCAGAATGTTAACATACTTACAGATGTTAACAGAATTTGGAATCTTCTAGACAGGTTCTACCATTTTGGCCATGTCTGCGACGACACGTGGCTAGGTTTTACCCCTTAGATTCTCTTTATAACGCAGATCAATCCTAAGTTGAGACGTTAATTATGGATCTGAATCTAATTATGGATATACTATCTTGGCCTTGTCTTAAAATGACATGTGGCTAGGTCTTGTCCCTTTTTAGATTTTTCCATTTTAAATTAATGGTAGGTCTTCTTTAATTTAGGAAATGTTATTTTCATTTTTACCTGTTTATTTTAAGTTTATTCATATACTTATTTATAACAACAATCATGAAAATTTAAATGCAACATTTCACTAATAAAGATTCAACAGTACAATACTTGCCCTAAACGGGACTTCTACAAATAACATGCCCACGCAGGGGCGAAATACAACAAACAATAAACAAAACAACAAACAAACAACAAACCCACGCAGGGGTCAACTGAAAGACATGCCCACGCAGGGGCAGAATACTAAAAGACAAGCTCGCGCAGGAGCTGAATACTGAAACAACAAGTCCACGCAGGGACTAATTACAACTAAAATACTAAGATCTTCAATGGTCCCTCCTTTTGGACTTTCCTTTGATCAAATCTGATAGTCCCTTGAAGAAACCTCTGTTGTGTCTGCGCTCAGTTTGGATTTCCCGTTCACAACGGTCCAGTCTCTCAAGGACCTCCTGCTGGCGCTCTGGTGGGATAAGCTGCTGCTGCGGCGGTTGGTACAATGGTTGAGGAGGTGGTGGCTGCTGGAACACATATGGAGGGTACCCAGTAGTCCAAGGACCACCATAGGGCCCTTCAGGGTGTCGAGCGTTGTAATCCCAAGCCTCCTGATATGGGTCCACGTTGGCATAGTTAAAGCTGTTGTGGCTCGGCATTTCAAACGGGTTGTATGCCGCGGAACCGGCATAAGCAGGGATTGGGTTATCAAAACCCGGCGGAGGTGCCACAGGTACTGAGTTGACCTCTGGTATGGGGTTTGATGGACCCCCCATTTGTGGTTCTTCCTCTTCCTCCTGAAGTGGCGGATAATGGCTGCCACTTGATGGTTGGGGTGTGCTGATGCGGACACCCCCTCGCACGGACATCCATGCGTTTGACCTCCTTCGCCTCGGTGGCTCCGGAGGCGGCTGCTGTTCTACTGGTGGTGGTGGTGGCGGAGTGACTGCCATAAATCGTTGATCATCAGAAGGATCTTGCTGCTGATGTTGCTGCTGTTGCTGATATGGGGACGAGTGCTCAGAGGGCGTGAAGTACCAGTCCCACTGCTTGAACCTCTCTTGATAACTATCCGAACCGCGGTACGGTGATCCGTGGAAAGATGACCCATCTGAGATTTCGATGGGGTGGTTCGGCGTTCCTGTAGCAGGCTCCATTGAATCAGTATCCTCGTCCATGTCATTTTCCCCAGAGAAGTGGTATTCCGGTCCGAGTGGGTTAAAACCCCCGGGTTCTGGAAAAATGTTGGCCGGGTTGAATCGGCTTTGGAAAACTGGGGTTGGGTCACCAAAAGAGTGGTGAGAGTTGGATCTCTGCAAAGGTATGAAGGAGGGTGGTTGTTCGTTGGGCTCATTTTCCGATTGGGGCCCAAAGGAGTGCTGGTAAGAAGGTGAAGAGCTGAAGGAAACTGACCGTCTCCCGGGTTCAACATAGAGCCTCCACGGCTCTTGTGGACTAGTGCTCATGGTAATGGACGGGGTACGCCGGTGCGAAGGCCCGGCTTCATGATCGTGACCCGTGACTGGTCCTTTGCCTCGACCGCGAAGAAATCTTGGTGGCATGATGACCTGCATACAAGTTTTAGATAAAAATAACAACATATAATAATAAGACCCAAAATAAAACAAAACAGAGTTTGTCCTATGTTATTTGTCTAGACTCGGAACTCGAAGAATGTGCAATTCGTGCACTGAGACTAAACACAAAAGGCTAGTGTTTAATTCACTCAGTGTTGGCTCTGATACCAACCTGTCACACCCCTAATTTCCACGTGTCACCGGTGGGCCTGGTGGGGGATTAACGTGACATAGTTGATATCATCATAGTCAAACAACACAAATTATAATGCACAACGGAAGCAAAGATAGATTTATTTCAACTTAAAATTTATTGTAATATTCGAGTATCACAAAATGTTGAAATAGAATCCACAGGCAGAATCAAACAAAAAGGAAACTTCATTTCAACAGACTTCATGCATCCTAAGCTTGCGAGACTTCTATGGATGCTTAAGGAGTGACCAGCCTATTACGCGTAGTACCTGCACTTAGTCTTTTTGGAAAATACGTCAGTTTACACTGGTAAATACAATTTAACTGACTCATTTTGAAAATGTTTAAAATTGATTTAAATGCTCGTGGCATAAAACTTTTTATAACTTGGGATAATTATTTGCTTAATAATCTTGTAAAAGAATTACATGTTCGTTCTGCGTTCGGTTGCCCGGGTCATGCCGGGTTAAAGATTAATAGACACACCACTTAATATAATTCCGCCGCGAGACTTCTCTCGTATCGACGATTATACATGTTGTACAACACTACGGGTGTACGCCTACACCCGAGTGCTAAGGTCGTGGCCATTCTTTGAATGATGCCAAGGATATCCGGGACATGGTCATTAAGCCCCCAAAGGCGTTAAACAAACAAAACAGCATTTTCAAACGGGTTAATTTGACTGCACATAACCAAGACCGGTTAAGGTCAATTCCCCGACCAAGCGGTATTTTATATACCGTACCCCAAGCCCGTATAGGGAAAATAAGTTAAACGTATTTACCTGAGCAAAGTATAAACCAAATATAACGAGTGCACATAGCTTTTACTGGGCTCCTAGATCTGGAAATTAAGGTTTTAATAACCTATTAGAATCCTAATGGGTCTTAAGCTTAGACCGGTTAGTTTTATATAAAGATTACGGTTTTAAACGCGCAATAAGGCGAAGACCGTTTTAAAATGTGGTTTTGTCCCAACAAGCTTGCACACTTGTTTTATATGGGTAACATAATCACATTCTGGATTTTGAGACCAAAAAGATATGGTTTGACCCGTTTCGGCTAAAATGGCCGAACTAGTCACATAAGCCGATCCGAACGCGTATAATGCGTAACGAGTAACCATAAGAGTCAAATACAAGTTTCTGAAGTCAATATGCTTAAAATATGTTGTGATATCAGAATGATACCTTCCATTATGCCCCAAATGATTATAAACCAAAACTATGCCTCAAAAGGGCGTTTTGGTCATTTTATAAAGTGTAAAAGGTTTAAAATGATAACATGAGTTACAGGTTTGATTAAATTAGTAAATATACTTAATTTACTAAGTTATAACAGTAGGGTATCAAATTTATGTGAAATTTATTATCTTTAACCTTACTATGCACCGTAGGGGCATTTTGGTAATTTCACATGTGCCTAAAAGGTCAAATTTTGGAATTCTGAGTTCAAAACATTGCCTACTGTTTAAAATATAAAAAATTTACTAATTACATCAGTAGGTTCAAACCCTTATGCTTAATAAGGTTCTAGTGCACACTTATGCGTTAAAAATGCCTAAAAAGGCGATTTGGAGCCATTTCCGGGTTTTCTGTAAAAAGCTGATATTTTTAATATTCCAGAAGGCTCAAAATAATTTATTTATCATAACAAATCAGTAGAAATTGGTTTGAGGTCAAAAGGATTTGTAAAACTCATTTTATGGCTAAAAAGGGCAAAAACGGCATAAACCGAATAAATCTTAGAACCCTAAGTTATGCTCAGCCTAAAAATAAATAAAAATCTCCAAGAGTGGGTAAAAAGTTTGGTATAAAAATTTGGGTTTTGATAGGCTATACATAATTTATGCCATTTAATTAGTAAAGAAGCTCTTAATTACGCTATTGAGCATAACTCTTAATCTAGACCTCAAACTGACTTCAAATTTTGGGTGCAAGTTTATAAATCAGTAGCTAAGGTGCCTACCCTTTTACATTTTCAAAAATCCCGTTTTAAGGTCAAATGAGCATAATGGTCAACATATAAGCGATTAACGGCAACATGCATGTGAATAGGATATCTAATGAACCAAGTTGTATAATCTCAGAGAGTTACACTAATATGTAAATAGGTTCAAAAGAAGCTCTAAGGCAATCCTAATCTTGGCTTAAACGGGTCAGAACTGAAAGTCAAAGCAGAAGTCAAACTTTGCGACTTTCGGTTCCAAACCGAGCCTAAACTGAAAATTGTCGAGTTGAACATGTTGGAACATGTTCTTACATTAATTACCAAGTTACTTTAATGATTAAACAGGTTGCATGCATCCTACATTGCTAATTATGTATTAATTCGCAAATAACCTTTCTGTTGACTTTTTATAACAAGCTTTGACTCGACAATTAACATAGTTAGAGTGGGAATCTGGAAATACCCTTTTAAGGGTTTGTTACCCACATAATTACCTACTTAAATGTACTTTTAATTCGTGATTTGACAGAGCACATTTTAATTAATCACGAAATCAAACCTTAATTACGACGGTTTGACTTTTAGCTAATTAACTAAGCTAAAACGAATTAGGAAGGGTTAAGGACACTTACAAGAGTACTAATTGAGATTATAGAGCCTAAGGAAGAGTGCTTGCTGTCCAGAGAGCTCCAGGAGTGCACTTGTGAACTTTTGCAAATGAATGCACAAATGGTTACAACATTAGGCTCCTTATATAACAAATTTGATCTCATAGGATGGTGACAAACAAGTCTACACATGATACAAGATCATTACAGGTGCCCCCTATGCATGATATACCATTGGGGCAGCCCCTGGTATATAAAACAAGCTCTCAAAGTCGGTTAACAGGCCTGAAATGGCAGTTGTCCACGTTTTCTGGTGCTGGGAGTCTGATGCGGCCCGCCTGAGGTTTCAGGGGGTTCTAATGCGGGCCGCCTGACCTGTCTGATCAGTCAACAAGTTTTCAAACTTTGCAATTTCAGTCCCTGGTCCTTTGTAACATGGTTTTAAGTCCTTAAATTGCATTTCCAGCCTTCTAACTTGATTTTTAAGGGCCTTGGGACTTTTACTAACTTGGTTAAGTCCTTGACTAACCTTGTAACCACTCATAAGGCCATAGAATTCAATGTTGACGCTTTTAACCCCTCGAACACGAATTTGATCATAACTTTCTCATACGATAACGAAACTTTATGAAATTTTAACCACATATTCTAGTGAGTATATTTTATCATTACAAAGCTTCAGGTCTGCCAAAAGGTCACTCAGAGGTATACTTTGCACATGTTGACACTTTTAGCCCCTGTAGTTTGTAATTCCTCACTTTCCTTTATGTTTCGCTTCGTATGATCCATGATTTATTCGTTGGAAGGTATAAACATTATGTAGGGCTATTTTAGAATATATTTATCCATTGTTGACACTTTGGACCCTTATATTCACATAGTTTCCTCGTTTGTCAACTTTAGTCCCTCCAAAGTATTCTTTCTCACGTTCAGAGCTTATGACACGTGTTTATACTTTATTGGACACAAATTTTCAAGGTGTTACAGGATCAAACTTGTCAAGAGATGTTGGAGGCCAACATTTCTCGTGTAACAGAAAACATGAAGAGAAGACAAGAAATTCTGAACTTGTTATCCCAGATGCAAGTGAGTAGTCTTAAAGAAATTGCAGTTATGTTTATGGTGGATTTGGGTGAGAGGGATGAGAAACATTTGAAAGAGTTGGCCGGTGCAATAACTGTATTAAGATGCTCAATGAAGATGAAAATAGAGTTTCTTTCATCTTTTGAATGAACTTTTTGTTTTTTTTTGGTGTATGTTCCAACAAATTTGCATGTTTTGTTATGTAATGGACTTGTATTTCGCAAATTTTAATAATTCAATGTGAAACATGCGATTTTTCAAAGAAAACACATGCGAAATAAAAACACAATTGCCAATTCAGAAACACCAATATATGCGAAATTAAAAAGGGAACTAAAGCAGTTGGATCAGTTGAAATATGTAACATAAATACATCATCAAATGAAGTTACTATCCCCTTCCAAAATATGTACTCATCCTATTTAGGATTATCTCATCCAGATCTTTCAGATACCTGTCTTTGTCTGGCCTTTTGTCGAAAGCATTGGCCATTTTAACTATTTTTTGACGATGCATATTGTGTTCTGATAGAATGATTTTACTGAGATATCTGTGCCTTAGGAGATGAAGTTGTGATTTCTGTCTGTTGTTTACTTCATCTTCTTTCACAAATCCAGTTACCCATGGTATTTGGTCTCCTTTGTACGTTTCCATGTGACGCATCGTAAACACTCCACAGTCTACGCCGTTATTCTTCGTCCTCCAATCCATCTCTTTTCTTTCTATCACTGAGGTTGCAAGTTCTTCTATAGCCGGTGTTGGTTTTAAAGCATTTTGTAGGTATAAAACCAATACCCTCCTCTGTAACATTGTAACATTGTGTTAGTAGCTTTTACATAATATATAACATGTATATGTATAAGTTTTTGTATTACCAGTGTGTCTGGGAGCCCCTTGTATCTTTCCTCAAACTCTTGTTCTGCTGCTGAATTGTCAATCAGCTCAATTTTTCCGGATTTTAAGTTGAAGCACAAGACATAGAAGTGGTCACCTTGAAGTACCGGAATAAACACCAGGTCAACCGATTCAAGTTTTTTTACCTCATATCTAAGTAACATGTCTTCAAAATTTGAGGCAAATATTTTGAGTCGTTGGTTGTCTGTGTATTTCTTCTCGTCGTAAAAGATACTCGGCTGTATGTTATGTAAACCAGAGTCAAAAACATGCAAACAATGGTTTTTTTTCCCACATGCGAAGAGTGTATGTACCAAATGCGAAATTACAACAGTATGGGAAATGCAAACAATGGATTTTTTTTTCACATGCGAATAGTATATATAACACATGCGAAATTATAACAGCATGAAAATGTTTCAAAAGCAAAAATTATGCCATAATACATGCGATTTAGATATAACTAGTTTGCGAAATCATTTAATATGCATTTTCTTTTAGAATTTCAAATGACAAAATGTATATGAAAACATACCATCATTGTGGAATACAAGAAGAATATGTGTGGTGATGATTTTCTATCCCTTTTCTTCTCTTCAAGGTTTAGAATATCTACAAATGCATCTATTCCGTTCGATGCTACGTATTGTTCCCTGTAGAAGCTTTCAAACACAGCTTTGAATGTTGCAACCTCAGTTTTTGATCGGTAAATTCTTCTCTGCCAGTCATAAAATAAATAATTAGTTTTTGTTTTGTGTATATTTTTTTAGATGTTTGTTTGTTGATATATGTTTTTTTAATTACTGCAAGTCTGCAAAGGTAGCAAATGTGAAGCGGATCACACTCAATTCTTGGTCCAAGAGTGCTTCATGCATGTTTACCACTCTATTGCAGTAAGGGGAACAAAATTTGTCTCCAAGCTCTGCACATCTTTTCTCACCTCTTTTTTTGCTTGTTCTATTGTCTTATAAAGCAGTTCGTTTAACCCTTTTGGTATAACTTATTTTGGAACTTGCTTTGTCTTTGAGGGTTTTCTCCCCTTAGTTTTCTTTTTTTCTTTCTCTTCTCCCAACATGGGTCCTAGGCTCAAAACCAACTCAACTAAATGCAATTCTTCAGCAGTTACCTGTGGGCATTCAGGTTCCTTTTCCTTCTCAACTTCAATGTCCGTATCGAGTTGTTGAGGGTCTTTTTCTGGCACTTCTTCCTGGACTTTTTGTTGACTGTGTTGTGTAGATTCTACCAAGTTCACTGTTTCTTCGATAACAGTTTCGTTTTCACCAGTTTCTGCATGCCAGAGTAATTTAAGATATACAATAATTTATGATGTTTAATTTTTCTCCTAAAATAAAGGTTTTTCTTACCCTTGGCAGTTGTTTGGTAAGCATATACACCCAGTTCCACTGTTTGAATGTTTCAAATAAGGGTGTCTGTGACTCCTCCATCATCTGGTTGCAGTGTACCTATATATTCAAATTATTTTATTTAATACAGCAGAATCAAAATCGCAGGGGTATACATGACATCGTATGCGAAATCAAATCTGAAGTGTTTTTGATAGTATCGCATGTGTTTTTCATAGGTTTCGCAAATGCATAATTTTTAGTGAATTTTTATATTATATCGCATGTGTTAATATTGAGTTCGCATGTGTTACCTTCTGATGCCAATTGTACCAAAACATTGGATATTACTTTTTGTGCTTCTTCATCCTCTCTACCTTCTTCGTTTTTAGTAACTTCATGTTGAACCTCAGAAGCTGGGTTTTCAGGTTCTTGATGAACAGGAGAGGCTGCAGTTTCATGCTCTTGAACCGGATCAGGTGGCAGACAAATGGGATTATTCTTAAGCGTCTGATCCCACTCTTTACAAGCCTTCATAACCTCCGGATCCCAAAAACACTTAGTTTTTGCTTCTGACACTAAGTTGTTCATCTCTTGAACATCTCGAACCATTTTAAGGTATTTTTTGACATTTGCTTTCATCTTTTTCAACAGATTCTGTAATATCAATATAGAAGTTAAATATAATTGATTAAGTTAAATAAGTTAAATTAATATTTTTCTACACTTACCTTTTTGTTTGCTCTCGAAGCCTCTAGTTGTTGTTCGTGGGCTGTGTCGTAGAATACTGATGGTGAAAGTTGAGCAGGAGTGTTGCAATAATCCATCATTTTCTGTGTCTGCGTTCCAACTTCAAAGTCAATGTTCATCTGAGACATTTCATGGATTTCAAAACTGAAATCCATGAAATCATCAATGATCTCGTCATCTTTTGGCTCTGCCCTGGTTTCTTTGTTTTGTACTGCGCGCGCAGTCCTTCTTTTGTAGCTTATCGTCGTGTCGACCGGTGGTCGTAGTGTATAATCATCCTCCGGAGGACCCTCTTCTTCTTCATTTTTTTCTTCATTTTCTTCTTCATTTTCTTCTTCACTTTCTTCTTCTTCTTCACTCTCACTTGATATCCATAGAGGTCCATTATCCGAAATATGATCTTCGACTTTATCAATCTCTGAAGATGTTATATAACGAATAACCGGCATCTCCACGGCTTTCTCAAACAGGTTAAGCTTTTTGTTGTACTCATGCGTGTATAGAAGCTGTATAAATCGCAAGATTATTTAATTATATAAAAGAACAAACTAGTATTTTAAATATGTTATTAAATGTAGTAATGTATACCGTAAGAAAGGCAACAGGTCCTACGAACTGTATCTTATAGTTCTTCCAGCCCGCTCGTGTCCGGCGCAAGGTTTCGAGTAGATATGAGCACCAATCTAGATTTTTTATTTCCTCAACATCTTCTACACCGAGCAAACATCTATCATTTGCAAGTGTTGCCTTTGTAATTTCTGCAAAGAACGTCATCCAGTATACAAGGAAATTTAATTTAAACAGACTCCCTCCGTCTCTTTGATTTTCCATTGTATTTGCAATTAAGCCATGGGTAATTCTCGCGTTTTGTCCCCACTGGCGGATGAATGTATCCCGGACCGCATTTCCCGGTTCTTGACTTTTTTCAAATTTCTCTTGCTTTTTTACTTTTCTCTTATCGGCTATTATTTCAACCTTCTTTGGACCTTTTGGTATTCCAAATACCTCATAAACTGTGTCCGATGTTATTTTTATTTGGTGTTTTCCTACGTTTAGCTTATCGAACTTCTCATCAAAGTTTCTCGCTAGCCAATATGCCAATCTTGTCGAAATATGGTTGATGTTGATATCCAGAATAGCTCCAAACCCCATATCCCTAACATCATCAATCTGTTTTTTTGAAAATCTTCTAACAGTATCCATATATGAGTTAGGTTGGCATCTTAGCAGTATTGCTTCATTGCTGTATTTGAAAAAGTCTCTTCTGTTTTAGGTTGTTGCCCCTTTTTTGAATGTCTTTTTGTGTGTATCTTTGATTTCCTCTTATCTTCTTTCTTCTCATGTTTTTTTCTTTTTTGGGGGTGGCTTAACAAAGTCATCATCTTCTGAACTTTCTTGAATCACCAATCTCTTTCTATTCTTTTTAATTTTTATCAGAGTTGATATTGGTCCTTCAAAGTCATCATCAGATTCTATTTCTACAAAATCGCATGCTATAGTTAAAAACACTTACAAAATCGCATTTATCAGTTAATAATGTACAACAAGTCATCAATTCGCATGTGTTAGATATCAATTCGCATGTGTTATTTTATCAATTCGCATATATGAGTTATGATTTCGCATTTGTTACATAAGCATTACCTAAACTATCAATCATTATAAATCATAAACAATACAACTAACTTATGATATAAAATCGCATTTGCATTTATATCAATTCGCAAGTTTAATTTAACCTAAAACAAAAAACCTTCGACAGACTAGCTTTTTATCATATGAAATCGCAAATGTCATAAAAACCACAACAAAATCCTATATGATATCACACATCCATCAGTATCATTAAGACAACTGCATAAAAAATGCAAAACTTAATAAATAAATATACCAGTAATAAACCCTAGCAAAATTGAAGTTGTTATCAATATGTAATGTTATAAAACTATATGTTTCAGTTAAAACGTTAATAAACAAACAAAATCGCATTTGATTTTAAAGCTCCTGTATATTACACTTTAAATCGCAAATGTAAATAGATACCTGGATTCATCTTCTTCGCTTGTGGTCTGTCGTTGTTTGCTTTGCTTCTTTTCTCAATATTCATGGAATCGTAGTTGAAATCGCAATGGAGAGTAGCAGGGAATGTTTTGGAGAAGGAGAATGCAATGTTTTGATTTTGGGTTTACGGTATGATTTTGAGTTATTGTGTGCTGATTATCAGGGGTTTTGTTCTCGCTATGGACGATTCTAACCTTGGCGGTTTCTTTTATTAATTTTAATTTGATTAATTTAATTGTTTAAACACGCACTTTTAATGAGATGATCGTACGGTTGTTGTTGTAGCGTACATAATGTACGATTAGAGTATTTGTATTTGTATGATAACCGGCCTCTATATATATATATGTGTATATATATATATATATATATATATATATATATATGTATATTAGTGGCGAGTGAGCATGAATAGTGTCATAGTTCTAACATGAGCCGCCCCTCTCTGATTGGTTTAGAGGGGCGGTGGTTCTTTTTTTGTTATCTCTGAGAACCATTTTTAGGTTAAATACATTTATACGGGGTATTAAACCCAAAAGTAGTAGTGGTGGAGCGGTTAGGCACGTATCCCGTTAGTGGATTGGCACACGTTCGAGACTAGTGTGTATGAATTTTAGCTAATATTTTTAGCAATTTTTTGTTACCCAATTAGGGCCTGATAATATGTTGGGCTTGGTTGTTAATAATTTATTTAATTAGTTTATTAATTATGTTGTGCTTGGTTTTTAATAGTTTGTTTAATTAATTTGTTAGTTACTTTTGTTTTTTATTGGACATTAATCAAAACATTAAGTTAATGAGGTTGTAATTACTAAAGGTTGACTACACATTTGTTTTGTACGTAGCTTTTTTTTTAGAGAAAGCTATAACAAATCGCCTTGATATTCATGATGATGATGCTGGATCTTAAGAAATTGTTACGAGAAATTGTTAATCACCTTTATTTCATAACTCCTCACATATTCCCACCGTAAGGTGCGGTGAGAAAAAAACTAGTATACATCAACAGTTGTTGGAAGTAGGTGGCTAACTTGCTTGATGGGCTGAATATACATGCTGGGCTTTTTAAATCATAGTTCACACCCATCCAATGCTGAGTTAGGAAGCCCGAGTGTTTTATATTTGAAGAGAGACAACATGTAAATATAAAAACTGACATGATACATGATAAATACAAGTATTTCTTGAAAACATACAGTTAATGAATATAAAGACTCACAATACACACTTTTGAGTATGTGAATACGTGGGCAAAAAAGAGAAAGAGTTTGAAATTTTAAGACGGAGCACAGAAATTTAACTGGAACTATTTGAATCTAGTTGATTTGAGTAACTAACTATTTATGCATTCCTACTTGAATATATCATTTGACACATTAAATTAGCCTGTAGACAAAACAGAAAAGAGAAAGCAACATTTGGTGGCAGACCTAAGAATCAGTTTATACAGTACATGTTGATATTATAGCTAACAATAAAATCACTAAAAGAGATAATTAAGTTTTGTTTTTATAGTTTTATTTTATGAATTGTGCATATCATCCATACCCATATCGAATTCACATGGCATGGGTCCTATGATGAATTAGATGCATGAAGGTGGAGGAAGGTTTCTAGCCACTTTTGGACAAAATATGGATGTCAATTAACATCACAAAGAGGGCCACATGCCCAAAAGCATTTTGGGAAAATAGCCAAGCAAACAAACAAGCCTTACAACTCATTACAAACTCCTTCTCTGAGTATGACATGATCCTACATCCAACCCAAATGGGGTCTTACTTCTTTTCAATCACTAGCTCATTGGATAGCCTTGATCATCATCATTGCTTTATGTGTATCTCCCTTTCGTTTCCTAACATTCCATCTTCCTTAATATTCCATCCTCGTTTTATGTTTAATAGTTGGTGGGATTATTATTATTATTATTATTTTTTTAGTTCAAAGGTATTCATAAAACCTTTTTTTTCACATTCGTTTTAACAACTCTGTTATTGATAATTTAAGAGGTCAAACTAGAAGAAAGCATCAATGAGATACCTTTATTAGGCCACCCGGGGTGGCAACAAGTTTCTCCGTGAAAAAAGAATATCACGTGTGGGCTTATACAAAACACCACCGCCAGTAAAAAGGATCACGCGTCAATAATAAAACGCGTTATATTTTTGACGCGTTGAGTTTTGATTGTTGTGAGGGAAATTGTTGGGTGTGGTGGCGGATGATGACGATTTCCACTAAAAAAGGTTGTGAGTGATGGAATAATGGTTGATGACATGGCGAAACTTGATTGTATATTGAGAGTGATGGAATTTGTGCAAGTGATGACCCCTACCCCCTTAGAATAATTTTTACTGGACATAGGGAGGCCCGGATCCTCTCTAGTTTCGCGAATATGTGTACAACTGATTTTTGACATTTTGGGTATTTTTTATATTTTTATAAAAATAAAATTGATGCAAAAACAATGCAAGAATAAAAGATATTGTAATTCCAAGAGAAATTGAAAAATTTATATACATCAAGTCGAGCTAGATTTAGAAAACTGTAACCGTATAACTATCAAACCGGCTTCCTAAATTAACGCATGAATTAACCAAATAAAAAGTTCACACATTTAATAAAAAAGAAAAGGAATTAAAACTCATAAATTTAGTAAAACTATGAAATCGGGACTTTGGGCGGTAACATACTCTAAGTTATGACACTTTTAAGATAAACTGCATATGAGCCCTGTAACATACTCTAAGTTATGACACTTTTAAATTGGACATTTTATAACTCGTTTATCTTTGTTTCTCTAATCCATGTAAGATTTCGTTATTTTCTATATCAATCTGATCCACGTAAGAGTTCGTTATTTTCTGTATCAATTCCGATCACAAATGTATTAATTAAAATTTTCTATCTAATGTCGGCATACTTATCTCATATGACAGAAAAATTAGAAATATCATCATAGATTATAAACCAATAAAGGAATTGTTTTAAAAGTTTGATAGAGATGTATGACTCAATTATAAGAGACATTTCTCCCTCTCAAGTTACCATCAACCCACGATAATATCCACTATATAATGATTAAATCTTGTTTTCTATATTTAATATCTAAAAAGTTACAAAAAAAAAAGAAAAATAAATAATAAAAAAGTAGGCCCCTTTTTACAATGCTAATATATGAACTAAATCTATGAATCTATTGCTCCAGGAATTGGGATTATGATGAGTAAGCAAGGGAGCTATTTGATGAACCTTGTACTAGCAACTGAGCCGGGGTCACTGATGACGACGAATACAGACCCGAAGTGTTTGAATCTTTTTGTTGATTGTTGGTCTCTTTGTGAGATTCATTAGTTGTTGTAGACTCGTGTCTAATTTCTCTTAATAATGCCACAACATCTTTCATCGTGGGCCGGTCTTCGGGCCGATTACTAGTGCACAAGAGGGCTATTCCTAGAGCTTGTAACATTTCTTGTATTTGTGAGTCCGGATTGCCATGTAGCTTTCTGTCTATAATGTGTACCGGGTCTTTCTTGCTTTTGAGATGATCGCGAACCCATTGGATGACATGTTGGCCCTCAGAAAAAGACTCGTCCACCGGTTTTTTCCCTGTGATAATCTCTAATAACACCACACCGTAGCTAAAAACATCGCTCTTTTCAGTAATTTTCAACATGTTGGCGTATTCTGCAAACAAGAATAATTATTTAGACAACTAAGTGACAAAAATAACATGACTACTTGTTCAAGTGGTAATTTAATAGTTTACCTGGCGCCATGTAACCGTATGAGCCGGCAAACTGAGGCTTCACCGAAAACGAGGCGTTATCGTCTTCCAGGTATCTTGCAAGCCCAAAATCCGCAAGACAAGCATCATTACGATCACCCAACAAAATATTCTCCACCTTCACATCGCGGTGGAGGATTGGCGGCACGCAATCGTGGTGTAAATACGCTAAGCCTTCTGCCACCCCCAAAGCGATCTTAAATCTTGTTTCCCACTCGACCACCTCCACGTTACCTTCATGTAACAAGGTGCCTAGTGTACCGTTAGGCAAAAAGTCATAAAGCAACAGTTTGTTCTTCCCATTGGCAGCCCAACCCAACAAGCGGACAATATTCCTGTGGCGGATGCGTGCAAGAGTCGCGATTTCCGAGGAAAACGCGGCGGCAGAGTAATTCTCCGACTGCTGGAACCTTTTCACCGCGATGGGAAACCCCGAAGGAACATTTGCCCGGTACACAACGCCAGATCGACCTCGGCCCACCACATTATCAGGTGTTAGGTATTTTGCCATGTCAGCAATTGACAAGTCAAGTTTCTGGTACAAAGTGATCTCCCACGGTGGCCCCATTTCCACGTCAGCATCATCGATACCCCGATCACGAGCCCGCATCTTTCCGGCAAATATGATGTAAAACGCCGACAACAACAAAACACACGCGACCCCTATCAGCACCGCCATCGCCACCCGAGCACCCTTACTCCGCCTCGAAGCACCACCGGAGGTACACTTGTTTCCCGGCAAACACAACGAAGGATTGCCCGATAAGACACTGAGTGGCAGTTTAGAGAAGAATGGCGTGTTTGGCACGTAACCTTTGAAATCGTTATGCGAGATGTTAAGTGTCACAAGATTTTCAAGGTCCACGAGATTTTGTAAATCTCCGGAGAGTAGATTGTAAGAAATATCCAAAACTCCGAGTTTATCCAAAGCAGCAAACTCCGGTGGTATCTTCCCGGAAAGTTTGTTACAGCTGAGATTCAGAGCAATCTCTAACGCTGGAAGCTTACCTAAACTCGCCGGAATCTCACCGGAGAAACCGTTGCTGCTGAGATCGAGTAATTGTAAATTCACACACGATCCGATTTCCAACGGAATCGAACCGGAAAACCGGTTCTTACGAAGCACAAGTTTGTTTAACGAAACAAGTGATCCGAGTGTAGGACTCAATGTACCTTCGATTTCATTCTCTGAGATGTCAAGAAGCTGGAGAGATACAATCTTATCCAAACTCGCCGGTAAGGTTCCGGTTATCGAATTAGAATGTAAGTCTAGAAAGGTTAAGTTCTGGCAACCGGATATCTCCGGTGGTATGATCCCGGTCAACCGGTTTGATCCAAGATCAAGGAAGTTTAAATTCGTCAACTTACCAATCTCACGCGGAATGGATCCAATCAGGTGGTTATCATTTGCTCGAAATCGGATCAATGACGAACAGTTTCCAATCTCTGGAGGTATTTGGTTTGACAACTCATTTCCTAACAACAATAACTTGTTAAGATTCTTCAGATTAAACAAACCTTTCGGGATCGGTCCTGTTAGCGAATTCTGTGACAAATCAATTGCTTCTAGATTTCGACAGTTCGATATGGAGCTAGGTATCGAGCCTTCTAAATGATTCTGCCACAAGAACAACAGAGTAAGGTTTTCGAAGTTACCGATTTCGGATGGAATAGTACCAGTGATTTCATTGTTGTCGAGTTCGATGTGAGTTAGACTCTTGCAGTTCCCGATTTGAGTCGGGATAGAACCAGAGATCCGGTTCATACTCAGCTGAAGTTCCTGTAACGATCCCAGTTTGCCGAATGTCACTGGAATGACTCCGGTTAACGAATTCATGGAAATGTCGATTAAAACTAGCTGCAGACAGTTTCCAAGTTCGGGTGGAATCACTCCAACCAAACTGTTCTGCCACAGCAATAGATTCTTCAAGTTTTTCAACTTCCCTAACGAGCTAGGGACCGAACCAGAGAGTGAATTCTCGTATAAGTAAATGTTCTCTAACTCGGTGCAGTCACCAATCTCGATAGGGATAGGACCGGATAATAAGGAGGTGTAGATTGCTAGAGTTTGAAGGTTTTTAAGATTGCCAATTGTTGAAGGTATAGAACCTGATATACTTGTTTCAGCAATCCCCAACATTACTAAACTAGTGCAGTTACCAATTTGTTTTGGCAATGGGCCTTCAATGTTTTTGTTTCCACCTGCTCGGATCACTTGAAGGTTTTTCAACTCCCCGATGGAGTTCGGGATGGTTCCGCTGAGCTGATTATCGTAACATGTCAACACGACAAGATTCATAAGGTTCCCAATTTCGACAGGGATCGAACCTTCGAGCTTGTTCGTGTTGATGTAAAGCTCCACTAGCTTCTCTAGCGTACACAGTTCATTCGGGATTTCACCGGTTAACCCATTGTCACTCAAATCCAAGTAATTCAGATCCTGTAACGACCCGATTGATTTCGGGATGGACCCGGTGAGATTGGTGCCGGATAACACAAGCTTTTTGAGTGTTAACAGGTTGGTGAAGTCATTAGGAAAGGATCCAAGTAAGTCAAGAGAAGTTAAACTGAACTCAACAACATTCTTGTTAGCATCACAAGTGATACCAAACCAACTACATGGGTTCTCATTGGTTGAGTCCCATGTGTTAAGGACCTCTAAATTTGGTCCTTTTAATGTTTTCCTCCATGAAAGAAGAGCTTGACCTTGTGGGTTGAGGGAGAAACAAGAAGAGATGAAAAGAAAGAGTAGAAAAAGGGTGAATTGAGATTGAAATTGAAATTGAAAGAGAGTCATTACAAAAATGTTAATAAGTTGCAAATTCCAATGAAAGGCAGGGGAAGGAAGGGGATGAGCCTAGGGAGGAACAATGTGAGAAAAACCAAATCATTTGTGTTGTGTAGTTTGTGTTAGTGGGTTTGGTTTTTTAATGTTATAAATGACGAAAAGGAGGTTGTGGTGAGAGAGAGAGACCCAGAATCTACGGATCAAAGGACAACTAGCCCATCATGTTTGAGGGGTAAGTATTACTTAAGTGTGTTTTCTGTTAACATGGATTTGTTTATTTAATTATGCTTTTATTATGTAAATATAAAGTTACATCTTTATACCAAGGTTGTAATAGGCGGTAATCGGACGATGAGGTATCGACTAGCAATTAATCGAGACTAATCAGGATTGATAAGATTATGATTTTTATTGGTAATTTTCACTTTTATGTATACATCTACACATTTTAATAGTAAATATTTGAAGTATACATGATTAACTACTAGAATTCATATGGTTTGGTTGGAAGCTGGCCGAAATTTACAGGTTTTGACCGGAATTTAGAGTTTTTTGGCTGGAATCTTCGATTTTGGCCGGCCGACTAGGGCCGATTAGGTCCGACTAGAGCCGACTACCGATTAATGGATCGATTAACAAAAAAATTACTCAATTATTGACCGACTAGCGATTAATCACCGACTAGTCCTCTTTGTCAGTTCATTTTATTCTATAGGACCGTATAACCTTATACAGCTCATATACACAATGTGAGAATAAGATTTTATCATGCGTCATTATTAGTTTCTTTTTTACCATTTGTGTGATGTATTTAAAAGTATGGATAATTATAATTATAATTATATTATAAAAGAATACAAATAGGGCAGGTATTCCACGCATTGACTAATTGTAAAGTACAAGTTCCACATGCATGTAAAAGCAAGGACCTACACTAGTTTATAAAAATAGAGGTGCAGAAATGATAGATCTGAGTCGAGTAAACAATGAAACAGTGAATGGGTTTTTATAGGACATGACTTTTAAGAGCATCACATGTGAGGCCTTTTTATGTTTTGCATACCCTTTAAACACGTACAATCTTCTTTTAACTTATTGGAAAATAGATACATCTTGAGACTTTGATTCTTGGGGCCAAAATCTTTCTCTACTTTTGGTGAATCAAGGATGAAATTGATATAATGCTACCTTAAACTCTTTGATAATGTTACACCACGTGTTACATCAAACGTAACGCTAGTGCACAAACATTTAGTGATCGAGAAATAAAGAATGTTTCTTTTGGAAAGGTAATCAACAGGTGGTTTCATGTCTCTACGACTAATCTTCGAGGCTTGATGTCGTGGCTCAAACAAACAATTCTTAACTACGTGTTAAGGGCGGAATGGATGCAGCAAATTCATCAAAAGGCTTTTAGTTCAGACAAGGCTTAAGTTACTTAACTATCATTATATGCAAGTAAATTTAATGGTGTACAATTTTTTTTTAAGAGTATACAATTTAGACTAAAAAATGATAGTCATTACAAAACTTTAGGGTGAAGGGAGTGGTTATCTATTTGGAATAGGCAAACTCTCCATTCACCCAATCAGACAGTGCCACGTCAATTTACTTATTTTGTTTACCTAATGTTCAAAAACGTTGACGGTGGTTTACCTATCTTGGATTAGGTAAACTATTATTAAAAAAAAAAAACATAATAAATGAAACCATCCAATCATCGGTAAACTTTCACCTTCCCCTCATCGTTAAACCTTCACCTATTCCTTCCTCTCACCGATCGGTAAACACCATCGGCGGCGGTGTTACCGATCGGTAAACCGCTTACCTATGGTGTTTACCGCACCACTCCGCTCACCTTTATAATGAAACATACCAGGCGATTAACATCTGAAAACATTTTAAATAAAATTTTAATCATTAGCTTTTTAAATATTTTTTTTTTGTTTACCAATATATCAACGATAGTGCACAGCCAAGGCCCATCCACTACAAAGAATAGACCTTATATATAATAAATCCAATGTATACGACATATCCAAACCACTTACTCATCCACGTTTAAAATTTCACTATTTTTTTTTCCTGCTCAACCTATTAGGGGCTATTAGGGGTGTGTATGGTTCGATTCGGTTATTAGCATTATCCGTAATCGTAACCAAAGTTATGGGTTAATCGGTTCGGTTAATTCGGTTAATTTGTTGGTTTTGTTTCGGTTCGGTTCGGTTAATTTTCGGTTAATAACCAATTCAAACAAGGGCTAATTTTTTTGCTTAGAAATACATGTAATGGAGGTATAAATACATAAAATGGATGTATAAATAAATGAAATAGATGTATAAATGCATGAATAGATGTTTAAATACATAAAATGGAGGTATAAATAAATGAAATGAAAGTATAAATAAATGAAATGAAGTCATAAATAAATGAAATAGAGGTATTATTACATGAAATGAAAGTATAAAATATGAAACAGAGATATAAAAGCTAGAAATATATAAAAAAATAAATGATCGGTTCGGTTCGGTTAATTTCTGTTAACCGATGGTAAAAAAAATATCCGTTAACTGACTTTCGGTTAATTCAGTTTCGATTAATTTCGGTTCGATTTCGTTGGTTTTCAATTAACGGTTCGATTACTGCACACACCTACAACCTATATTCCATATAATTGTATTAGAAGTTAATTAATGTTTATTGATTTAACCGAACAAATGTACCCGAAAATAAAGCATGTATAGGTTCCTTCCTTGTAAATTTTTGCATGTTTGATCACAACCTAAAACTCTTTTTCATTTTTCAACTTTTGTTTTAAAATTTCACTATCTCATTCAGCTTAACTTAAATTTACAAAATATTTTTGTTACGAACTCTTTGAGTAAATTGCTAAAATAGTCCCTAACGTTTGTTCACATTTGCTAGATCCATCCAAAAAAAGATTTTTTCTCATATGAACCACTGAGGTTTCAAAAAAGTTGCTAAATCCATCCAAACTTCAAGGACGATTTTAGCAATTTAATAAAACAAACTTTTTTTGGATTGATTTAGCAAATTTAAACAAACGTCAGGGACGATTTTAGCAATTTACTCTATTTTTTATTTCATCTTTTTATTATATCTCTTAATTAACATAAAATCTATTTATTTTTTTATTTTCATCTTTTTATTAAATTTCTTATTTAATATAAAATCTACTAGTTTTTTTTTGAACGACGAATTTCTACAACAGGCGATAGATTCGCACCTGCTTTTGCAGGCCCTCCACCCCACTCTGGCCAAGACTATGTTGTCTTAACCGGACTCACGCTTGGCATCAGAGTTTGGCTTGGCGCTCCCCGACAAAATTTCCAGCCTACTGCCATATGCGAGTAGTTGCACCCTCCACAAGAGCCGAAAACTCTATGGAGTAAATGCACTGTAATAGAAAACTCGGGTGTGCTCTGCGGGTTTCGAACCTGTGACCAGGCCTTCACCCACTTCATAATAAAGATTAATCATTTATATTTTACAATTATGAATACGGTTTTATATTTATAATCATCTAACCATCTAACCAAGTCTTTTAAAATGTAAACACTTTACTCATTACTAATCCTTTAATAAAGTTAATTATACGACAAAATCTTTTCAACGGTTTAATTTGTTACCTGTTTAGCAAGAACGTGTATTTTATTTTATAAATGAACAAAAAAATACTGGGTGAAGGCCTGGTCACAGGTTCGAAACCCGCGGAGTACGCCCGAATTTTCTATTACAGTGCATTTACTCCAGAGAGTTTTCGGCTCTTGTGGAGGGTGCAACTACTCGCATATGGCAGTAGGCTGGAAATTTTGTCAGGGAGTGCCAAACCAAACTCTGATGCCAAGCGTAAGCCCGGTTAAGACAACATAGTCTTGGCCAGAGTGGGGTGGAGGGCATGCAAAAGCAGGTGCGAATCTATCGCCTGTTGTAGAAATTCGGCGTTCAAAAAAAAAAAAAACTAGTAGATTTTATGTTAAATAAGAAATTTAATAAAAAGATGAAAATAAAAAAAATTAATAGATTTTATGTTAATTAAGAGATATAAAAAAAAGGTGAAAATAAAAAAATAGAGTAAATTGCTAAAATCGTCCCTGACGTTTGTTCACATTTGCTAAATCCATCCAAAAAAAGTTTGTTTTATTAAATTGCTAAAATCGTCCCTGAAGTTTGGATGAATTTAGCAATTTTTTTGAAACCTCAGTGGTTCGGTTCATATGAGAAAAAATCTTTTTTTGGATGGATCTAGCAAATGTGAACAAACGTTAGGGACTATTTTAGCAATTTACTCCTCATAAAGATAATAAACTTCATAAAGTATTATATATTATACAAACACAAATAATCATAAAATCAAATAATCATATGTATTCAGAAAATAAAAAATATTCTTCTCAAAATATTTTCTACCAACAAAAATAATTAAATATTGATTTAAATATTCTGATTTATTACAAAAAAAAACCCAACACAAAAATTATACAACATAACATAGAAATAAAACACAATTTTAAGGTTTTTTTTATTTTTTATATAACAATACGATACTCAATTTTAAAGATAAAAATGTTTGATTTTATGTGCAAATTTTTAAAGTAATGTATAAAAAATATGAATATTTAAAAATTAGGGGGAATTTGAAAAAAAAAATTAAAAGTATTCTTGCAATCTTTTGGTTGGATTTTTGAAGACATTGTAACTCGTAGGTTTTCAGTTTCTGGTTTTTCCTAGTCTACTGATTAGGCTGGACAATATGGGGACCGTCCAGCAACGTCGACCTTGAGACGCCGCCCCCCTCTCCATTTCGAGCCCTCTGTCGCCGTTCCTCCATCGTCGGGTTCTCGACGCCAAGGACGGTCCTCCCCCTCTCTCACACACCAATAAACCCCCAAATCCAAAATCAAACATTTCTCCCAAATCCAAAATCAAACCCTTTGAGAGAGAGTCACGAGATAGTGAGGAAGAGTCGGCCGACCTCCGACAGCCGGTGGGGTTGCAACTTAAATGGTGGTGATGGCATTCGAAGATGGCGGCGGCGTTGTCTCGGTGGCACCGATTGATTGAGTTGATGATGGTGATGGAGAAGGGTGGCAGTGGTTGAGAAGATGGTGGTTGAGCCGACGGCAGCAGCGGCCACTGGAGCTCCGGCTCATGACCCGTAGCAGCGGCGGCAATCATTCAACAGAAACCCTCGGTCAGCATATGTTATCTTTGATAATTTATATTTTGTGATTCTTTGGCCGATTGTTGTTATCAACTCTTTGTGGGTGTGATTAAGAACCAAAATTGGGGTTTTTTATGATGGTTGATCAGATGCAAAACATCAATCTTGTTGTTGATTTGTGGGGTAGGATAAATTAAAAAGTAGATGAATTAAAAAAAAGTAAACTTGGTGGGGTAGGATCATCCTCCCATTTCCAGTGTTTTAACATGGCGAATCATCCTCTATGGAACTATGACGTGGCGGATCATCCTCCAAAGGAGGATGGTCACCATACCGCATAGCCTTATAAACACTATGTTTACTACTTACTTTTGGAACTATGTTTAGAGGCTTAGTTTTCATAACCACTTAAGTTTTGATGAACTAATCACATGTATTGACTTTTTCTATTTATTCGTGTTTAGGTTATTCTAGGTTTTTGGTTTATCAATTTAAAACTAGTTTCACAACTAAAAGTTGTTAAGGTGTTGCTTTTTCATGTCCAAAGTTGTGTGATTCGGTATCGATAGGTCGAGTCATTTCTATCTAGCACGACATTCACATTCTGATTATCCCTAATAGTTTGGATTGATCGTTGTTCCCATTGTGATCGACAATTCGCGGCCATTAGCGAGGACTTGGTAGCCACCAAGACTGTACATCACAACCTGAAGGCCATATAGACACTTTTGAGGAGCTCCGAGAATTGAATGACAGTGCTATGCATTAGATGCACAGGAGGGTCATTAAGCTGGAGGAGCTTGTGAGGCGACTACCGGAGTTCATGGGCTTCCCATGTGAAACACCCGGTTTATATACATATAAAATTTCATATTTTATAAGAACAAATTTAACAAAAGATTTCATGTTCCAAAACATAAGCTAACACAGTTAGCATGAAGTTGATTTAAAATACAAAACCACATGTCTATCATTTAGTTATACTTTAACAAAAGCAGAAGCTAACGAGCATTCGGGAAGTGTTCGGGTCTTGACGTGGCTTGCTCTTCATCTAGAGCTTTAATTTAGAAGTTACATATCATAAGATTTCATTCAAACGATTAGTAGTTGGGTTACTTTAACAAAATCATTAAAACCGATAGATAATAACAATTTTTTAAACAATGTCCCCCACACGTTGTGCCAGGGAACACTTGTCCCCTCGTGTGGCGTGGGGTAGCACTTTTTCCCGAAGTTTGCCAAAGCAGACAGTTTTACCCTTAGCCAATATTTTACCAATATTTCCTCAATTTCCGTCCAAACTCGACCCAATATCATTTTTTTCTTTAAATAATGTTTTTTCCATATATTTATAGGCCCGAATAACTACTCGGGCCCGGATTCTTTAAGTTTTAACTTGTCTTACTCAGTTTGGAGTTAATTACCCAAACCGACCCGTTAGGAAGCGTTACACCTCTTGACCCTTGCCTCCCATTTTCTTATTGAATGGTCTCCTCATTTCTTCTGACCATAATCTACATTATGATTGATTTTCTTGGATAAAACCTTAACATTCACTTATTCCTTTTTTATTTGGTGTTTTACCCAAATTGACCCGGTATGAGACTTTGAGCTATTTAGCTCAAATCTTTCTCACCCAGTAATCAAGGTCTCTTATTATTTCCGAATCACAATCAAAATCATGGTTGGTATATTGGATCAATATCTCGCCTTCTACGACCCCGCGGGTCCTTTATACCTTGGTTTTACATGTTCGACACTTAGTTTATGACCTTATAAACCACAAACGACCCGTTTGGTTTGCCACTCGTGATTCTCTACAAGAATGAGTGGCAACCATCCTTCTCATCAATTTTCACCATGGTCCATGACCACGTTTATTCTCGTTAGGCAATACCTTCGCTTCTATGACCCCGCGGGTCATTTATACTTCAGTTTTACATGCCATTCGATATAGTTTTGTTTAAAACACCTTTCTTCCATTTAATCCCAAAAGGGAATTCTTAAATCAACTCTATCTAGTATGTCATTTAGCATCTTCAACAACAATGTAGTATAGTAAAAATGTAACAATATAGCTACGTACCTTAGAATCACCCTTGACGTGCTTCTTTCTCGGCTTGGCTTCCGAAACTTTACTTGACTTGCCTAAATTGAACCCAAGTGATTATTAGAATACGTAATCAATTATAGTCCCATATTCTTAATGATTTCACCAAGGTTTTCATGAGTTAAAAGCAATCAGTTCTCATTTAGGCATATTATCAAATACTTGGTGGTGTTGACACTTGTTAACATGTTTTTCAGGTGCTTAATATCGGCTTTGGGATTTTGGCAAAGTATGTGTCTGGTGAACGTGTTATTATTGTACTTTCGTTTTGGACAATGTTTTAATTTGGGACCTATGTATTAAGATCCTTAATGGATCAAAACATCTATGTTGTGTTTATGTCTTGTAAATTATAAATAAACGTCCAAAACAATTAATAAATCATTAATCAAATACCAATGGGTACCAACCTCCATCACTACCATGTTTTCATTTCGTTGTGAGATTTTGGGGTGTGACACGGGTCTTGCTCTGAGCTGAATAGTTACTATAGGACTAAATCATTCTTTACGGGAGATTGGTTGGGTTTTATATATATATATCTATATATATATATCAGAAAACTTGGTAATTTGTTAACAGTAGAAGTCTTGCATGTGGTTAGGGATTCTTGCTTAGGTGATTTGTTCATATCATTATTCACACTCGTGCTTGTTATTGCTCTTGTCTTTGTCTTAGTTATTATAATTAATTTAGGTTATTAGTTAGTTAATTAGATTAAACAAAAATCCAATTAATTTTAGCTAGTAATTCAGTTTAGATTGAGTTTTAGAGTTTACTACTTCGAGCCCCTATGTTCGATACTCAGTCTTGCTTATTATACTATTTCAAGTCCGGTACACTTGTCGTTTTTTTGTAGTTTTAGGTAATTCCATCTTTTAAAACTTGTTCCCAAATTTAGTACACATTCACGTACATCAGTAATAAAAAACCAAACTTCACTAAAATCACACGATCATACGTAAAAACCATTGTTCAAGTCAAACCAGAACAAGAACCATCTTAGCCTAAATTGTTCCAAAATTGTATCGTAACATTTTAATAAACAAACCAAACACAGATACAGATGAAGACATAAATGATATAGTAAATGAAAACGAAAGCAACCGAGTCAATTTACGCGATTAAACGCAAACCGAATGACCGAATGCTTAATCCTCAAGCCTCTAACCTCCCGATTTGCTCTTCTGACTTCAAATGATTGTTCTCAGCCTCCCAATCGCGATCCCACAAGTTTGGTAGTCAAGCGTGCTTAAATAAACGATAGAGCATTAGTAGGTCGATAATTTAACTTGACGGGCAAGATATCAAATTTTGAAACACATGGCCTGTGTGGTCCTTTCCAGTTTCTTTATTTTTGCATCAAACCTACAAATCCAAGGTAACTATGATTATATATTAATTCTTATCAGATTTGCAATAAAAGTAGTCTAAAGTAGAGGGGAATGTGTATAGAATATATGTGTTATTTGGAACACGACACCATTCACCAAAAAACACTACAATTAGCAAAGAACATGTGTGAAATGATAGGACCATCTTTTGGAGTGGTTATCCCTTGAAATATTATTATCTCTTTGTGATTATGTGTAGCACCTCCTTAACAATGAACAAAAAAGGTGATAACGAATCACCTTGTCTAACACCACGTTGTATATTGAATCCCTTGGTGGGAGAGTCTTTTACAAGTACTAGTGTTGCCTATTCAAGGCAACTTCTAATCGAACTCCTCCGTTTTAAAGGGAAGCCTATTGTTAGTGAACACTTTAGTAAAAAACCATGATATATATATATATATATATAGGAGAAGGATCCGTTAGGAACTGCCCTTTATTGTGAGAACCAATGTGAATGGGGTGGGGGGTTAGGTCTTTTTAGGTTTGGGGGGGGGGGTGGGGGTGGGGGAGGGGGTAGGTTTTTTTATGTTTTGGGTGGTGTAGTGGGTTTATTTTGTTGTGTTCACATTGTTTCTAGCGGTTCTCGCAATAAAGATGGTTCTCACATGAACACTACCATATATATATATATATATGGTGGGAGTTCGCTACAAAGTCCATTTTCCTATAAAGTGTAAAAAATCATAAAACACTATAATGTCAACCATAAAACACACTCAAAACCCACAACTAACAAAGTGAAGATTACTAAAATGCCATATTTGTGGGTTTTGTGTTGTGTTTCGAATGATAAGGTTTTGATTATCGAATGACTAACATTAGAATGTTTTATGTTGATTATCATGTTGTGTTTTATATTCATAGTTCTACGATGGTGTGTTTGAAGTTTCTATGGACTGTTAGGGTTTGGATAATGTGTTTTAGTGATCTTCAACCTGTTATTTGTAAGTTTTGAATGTGTTTTATGGCTGAAATTGTAGTGTTTTATGACTTTGTACACTTTGTAGGAAAAATGGACTTTGTAGCAGAACCCCACCCTATATATATAGGGTAGGGTTCATGCGAGAACCACCTTTATTGCAAGAACCACGAGAACCAATGTGAACACAAAAAAATACCTAAGAAAATCTAAAAAACACACAATTTGTTTTAATATTTTTTTTTGAAGAAAATCGCTATATTTCGACACCAATTTTTTTTTTCGAGTAACAATTATCGATGTACATGTGCATATGTATCATTTCTTGGACAAATTCCGTAATATATTACCAGTCGTAGACAAATGCACTTTCATTTACACTATCATCCATAATACATTACTTTTTACATTACCAATATTAAAAATACACATGTGCATCATTATGTATAATCATGATATAACGTGTTTTGGTACAAAAAGTTTGTGATTTTAAATGATGAAGTAGGCCCATATACATGTTTTTTGGTTAGTTATATCTAGTGGTTGATGATTTGATTATATTTGTCACTTTGTGATGTAATATGTTGTTTGGATGGTATAAAGGGTGTTGATGTACATGTAATAAAGTGAAATATTGGTAATGGTATTATATTATGTATGGTAGGAGGTAATGGTATTGTATTACGGATGGTATGAGGTAATGGTAGTGCATTATGGATGGTATGATAGATAAAAGAGAAAGTGTATTCAAAGTAGGGTACCAAAACACACACGTTATAATATGTTCATACATATAGATGCATATGTGCATTTCTAATACTGTTAATGTTATAACATGTTCATACATGTAGATGGACATGTGCATTTCTAATATTGTTAATGTAAAAAAGTAGTGTATTATGAATGGTAGTGTAAATGAAAATGCAATTATCTAATATTATTAATGTATTACAGAATTTGTCAAAAAATGATACATATGCACATGTGCATGGATAATTGTTACTCGATTTTTTTTTTGTTTTTTAGTGATGAAATATAGAGATTTAAAAAAAATGTTGAGTGTTTTTTTTTTATTTTTTAGGTATTTTTTGTTGTGTTCACACTGGTTCTCGCGGTTCTCGCAATAAAGAGTGGTTCCTAACGGTCTTTCTCCTATATATATATAGGGTTAGGTTCAAATGAAAACCATATTAAGAGGTGAGAATCATGAGAACTAGGTCATCCATAGGGCTGTTCAAAAAACTCGCGGCTCGCAGTTCGTTCGAAGTTCGCTCGAAAAAAGTTCGAAAAAAGCTCGGCTCGAAAAAAGCTCGGCTCGAAATTGGCTCGGCTCGAAATTGGCTCGATGTTAACGAGCCGAGCACGAGCCAAGGTTGGTTCGGTTCGTGGCTCGCTCGTTAGTTGGCTCGTTTGGCTCGCTCGTTTGGCTCGTTATCAATATTATATATATATATATTAATATTTTAAAGTGTATTCTAAACATATTTATAATTTTTTTTGAATGGCGAAATCTCTGATATATCATATACGGCTGCCTTTTCAGTTTTCATTATCAAAACACAGTCCCAAGATGGCGATTCACTTCCCTAGTTGTCGATTCATCTTCAATAATACTCACTAATTATATATTGTTCAAATCTCATTTTCGATTTTGCCCTAACTGTGTAATCGTTCTTCTATGCGCAGGATTGCCGATTGCAGGAGTCTTCAATAATACTCGCTGTTCTTCTTTGCGATTGTTAATTGTTAATAATCGTTCTTCAATAATACTCGCTGTTCTTCTTTGCGATTGTTAATAATCGTTCTTCTTTTGTCGGTATAAGGTAACTTATATTCTTTTGTCGTTCTTCTTTGCGATTGTTAATTGTATGATTTTGCCCTATCTGTTGCTTTTTGGGTGTTTATTTACAGAATCCAAATGTTAGATCTGTTGCTTTTGACATGCTCTTCGATTTTGATTTTGATTTACTGAATACATATTCAGTGGTGATGCCCTGTTCGATTTTGACATGCTCTTCGATTTTGATTTACTGAATACATATTCAGTGGTGATGCTTACTGTTTTGATTTTGATTTACTGAATACATATTCTGAATTCAGTGGTGATGCCCTGTTCGATTTTGACATGCTCTTCGATTTTGATTTACTGAATACATATTCAGTGGTGATGCTTACTGTTTTGATTTTGATTTACTGAATACATATTCTGAATTCAGTGGTGATGCCCTGTTCGATTTTGACATGCTCTTCGATTACTTATTGTTCATTTGACAAAGATGTATTATTGTGTTATTATTTTGTAGGAACCAAGATGTCTTCAAACGTAGAATCTGTTCAGCTAAACGAGGAAGCAAATGATATGGCTGATCTCGTTGAGTTAAGTGATGAAGACAATGTCCAGATAAACGAGGAAGCAAATGATATGGCTGATGAAATTCTAGACAACGAAGGAGATGGTTCAAAACGAAAGTCTTCATCTGGAGCTTGGAGCCATTTTACAACTGTTGAAGTGCAGGAAAACGGGAAGATGGTTAAGAAACATGAGTGTATGCACTGCAAGAAAAAATATGCGCCACAAAGTTCACGGACAACGACACATCTCTTGCGACACTTGAAGAAGTGTGTGTTTGTCAAACGCTTGAAAGGTACAAAAGGTTTTATTAATTTTCAGCCGTCTGATAATGAAAATGCATCTGAATTTAATGCAATGGGTGGTTATGATCAAATGAAATGTAGAGAACTGATTGCAAAATTGATCATAGCTCATGAGCTACCTTTTTCATTCGTCGAGTATCATTGGTTTAATATCTTAATGAAGTATAATAACCCACTTTATCAAAAGGTGAGTAGGGCAACCATTAGGAAGGATTGTATAAAGGTGGTTGAATTAGAACGAGAGAAGTTGAAAAAAGTCTTAAAAAAGGTTGATATGATCTCCCTTACTAGTGATTGCTGGACTTCTAACCAAACAATAGGTTATATGTGTTTGATAGCACACTATATTGACTCTAACTGGAAAATGCAAAAAAGAATTATTGGTTTCAATGAGTTGGCACCACCACATAGTGGTGAGGTTATTTCGGATGCAATTTTAGAGTGTCTTATTAAATGGGGCATTCAAGACAAAATTGGTACAATTACTCTAGATAATGCTTCTAGTAATGATAGGGCTGCTTCAATTTTGAAAAATACTTTTCAGGGGAAGGGAAAATTGCATTTTGAGGGGATGTTTTTTCATGTGAGGTGTTGTGCTCACATATTGAATTTGGTAGTACAAGACGGATTAGGAACAATTGATTGTTGTCTTGTGAAAATTAGAGAGGGGGTCAAGTATTTAAGGAAGTCTCCGGGTCGTCTTTTAAAGTTTGGTGAAATTGCTATAACTCTTGGTATTCCAACCCGTCGATCTTTGTGCATAGATGTAAAAACTAGATGGAACTCCACACATCGAATGCTTGAATCAGCTATGCATTACAAACTTGCCTATCAAGGTTACGCATTGAGAGATTCTAACTTTGAATGGTCTCTCACCGATGACGAGTGGAATAGGGCTCAAAAGGTTTGCAAAGTACTTGAGGTTTTTTTGGATGCAACAAATTTGTTTTCGGGTACATCATATCCGACGACAAATTTGTTCCTTGTTGAAATTTTTAAAGTAAAAAAAGAGATATCTAGTTGTTATATCTCAAATGATGGTTTTTTGAAAAAGATGAGTGAGCCGATGTTCGAAAAGTTTGAAAAATATTGGGGGGAAATTGGGGTTCTTATGGCAATTGCCTCAATTTTAGATCCACGTTTCAAGAAGGTCTCAATTTCGTGGACTTTTGGTAAGTTATATCCTTCCAATGAAGTTGATGATCGGGTTGAAGATGTGATAAATAGGTTACAGTCTCTTTATGTAAAGTACTCCACCGCATTTCACATGGCTAGGGCTTCTAAGAATAACATGATGAGCACATCATCCGGGGCCCCAGACGTTCGCGATAGAATTGAAGATGATTTTTATGCTTTTCTTAAGTCAAGACCAGTTGAAAATACACAAAAAAGTGAAGTTGAGGTGTACTTAGATGAGCCTAATTATATAGTTTTAGAAAACAAAGAATTTGATGTGTTAAGCTGGTGGAGTCAAAATTCCAGCAAGTTTCCAGTTTTAAGCAAAATGGCTCGTAACATTTTTAGCATTCCAATTACAACGGTTGCCTCGGAATCGGCATTTAGTGCCGGAGGACGTATACTAGATGACTACCGAAGCTCTCTCACAAAAGATATGGTCGAGCTTCTAGTTTGTGGAGGCGATTGGATAAAGGCCACATCAAAAACAACTATTCAAACATTACAAGTAAGTTTATATTTATATTTATCGTTCATCTTTAATTTTATAATTTTATTACTAACATTTTTATTTTATTTATGCGTAGCAATTGGCAATGGAAGAAGAAAATTTAGAAGTTCCAATCCCGACAAGTGACGATGCATTTAATTGAAGTGAACTTGGTTGTTTTCTGTTTTGGTATTATGTTTTGAACTTGGTTATTTCCTGTTTTGGAATTATGTTTTGAACTCGTCTGTTTACTTTTTTACTTTGGTTGTTTATGTTTTGAACTTGGTTGTAACCAATTTTGGCATTATGTTCCTTCATTCATATTATCATGTTCCTGTACTTCAACAGTTGGTATTATGTTCCAGCAATTTTTGAGTTGTAACCTGCATTTAGGGAATGGGGGCTGCATTTTTATTATGTTCTTGCATTTATGTTATATTCCAGCATGTTTCAATGAGTGATTTTTTCAAGTTCTTTTCCAGCAATAAAACTATTGTCCAGGTATAAATGTGTTAGTTTTTGAACATTTTTTTTTTAAACCGAGCTGGCTCGTCGAGCCGCGAGCTGGCTCGAACTTATTTCGAACCGAACTCGAGCCCTTATATCCGGCTCGCTATAATTATCGAACCGAGCCCGAGCCGGCTCGTTTAGCTTCGAGCCCGAGCCCACACTGGCTCGGCTCGGCTCGTTTACACCCCTAGTCATCCAAAAGATTTTCTAAAAAATCAAAATTTCTCAAAAATCTTAAAAAAATCACTAGTTTCAGCAAAAAAATAAATAAATAAATAAAAATGTTGCATACACAAATTTACATGAGGTGTAAAAAATATTTATCATCGTGACAAAATTTACATTAGCGCGTAAACAAAACTTACATCAGGCAAAACTACCGACTCGATAATTTTTTTGTTTGCTTTTTTTTATAGATGTGTTTATAATATTTTCATCTACGTTTGAGCAAATAATTGTGACCCAACTCGCGCGGAAAGCAAAAGTTCTTATGGTTCTCATAACCTGTAGTGGTTTTCATTTGAACTGAAATATATATATGACATGTATTTCGTTTAATTAGTACACGTGACTCATCTTTTTCATAATTTGAACAAATATTAAGTCTCCCAACCATCATGTGTGACATTAAAAAATCGACATAAAATCTGTAAAATAAAAAAAAAAATTGAAATATTAAAGCATAGGTATTTTAAACCTTACCTACTAAAACTAATGTAGCTAAGCTAGCAGACGTTGCAAACCCTGCCACATTGGATCTCGATCTACATCTACATCTACATCTAGAGGCAGTTAAAAACCAAACACTTGATATATATTTTTTATGCGACCAGATCTGCTAAATCCACTTGAAAGTTCATGTAATCAGACAAAAGCTACTTACAATGTCAGCCCCCTTCAACAAAATCATAATTATGTGTTTTTTTTTTCTGTAAAAAATACAATATTTATTTATTTTCATATTATAACTTTTTATATGAATGTTTATGAAATAAGAGAACTAAAATTAAATGTGACGTGAGACTAGTAGAAAAGCTAAATACACGGTTGTATGGACAATGTGTAGAAAGATGTAACCAGTCAATAGTGTAGATTTTTTTTTAATTATTTAAGTCTTGAGATAATAAGTACATGTATAGATGGTCAAACACAAAAAGGAATCATGATGAATCACCAAAGTTGTTTCTGGTAGTACAAGTCACAATTTTAATTCTTATTTTCTAAAATTCCATGAAACAAAAATCTACGGTTGTTAAAAGTAAGAAATAAATATAAAGTAGGCCAGTTTTTGTAAGTTCGAACCTTACGGTTCATGAAATAAAAAATGATTAAAAAGTACTCGTGATTTTGATTTTACTAGGTCTTTGTGTAGTCATAACCCTTTTCCTCAAACATAATCTCCCCCTCTCCCACAACCTCCCATAATATATGTGTAATGGATAACCCACTATAACACCAGGGGCGAACCTAGGTGAAGCTCAGGGTGGGCGGGCGCACCCCTTGAAAAAAGAAATTAAGTGTATTTTTTAGGCAAAAAACCCGACCGCACCCCCTGAAAATATGCTTGAACCACTTATCTGCACCCCCAGCAAATAATTTCTGGGTCCGCCACTGTATGACACCCCCTTCAATTATAGATATATATATGTATGTATGTATATAGGTGTGTAAGAGAAACCAAAACAATAACCCCGGTATGACCATTAGCGAAGCCACGCCCCCCCCACCCCCTAATTTTCCCGAAACCGGGGGGGGGGGGGGGGAACGTATATACGTATACGAAAGTACTATTCATAAAACTACGCATCGAAAAGTTCGGGAGGTCGGGCGCCCCCCGAGATACACTATCCTACGCCCCTGGGTATGACCATCACGCGTAACCCATAACCCTCCAACATAACCCCTCATAACTCCCATGAGGCGGTGTTCCAGGCGTTATTGGGGCACCATAGGCCCTTTTCACCCCCTCATAGCGCTTGCTTACGCATGACCTGAAAAAGGTGAAAACTTTTACAGTTTACATGTGTATAATTCTTTAAATTCTATAGGATTTACATCTACATTAATTTAAAGAAATTAGGAATTTACTTAGGCGTTTAGACTTCTATAAATGTTCATGTGATGTTTGTATATCTATATAGTGCTATAGATAAAGATTTAAATTCTATAGAATTTACTTTTACAGTAATTTAAAAATATTAGGAATTTCCTTGACGTTTAGACTTCTATAAATGTTTTATGTGATTTTTTGTATATCTATAAAGTGCTATAGATGAAAATTTAAGAAGTTTACACACTCTTAACTCCTTTATTTACTTTTTATTAAAAGAAAAGTTACAATAAAAAGACATGTAAATAAATAATTCAGTTTTACTACCTAATATCTAGGGGCAGACCTACTAGTAATGGCGGGGGCAATAGTCCCCTCTCATCCGGAAAAAAAAAAAAAAAAAACATTGTAGTTTTTTGCAAAAATTCTGATCCGACCCTTAAAAGTTTGGTTAATACATTTTGTTTGTGATTTCCCGTTGGGATTACACATCAAATTTTGTTGGGATTACACATCAAGTTTTATTCATTGGATTATATATATTCAATTATGAGAGACAATATATAAAAAAAAAGTTTTAAGAAAAAAGTCTAGAAAATAGTCATGAACGCTTTTACCCTTTTTACCTTAACGCTCTGTTCCCGAGTTAACTTAACGAGGGATAAGAAAAGAAAGCAAAAATGAGAAAGGAAAGGACGAGAAAGGAAAAAAAAAAGATGACTTTCCCACCGTTTCCTCCCAAATCGGAAGGAAAGAAAAATTAAAGAATTTAGCCTAGTTTTCCTGTCATTTCCTTTCTTTTCCTTTCTTAAATGAAACTCGGGAACACGACATGTTTTATTTTCCTTTCTTTTCCTTCCTTAAATGAAACTCTGGAACACAAAATATTTTTACTTTCTTTCTGTTTCCTTTCCTTTCCTTCCGTTAGTAAACTCTGGAACATAGTGTAAAAGCATTTTTTTTATATCAACACATAATAAAATATTTTTAAAAGAAATTATTCCGGTGACTTGGTTGAAAACATTGTAAATTTTCATTCTAGATCAAGATCTACACTTTTATATGATGATTTAAATTAGCTGAAGATTCGTTTTTTTTCCTTTCAAAAATGCTTTCATAGTGTTAAAATAATTGATTATAAAATACAGGAAAAAGGTAAGGGAGGGAGATCACGTGATATCGCGTGACAAGAGGGTATGTGGAGAATATGATTTGGATTTTGGTATACTTCATCATCCATGTTATGGAGTATGGGTGTTATTTTACTTAAATTAGGTTACAAGTGTGTCCATTTTGGGGAATCTAAGCACGAGATAGGATTAGAGGGTGTCACATGATATATATAGTATAATAATATTATGTGTAGTGACCCGGTCCATTGGAGAAATTCTTTTAAGCATTATGTTTAATGCCAACAAGTTTTAAATTTGATTCCACTTTGTCAAAAGATATCAAATATCATAGTCCGGATATTGTGTGGAAAGCTTTTTTTTTTTTTTTTTAAACGATGGACTTCATGCATAATGTTATCATACTCTTTAGATCGGAGAGTCACGTATTGCCCTACTTTGGCCAGACTATATTGTCTTAACTAGGCCCACGCTGGCTTCAAAGTTTGCTTTTTGGGCGTTACCCCGAGAAACCATACCGCCGGCTACCACTTGACAGTCAGTTAGACGTATATTTTATTTTACCAAAATAATTCTTTCCAACAAAGATTTAAGTATTAAAAAATTAAGTTATACGTTGCTTGTCCTCTTATTCTGCTCAAATCAGGATTTTTTTTTGTGAATCCTTGAATAAGAGTGAAAGTAAAATGGTCTTGTTTGAAATGAGAGTGGATATGAGAATGTGCGTGATTCAAAATGAGAGTGGAAGATAAATATATAAAGGTTTAAAAATTGATTTAAAAAAAATAAGAGTAAACTGTAACTTTACCTCCTGTGGTTTGGGGGCGCTGACACTCTTACCCTCTATTTTCAAAAAAAAATGTTGCCTTACCCATCGACTAGTTAAATAGTTTTTGATGATCTTATGTGCATTATTTGAATTGGCTACTATATATCAGAATGATCTTATATGCATTTGTTGATCTTATGTTTGACATTGTAGTGTTAGTAACCATTGTTTGTTCTTGTGACTTTGGATTGTCAAACCATTGTTTGTTCATGTGACTTTGGATAGTCAAACCATTGTTTTATGGATGAGAAACATACAGAAAGGTCATTCTTTTTGCATTCTTTGTGGATTATACCTTGATTAGGATTACATGTTCATCATAACAAGAATTGGATCATACATGTTGATTGCCTATTATATATTGATTAGGATTACATGTTGATAATTTGATTACATGTCCATCATCACAGTTTTGAAAATGATCAGGAAATGATTAGGATTAGATGTTGAATGTGACTTTGGATAGTCAACCAATTGTTTTGTAGTTGAGAAACAAACAAAAGGTCATTCTTTGTGGATTAAACCTTGATTAGGATTACATGTTGATCATTTGATTACATGTTCATCATCACAGTTTTGGAAATCATCAGGAATGATTAGGATTAGATGTTGAATCGTTTGATTAGGAAATGAACACATGCCATGATATGTTGATTAGGATTAGATGTTGATCGTTTATTAGGATTGGATGTTCTACATTTGCATCTGAAAGATCAAACAGGAATTGGCTTTACAATTTAAGGCATTGACTTTGCTAGGGTCAAACAATTTAAAGTGTTGACTATCCAAGGTCAAACAGTTAAGTGGGAATGAATAAGAATAATTTACGGTGTAAACCGTTTGTTGTTACAAAGACCAGGGGGTAAAAAGAAAGGGTAAAAATGTCATTTCGCATCACAACTAACAAAACGGTGATGTCATTTAATAGCAGGGTCCAAAGATCGATGCAATTGGGACTAGTCGATGGGTAAGACAACATTTTTTTTTTGAAAATAGGGGTAAGGGTGTCAGCGGCCACACAAGGGGTAAAATTGCAGTTTACTTAACAAATAAATACCGTTACTTGAGTCCTTGACTCCGTCCCAACCCTAGCACCCCTCCCCCTTTGGTCAGCGATTCACAAGCCTAAGAGGGTGGTGGTTCAATGGATAAAGTGGACTAGGGCTGTAAGTCACTTCACACAACTGCTTTTTATGGATTCTGGTCTCTCTTTCGAGTTATGCCTGATAACAATGATCGCAAATTCAAAAGTTTAACGTCCATAATGGATGAAAACCCATACTAGGCATGAAATAGTGATGGTCGAGAAAACCATAAGAACAATATACAAAATTTCTCACAGTCTTGGGTGGAAGGTGAAATATTTGCAAAGTATGTAACCTTGCATGTAATTTACTCTATAGCTATCCTTACACTTACCCTTTGGTTTTAATTCTTATCAGGATGAAACTGTCGTCCAAGTTTGTTAAGACATAACTATCACGAGTAGTTTGGTAATTATAATAAACTAGTCTTTAGGACATGCGCTTTGCGGGGGGATTGTTAAACCGAACCAAAAGTAGAAGTAAAAACGTTGGACCATGCACACACGTTGCAGCGTGTCAACTTGCATAAATTAGATTGAAACATAAAACGTATAAAAGAATAACTAAGTCGACTTAGGACCCATGCATTGCCATAGGGTCGTTAAACCGCAAAACAAATAACGTAAAACTTTGAACCATACATGTGCCTTGTAGTGTGTTAACTAACAAAATTTAGATTCAAATTGAAAACGACAACTTTGAAAAAGATGAAAAGTATATGAGACCAAAGTTGAAAGTGAAAAGTGTTTGAGTAAAAATGAAAAAGGTTCTGTGACCCCGGTGTAAAAGTGTAAAACACAAAAACTATAAGTGTGAAAATTGTAAAAAAAAATGAATTGTAACTCTTGCTAACAAACCAAAACTTAAACTTGGTTAAGTAGGTTGAACTGAAATGTGCTTTTGCTAACTGTACTCAAAGCGCTATGGTGACCTATACAAAATTGAATAGTACATTCAACTTACAAAACCTTTTTGTGAATTAATATAGGGGAAATATTCAAATGCAACTTCTCCATGTGAGTATGTTGTCCTATAGAAAATAGTACAACTCCGCTAAGCTTTATGTTCAAGTCTATGAAGCACATTTGGATCTTCCTACCACATAGAATGTTGCTTTACACCTGTCATATCTTCCCTCTTCATATGGTATCTTATGTTTAGACCATGCGTAATGGGGCAATGCCACAATGACGTGGATGTTACCCCGGTGTTGAACACCGCCCCAAAGGGCATTATGGATTGTTTTTCTCAGGTGGAATACCCACGGTCAAATGACCGTTAAGTTAAAAAACAAATTTTTATATAAATATATATACACACACAACCCACTATTTTAAACACATAACAACCCAAATTTCTCACTAAAACTTGTTTTATAATCTCAGTGGCAAAAAGAGCTTGGACCGAAGCTTAAGACATAGCCTTGACAATGGCTTGGCTGAACGTGACCGATGGTTTAAGCACGTATCCGTTTTTTATGAAAGTCTTTAACGGTTTTCACCAACGTTTGGGTGAAACTAATCGGTCGGTAGCCTAAGTAACATCATGGCAGAGGGATTTAAGAGTTAATCTTGCAAAAGTTAATCAAATCTTTAACCGCCTGGTGCTACTCGGTGTTGAGGGAAACGAGGCGGAACGGATTGGCACAGCCTTAGCGAGTACCAAATGGTCCATGGAAAAATATTTAGGCACATGGCATGCTGATAACTAATAAAAAACAATCCTGTTGGCAGCAACCAATACCGCTTCCATGTCTCGATTGTGACGATTCTAGGGTTGATGATTAGTTTTAAATTTATTTTATGTAGTCGTTTAAATTTTAATTTATGTAGTCATTTTAATTAATTAAATTTAAATATTCAAATGGTTATATTTCAAGGAACTATATTCCAATGGCTACATTTCGAACAACTAGATTTCAACGACTATATTTCAAACGCTATAAATACTTGTACTTCTTAACCAACATTTGCACTTCTCAATTCACATTTCAATAGAGATACTTCTAATATATGAGTGGCAGTTATCCATTTACGATCGAACTAGTCGGACCTTCAAACCCTCACCGACCAAACCATGGATGCTCAAACCCCCCACCTATAAACCCTTATCTATCGTCCTCAAACTCCAAAAGTCTACCGTCCTCAACACCCTAGCGATTTAAATGCGGAAAAGTTAAACCGAGTGAATGATTATACCTTTAGTCAACTACGATTTAACAGAATACGAATTGGGGAGAGGCATCGTCCTCGAGTAGCTAACGCCCATCCTATAGTTGCAAACCATCCTCCTATAGCAAACCCTCATTAAGTTATAAATTATCATAATGTACACCAGTTTAACTATTTTATATAAATGAACAAAAAAATCATATACTAACTAAAATTAGTCTAAATCTGCTACATAAAGGTAAGAAGAACAAAAAAATAATCATATACTAAACTAAATTAGTCTAAATCTGCTACATAAAGGTAAGAAAAGAGGGTCGTTATGTAGGCAAACACAATGATGGTTTGAAGAGGTGTGCATGGAATTCTAGAGATGTTCCATCCATTTCTTTTCGTGCCAACTTTCAAAGTTTTTATCATCAATTTACAATTATGATCGATTTATAGAATCTATATAATTATCAATGATAGATGCATGATTTTCCACTATAAAATCATCATAAAAGTATTTTCCACAAGTGGTTGAGAGTGATATTTTCACGATGGACAATGTTATAGATTTAGTAGGTTAGTAGGTGCCTCATATCTGAGTTAGCCATAAAAAAATACATTTTTTTCTAAATTTATGTTTCTTGTTATCTTATTTACTATGGTTATGTTATTATAAAACTTCTTAAGATTTAAACAGATGCATACACCACTTGTACATTATTACTTCTTAAGTCTAAACAGATGCATTCCCTTTTACATAAGATTTAGATTCACTAAGACCTAAAGTTATATGTACTATGGTTCCAACAAATAATCATTAGAGGTTTGATTACTACAATCATTATTCTTCTTTCTCATCTTTCCTTTCTATGTCTTGTAGTTAACAATAATCATTTATTACAACGATAATATCTCAAATTAATGACTTCTTATCGACCACTAAGTTTGAGTTGAGCTAACGTCAATTTACACTAAGGTCGATAACAATACAAGTTGATATGATTCTTATGCTATATGTCCAATGTGGCGTTGGAAGAACAACTTGCATTTAACTTTATTCATCCTGTTGCTTGACAAGGCAACTTATTTTTTATAAATTTGGATAAATATATAAATTTCTGTTTATATAAGTCTCAAATAATAAGTTATAAGAAGTCTTCATGTATGACACAGTACTCAACCACCAATGTTACCCAGGAAAGATATGAATTCTAATGATAAGTGAGTTATGTCTGAGGGATCATTTGTCAAACCTCAATATGGTTTTATAGCAAAGAATATTTAAGATGCTTGTTCTAAAATACGCTTTTTTTATATAATGTTTTCATTTATTAAATTTAGTTAATTCTAATAAGTTTTCAATTATATTTTTATAGTGAATAATGTATATTTGAGAAGAAATTTAATGTGAGAAGAAAAACAAGAAATGACATATTAGTAAAATACTATTTCATTTATAACTCATATCATTAATTTTTCTCTCTTTAATTAATTAGTCAACTAATCATTAATTATCTTACATATAATCTACAAAACCTACACATATCAAAATTTCCCTACATATACCCTACGCATTATAGAATTTTATCCTACACATTCGAAATTTATCATACATACCTTGAAATATATCCTACACAACTCGTAATTTATCCTACACAACTAGTAATTTATTCTACACTTTAAATTAAGTTGTTTTAATTTGGAAAAATATATATTTTGAAAAGGAGTTACAAATTTAATTTAGTTAATTATTAAAGGGGAAGAATACAAATTAATGATTTATGTAAGTTTACCAATATACTTTTATATTAAAATTAGAGTAGAATGCACGGATAGTCCTTGTGGTTTTGTAAAATAACACCTATAGTCCCCAACTTTTGGAAATTACACCGGTGCTCCTTGTGGTTTGACAGTTTGCTACTCGGATAGTCCCTAGAGTGGATGTCCATTAGTTTTCTCTGTTAAATCTATGTAAAATGACAAATTTGCCCCTTGCTTTTATTAAAATATAAAAAACTAATTAATCATTTAACAACCACAATCAGCTAAAGCAAAATTCCTAAATGCTTCGACAAGATCCGATCTAGTTAAATCAGAGTCAGAAATTGAAAACATATGCAGAGACAAAGTTTTAGCATCAACGAATTAAACCCTAAATCTGTTTATTGTTCATTAATTGAGCACAGAAGCAATTAACTATGATATTATTAAATAGACATTTAATCTGTGTATGTGTGAATGAATGAATATTATTTATTTAAGGTGGTTACCTCCGATGGAAAAATGGCAGCGAGGAGAGAGGCAGGGTGAACTTGTAACGGCATGGCGGCGGCGGCAGTTGTTGTGGCGGCGTAGCAGAAGAAGCCGCTTCAGTAACCCTATACGACGCCGGTGGTTGTAAACGGTTCTTTGGTTGATGGTTTGTTGTGGAAGACTTTATTAGAGAAATAATTCACTAATTGTTTCTCTCTCTCTGATCGATCTATCTCTCTCTCTAGTTGTTTCTCTCTCTAAATGTGGTGGATGAAGGGATCTGGGATACAGGAAGGAGTTCAGGTGACGAATATGGAGTTGCAGGTGGTGGTAGCTGGTGGTAAGTGGTGGAGGCAGGTGGTGATGAGTGTGTGTGTGAGAGAGAGACATCAGGGCTTTGTGAATAAGAAGGTTGGTGGGTCCCACTTTTAATTTTAATATATTTATTTTAGTGTTTCAGTTTAATACCAAGGGCATGTTGGTCATTTTACATGAAGTTAACGGAGAAAACTAAGGGACATCCACTTTAGGGACTATCTGAGTAACAAACTATTAAACCACAGAGAGCACCGGTGTAATTTCCAAAAGTTGGGGACTATATGTGTTATTTTACAAAACCACAGGGACTATCCGTGCATTTTACTCTTAAAATTAAATGCAAATATTAAATGAAGTAAAATAAAGCATTCTTATTGGTTGAAACTTTTTCTTTTTTCTTCTTACAAAAAAAATTATTCTCATTTGAACTCTCCAGATAATGTATATAACTATAAATAGAAAACAAATGCTTAGTACTTTGTATTTGTGGACAAACTAACATTAATCCTACTTATGTTGCAGCGAGGTCGTAAAACCGTATAAAATAGCGCCATGGCCGGCTATAATGGTGTGCGGGGAGAACTTTCGCACAAGGCTCGTGATTTCGAGGGGCATGAGATTTTTTTTAAAAATCGATATATATATATATATATGTTATTTTTTTAAAAATAAAATGTAAACACATTTCAATTCCAATATAGGCCCATTATCAAATATTTTTTAATGGTTTATAATTTAGCTCACAAGACATTAGGTTTATTAGCCCAATATTAATATGATTTTAATAAAAATTATAACATACGACGGCAATTCAAAGTTGAAGAGAATTTCATAGTAATTTATTTCTTGAGTAAATTGTTATTTTAGTCCCTGAGGTTTGACTAAAATTGTCACTTTAGTCCAAATAGTTTTTTTTCTTGTCATTTTAGTCCAAATAGTTATGTTTCTACCATTTTAGTCCCTGACTTTTGTCATTTTGTGTCATTTTCATCGACCACCACCACCTCCCACCATCCACCCCTTCACAACCTTCTATCATCTGTAACGCCCATATTATCGTAAGGTCAAAACAACATTAGGAACGCTAAAAATATAAACTTTCATACCGTGACATAGATTTTTACCAAAATGCCCTTATGATTAATCATAAGGCTTGCAACCACCAAAGCGTTTTACACAACATTTGTTCAAACTACCCAAACCATAACTACCAATCTAACTTACTTACAAAAGACGTTAAATATAAAGTGACATTTACAACCCAAAAAGAGTTTGGACCTGTTCAACATTTAAACATAACCGGAAGCGCATAAAGGGCATGAGGCGTAGCGTGTTCGATCCAAGCTCGCCTTCATCAAAGATGGAATTTACCTATCATTCAAAACACAAATAAGTTCATTAGTACAAACTCTTTCAACGTTATAACTTTACATACCAAATCATCCTTTATTTGACCTATTAACAAATTTTAGCAAAAATTCATTCTTTTTACCATTTACTCCTTTCAACTTGCATTTCCGTTAAGAACGGACATTTCGCATAACCTTTCACCATCAATAACTTTAATCCACAATGACCCGTCTACAACGAATCATTTCACATCCATTTTTTAATCTCATTATTCATTCATTTTGACCCGTTCATAATGGGTCATCTTACATACTTCAAAATTGTATAATTCACAACTAGCAACAATAAAATGAAACAATTTGCCATACTCTACATAATAACTAAACGAAGTTCATATGAACTTACCGTGATCTTGCGTTCCTAGCATCTTGAATTGACTTGTATCTTCTTCTTTCTTACTCCTATACATTACAACTTCGTATGTTGAGCTTTCATACATATTCATTTCTTATGCATTCTTCATTGTACATTATGATGCTAATTAACCATAAGTACTTTTATCAATGTCATTATACATCGATTTAGCAAGTATTCGTGTAAAACCACAACTAAACCAATTAAGGCATTTCATCGAACATGTTGTGTGTGTATCATCTACAAAGCATAATGTACAAGTAACTTAAGCACATTTTTCACATTTCATCCATATAACAAATTCATAACTCCAAAAATAATCACTATAGCCATATATCGTTTGTTCTATATCAAATTCTCACAAAATACTCATTCCAAATTACTTCAATTATTAACATTGCACTAATTTGCACAAGATTTTCTCTAACTTGATCATCCTATAACATACAAGTGGGTTTTTATCCCAAATCATCAATATAGACAAAATTAAGCATATCATAACTTCTACACATTGATATTAACTAATATTCATTTTCAATTTCGTAATACATTCACGGATTACACAGAACCTACTTCACCAAAAACCGTTAAATCATGAAATTCTACTTACTTGATGTTATGTACATCAATCGACTCGAATTCTCGTTCTGATCAAAAGCCTTAAAACATCGGTTCGTAATTCGGAAAAAAAATTAACCCCGTTAAGCTATTTTAACGGCGGACTATTTTACAAAAAAAAATTGACCAGATCGGATTATTATCGGCCAATAACTGACTTGGAGTTATTATCAGCCAAATTGAGTTAGGTGGGATTATTTATTTCCAATTCGCCTTAAAAAGCAGGAACAGAAAGATAAATAAAACCTATGTATAGAAGTAAAACAAGAAAAAGTTAAGCATCATTCTTCATCTAGCAATCTTGATCCAGTACATACCTTTTTGTTCATTCGGCCAAAAGAAACAATTCAGATTAATAAATTATATTCACAACACAAACCTAAGTACTTTCGTCATTGTTAATTTCATGCAGTCGTGTCGTGATTGTTTGAAAGTTATATATTACATGTACGTAAGCATCATCATTTATATTTTAGGTCAAAAGAGAGTTTATAATACAAGTTTAGAATAAACAATTTGAATATAATTCGGCTTTATTCGTTATTTTGATCAATAAAATAGTTATAACGTACACTAATAATTGCATGCATGCATGTATTTGCAAAAACAAGTTGGTTTCTTTTCGGTGATTATTGGTTCATAATATTATAAACACAAATTAGTTAAAGTGAAAGATTGAGATATTAATTGAAAACTAAGGCCTTTAATCTCCAATTATGTGATATCTAGTCAAGTCAAAACTATGAATAGATTCACCAAACTTTGAGTTAAATGCCATTTTAGTCCCTGTGGTTTGGGCCATTTTGCCAGTTTAGTCCAAAGGTTTCATTTTTAACCTGTGGGTTCAAAAAGGTTTCACAGTTGTCATTTTAGTCCACTGGATTAACTTCATCCATTTTTTCTGTTAACGAGAAGGTCAATTCGGTCATTTTATATGGCTGAATTGCCCTTTTAATTAGTTAACAAAATTACATACAAAATGACCGAATTGGCCTTCTCGTTAACAGAAAAAATGGATGAAGTTAACCAAGTGGACTAAAATGGCAACTGTGAAACCTTTTTGGACCCACAGGTTAAAAATGAAACCTTTGGACTAAATTGGCAAAATAGTCCAAACCACAGGGACTAAAATGGCATTTAACTCCCAAACTTTTATAAAGTTTTGCTTCTATTTCTTTAAGGTGTAAGGGGTGTATGCCTAAAGCGATTAGGCAAAGTTTTCCCCCACCCAATCATATTGTGCCATGTAATTTGCCTATTACCCAAAAAACATAAGAGGTGCACGCCTAAATTAAGATTAGGCAAACTAATTTAAAAAAAAAATAATGATTTGTTGATATAACTATGGGTCCCACTACTTACCCTCCCTCTTCTTTTCCGCAAACGGCAAGCATTCCCCGAAAAGAACCCTCCATCATCTTTGCCGCGCTGCATATTTCCCTTGGCGGTGGACTCCCTAATCGGCAAAGGGTATGCCGATTACCTTTGCCTAACCCACCCCTTACACCCTTATATAATATTCCAAATGTTTGCTAGAAGTTATAACTCTTACATATTTTTATTACAGATTGTTGATAATCCCAGTAGGAATGCACAAAAAGACATACATAGTTTTCAACAATAACCTTTTTAAAACTAATTTGGAAATATAAACAAAACATAATTAATGTGTTGTAATTTTTATTTTTTTTTGGAACGCCAATATCATTAGAAAGGCACCCAACTAGCAAGAAGCTAGATAGGGGCCAAAGAGACAAAACAACAACAGGAAAGAAAACGAAAAATTACACATCAAAAACTTTCTAATTCGGCCAATCAACCGATAACGATTTGGTAATATCTCCAATAGTCTTGTTGATCTTCATCGGTTCATTTCAAAGCAAGCTTTGTTCCGAGCGAACCATATGGTCCACACGCGGTTAGAATGATGGATTGAAAACTCTCTTTATTTTATCATTGCCGTCGACATATTTGTGCACCACAAAAAGATCATGTACCGAGAAGGTGTATATTTGCAGGATTTTGCACCACCCACTAATACTTTGCCAAATTATAGTTGCCGCAAAACATGAGGTGAAAACATGATCCGCTGTCTCATTCTCCGAGTTGCATAGATAACATGTGTGGTAATTTGTATTGTTTCGTATTAGGCAAACTAAGAAGCTATATCCATCACCTCTCCTATATAATTACAGGTTGTATCCTCTTTGTATCGTAGATTTGTACTGTATAATATAATACAACAAACACACCGTATATCTTGCAGTATTGATTTTAAATAAAGGTAAGGCATGAAAAATAAAATTACATATATAGATTGAAGTTATTGGAAGGTTCCTTCCTTGTTTTAAGGTTAACTTTTGTTCTTTCGGCTCCAAAGATATGTTTTATTAATAACGCTGTTTAAATCAAAGGGGAACGTTGCTTTCAACAACGTACTTGAAGTAATGCATTTCAATTTAATGGTGCTTATTTGTACACAGCATGCATGTGCTGTGATCATAAAATGTGATATCTGGCTTTAAAAGTTTTTAATTTATTTTTTTAATGATTCTTTTGATGAGCCGCTTTGTTAAAATGGTATTCACTTAGGAACCACTTACTTGAAAATGAATCAATAAAACGGTACTAATGCGTTTGCAATCTTGTCTCAAAATTTTAAAAATTATACAACATCGTGTGTTATTTTATAAGTTTGTTTTTAATTATTTCATCTCGTTATAAATATAGGATAAAGTTATTTTACAAAATTTTCTAAAAAATAAAAAAGAGTAGAAAGACACAATGAATCGCAAAATATAAGACGATGCTTAAAAATATAACACATTGTCGAGAAAAAAAAGCACAAATATAGAAAAGATATAATGATAAATAAAAAGACACAATAATCTAAACAAACATTTTAAAATCTACAAGCTAAACTTTTAAAAGCGAAAACCTAAAATCTTATATCGTATAGTTCGATGAGACGATTTTAATGTCGCTTGAATGAGGTAAATTAGAATCCCTTTAATACTTTTTTTACGACTTCTTATGCTTAGGGCTTTGTATTTGATGTTAACCCTTTAAATATATACTATTTATGTCGTTATAAATATATACTATTGTTTGGGTTATAAAGTATTAGAAGTCACAACCAAACTTAAAAAAAGTAAATATATTATTTTTGCAAGTCTAACAAAAGATGTCTTAGAGAATGCATACGCTTTTCCATAAAAGAATACTATAAGAAACAAAGCATGATACACAACATTATATACGATAAAAATATTTTATAATCCCATTAATTTATAAAAGGTGCTGTGTCGTCCTAATCAAATGCAACGTCTTTTGTCGTATCAATGTGTCGTTGGTGGTGATGGGGTTGTCTTGAAAATACTGAATTTTAGAGATAAACTAACAAAAATCTCAACTAAACTTTATAAAGAATAATTTTTTAATAGCTAAATGAATCATTTAAATGAGCTATTAGCAAAAGTTAACACATCGGGTTCACTTGTTTTTAAACGAGGAAAACCCTCACCTAGGACCGAAGCCAGTAAACACTCGCCCAAAGACACGGCAGTACAGTGAGGTAAAACTCGTTCAGTTCAAGGATCGAAATAGTGATCGTCGCCTACTCCCAACTAGCTCATTGGCATATTATATTTTGGAATATTGGATTTAAATACCCTCAACTCTCATCAATTAGCCGATAGCACTCTCAATTTTCAATTTGTACCACAACACTCCTAACTTTCAACTTATTTTCCGCTGCCACTCTCAAACTAACTGAACCCTAACCCAGTTAGTTGATATCAAATGACACATCACTAAACAAGTGTCACATCAAATGTCACGTCAGCTAAAGGCGTCACGTCATATGCCACATCAGCAAAAAAATGACATCTCAGATGCCATGCCAGCAAAATTGTCATGTCGGATGCCACATCAACAAAAAACTAACTGGGTTAGTGTTCAGTTAGTTTGGAAGTGACAGAGGAAAATAAGTTGAAAGTTGGGAGTGTTGTACAATTCGAAAGTTGAGATTGTTATCGGTCAATTGATGAAAGTTTGGGTTATTTAGGTCCCGTGTCTTATATTTTATGTTAGAGTAAACTGCCACAATGGTCCCTGAGGTTTGGTCACTTTTGTCATATTAGTCTAAAACTCAAACCTTTTGAATCTGGGTCCCTATGGTTTTAATTTTGTTGCCATTTTTATCCAAAATCAAAATCTGGTCAGATTTTTCAGTTAACATCCAAATTTTCTGTCTTTTTCCTCCCTTTTAATGAACGGCAAAATGGTCTCTTAAGGTTTTATTACAACAAATTAAAAAAATCTGACTATTTTGCCCTTAATTAAAATGGAGGAAACAAACAAAAAAATTGAATGTTAACTGAAAACTTTGTCTAAATTTTGCTTTTCGATGAAAATGGTGTTGTATAATTGGTCTAGAACAAGTAACTCGAAGAAATAACAAACCTGGAACCCGAATTGAAATTGCAAGTTTTGTGATAAACCTGGATTAATCTCTGAATCGTATAAGAACTATCAGATAAACATATTTGCGGGTTACAGTTACACGCAATGATTTATCGGATCATACAGATTTCACTCTTGTTGGAATTGGGATTAAGCACAAAAATATGTAACCGTAAGTTTTCCAATTTCCTTTATGCGTCTGATGTATCTGATCGAGATCGAGAGAACCCTGAAGTCATTAGACTTCATGCCCATAAATACAATATAGTGGACATTTTATTAAGTCATCGGCCCAAACGTTGATTTATAAATTGGACTTCATTGTCCATTATTAAAATTAACGTATTTTATTAAGTCATCGGCCCAAACGTTGATTTATAAATTGGACTTCATTGTCCATTATTAAAATTAACGTAATGGATTTTATTACTTTTCCCATAATCATAATGGCTATCTTCATTCCAAACAAATTAAACAATTTTTAATGGAAAAAACCATTTAATGAACGTTAAACTCAAAACAATATAAGAAGCTCACTTTTAAACAATATTAATTAACTAATTAATAATTAGAAACAAGGCCCAAATAATATTCGTGTTAAACAAGCTCGCACTCCCGCGTCACCTACTTGATTAAACTCTAATGTTATTTCCTCGATCGGCAAGTTAATTCAATACCCTAAAATCCATTGATAACACTAAAATTACCAACAAATGGCAACAAAATTGAAACCACAAGGACCCGAATCTGTGACATGACAAAGCGTAGGCCGTAGTGACAACTTTAAGTTGGGCTTTAATTTTCTGGACTTGAACTTATCCATCTTTTGAGTTTTGATTACTTTCGTTGATAAAGTTCTAGGCCCATTCCGAATCTACATGGATTAACTTTGCTCCAAAAAGATGATATGATATAAATGAATCAGAGATTTAATTATTTAAATGAGCCCATATACTAGAAGTAGGGGTGTTATCGGATATTTTAAGCAGTTATCGGGTAGGTCAGATCGATTGGTTCGGTTTTCTTTGTGAATGGGATTTCATCCGAGAATAGATTCTTATTAAGAATAGGTTATCCGGTTTTCGTTTGTTCGGTTTTCAGGTATTTCGGATTGGGATTTGGGTTGTTTTGGTCAACTCAATTCCATTTGCTCTAAATTTACAGTAAAGTGAGGTCCGTTTGGTTGTTGATTTACCTTAAGGCTTAAGTCCAATTATATTTAACTAGCCCATTTCATTTAGTTGTTGCTATCGGCCACTATTTGACGCCAAACAATGTGTATCTTTGATCTGGAACCATATTTATATAAATAATGATCAAACATAGTTGTAAATTGGTTTGAAAATGTTGTTTTGTATTTCTTAGAAAAATAAAGAGGTCTTCATCGTTCAACCTCAAATCTGCAACTATTTGATCAATTAATATTTCAAGCGCGATAACATTTAAGCATTGGTTCAATACCACGGCACAAGTAATAAAGTCCAGGGGCGGATCCAGCCCACATTTGTGGGTTCCCAGGAACCCAGTTCGTTTGGAAAAAAAGGGAAAAAAATTAGTGAAAACTTTGTAGAATTTAGAAAAAAATAGTGAGAATTAAAGAGAATTTACCAAAAGAAACCCATTAGAATAAAATCCTGCATCCGCCACTGATAAAGTCAAGCGTCTTTTCAAAATACTTCTTTCATTGGAACCATCATTTGCTCATAAACTACGCCTTCGTATTCAAAAACATTTAATTTAACACACTTTAAATATAATTGCAAAGTATAAAAGAATTCATGGGATAATAAACTTCCAATAAAAATGTAGTTGGGGTTTTAGTAAATTTAATCAATTCAGTTAATTTGTTAATAGCTTCCCAACCCACGGTAAGACTTTCATTTAACATTTCTAAAGCTCACAACCTGAGCCAAGTAAGACTTTCATTTAACATTTCTAAAGTTCCTCTTATGTTCGTATCACGCTTTTAAACATGTTTTTACGTCGAATTCCACTTATGGTGGAACTCATTTTGCGACACGATTTTATGTATTGTGTATGTACTTTTTACTAAAACTATAAATTTCATGTAACATGTTTTAGTTGCTTCTTTTGAGTTATATATTTCTTGCACCGCTACTCTCTCTTGCACAATCAAGTTGGGATGTAGGCAACATATTAATTATGGGAAAAAAAACATGATTACAAATGGGTTGATATCTCAAATTTATTTTTTTAATGCATTTGTAATATTTGGACGTTATCAGAAGATTTTTAAAAATCTTGTAATTTAAAAGTTTTTATTACACTATCAGAAATATTAAATAAATTTTCTCCGTTATGTGAATATCCAAATAATTCAATTGGAATCATACACATCACTTGCCACGTATCTTATTAGCCCAATGTGAGGTAACGCAAATGTATGATTCTGGTAAACCATGTGGAGCCGACCAAACATTGATAGTTTTCAAACAAATCACTCTAAGGGTAGTATGACATACGTGAAGATAATGAGGTTGGAGCGTATCTTGTATCTACTTTGTCAAACCAGTGTGATCAAACAACAAGCTTTCTTGAATAACAAATTGTGCCATCCTCTCACAAATCATCTCGACATGGAGATATCTCCCTCGGTTGACATTTGTTGTTGACCACAAGTCGGATTGGTTTCCAACACCTTGAAATGTTTTTCTAAATGACTTTTTATAATGGAGTTTGACCAAGTATAATGTTTACAAATTACAATGGTATCAATATAATCAAATAAAAGTTAAAAACATTAACTTGCGAGTCACAAAGTAATGTTTACAACACCGAAACACACTTGCAAGTTGTCTTGCGTAATCCAGAAAATAAGGTTTTGGATAAAACTTTTAGCGAATGCAAATAAAAATAAGCACGTCGTAATGGCATATATAGAATTTTTTAAAGCATCATATTATATTGTTATAACACCAAAAAGATGAAACAGCGTAAAAAAAACTAAACGATGAGGTAGCTTTGATAACTTGTACATTTTTGCTCCGATTACTTATACGTTACTATTTAAAACTCGGTTTTGAATAAAATTTATATCGAGATGTACATAGAAATAAGCATGTTGCAATGATATATTCAAAAATTAATAAAAAAATTTATTATTCGTGAAATATGTTTAAAATTAATTATAATTATAATAATAAAAAACCAAATTAACATTTACCAAAAGGCGCATCACAAGAGATTAGAGCCGCTTTGGTAAAAGTTTGTATACATACCCTTGAAAAATTCCCTCACCATGTTGTGCTATCCTATTTCAGGTTATTCAGCTTCATCCGAATAATGTTTTTTGTACCCTCGTACTAAGATCGGGTTACCTGCTAACCACTTAAGTTTCATCTGATACGCGTTTTGAGTTTTTTGTTTTTTGTTTTTTGTTTTTTTTTTTTCATAATACATGCTAGTTTCTGGTTGACCCACTGTTTTACCAAAATTTTACTTAACCTTATTATTCAAGAATTTGAATCATAATTCCATAATACTCATTCAATTTATTAATTCACTAGAATTATATATATATACAATTAGCAACTTGGGGTGCCTTAACCGTACCATCGCACCGCTTCATCAAATCACACCTATTCATTAAAATAGGCACCCATTCATTCAGAAATTTTGAGTCGTGTGTTTACAAGGAACCACTAGCGCGCTGTTTGAAAACTACCAGATATTAATCCAACCGATGCGTCAAAAAAAAATCCGTTTGATTGTTGACGGCTATACCCTTTAATAACCATCGAACACATAAAATAAAATTCAATTCAAACAAATCTATTATTATTAATATTAGATTAAAGGTATAACAAAGCACCGTTTGATGGTTGACAGTCACAACCGTTTTAATACCATCGCTTGGATTCATAGTATACAATTTAAACACATAAAAAGTATATAAAGAAATCGATAATTATAAATGGATTTTGATAAATCGTATTCTAAGAATATTCACACTTACATTAAAATACTGATTAAACCCAACATAAGTTATTATTAAATACCTAATATCCTATCAAATATTATTTTTAACTTATTATAGTTATTATTAAATATTCTAAAAACTTAGAATATATATAACTTACATTACATACTTTTTTTAGATGGATCTACGCTATATACTATATATTGCAAGAATATACATAACACGAATTAATTATTTCTCACTCTTGAATTCAGAAAAGAAGGTTAAGAAATTTAGCTTTCTATATAACCTACTCATATGTAATCTATGTGTAGGTAGAAATATAAATATTGGAAAACCTTTGAAAAAAGCTACTTTAAATTGTTTTATTTATGTATATAATACACATATATGAATGCAAGGAGCATAAAATTTTTAAAATATGAACCTTAAATTAGAAAATTAAATGATTTAAAGTTGTTCTTTTTGTTCTCGCAGTAATTTAGTGTTCTATAATGATCATCAACCCTCTTCTTTTAATCTCCAAACCGTTTCCTTCTCCCACATCTCAATCACCCATTCTTATCATCCCTACATTCTTTCTTAGGCCGTCAAACGCTTTACATCCACAACCATCCACGACGACATCAAAGGTACAACTCCCTTTACTCTATTCATTCGATTCAACCGGCATATGTTCACAATATTCTTCTTCTTGATTCCCAATTTCATTCGCCTATCTTGAATCAAAATCACTAAACTTGAATGCATGTTAGTGTAATATTTATGCTTGCTACTAAAGCAATAGCCGAGCACCATCAAGCACTTTTTTTTCGCGTAGGACACAACAATATTGCTATGCTGTGAAACGTTACCTATACCACACCTCAACACTGTATACGTTATTAAACCCCATTCATCGATATCTAACTTAGGATGGAAACCACTTATGTTCATGTGCATGACAAAGGATCCCTCAAGACTACTTCAAATTCGTGTAACAAATGATTATATATGAGTGATCCCAGTAATACTTAAAATGATTATTATAGTTGTTTAAATGATTGTGCCAAATGTTGTGTACGATGATTTGAACCAATAACTTGAGCTAGACATAAATGCGTTGCTAATTATACAAAAACTATTCGTAATTGATAGTATAAACTTTGATAATCAACTACCGCCGCAACGCGCGGGTAGCGTCAACTCGTTAAAATACATCTATCTACTTTTGTAATTACTATTGATCAAAAATTTGCTGAGGTACTTTAGCTTTGGGGTCCGATATCGTGTAGCCTAATTATGAGTCATATATTCCATTCGTAATATATATTTACATACAAATATGCTTGTTTCTTAAATTTATGGAAACCAATGGTTTATTAATTATAATAAATGATCACATTTAGCTGCCATGGTAGCAACCAATCAACTAATTACTTGTGGTACTTTATCTTTCATCTTGGTGAATGTCGTGATATACATTTATATCTACACATATACATCGAGCTAGATCATAGCCATGTATATATATATAACTGAACACAAAATAATAAAAATTCAAGGTCATAGTTGTACTCGTAGACATCGTTTATGGATGAGCGCCCGAGTTTGTTTCCACAACTTGTGCGCTTCCGAATCATCATTCGCAAGCAATGAACACCGGATCTCATTACAATCCGCAAAATATCTACCGGTCACCCCTTTCGTTTTCGGGCTCAAAGCAACATAACATGTAGTTGATGCACCTTGTGACGTAGTTTTCAGAAACTTAGAAGCAATGAAGAAAATTGAATCTGAAAAAAAAAAGAAAAAAAAAGAACACATGTCATTATTACTGTACAACTTTTATTGCATGAAGTACAAGTGATTATAGAGACATGCATGCCTGTAATAACGCCTTTATGATCCCTGATGATTCCGGTTTTCACAATCCCTGGATGTACTGCGTTGATTGTTACATTTGCATTCATTGCCTTTTAATTAAATAAAACATGAACACATAAATTAGATTTGGTATCATTAAAATAATTTTGGTGGGTCATGGTTGTAAATCATGCATTACAGTTTGTACCTTTAGTTGTTTTGCAAGTTGATTAGCATGCATTATGTTGGCCAACTTTGATTGTGCATATGCTCGTGTGGCATTATAACTATATCAAGACGAACATGTGCATGTATCAATCAGTATGATTTTGACATATTGTATATATTAATATGTGTATATATATATGAGGAAGGGAGAGTGAGTTATCACATGTACGTACTATTTTGGTTGAAGCATTCCGTTAAAACTGAAATGGTCTTTTTTCACCCAGCCGTGAATTACAGAAGAAACGTTTACTATTCTTCCTTCAACTCCCGTTTGTTTTGCGGTTTCTATCATCTTTTCTAACACGAGTTCCGTTAACAAGAAATGACCTGTTAAAAATTATAGAAAAAAGAATGAGTATATATTATAATTTGAATTCACATGATATTTTCTGTCTCACCATGGATTGTTTTACGTAATAAAACATGACTTAGTTGCTCGTGACATTACTTAGTTGTTTTATTCATTTTTATTTGAAATGGTGGTACGAGCACCACTTAAAGTGTTTCAACCCATCAACTATTCATAGTGCTAATCGATGCGACATTAGTTGACCTTCGATTCTTAACAATATATATTTTTTGTCCGAATTTGTACTTTTTTTCTTTGCTTTAGAAAGAAAAATAGAAAAGTAATTCATCGCTAAAAAAATTACTTGTTTTTCTTTTTTTTGAAGGGGACATTTCCATAAGATTTTGTTAAAGAAAAAATAATGAAAAGGATTCAAAAGTCTATTTATGGGTATATGTGGAATAAAGAGATTACCCAAGTAATTTGTAGCAAAAGTCATCTCAAATTTGTCTTCTGAGAACTCCAGCTTATGGGAAAATTTCCCTGCGTTATTTCTAATAAAAAAATTGTGTTCATCGTTAGTAACTTAGATATTTAAATTTGAGAAATCACAAACGCGACGGAACTTTGTGTTTTTTTTCTTTCTAGAGATGATTTGATGGTAAAACTATAAGAAAACGATAAAAATATTGAATACCCTTTAAAAAAATAGTGTGGTGGAGGGTCAAGAAACCCTCCGAAACCCTATAGTTCCGTCAATGCTCATCAAAACACATATAAATTAAAGATAATGAAACCAAGGTTAAACCTTACATGAGAATATTAAGTGGTATGTCTAACGACAAAAACTCAGAACAAAATTTCCTGATTGAAGCAAATGAACTGAGATCGATCTCCAAAATTATAATCTCAGCATTCGGGGTCTCCCTTTGTATATTTTCTTTCACTTGACTCGCCTTTCGTAGATCCCTTGCAGGAATCACAATCCTCACCCCTCTCTTTGCTAACACACGTGCGGTCTCTGCCCCAATTCCGGATGTAGCTCCTTAAAAATGATTAAGTTAATGAAATGATTAGTACTTAATTCATTTGAATTAGTAATGCACACATATATGCCATCCATTCTAAAAGTATATCATATAACTATACAAGCATGTTTTGAAATAAGGCTTTAGGGTAGGATGGTGGTTTGGGTCATATATTATCACATGGGACATGATTCGTGTGGTACCCCCCCCCCCTTCCCCGCAATTCATGCATGGTGAGCATGGATATTTCCATGCCAACCATGAGACTTCTTGAATTAATTGGGGAAATTTGATTGGTAGTGGATGATGGTGGAGGTTATGGACCACGTCATATAAGGTGGTGGATAAGGGTGGAGTGATGTGACGCTTATGTGGAGGGTGATGGTGATGAGGAACATCACCACACCACGCCTAAGAATTATATGTCATGTAAGGATTTATTTACAAGATAATAGACGGTAGATATGATACGCTATGGCATGAACCAACATTTTGAAATAAGAATTGTATGTCACGTAAAGATCCATTTACAAGATAAAAGATAGTAAATATGATAGGATATTACGATATGGCATGATCTAACGGAAGAAAACAAATTCGTAGAGGTGACTCAATGGCTAGACTGTTTCGTAGGTTAACGGGTCAATTTTAGTGTATGTTGAAACGATATCGGTGAACCGTTAAAGATTTCAAAATTTTTATATATGATATATTTTATACGAATGTAACATCTTTATAAGTGTAATATTTTTTCAAGGTATTTCAAAATAGAATTTAGAAAGTTCGGTCTAGAGCTATAGATTTTAGATCGAGTATCACATCCAGAATCTAATAGATTTTACAAAATCAACCAAAGTTGATAGGTGTTTAGACATGTGATGCTCATGATGTCATCTCTCCTATTTAATATTCTAATTTATTAACTAATCAAATTCTAATTAAATAACTAATCATCTATTTCCACTCTTATTTTCCCTTAAATCTATATTTATCATCAAACTCAAACACGAGAAAAATAAAAAATATTTATTACCCTTACAACTTACTGACAGAGGAAAAGGAAAGATGCAAGTAAATTAAGCCTACTATAAAAAGGGTAAACATGATTGTGATTTTGTCATGGGAATTGTCTGGATAGCAGTGATTTTGTGTAAACCAATGGGAAAAGGTATTCATGAAAGACAAAACCAGTTTTTGCTCAACATGGTAAAAGGTCCTACTTTTTCAAAAAAAAAAAAAAAATTATCTTGCAATATAAAATATTTTAACTATGGTATAAATTTTATGAAATTATCGTATAATGTCATAAACACTCAAAAATGGCAAACATATCTGTTTTGAAACCTAAGTTTGAAATGAAACCTTACACCAGAAATCTAGAATCAATCTATCACAACTTACATATAAATCATCATCCGGAGTCGAATTACATGTGAACGTTGGTACTAACTTAACATAATCTAACCATGTCACGTTTTTATTAATGTTGATAGCATAAGAAGATTTACATTAATTCATTTTCACATAGAGACGTGTGTGTATGTGTGCGCGCACGTATATATGATTATAGATCGAGTTCATCGTTCTAGCCTTGAACTCAGATATCACATATGAATGACACCGATAATCATCGCCAATCAAATAAGGTTTTGAACAAAAGAAAATGAGAGAAACATACCAGTGACAATAGCAGTGAGATGAGGAGGAAGTGAAGAACAATCTTGAGTAACTTGTTCAGCAGTTGACTTTGATCCATATCCACTTTGACCTGCAATCCCAGCCAAGTACCTAACGGTGCCCTTCATGTTTTGTTTACACCTTATCACAACCCTCCACACCAATGCAATGACACCAAATATATAGACAAAAATATATATGCTTGTTTTCAACATTCTCCTACTCCATGGTCCACCATAAGTGGGTGGTCTTCACTCTTCACCACTAAGATTTGTTATTGGAGGAAAATGAGGAGTGAGGAAGTCAAATATTTGACTTGGGTATTTATTGTTTGCTAGGGTGAGTTTTTTGAAAGTGAAGCAAGTGATTAATAGTGGGAATTAAAGCATAATTATTGATAATGTTGGTTTTCTTTCTACTTGGTAATTATTATTGTTCTTTACACTCATTGTCAATATTGTCTTCTATCTTTATAATTATGAGTTGTGCGTACATACATGATATATCTAAATGTAACGAAATACATCATATTTTTTTTTAGTTTAAATCATGTTTATAAACATACTATACTTGAGTATATATTTATATCATGTTTGGGTATATATTTATTTAAAGGTGGCACGTTTATGATTGAGTTTAAAATATGTGTAACTAGTTTACTACCAACAAGATTTCATATCAAACATATCAATATATATGTCACATGTGAGATCTTTCACATTTAAATAGGCAATTATGGTGGGTATATAGGGGTATTTAATTATGTTTATATATAATTTATTCACCAAAGCTAACATAATCCTTACAAACCTCCAAAATTGTTATGTGCAGATAAATTGTGTTAGGCCATGCACCAACCACTGGAATGATGATGGAAAGAAAATAGAGAAAAAGGTGGTACCCCATATACAACCGCGTAACATCCATACTCATGTGTTTCTTCTCTCTCACACGTGCACATCTAGATAAACCCCTATTTACAATAAGTTTGTCTTTCTTTTCTTCATTTATATGTTTTTTATTATACCTGCACAAAATACGGGAGTATAATTTCAATTCATCATCTTTAATCATTGAAAATGTTAAGAGTACGTAAACAATTTTAACATTATTTCTTTCTTTCTTTAACGGCCAAACGAAATGAAGCCCCGCTACCTAGGATAACCCAATGGCAAAAGATAACCCGATACGCCAGCAACCGCAGACAGCGTTAGGTAGCCTAAGTCCACCATCATCAGCAGGGGCGAAGCTTAGGCTACCCCCGAGGGGGTGCCCGCCCCCCGAACTTATCGATGCGTGATGTTATGAATAGTACTTTCGTATAGGTATATACGTTGCCGCCCCTCCGGTTTCGGAAAAATTGGGGGGGGGGGGGAGGGGGGCGTGGCTTCGCCAATGATCATCAGTTCCGAGGAAAACTCATCACCCAACGATGCACTACGGCAAAACCTGATTGAAATCGGATTTGCTAGATCCCACTAATCTCATAACCAAATCTCCACTCTCCATCCAATACCAATTAGGTTGAATTGTGCTAAATTTGACTGACTTTATTTTATTGTTTCTTTTAACAGTTAAAAAAAATACATCTAATTTATTATTACTTTTTTTTGAACTGCCAATAAAACACAATTATATAAATAAACAAGCTAACCAAGGTTAACATAAATATTACTCATATATGAATAATATATAATAAGATCAATTTGCCACCTGTTTATACATTTTTCTGGACTTTTGAAATAATGTTAGAAGACAAAAGTGCTTTTGGTGCGTGCAACCAACCGTGTCACTCACGTATATATCTTTTCATTGTCTTTATGGTCCAAATTTCCACCCATGTAATCACTTTTTAACCATTTTGTCTCTTGAAAAATAATTCATATATATTATAATTAGCTCATGTTTACGCCAATATATTTTACTAAGGACTAAGGAATAATGATTAAATAAATATTGCCTTTAAGGAATTTATCAACCATGAAGCCTTTTAAGTTCTTACAGATTTTAAATATCAATTATGTATCTAGGTATATTTCTTTAATATCTTAATTTAAGGGCAAATTCTATAAAAAAAACCAACATACTTTCTGTTTTTTTCATTAAAGTTATTCCAGTTTTTTTTCACTTAAAAAATCAATATAGTTTCTTTTTTGTTTCATAAAAATCCCTTCACTTTTGTTTTTTCACATAAAAAAATCAACATACTTTCTTTTGTCTCATAAAATTTCTCTAACCATTTTTTATACACAAAAAACAACATACTTTCTACTCTTGTATCATACAACTCCCTTAAAATGTTAAACTTTAACAAAAAGATCTCTTAGTTATGATCAGATGAAATCAAGAAAAAATTATTTGAGAATTATGTTATATTTTTAACGATTTTAAGTTTATACATACCATTTTATATGCTTGTTATTTTATTTTATTTTAAATTATGTAATCCACGATCGTGAATTTTATTATATTGTTTTCCGAATAATATTTATTGTTATCAATTTATTGAATTTAAAATGGAAAAGAAAAGATTAACATTGAACATGCTTTGGTTTGCCATACATTCAATTTAAAATATCAATTCATCTCAATTGTTTTCTAACGTGATAGTAATAGGTAAAAAAAATATTTACAATTTTGTTTAATTTTAACATTTGAAGGGACTTTCATATTCAAAAAGTTGTTTAACGACTTTTATGAGACAAAAAAGAAAGTACGTTTGTTTTTAATGTGCAAAAAATGAGGAGTTTTATAAGAAAAAATAAAAACTAGATGGTTAAGGGGTAGGTTAAGTCTCTGTCCATCAATAATTATATTTGACATTATTTCTTGTAGTTTTATCTATAAATTATCGTTGATAGATGGTTAAATTAAAATAAACTGAAAATCATATTTACTCTTCCGGTAAAAAAAGTTATGATTACACCAGTAAAACAACACGACCAACTTATTTACATGTGGGATTTCGGTGAACATTGATTGGTTTTTTTCACCTTTTATCTATGATGTTCAAATACAGTATGATGTATTACATCCTTATGTAAAATTTATGTGACAACATAATATATCAGAAAAGAAAAGAAACACAATACAAGTCTTTCCATATTGTGAGTTGGAGTGTAAGGGAGGGTGTATAGAAGAGAGGAACATTGAAGTTGACTACTCAACAATGTAGTTTTGAAATGGAAAACAAAAATGGCCCCATTTGCTTCCTCTCTTGTTTACATCACCCATCAAGTTGCCTCTTGTTTCACAACCACTTCTCTTTAACTTTCCCATGCCTTTTACTGTTTTCTTGCCCCTCCAACTAAAGTAGATACAATTAAAGGTTAATTTTTCATTGGGGTGAATTTCATTTTTCAAACCAACTTGATTTGATGCAATCATGAGTTATACCTTATGCATTGAACTTTATACATTGTTCTGCATTTGTGGGGTTTTCAGATATGGGAAAAGTGGTTAGGATTGATTAAAAGACAAAAGTTGAAATCAATTGCAACCCCAATATTTTCTAAACCCAATTGATTAGGGTTATACAAATCTTGTTTGAAACAAAAGGCTACTTAATTAGCCAACCCCCTATGATTAATTAATAATTTAATTAGAGTGGGGAATTGACTTAGTTACCTAATGAATAACTACACATTTTTACACCCAACAAAATGATGTGTTTTTGTTGTAAGATGAAAGAAAGATATTTTGATTGTGTTCAACACGGTTGTGGCTTAAATGGAAATATAATAATAGGGTATTTCCAATTGAAATATTTACTCGTCTATATTATATTCATTTTGGTTTTTAATAATAATACAAAATTCATTCATTCATTCATATTCATATTCATATTCATATTCATGATAATAGAACAACTAAATGAACAGTTGTTGTTATATATTATATATTATTATTATTAATGTACTTTTGATATTATAATATAATATATGTACGGTTCTGTTCAGTATTGGTACAAGAAGGTAAAAACCGGTATCAGCCTGTCATAGAAAACGCCAAAAGTCGGTACCGAATTCATATTCATATATATGATAATAGAACAACTGAATGAACAGTTGTTGTTATATATTATATATTATTATTATTATTATTATTATTATTATTATTAATGTACTTTTGATATTATAATATAATATATGTACGGTTCTATTCAGTATTGGTACAAGAAGGTAAAAACCGGTATCAGCCTGTCATAGAAAACGCCAAAAGTCGGTACCGAATTGATATTGAAAACCTTTTAGTTCGGGAATTTCGGCACTGCTACCTGGTACCATTTGCTCATCCTTGATCACGGGTGCCGTAGATTTTCTTCAACTTTTAATGATTTTTTTTTTAGTTTCAAGGGTAGGGATGAGCTCGGTGCTAACGATACCAAATCGATACTGGTACCGAAAATACCAGTTACGGTACCGGTATATGAAGGTGAAAATCGGTACCAGGAACGCTAAAAGTCGGTACCGAATTGGTACTTAACATCTTTCGGTTCGGGAAATTCGGTACCGGTACCCAGTATCGTTTGCTTATCTTTGCCCACGGATTTCATACGAACAACATCATTACCATACAACTTATTTATTTATTTTCTTTCGGTTATCTTTTAGTGTTTTTTCTACATTTTCTTTTTATCTTGTCAACGGTTACGTGCGTAACGCGCTCGTAGTGATTTCAACACACATGTAAACATAGACTAAATAATAAAAGAAGTTCGCCGCAGCACGGCGACGGTGATAAACCTAGTTGTTATAGTAACCTATTTTGTAATATCTAACCTATGTTATTTCTATACTTTTGCAAAGTCTTTGATTATGGATTTATGAAAACCTTATCATAGTAAACACTATTAATGAGGCGTGTAGTGTTAAAAAGGCATTACCCTACTAGGATGACCCATGTCCCCGAAATACCCAAGTTATAAACACACTTTGGTTTTAAGTAACTAAGTAATTTACCATTCCCTTGTGATTTAGAACTTTTTATGTTGTTCTAGCAACATAAATTAACAAACCGAACGAATTACTCTTAATGCTACTCAATTTAAAGCAAACCCTAACTAACTTCTAAACCCTTTTAATCAGGTTCTTCCCAAATAATTACTAACCCTTGAACCTACTAAATTTCAAGCCCTGGACTAACGATCGATATATAGCCTAAAGATAGATAAAACAAATCTAACATGCATAACCTCATAGAAAGATCTAGATCACCTGCACAAACTCATTCAAAGATCAATACACAACATATAGATTAACATAATCACAAGTTCATCAACAAACACTTACTAAAAACACAACTTTCACAAATAAAATCATCTTACTGAGACGGTGTTCCAATTACCTGAAAGTATATTATACCCCAAGTAATCTTTATCTCTTCAGGATCACGAACCAAAAAGGATTTCTCGATTGCATTATCCGAACCAATTGCGACGATGTCCTAAATACCCAATGTACCCAATTGCACTACCCGAAGGTGCCCCCTACACCCTGATAACTCATAGGGTCTAAACTCTAGGGTATTACGAAGAGTCGTGGGAGTTCAACAAATTATCGAGTTGCTGTTTTGTGTGCTTAACAATTTATGGCCCAACATTACCAGCCTTAGTGTTACAGTCCACTTCAAAGGCTTCGATGAAACTCCATAATCCACCATCACCGCCATCACATCATCATCCCCATCAGGTTCCCTAGTTAACCAGCTCTATAACCCACTGAACCAACAAATTAGGACGGAATGTGGTTGCCGGAAATGGGGTTGCGCCTTTGAATGCACATGTGGATATTCAATATTCGTTTAATATGTTTTGTTATAGTAGTTACTATGAATATCATTTATTTATTTATTGTGGTCATGCATGATAAATTCAAATCCAACAATCATTGTTAAGGCTATAAGGGTCTGCTTGGTATGAGGTAATGGAATGGATAAAGAAATGGAATGGACGAAGTAATGCAATAGACAAAGTAACGAAATGGATCATAACCAATTCATGGTCTTATTTGATTATCATGTAGGAATAGAATGAATCATTACTTTCATTTGTTTGGTAGGCAGGAAAAGATGAATGAATAAAAATGGCAGTGGGTGGTGGTGGTCGTAGTGGGTGGCGGTGGTGGTAGTAGTGGCTGATGGTGGTGGTGGATTGCGATGGTGGGTGGTGGCAGTGGTAAGAAGTGACGATGGTGGAGGTGGGGGCGGCGACAGGTGGCAACAGTGGTTAGTGGCGTCGGCGATGGGGGGTGTGGTGACCGGTGGTAGCAAAAGTGGTTGGCAACGATGGCGGCGGCGGGTGGTTGCAGCAGCGACGGTGGTGGCGGGTGGTGGTGATGAAAGGTGAAATAGGGAATGGAATAAGAAAAAAAAACAAGGGGGTTGATGGAATGAGTTTGAGGTTTTAATGGGTGATTCCATTACTTTGACTAACTAAACACGTTTTTTATTTACTTGCAATAGTTCATTCCATTTGGCTTGTTCATAACCCAACCCGATCGGACCTTTGATCATACTCGGTTAGTTTACAAACTGAATCGAATTGAACAGGGCGTTTTTGCAACCGATCCAAATTCAAACAAGCGTCTTTCTATCTAAGCATTTTTCGAGCGAACGTCAAGTGAGTATCAAGCGCCACAAAACAAAAAAGGAAAGTGCTGATGTGGACTTTATTTTTTCAAAAGTGACGATGTGGACTTTTTTAGTAAAGTGCAGTGCGCGTCCATATAGCAAGAACAAATGTAACAAATAACAAGGAATAAAAAACACGAAATTAATTTCTATCGAGATCAATTGTGCGGGAAGATGAACCGTCGACCGATTAAAGCCGACCTTTGTTCTATCGGAAGTTCGTAATCGAATGACCCGATTGAAGCAAAACCTTAGTTAGTGGTGATGGAAAAAATCGAATAATGATGGTTGATGGGGGTTATGATTAAGATTCGGTACTTCTAAATAAAATGGTTGGTTGAGACTTGAGTATCGATCGACGCTTCACATTTTAGTATTTGACATTTTGATTAATTAGTCAAATGGACATTGAAGTATTAGATAATGGACTATTGGTATTAGATTTCAATTCTAATTACTTAAGTGAACTCTATTTGGATCTTGGACCAAACATTATTAATGTGGGTCTCTAGTCATTATATATATACATATAAAAAATAAATCTTGCAAAACCGAACTCAATGGACCTTTGCTCATGCTCGCTTCGTTTACAAACCGAACTGATATAAACCAAACGCCTTTTTCAATCGAGCTGAGTTGAACGAGCACATTCCGAACATTTTTTGAGCAAGCATCGAATGAGTGTCGAGCAATTTGAACAACCCTACATTCTATTCCGCCTCACAATCCTGCATACCAAACGTTAGCTAGGGCTGGCAATTACACTAATACACGACACGAACCTACACGAAGTTAATAGGTATCGTGTGTGGCCTTAACAGGTATCGTGTACCAAACAGGTAGACACGAGATTACCTGTTAATTTTCGTGTATAAACAGGTTAAATACTTGTTTACCTGTTAATACCCGTTAGTACACGATAAGAAATTAAATTAAATAAAACTCATCAGCCATGTGCGTGTGGGTTCCTTAATTCCTTTCTATTTTCATTCCTCATTCGATTAAAAAAAACCCTAAACTCCCTCTATAACTCTCAGATAGCATGTCGTGTTCGTGTTTTTGTTCATGTTAACAGGTATTAATAGGTAATTTTCGCGTATAATAGTCGAACAGTCGTGTTAACAGGTATTAACAGGTAATTTTCGTGTATATCGTGTCGTGTTTGAAAAAATGGACACGATAAGTTATCGTGTCGTGTTCGTGTATGGGATTTCGTGTATCGTGTTTTATCGTGTCGTGTCTTATCGTGTACGGGTATACACGATATGCCAGCCCTAACGTTAGCTAACAGTATTATCTTCGTTACTATATCAGTTGTTTATAGTTTATTTAATAATAATAATAATATGCGAGTTTTATTAATAACTCTCACTATGTTCATACTTTATACTAATTAAGTCCTTAAAATTCTTATGACTTATAAGGTTATAGGGTGTGGTCATGATCCTCCACGTTAGTGTCACGTCACTCACCTCTAATCCACAATCCAAAATCACTACCTTAAGGGTGTGGTCATGACCCAAACCACTGTCCTCTTATTTATTTTAATTTATGTTTGTCTAAAGAAAAAGGAAATGATTACTAGAAAAATGGAAAGGATGACCATGGTTTAATCCATGCAAACCATGGTGGATTAGGGAAAGCGATGGTATAGCCTTCCATTCATGTTACTACGTGACGAATCATGTCCCAACCATTACCCCACACCCTTTAGCCTAATTGACAAACATGTTACATGGCTAATTAAGGATGCCAATTTTCCTTTGGTTATGTGAATATGGCTCACTGTAATAGCGGTATAGTTTTATAATTTAAATACCCTTAATATGTAACATTTTTAGGTATGGGGGTTATACCTTATACTTTGGGAGTTTTAAAAAAGAACTTGACTTTTTTACTTTTAATCTAAAGGTTTTTACTTTGTGCAATTTTAACCTCACATAATTTGTTTTTTTTTTATTTTAACCCAAAACTTTTTATTATTTGTAATTTAACCTCACAACTTTTTACTTTCAACTTTTGTCTCCTATACTTTCATCTTTCACAAATTTTCGTATTACGTTTCGTTCTAAATTTTTCGGGTTAATACGACCCAACGTACATGTGTGGTTCAACGTTTTTATGTTTCTTTCAAAATGTTACAAGTTAACACGACGCAACGTACATGTGTGGTTCAACGTTTTCACGTTTATTTTTTCATGTTTAACAAGTTCGTTACAACGCGCAACTCCTAGGTCAAGTCAATGTTCGTGTTCGCTGGTCGTGGTGTAATATTGGTACTATTTGGCATGGTTTTACGCCTTGTGGTAACGCGCAGATGCTTAATTCTAGTTTAATAAAATTTGAACAATTCGCTGGTACCCGATGACAATTAAAAAATCTTTTATTAAAAATACATATTAATCTTTAAATAAAAAAGTCATAATCTTTGCTAATGTCAACTAGGGTATTTGGCCGCGCGTTGGAACGGTATGTTACCGTGGACATTCAATGGATATCGGTTTGGTTTGTTACAGTACCGCTATTGTAACACTTGTTCCCATAATTACCGAATATCTTAGAATATTTGAACGTTTAGGTCCCATTTTTTTATTTTGACATAGAACTTACAAGCCTGGGTTAACTTACAACCCCAACAAACTGACTAAATAAATTAGGGTTAATGGATTTAAACACCCTCAACTATTGCCATTTGGCCGATGGCACTCTCAACTTTGACTATGGCTCACACCACTCCCAACTTAACACTTAGGTTGTTGTGTCACCCCGTCGTGAAATAAACACTAACTGGGTTAGTTCTTTTTGCTGACGTGGCACGCTGATGGATCCAAATTTGCTGACGTGGCCAATATTTTTCAACTTACATTTTCATCCCCAAAAATTTCCCTCCCTACACAATCCAAAAATTTGAACTCCCGCCAAAAAAAAAAATTAAAAAACAAACATTACATCTCACAAATTTGCAACCCAATCTCACAAACTACCTCGCAACCCAATCTCATAAACTCTGAAAAATTTATGTACATGGTGTTGAACTTCGGTTCGGATTCAACCGTCATCTTCTCCGGCGAGATCCGTACATAGTTCAACCGTCATCTTCTCCCTCAAACTTAATTGCAGTCAAAGACTGATCGGCGGTGATGAACGAGGGTTCGGATTCGAAGGTTTCAACATCAATTAACAATCTACCTACTGCTTCAAGCGACCCGAGGCACCGCGGCAGCGGCCATGACCATTACGAAGACACCAATGTTGATAACATCGGGGGTACAAAAATGTTGGCAACAATGCGGTAGAGGTGGTCTAGCTGCACGACGGCGATCTGGGCCGAGATAGAAGTTACGATTTACTGGAACGGTGAGGGCGGCCTACTCTATTCGTGATTCTCCTCCGGTGCCGGCACATGTGAGGTGATTTCCGCGCTTTGGGTGTTGTTGAAAACTGTTCGAACAGTTTGTTACAGATCTGCACTCGTTACGAATCAAGTGTTCACGTATCGGCATATTAGTTTGTCGAATTTGATTCGTAAATCTGAATAAGTGTTGTTCCAACAAAAATATTTTTTACAAAGCCAACAACTTCTACGAACCTAGAACATCGTTTAAGAACCCAGGTTGTTCATATGAATCTGATGTGATTTTGGACAAACAAAGATATTATTGGATTCGTGCGTGTTCATAAGGAACGATGTTTGACAATTTGTAAAGTTTGAAAGTTGGATTGTATTTGAGAATCAAAGAAATTGTTATAAATTCTTTTGGGGGAAATTAATAGAAATTGAAGTTTAATGCTGAGTAAAACTACTTACTTAGGGGAAATGTGATTTCATCAGCATGACACGTCAGCAAATTTGGATCCATCAGCGTTCCACGTCAGCAAATATTGGCCATGTCAGCAAAAAGAACTAACCCAGTTAGTGTTTATTTAACGACGGGGTGACACAGCAACCCAAGTGTTAAGTTGGGAGTGGTGTGAGCCAAAATTAAAGTTGAGAGTGCCAGCGGCCAAATGGCAATAGTTGGGGGTGTTTAAATCCATTAACCCAATAAATTATTACTCATACACCACAGGCCAAACACATTAAAAGTTTTAGACTCGAGAAACTTTGTCACGCATGATCACGCTTAATCTTTTTTTGATAAGATATCCCCAAGGAAGTGGCGGTTTAAGAGTATTCGGTTCATCGAGTGGCTTAATCATCTGTCTGGTGCTAGCCCTGTTCAACCTATCATAAACACCAAAAGTGATTAGTGTTTATATTACATTTGCGTTAATGGGTCGAAAATGACAAGAAAACAGTTATGAACGCCTGGGAGTTCGTCGGCTGTCGCGACGGACTCTACTTTACTAGTAGCATGTCACGACGATCCTCGCGTGTCGCGACGAAGATTCGCTCCTTCGCCGCGTGTCGCGGGGGAACCTTTTCACATAAAATTTCCTGCAGAATTCATATTTGTACTTAGTGAAATTGTGTCGTTCTTCATCTTATTATTATTCCAACTCGATCCAACCTCAAGCTGGCCACTTAGGACTTTTCCCCACATTTTAAGTCCGAAATTCATAATTCAAACATGAGTTATTTAGTTTTCAAACCATTCATTCGGTTGAGCATTTAACTCAACTCAGGTCAATTGAATCGTTGAGAGATATTGAACGTACTAGCTCAAATCTCTGTTTTTTCCTTACAATTCTCTCCACCTGGGATCATATTCGGCTAACTAAATTGTTGTTTATCCAAGAACAATTTAGTTGTGCATTTAACATCGGTTCCGTGTTTTTAACCATTAAAGGGTAGTTGGGTCACCAACTCTAATTTTTTTCCAACTTGATCGATCCACTTTAACTTCATACAACCTGCTAACACAGCAAAACTCGACACTTGCAACTATGAAGATTCTTAGTAAGATTCTAACCACACACTTTGTCATAAATTAACTCCCTTGATTAACAATTCATTTACTAAACCGTAACGGGTTAGAATCCAACAGTCACTTCATCGTATCATTTTACTTTTGACCTTATTTCCTTATTACATGGTACACTTATATTAGTATCACACTATTAGGAGGTTATAAATTCCATTATCATTTAGTTAGTGATGTGATATGTACAGTTTTGACTCGATACAAAATTATCAAACATTTTGATGTCAACCACTATATTATTGACAAAACATTGGCATAAACCACATCAAACTATTTCATAAAGATCTATAAAAATAACCTAAGATCATTTATATTTTTAAACCACTGCTGACCTAAAATCGTGTCAAAACTAAATGGTTAAGACCTCGAAACAATTTCTGTAACAGTCTGACCTACTAATGGCAGCAAACAAAAAACGGTGTTGCGAACTTGTTATGACCTCTTAACCATCCACGTTTTGACTTAAAACCTTTACTAGAACCTAAACAATTGTGTTAAGAATATTGGTACAAAGTTTAATACGGATACGAATCTGTTTAATACCCAAAATAACCCTCGACACATAACTATGCATTGTGGACAACAACATAATCTACAAACCAAACTAATCACAACAAGACTTGTAACAATATATGTACAAAGAATTGTACTAGAACATAACCATATAAAATAGTTAAGTCCCATATTCGAGGTATGGATGACTTACCTCGCAGCTCGTCCCTGTAGCTCTTAAACTCTTTAACCATCTCTTCAAGTTTCATATGCCATTCTTGTCCATTTTCATCAAAAGTCATGTGACATTAACCATCTTGTATTCAAACGGATCAATCACATTTATCAACATTTATAATAACCCAGTTGCGTACAAACTTGTTTAGGCTCATATAAGTATCTATCATGCTCAATATACAAAGATGGATATCACATACTACATATTATGACCCGTTACATCTTTTCTTACTTTGTATACATATATAGCCATTCAAAAATTGTTTTACTTCATTGTGGCATTTATCAAACACTTGGTGTGCATACCACATCATACATGGTTATTTTGTTCACTAGTCATCTAGCAAATAACCAATTTATGAACTTATCACTTGTACTCATTCTAACCACCGGTTTTGGCTATCTTTGTAATCAACTTGCAAATCAACTTAACAAATAAGCATTGTGCATAACACATAGGGTTTAATTCTCATGCAATCTATGCTAATAACATAGAGTTACAATCATTCTAGTAACATCAAACTACTAATGAAAACCAAAATCATCATCTATTGACATTAAGCAGATTTCAAGTATGATACTCATCACTACTCTATTAAAGATGTCCAAGATAGCACATATAATCATTCAATTTCATGGATTTAACTTAATTTAGTCAAAACCCACTTCAACATTCATGGGGTTTTCAATTTAGAACAACCATATATGAATTTTTCTACACATATAACATCCATATCATGGTTCTAAACTAGTTTCACACTTCCAATTTCGCCACACCATAAACAATACCCAATTCAAGATCACCACATTTAAGTTCTTCTTCATAGAAAATCCTTCAAAATGTGGAATTACAACATACCTTGGGTTTGTTAGGGCTAGATCAAGATCACCACATTTAAGTTCTTCTTCATAGAAAATCCTTCAAAATGTGGAATTACAACATACCTTGGGTTTGTTAGGGCTAGATAATTCAAATTCTTCAAACATGCAAGGATTACATACTCTAATCCATTATGAATTTGTGATTAGAAGGAACCCTCTCTTCTCCTTCTCTCAAAATCGAAGGTATGTATAGACATACATTGAGATTTTATTTTTCTCCCGTATAATGTCCTATTTTATTCCTTTTATTTTCCTTAGTTATTTAGTTTGGTCATAACCTTCTTGTTTCCACTAATAAATAAGGGATTTTAAACTAGGTTAATATTCCTAGTTGCATACTTCATGTTATATACCAAATGAACATTTATTCAAATTATTAAATTCGGGATGTTACAACCCGATTTGATTTAAGTCTAGACAGCCCGACCCTTTTATAACTTTATCTTCTGTAAAGCATGTATTTACTTTCATTAGCTTTAGATTTATTTATTTAAATTCTAATGCTTACATGGTTGATCTTAACTACTATCTGTGTTTTACCCGCACATCCCTAGTTAACTTAGTTTAATTACCAAGTTTGTTTTTTTGGGATGTTACAGGTATAATATATGCACTTGGTATAGAATTCAACACGTGTTTTATATCAACTGAAATGAACACCGGTACCTGCACCGATATTGTACAATGGTATCAATCAGTTTAGATCGTTACTACACTGGTATCGATATTCATTTATCGCCGCAGACATAGTTGTATAAGTGAAAAATTATCGAAACCGAAAACCATAGAAATGAATACAGATATCAATACAATTATTGTTCGGTATCATGGTGTCGCTTTATCGAAAATGAAACAACAAAAAATATTTTCAATAAAATTTATATCGGAAGGTTGGAAAAATGAACGTATGTAAGTTACTCGAAAAAAAATCAAATTAAATGATAAACAAAATATTATTAAAAATCTTAAAAAATAAAATAAAAGAGTATTCGTCAAGCTTTCTAATAATGTGTATATACTGTATGTTATACAAGAGATGCTAGCTAGTGAAAGTGTGAAACTGACCACCCTCATATTGTCGAGGTACTAGAGCTATTAACAACATGGTTGTCGGTTGACTTGTTAATTTTAGGGTAAATTACATTTTTCGTCCTTTATGTTTGTAGCGGGTTGCAATGGATAGCCTTTAACTTCAATAATTACAGTCACAATCCTTTATTTGGAAAACGCATTACACCTTTCGTCCTTTAGCACTAACCAAGTTAAAATTTTCAGTTATGTCTATCCACTTAAGGGTATTCTGGTCATTTCATGTTTTTATTTAATATCTTCCATAATAAATAAACACCATCTTTCCCAATTCCCACAACACTAACCCTAGAATCTCTCCTCTTCATCTCTCCAACCAACCTCTACCCCTAATTTTTTCGCAACCGGACCATCACTAAGCCTACGATAAAGTTGTACATGATCAACGTTTGCAACATGTGATGCATATACTTGATTTTCATCCTTCTTCTTATTGTTATCAACATGTTCTGACACTGTAGATTCTAGTGTACAATAACTGAAACTAGGAACCCTAAAGGAGAAATTTGATGAAATTTGGTTCTTTTAGGGTGAAAAAAGCAAAAAGATTGGTGGGTTTGTGTGGAATGTAAAGAAAATTGATTAGAAGATGGGAAAAATCTGACATTTGAGAGTTTATATGGTGAAGAACATAGGCGGAGAAGATGAGTTGCAGGTCGCACCTGACTTTAGTGTTCCTATGAGTTTTCCGGCGTAGGATCCGTTTGTGATGAGTTTGAATCTGAGTCAAATCGTTAACCGCTGAGTTGATGAACGAGCCAGGTGATCGGCGTTTTAGGTGGAGTTTGACTGACGATTTTGTTAGGGTTTATGAGTTCTCCGGCGATGTGAAGTCGCAATCTAGAGAAGATGAAGATGAATCGGAGTTGAAGTTGTGTGGGATTTCGATTCCGGTGAGGAGAGAAGAGGAATTAGCGTTTAAAGTAACATGAGATGGAAACCTGAAAACAAAGGTTATGAAGACGAGGAGAAAGTGAGTTGAGAGAGAAATGAGGGTTGTTCAGATAGTTAGAAAGAGAGAGAGTGAGTTGAGAGAGAAATGATGATTATTATTTTAATTGTTTTAATTTTTTAATCTTATTTGTTAAATTGTATTTTAAATGAATTAATAAAATTACCAACCTACCCTCATGTGCCTTGCACATGGCTGGATTTAACTGAAAATTATAACCTGGTTAGGGCAAAAGGACGTAGAGTGTAATGAATTTTCCAAATAAAGGACTATGACTGTAATTCTTGAAGTTAAAGATTATCCATTGCAACCTGCTACAAACATAAAGTACGAAAAATGTAATTTACCTTTAATTTTATAACTTTTTATGTGCATGGTATCATGTGATAAGTGATATGTCTATTGCTACGCATAATTTTCGCTATTCTACTAGTCGTCGATAGAAAAATCTAAGATGTCAAAATAAGTATTATTTTCAAATCGATATTTCATCGCTTTTGATTTTATGAACTTCGAAAATAATAAAAGGTGCTCTAGATATAACATAAAATGAAAGCAATGAAGATGGGACTAGATGATATAGTGTCCAGTGATGGACCCAAGATTTGTTTTCATGGAGATAAAACGGAGGCTTTGTCGACATTAGTGTCATCACTGGAAGTCTGGAATGGGTTACAAATTGACGGTGAAAAGAAAATGAAATGATTTAATATTTCAATATATGATTGGATTTGCTATTCAAAATTTTATTTTCGGCAGAATTGGATTTGCTATTTAAAAGGGGGTTGCGACGCAGCTTGTTGCCTGTTTACTTGCCATCCTTAGGGGGGAGGGGGTGGTCACTAGTGATAGAATTCTATCACTCACAAGCACCAATCAAGTTCCGCCATATTATCGACAATTTTTTCATCACTCACAACTTTTTTTAGTGGGGGTGGTCATCACTCATCACCACACCCAACAATTTCCCCCCAACCAACAAATACCCTCCCAAAACAAAACATTAACGCGTGATAAAGATAACGAAAATTTGATTTCGTTGAAGATTAACGCGTTGAACTTGTTGCCGGCGGTGGAGTATAATGCGCGGATGTTGATGGCCGTGATACTTTAACGCACCGCCCCGGGTGCTCTTAGGGGAGTGGGGGTGGTCACTAGTGATAGAATTCCATCACTCACAAGCATCTAATCAACTCCTGCCATATCATCAGCCACTATTCTATCACTCACAAGCATTTTGTAGTGGCGGTGGTCATCATTAGTGATGGAATTCCATCACTCACAATTTTTTTTAATTTTTATTTTAAAATTAGAAATTAACAATAAAACACTAAAATTATAAATTTCATTAAAATTAAAACATACTAGTTCAATTTAACATACTAGAAATCTTTTAGGCTACAATTTAAAAAAAAAAAATACTAAAAAAACTCTACTCCTCGTCCGACTCATGAAACACCAAACCTAAGGAACCTACTAGTTCGATTAAATCGTATCTCAACCGAAAGTGAGTTTCTTCATCACACAATTCTTGTTGGATATTTTGTGGAACTTGAACTTGTGTAGGAGGATCTGGCACCCAATCCGGAGATATTGCACGTCCGTCTTCTTTGATTATCATATTGTGCAATATGTTACATGCATATACTATGCTATGTATTGCTTTCTTGTTCATCGCACGAACCGTCGGTGTAGTATACCCCATCTACCCTTTAAAACACCAAAAGCCCTCTCAACATCTTTTCTTGCCGATTCTTGCAATTTTTTGAACACGATTTCTTTAGCCTCGACAGGAAATGAGGGAGCTTTCACAAAAACAGACCATGACGGGTAGATACCATCCACAAGAAAAAAGTCTCGTCTGTAATATCGTCCGTTAACATAGAATGGTGAGGAAGGTGCGGTACCATCCGTTATGGTTTGAAAAAACGGCGACGTGTGCAACACATTGATGTCGTTGTTTGAACCTGGAACACCGAAATATGAATGCCAAATCCATAAATCATTCGACGCCACCGCTTCTAGTATGATGGTTGGTCTTTTGATGTCACCCCTAACATACTCCCCTCCCAACTCTCTTGGACAATTTTTTCACTCGATATGTGTACAATCGATGCTACCGATGTCACACCCCGATCTCCACGTGTCACCGGTGGGCCCGGTGTGGGGTATCGTGACGTAGTTGGCGTCATTATAGACAAACAACACAATATAATAATGCACAGCGGAAGCAGAAATAGATTCATTTCAACTTTAATTAAAATGTAATAATAAATATCACAAGTAGTTGAAACGGATCCACAGGCGGATCAAATAAAATAAGATAGATTGTTCAACAGTTTATTGTCGTCCGAGCTTGCGAGACTATTGTGGACGCTCTTTATGTGACAACTGGCACAAAACCGGTAACTTCCGTACACTTTAATTATTATTTAATGACTGCAATTATGTGCTTAAATATCAGCATTGACTGATTTGATGTTAAGCAAGTGAATTCATGCACGTTGTATACTATAGAATACTGCTTTATGCATAAACGAGAGTGTTGCGTCAAAAATACTAAGTAAACTCACCGGTAAGACACAATGTGTCAACAGAACTGCAGAAAGCAGTCAGACATTAGAATTAAGGCCTAGTGTAGGTCCAACGACTAGAATACATTAAAACCCAAGAGTACGTATAAGGGTTTAGTTTATAGTCATTGCGAGAGCTAAAATACGCACTAAGAAGCACCCGAAACGCACTTTAAGTGCAGAATTTGTAAAATTCAGCAATAATTTAGCATTTAAACATATGAATATTATGCAGAAATGTCATTTTATTATCCATAATATTTCTGTAAGTGTTGGGAATTGAAAGGGTACAAGAAAGGTACTTAAAAGACACTAAAAAGTGTAATCTAGCACTTTAACGAACCGGTATTTAACCGAACAACCGGACATTACCCGGAACATAAAAAAATATCACTAGAATATTATTTTAATATTTCTAAACTAGTTATGGTCCCCGAACACCATAACACCCCTTATAATAGTATTATTTACATATGAAAGCCAACTTGTACATATAATAGAGTTGGAAATTACACTTTGCCCCCCCCCCCCATATTGATTCACGGTCACAAGGGGTGGACCCACTTTTGATATGTGAAATCTTACTAAATCACCCAATATCTTACCAATATATTCACTTGATTTTCTTGGATTTGTTTTGATTATATTAGGATATTGTAAGATCTTGCAAGTTACACATTACCCCCCCCCATATGCAATTAATCGGCCAAAGCCATGGCCCCACAAGATTTACATAATCTTTCTATATCCCATTAGATATCATTTGGATTTACTTTGATTTTATTTAGATATTAAAAGATCACACAAGATATGGTAGATCTTGCAAGTGTATTATAAGTAGAACCATCACCATTTCACCTCACAACACCTCCTCCTCCCTTCTTCCTCCTTTGTTTTCGGCTCACAACCACCCAACATACACCACCCATTTTCATTCAACTTCCAAGCATTTCAAGGCTTACATAAGGTGCTAGAAGGTCACTAGCGAGGCTCGGTGCTCACGGAACTTGAAGAACCTTCTTCATTTGCTTTTATCCACCCAATTTTCGATTAGTTTCTTCCCTAGCCTTGAGCTAGTTGTAAGTGCTTCTAAACACCTTCTTGGTCTTGTCTAAGATGGTTAATAAGAGATTTGTCGGTTGAAAATCATAAGAATGTAAAAACAAGATTAAAAGTCTACTAAAAATGATAAACTTGGTGGTTAATAAGTAAATATTAGTATAAAACTTGTAAGACTTGTTGTGTTGTGATTATTTAGTGCCGATCTATGTTAGTAAGTAACTCGTATCATCATCTAACCCGGATTAGTCATGTCCATGAAACATGACATAAAGTATGTTTAAGTAAGTAAAGGGTTAAATGATGAACACTACTACTTACTAAGCATGAACTTGTGTAAAATAAATCTTTCCTATGAAATAGTGTTGTAAACTAGTAGATCTACAGATCTACAAGTGGTATTTTCAAAGGACCAAGCATCAAAAGAAATCACATGTTCTAAACCGGATCTTACACAAACAAAAGTGATTTTTGTGAACAAACAAGTGTATGGACACTTGTGTAACAAAAGTTTTAACAAAGAAATAATTTTCATAAAAACCGACTAGAAGTTGTGAAACTTTATATTCTTTAAAAATAAGGTTTTTAAGAAACTAAACTTATTTTTACAGATAACAAGACTTACTAAATGTGCTAGTAAGTTACTACACAATTTTAGTAAATAACCAAGTTCATGAAATGGAGAAATTAGTGATATTTGTGGATGATTATTGTTGATAAGTGTTGTTGATGATTGTTGACGATTTAAAAGAAAATAAACACATGTTTTGAAAACATGGGAAACCTCTATTTTTAGGGGAAACTCTGCCAAAATTTTTATAAATTTTGACACTTAGAAAAATATAAGTTTTTGAGAAACTTATTCCCTAAAAATGTATTTAAGAGTATTACCAAGGTTTCCCTAATTTTTGGTGATAAGAAATGAGGATTTCTTCAAGAATAAAAATGGATATAAGTATGTATATTTTTGAGAGAAAAATATATATTATTTTATCACCAACTTCTGTGCTAAGTGTATATAGTATGTGTTATACGTGCTAGCGTATTAAGACGTAAAAATACACTAAATACTCATGAGGAGTATAAACATGAAAATACACATACAATATACAAGACACATAATTCGGGTGCAAAGTGCAAAACACGAGATACTTATATTAATTTGCGAAAAATAATATAAGTAAGATACTTAGTTAAAAATATGAAATATTTTTAACACAACGATACGAATACAAAAGTGAGTGACCGAACTTGTACGACGCGAGTCTAGTGACTAACGTTAAGAAAACACGTATAGGTTACGACGTTAAATAAGCAAACCGGTGAAGTTTACGACGCACAGGAACGCAAAGTTGTGAGTTCATGCTCCCCCTTTTCTCTTAACTGTTTTCAGTTTTATAACTTCGGGGGTGAAATACATGTTACAGATATTTTTATGTTTAACAAATGGTATGATAATAAAAAGCACACTTGGTGAGAACGAGTACCAAGTGTGTAGCGATATAAGAATACAAGAAGCGCACTTGGTGAGAACGAGTACCAAGTGTGTTGTGAAATAAGAAAACGAGAAGCGCACTTGGTGAGAACGAGTACCAAGTGTGTTGTGAAATAGGAATATGAGAAGCGCGCTTGGTGAGAAACGAGTACCAAGTAGGATGCGCTATGAAAAATGATGCGAGGAATCGTGTCACGAATAGGGTACAGAAGCACCATTAATCAACATATACCTAGACCGCAGAACAAAAGGTTAGATCTAACGGGTGCCGGGCAGCCACACTCTCGATGAGGGCGAGTATCGAGTAGTGCTTTTGTGTCTCAGAATATACCAATTAAATGCCTAAGGTTTGGTGACTTCCTATGTCGTGTCACATGTTAATGGCTTTGCAACCCATTAACAATCCTGATACTTACAGGAATACCTAATTTACATAAAAACTCATACCATTCTAAAACTTGATGAATACTTGAGTACGTGGGGTACTCAAGAAAAGCATGGATTATACTTGAGTACGTGGGGTACTCTAGAAGAATTTGAATCATACATGAGTATGTGGTGTACACATGAAACTGGATTTTATGAAAACTCGATTTATTCACAAAATATGTTTTCATACAAAGTATACAAAAGTGCAAAACAAAACGGCATGAATTCACACCAACATTATGTTGACGTTTTTCCAAAACTCACATGTATTTCAGGTAACTAGGATGGATGTGCGCGTGGTCTCACTTATGCTCGTGGATGTCGCTTGTGTTTGTCTTTAAATAAAGTGTAAACCTTTTAAGACAATGTTTTATGTTAACTCGCGATGTAAACGCTAACTTATGATTTCAAATTATGGTATTTGAAGTTATTTTCATGAGCATGTAGTATGTTTACCTTTCGTATGCAATGAGAACCTTTCATGATCACACCTCGTGCTTCCGCCGCAGAAAGGGGTGTGACAGATTGGTATCAGAGCTGCGATTGTAGTGAACCAGGATTCCTTCTCGAGTCTAGTCTACAATCTCTAGGATCCTATCACGAAAACAATTTTTCAAAAAGTTTTCATTGCATAAAACGTCCCGCGACATCCACTGCCTGAAACTATTTGCATGAGTCTAGAAAAGACGCTACGTGACCTAGGGTGCACTGGGGTAGCACTTGTCTATGATTAAGGATTACTTGCAAATATGTGTGATAATTAGCATATACATGTACTAGATGTAGAATACCCCTAGTATACATGACTTTGCCTGAAAACAATGACTTAACTGAAGGAAGAAATACGAGGATGAAACGAACTGTGCGGACTGTGCAAGGAGTTACGTAATTATGGATGCATACATAATTATGGAATTCAGTGCACAGAAACCACAGCAAGTCTTATCACGTATAGATTCCCTCAGTACAAGAAAATGGTCAAACGTGAGCACCCTTCCCCCAGCCTAATAAATACTCGGTGGAGTAATAATTTAGGGTATAAAGACAAGAACCGCCAACATTTATCTATTTATACATGCTTGCTGCTGTATGAATTGATTTAAATAGCGGATTGTTTGATGTCACTTATGTGGGTATATGTCATACTACCACTGTCTAGTAAGACGATATCAAACAAATGTCTAAACCCTATTGGGTCGTGTTCTGTCAGAACATGGCACCCAGAAGAGCTGTGAACGCTCGTGATCAACCTCCTCCTCCCCCACTTCCAAGAACTGCTAAAGAGCTAAACGCCCTACTGGAGGAAAGAATCTCCGCAGCTATCGCCCAGTACGAGGCGAACCGTACTTAACAAATTGGAGGACCAAGCAATGCAAGACGTAATGGGAATGGAGATTCATCTGGAGGAGACGCAGCTCAGGGCTGCACTTTCAAGCAGTTTCTCGACTGCAAACCGCTGAACTTCGACGGCACTGGAGGTGCAGTGGCGTTCGTACTCTGGACAGAAAAGACCGAGACGCATGCTGAGTCGTCTGGTGACAAAAAAAGGAATGCACGCGAGGACCCTAACATGGTCACCGGTACGTTTCTCGTTAACAATCACTTTGCATCCATATTATTCGACACTGGAGCCGATTATAGTTTCATGTCCGTGGAATTTAAACGTACGCTTGGAATAGAATCTAGCAGATTAGAAATTCCTTATTCCATAGAACTAGCCAATGGTAAACTTGTTGAATCGGGCGAAGTTGTTAGAGGCTGCACACTAGAACTTGGTGAGCGAAAATTTAGCATCGACCTCTTACCTATCCAATTTGGTAGCTTCGGTGTAGTAGTCGGCATGGATTGGTTATCCAAGAACAAAGCTGAAGTCATTTGTCATGAGAAAATCATTCGCATCCCTTTGGCGAATGATGAAACCCTCATCGTACATGGAGAAAGACGAGACGCGCCTCTGCGAATCATCAGCTGCATGAAAGCACAGAAGTGCTTAAGGAAAGGATGTGTCGCTTTCCTAGCACATGCTGTAGATAAAAATGCTGAGGAGCCGAAACTCGAAGATATTCCTGTGGTGAAGGAATTCCCGGATGTTTTTCCCGAAGACCTGCCAGGACTACCTCCGCAACGACAAGTCGAATTCGTATAGACTTGGTTCCAGGAGCTGCACCTGTAGCCAAGGCACCCTATCGACTTGCACCATCCGAGATGCAAGAATTGTCTACACAACTTCAGGAGTTATTAGATAAAGGATTCATAAGGCCAAGCTTCTCGCCCCGGGGAGCTCCAGTATTGTTCGTGAAGAAGAAGGATGGAACTCTGCGAATGTGCATCGATTACAGAGAACTGAACAAACTCACTATCAAGAATCGGTACCCACTACCGAGGATTGATGACTTATTTGATCAGTTACAAGGATCAAGCTACTATTCCAAGATCGACCTTCGATCTGGATATCATCAGTTAAGGATACAAGAAGAAAGCGTACCAAAGACTGCATTCAGAACACGCTATGGACATTACGAGTTTCTTGTGATGCCATTCGGGCTGACGAATGCACCAGCGGTCTTTATGGATCTGATGAACCACGTATAATTTCATGATTGTATTTATCGACGATATCCTGATCTACTCTCGGACGAAAGAAGAGCATGAGCAACACCTCAGGACCATTCTAGAGCTACTGAAGAAAGAGAAACTATTCGCAAAGTTCTCAAAGTGCGAATTCTGGATTCGCGAAGTACAATTTCTTGGTCACGTGGTGAATGAGAAGGGCATTCATGTAGACCCGTCCAAGATTGAAGCCATAAAGAATTGGGAAGCTCCCAAAACCCCGACTGAAGTTCGGCAATTTTTGGGCTTAGCGGGCTACTATAGGCGATTCATCGAGAATTTCTCGAAAATAGCTCAGCCGCTAACTGCTCTTACGCAGAAAGACAAGAAGTATGACTGGGGTGTTAAACAAGAGGAAGCTTTTCAGCTACTCAAAAGCAAGCTATGCGATGCACCAATATTGTCACTACCCGAAGGCACGGAAGACTTCGTGGTATACTGCGACGCTTCGCGACAAGGACTAGGTTGCGTGCTCATGCAACGCCAAAAGGTCATCGCTTACGCTTCAAGGCAATTGAAGGTACACGAAAGAAATTATACCACTCACGACCTGGAACTGGGCGCAGTGGTATTCGCCTTGAAAATCTGGCGACACTATCTATATGGTACTCGATGTACAATCTTCACAGATCACAAAAGCCTGCAACACATATTTGATCAGAAGGAATTGAATATGCGCCAGCGTCGATGGGTCGAGCTGCTAAATGATTACGACTGTGAGATTAAGTACCACCCAGGAAAGGCAAACGTTGTAGCGGACGCGTTGAGCCGAAAGGAAAGAGTTAAGACCCTACGGTTTCGAGCATTGGAAATGACTATCCGATCGAACCTCACTTCACGTATTCGTGACGCACAACAAGAAGCCCTTAAGGTGGAAAACCGCAAAGCTGGATACCTCCGAGGTGCATTGAAGTACATGGCGCCAAATGAAGAGGGAGCCTTATACTTTAAAAAGGGCATTTGGGTTCCGCTCTATGGTGGCCTACGAGAAGTCATCCTTGATGAAACGCACAAGTCAAGATACTTGATCCACCTAGGGTCGGACAAGATGTATCAAGACTTAAAAGAATATTATTGGTGGCCAAGACTCAAAAGCGGCGTTGCTGTCTATGTAGGAAAGTGCCTGACCTGCGCTAAGGTTAAGGCTGAATACCAGAAACCGTCTGGCCTACTACAACAACCAGAGATCCCCATGTGGAAGTGGGAGAAAATCTCGATGGATTTCATAACAAAATTACCCAGGACCCCGAGAGGGCACGATATGATATGGGTAATAGTTGATCGATTGACGAAGTCTGCGCATTTCCTACCAATCCGAGAAAAGGATAGCACTGGAAAACTGGCAGAGATATATTTGAAGGAAATTGTGGCACGTCATGGAGTGCCGACCTCCATTATTTCAGACAGAGATGGACGCTTTGTCTCAAGAATCTGGCAATCATTTCAGGAAGCCTTTGGATCTCAGCTAGATCTAAGCACGGCATTCCATCCTCAGATAGACGGCCAGAGCGAACGGACTATACAAACATTGGAAGATATGTTTCGCGCATGTGTCATGGATCTAGGCGGCAGCTGGGATACTCACCTACCCTTGGTTGAGTTTTCCTACAATAACAGTTATCATACAAGCATAAAGGCCGCGCCGTTCGAAGCTCTGTATGGCCGCAAGTGCCGATCGCCCCTATGTTGGGCAGACGCCGGTGACAAGCGTATGGTTGGTCCTGAACTAGTACAAGAGACAACCGACAAGATTGCGCAGATCCGAGAGCGCATTAAGGCGGCTCGAGATCGACAGAAGAGTTACGCTGATCAAAAACGAAAACCCTTAGAATTCGAGGTGGGAGACAAGGTGTTGTTAAAAGTCTCGCCATGGAAGGGCGTAGCCAGATTCAGAAAGCGTGGGAAGCTGAATCCACGATACATCGGACCATTCAGAATCTTGGAGAGAATTGTTACCGTGGCGTACAAGTTGGAGTTACCGGAAGAACTTAATGGAGTACATGATACATTTCATGTGTCCAACCTAAAGAAGAGTCCAACACTAGAAAACGTGATCATCCCTGCGGATGAAGTGCATATTGATGACGCCCTACGATTTACAGAACAACCCGTCGAGGTTACTGACTGGAAAGTCAACAAGACCAGGAGGAGCAGTGTGAAACTTGTCAAAGTACGTTGGAACTCTAAGCATGGGCCCGAATACACATGGGAACGCGAAGACCAGTTCAAGGAAAAGTATCCCCACCTATTCAAAGAGACTCCTGCGAGGGTTAGTTCATCCTGAATTTCGGGACGAAATTCTTTTAACGGGGGGAGACTGTGACAACTGGCACAAAACCGGTAACTTCCGTACACTTTAATTATTATTTAATGACTGCAATTATGTGCTTAAATATCAGCATTGACTGATTTGATGTTAAGCAAGTGAATTCATGCACGTTGTATACTATAGAATACTGCTTTATGCATAAACGAGAGTGTTGCGTCAAAAATACTAAGTAAACTCACCGGTAAGACACAATGTGTCAACAGAACTGCAGAAAGCAGTCAGACATTAGAATTAAGGCCTAGTGTAGGTCCAACGACTAGAATACATTAAAACCCAAGAGTACGTATAAGGGTTTAGTTTATAGTCATTGCGAGAGCTAAAATACGCACTAAGAAGCACCCGAAACGCACTTTAAGTGCAGAATTTGTAAAATTCAGCAATAATTCAGCATTTAAACATATGAATATTATGCAGAAATGTCATTTTATTATCCATAATATTTCTGTAAGTGTTGGGAATTGAAAGGGTACAAGAAAGGTACTTAAAAGACACTAAAAAGTGTAATCTAGCACTTTAACGAACCGGTATTTAACCGAACAACCGGACATTACCCGGAACATAAAAAAATATCACTAGAAGTATTATTTTAATATTTCTAAACTAGTTATGGTCCCCGAACACCATAACACCCCTTATAATAGTATTATTTACATATGAAAGCCAACTTGTACATATAATAGAGTTGGAAATTACACTTTGCCCCCCCCCCATATTGATTCACGGTCACAAGGGGTGGACCCACTTTTGATATGTGAAATCTTACTAAATCACCCAATATCTTACCAATATATTCACTTGATTTTCTTGGATTTGTTTTGATTATATTAGGATATTGTAAGATCTTGCAAGTTACACATTACCCCCCCCCCCATATGCAATTAATCGGCCAAAGCCATGGCCCCACAAGATTTACATAATCTTTCTATATCCCATTAGATATCACTTGGATTTACTTTGATTTTATTTAGATATTAAAAGATCACACAAGATATGGTAGATCTTGCAAGTGTATTATAAGTAGAACCATCACCATTTCACCTCACAACACCTCCTCCTCCCTTCTTCCTCCTTTGTTTTCGGCTCACAACCACCCAACATACACCACCCATTTTCATTCAACTTCCAAGCATTTCAAGGCTTACATAAGGTGCTAGAAGGTCACTAGCGAGGCTCGGTGCTCACGGAACTTGAAGAACCTTCTTCATTTGCTTTTATCCACCCAATTTTCGATTAGTTTCTTCCCTAGCCTTGAGCTAGTTGTAAGTGCTTCTAAACACCTTCTTGGTCTTGTCTAAGATGGTTAATAAGAGATTTGTCGGTTGAAAATCATAAGAATGTAAAAACAAGATTAAAAGTCTACTAAAAATGATAAACTTGGTGGTTAATAAGTAAATATTAGTATAAAACTTGTAAGACTTGTTGTGTTGTGATTATTTAGTGCCGATCTATGTTAGTAAGTAACTCGTATCATCATCTAACCCGGATTAGTCATGTCCATGAAACATGACATAAAGTATGTTTAAGTAAGTAAAGGGTTAAATGATGAACACTACTACTTACTAAGCATGAACTTGTGTAAAATAAATCTTTCCTATGAAATAGTGTTGTAAACTAGTAGATCTACAGATCTACAAGTGGTATTTTCAAAGGACCAAGCATCAAAAGAAATCACATGTTCTAAACCGGATCTTACACAAACAAAAGTGATTTTTGTGAACAAACAAGTGTATGGACACTTGTGTAACAAAAGTTTTAACAAAGAAATAATTTTCATAAAAACCGACTAGAAGTTGTGAAACTTTATATTCTTTAAAAATAAGGTTTTTAAGAAACTAAACTTATTTTTACAGATAACAAGACTTACTAAATGTGCTAGTAAGTTACTACACAATTTTAGTAAATAACCAAGTTCATGAAATGGAGAAATTAGTGATATTTGTGGATGATTATTGTTGATAAGTGTTGTTGATGATTGTTGACGATTTAAAAGAAAATAAACACATGTTTTGAAAACATGGGAAACCTCTATTTTTAGGGGAAACTCTGCCAAAATTTTTATAAATTTTGACACTTAGAAAAATATAAGTTTTTGAGAAACTTATTCCCTAAAAATGTATTTAAGAGTATTACCAAGGTTTCCCTAATTTTTGGTGATAAGAAATGAGGATTTCTTCAAGAATAAAAATGGATATAAGTATGTATATTTTTGAGAGAAAAATATATATTATTTTATCACCAACTTCTGTGCTAAGTGTATATAGTATGTGTTATACGTGCTAGCGTATTAAGACGTAAAAATACACTAAATACTCATGAGGAGTATAAACATGAAAATACACATACAATATACAAGACACATAATTCGGGTGCAAAGTGCAAAACACGAGATACTTATATTAATTTGCGAAAAATAATATAAGTAAGATACTTAGTTAAAAATATGAAATATTTTTAACACAACGATACGAATACAAAAGTGAGTGACCGAACTTGTACGACGCGAGTCTAGTGACTAACGTTAAGAAAACACGTATAGGTTACGACGTTAAATAAGCAAACCGGTGAAGTTTACGACGCACAGGAACGCAAAGTTGTGAGTTCATGCTCCCCCTTTTCTCTTAACTGTTTTCAGTTTTATAACTTCGGGGGTGAAATACATGTTACAGATATTTTTATGTTTAACAAATGGTATGATAATAAAAAGCACACTTGGTGAGAACGAGTACCAAGTGTGTAGCGATATAAGAATACAAGAAGCGCACTTGGTGAGAACGAGTACCAAGTGTGTTGTGAAATAAGAAAACGAGAAGCGCACTTGGTGAGAACGAGTACCAAGTGTGTTGTGAAATAGGAATATGAGAAGCGCGCTTGGTGAGAAACGAGTACCAAGTAGGATGCGCTATGAAAAATGATGCGAGGAATCGTGTCACGAATAGGGTACAGAAGCACCATTAATCAACATATACCTAGACCGCAGAACAAAAGGTTAGATCTAACGGGTGCCGGGCAGCCACACTCTCGATGAGGGCGAGTATCGAGTAGTGCTTTTGTGTCTCAGAATATACCAATTAAATGCCTAAGGTTTGGTGACTTCCTATGTCGTGTCACATGTTAATGGCTTTGCAACCCATTAACAATCCTGATACTTACAGGAATACCTAATTTACATAAAAACTCATACCATTCTAAAACTTGATGAATACTTGAGTACGTGGGGTACTCAAGAAAAGCATGGATTATACTTGAGTACGTGGGGTACTCTAGAAGAATTTGAATCATACATGAGTACGTGGTGTACACATGAAACTGGATTTTATGAAAACTCGATTTATTCACAAAATATGTTTTCATACAAAGTATACAAAAGTGCAAAACAAAACGGCATGAATTCACACCAACATTATGTTGACGTTTTTCCAAAACTCACATGTATTTCAGGTAACTAGGATGGATGTGCGCGTGGTCTCACTTATGCTCGTGGATGTCGCTTGTGTTTGTCTTTAAATAAAGTGTAAACCTTTTAAGACAATGTTTTATGTTAACTCGCGATGTAAACGCTAACTTATGATTTCAAATTATGGTATTTGAAGTTATTTTCATGAGCATGTAGTATGTTTACCTTTCGTATGCAATGAGAACCTTTCATGATCACACCTCGTGCTTCCGCCGCAGAAAGGGGTGTGACACTTTAGGAAACAGCCAGCCTAGTACGTATAGTACCTGCACTTAACCTTTTGGGAAAAATACGTCAGTTTACACTGGTAAATACAAATTAACTGACTCATTTTGAAAATGATTGAAAATTGATTTAAATGCACATGGCATAAATATTTTTATAACTTGGGATAATTATGCAAGATAAACTTGTAATGGATTTATATGTTACTCCGCGTTCAGTAGCCCGGGATCTTCTGTCCGGGTTAAAGATTAATAGACACACCACAATATAGAGTTATACACGACGGATGTACGCCTACACCCCGTGCTCTGGTCGTGGCCATCTCGTAAGATAATGCCAAGGATATCCGGGACATGGTCATTAACCCCCCAAAGGCTTCAAGTAATAAAACACATTCAAAACAGGGTCATCTCAATGGATTTAACCACTATACGATTAAATGATTCGATGCCGGACCAAGCGGTATTTTATATACCTTACCCCAAGCCCATATAGGGAAAATAAGTCAAAATGTATTTACCTGAGTAAGTATGAATCACAATTGGTAAGTGTAGATAGCTTTTACTGGGCCTCCTATTCTGGAACAAAGGTTTATAATAACCTATTAGATTCTTAACGGGTCTTTATTTAAGCTTTAGCTTAGACCGGTTAGTTTTAAGGACGGTACGGTACAAGCGCACGATTAAGCGAACGACCGGATAGAATGTGATTTAGACCCGACAAGTTTGAATACTTGTATAATATGGGTATACTAAATACATTCTGGATTTTGAGATAAAAATGATAACGTTTGACCCGTTTCAGTCAATTTACGCAAACTAGTTACGTAAACCGAACCGAACGCAAAAAGGGCGTTACGGGTAGGAAAATGAGTCATATGCAAGTTCCCTGAGATAATATGCTTTAAATATGATATAATATCAGTAAGTTGTGTTCTATTATGCCCCGAATAATTTTAAACTCAATTTATGCCTTAGAAGGGCATTTTGGTCATTTAAAAGATTATAAAAGAGTCAAATTAGAAATCTGAATTACAGGTCTGGTTTATACAGTAAATATACTTAATTTGTCATGTTATAACAGTAGGGTATGACCCGTATACAAAACTTATCATTTAAAATCAAACTATGCACCGTAGGGGTATTTTAGTAATTTCACAAGGGCTAAAAATGCCAAAACTGGAAATCTGAGTTCAAACATTTATACTTACTGTTATTATATGAAAATATGCTAAATACATCAGTAGGTATGAGTCTTATATGTTTAATACGAGTATAACGCTTACTATGCGCTAAAAACGCTAAAAATGCGATTTAGAGCCGTTTCCGGGTTTTTAAAAGAAAGCTGAGATTTTTATATTTCCAGAATGCTCAAAATAATTTATTTAACAAATAAAATCAGTAGAAAAAGGTTTGGGGTCAAAAGGATTTATAAAACTCATTTTATGGCTTAAACGGTCAAAATCGGCATTAACCGAATTGACTTAGCGACGTATGATCCGATCAGCCAAAAATTAAATAAAAATCATCAAAAATCCCAAAATATTATATAACATCAGTGGGTAAAAAGTTTTATATCAAAACGTGGCCTAAAATAGGTTATACGCTAAATGCGCCGTTTATTTAACATAAAGATATAGTTTTACGCTATCGGCCATAACTCAAAATCTGGACCACCAACTGACCTCAAATTTTCGGTGCAACTTTATATATTAGAAATAAAGATTTCCACTCTTTCACTTTTCCAAAAATCACGTTTTATATCAAAAAGGGCAAAATAGTCAACTTTAAGCATAAATCGGAAACATGCATATTGATGCGTGTCAGTGTGTATATATTTTTGATGTATATTTTTAAGCCCTTTTTACACTTTTAGCCAAGTTTTAAATTTATAAAACACGATATTTACTAACACTAAACACACATATGGGCAAGTGCACCCATCGTGGACGTAGTATAGTGTTGGTAAGATACCGAGGTCGTCCAAGGACACAAGAGCTTTTAATACCGGTTTATCCTCAACGTCTAATCAAATCAAAAAGTTAGAAAAATGTTTTAAACTAAGAAAAATAAAAACTAACTAAATGCTGAAAAATAAAATAAAATAAAAACAGATAGACAAGATGAATCACTTGGATCCGACAAGTGTATTAGTATAACCTTTGATTATTTTCGCACTTTTGCACTTGTTTAAGAGATTATCTTAGTTATTGTAGTAGGCCCCTTTTTCGGAGGTGACGTTACCCTCAACCCAGTAGTTTGAGTCAGCAAGGATACAATCCTAAAGGGTTGGATTATTGAAAGATAATGAATTAAGTTATTAATGCAAATTATGGTAGGCCCCGCTTTTGGCGGTGACGTTACCCTCGGCTAAGTAGTCTGAGTCAGCAGGGATACAGTCCTAAATAGCCGGGTTATAGTATTAATAGTAGTTAGCTTATGAGGGGGTCAAAGAGTTTGGATCCCCGCCATCCAATACCTATGGGCATTGAAGGAGATCCTACTAAATTTGACCCAGGTCCCAAGCAGGACCTCTAAACGCTGAACAAGGGCAAGACCTTTACCAAACCGTTCCCTTAACCCCCGACCAGGTAGCCAACATACCTCCATATAGACCGTGGAGATATGAATGGTGAAAATCTTTTATTTTATATAGACAGTAAAATAATGCCAAGACACCACGGACAAACGATAAGGAAAGATCACCTTCAACATAAGTAACTAGTTATTAAAGTCATTAATACAAAACCAAATAAAAAGTGCAAAAGATTAAAAATAAAAAGTATTATACTAAACACTTGTCTTCACCAAGTGATGTAAGAGACTTAGGCAAACATGGCCTTGATTGTCAAGAACTCTTACGATCAATCTTGGATCCCGAGACGACTCACACACTCTATGATGGACAATGGATGATGGTGGTGGATGATGGTGTTATGGTGGTGGTGGGTGGTGGATGAAGTGTGAGAGAGGTGGTGTGCCAAGGGATGAGAGAGAATGAAACCAAGCTCCTCTATTTATAGGCTGAACAGAACGCTGGACACGGCCCCGTGTTCGCTGAACACGGCCCCGTGTCCGTCTGACATTCTCTCTCTTCATTAATTGTAATTGCGAATTACAATTAATGCGCCTGCTGTACTTTCAACACGCCCCCGTGTTCACTGGGCACGGCCCCGTGGTGAGCAATGGAAGCTTCTACTGGTTTGTCTTTTCTGCTGCTTCCTGGGCACGCCCCCGTGTTCACTGGACACGGGGCGTGTTCAGGCTCTGTTTCTCTTCTCTTTGTCTTGGGAGGTGCCGTTGAGGGTCCGGGCAGTCCACTTTTGTTCCTTTTCTTGTATTTATGGTAGATTTAGTAGTCTTTTTGCTTCTTTTGTGATTTTGAGCTCATTTCATCCTGAAAATACAAAAGGAAGACAAAAACACTCTTTTTCCAACATTAGTACTTAAAAAGGGTTAGTTTTATGCCTTAATTGATGTGTTTTATATGTTGCATTCTACACACATCAAATACCCCCACACTTGAACTTTTGCTTGTCCTCAAGCAAAACTCTTTTAATGTGGCTTACACTCCCAAATGGAATAGGTAGAAGAGAAGTTTTTTAACTTGTCCTAGAGTGTCGGGAATCCAAGGTTTGTATAGGTTTTATTTTTATTTTATTTACAATCTTATTCGTCATGGTTTATCTTGAACTTTACATAAGATAAATTACTAAATTTGGCATAGCATGCCTTATTAAAATTCCATTTATATACAAGTTCACATACCTCACGGGAGATCACTCAATAACTCGGCCGAAGGTGTATATTTAAGTGAATCGCTCGAGAGCGGCACGGATTTACATTTTCCATATGCTTGCCAAGCGATCAATCCTCCTCCTTTTTAACTTTTTACCTTTGTAAATATCAAGAGGTCTTTTGGGGTGAAGGCTTGGGTTTAAAGGTGGGTGGTTGGTTAGTGGTTAGTAAAAAGGGCGAAAATCGTAACAAGTGTCGGTTTTCGTAAAATACCTTATTTTTGGTGACATTTATTTTTGAAGTATTTCTCCAAACAAGCTTTTTGTAGCTTATGTTTGTTTTTGACTTCATCATATTTTTTTTTTTTCATCGTCACGTAAAGGGTATGTTTATGAAAAACCGAGTTTGTCACAAAAATAAAGGTGAAAAAATGAAAAAGGTTTTTGGTGGGTAGAAAATTGTTTTGGGGGTAATGAAATGAAAGGTTTAGGCTCAAAGGGGTTTTCTAGGGGGATTTTGGGTAGGTGAAAAAAAATGAAAAATAATGGTTTTGAAAGAAAAATAGTTAGTCCTAATGCCTCCATCATTTACTTACTTGGGTTTAAGTTGGTAAGGACCGGGAATGTATCGTCGTGGCAAGTTCTAGATTTGTAAAGACCGAGCGGCTATTCACACAAGAAACGAAAAATGAGCATTTAATCTAAGTATGTGTATTTTTATGCTCAATATAGGCTCAAAACTCACTTTTTGTGGGAATGGGTTTTTAATGTGACCAAGCATATATAATCGAATTTTAGCTAGACTTGTTATACCGTTTCATAATTTTCTTATGTTAGTTCTTTTTATCACGACGCTATCAGTTGTAAGTTTGTAAAAATATAACCCTTTTATAACTTGTTATTCCCAACTTAAACTAAGACAAGTAAATAAAAAAAAATGAAAAAGTTTTTGAAAAAAATTTGGGGTGTTTAGCGGTTCCAATAGAGTTTTGTGTAAGGCTTGTTTTAGGATTTTGCAAAATTCCAAGGTTTTAGCATCCCCCCCACACTTAAATTACACATTGTCCTCAATGTGTCCAAAAATAGAGTTTTTGGTTGATTAGAATATGTAAAAGTGTGTTTAAAGACAAAGATTTGTGTTACTGGCGCTCTGGACACGGCCCCGTGTTCATTGAACACGGCCCCGTGTTGAACTGCCAGTAACGAAAAACTTACAGAGGGTGAACACGGGGGCGTGTTGGGTGAACACGGCCACGTGTCCGACAAAAATCTGCAGGTCAGTAGCCAAACAGCAGAACTGGGAGATGGACACGGGGGCGTGTCGGCTGAACACGTCCCCGTGTGGACAGTCTGTTAGCCAGAAAAACATGGTTTTCTCCCGGTTTCTTCCTCCTAGGGCTGCGAGTGCTAATGTTTAGCATTCTAACCCTTGCATTGCACCTGTTCAAGCATTCAATACCATCCAACCAAGCACCAAATATCCTAATCTTACCATAGTTAAACATTATCCAACACAAAGTAAAAACAAAGTAAAAATAAAAAGAAAAGAGTTAAGGAAAGTAAATTGTCTTGACAAATGGCACGCAGGCCATGAATTGTTCGATAGGAAGGGTAATCAAACCTGTGGGCTCATAACCAGCTAGCCCTTTGCTCCTTCCGGCCTCCTACTCCATATCTTCATCACTGTCTTCACCTCCGCCTCCCTGCCTCGCCATGTACTCCCGGATGCTACCGATGTCATCTTGTATGTTGTTGACGCTTCGTTCGATAGCTCCCACCCGGAGATGTGTGTTGTTGGCGAGGTTGTAGGTGTTCCGGGTGCACATGAGGTTTTCCTGCAAAAGATCATGCAAACTTTGGAAATTAGGAAAACCGCCTCCTTGAGAGGAGGATTGACCCTGATCGCCTTGGGGAGGGTGTTGGTAATGTGGAGGTGGTGCGTGAAGAACTAGAGCCTCTTGCGGGTTCCATGCGTAGCCTTGCGTCCTCTGAAAGCTCACCGTCCCGTCCTCCGCTTCATAGAGCAAGTTCATGGCCCGGCAGATATGGTAATCAACCCGTCCCGACCATGGGCTCCTTTCGAAGGACTTCGGGATGTTCGCGAAGTGCTTGAAAAGACGGTACACCCATCCCCCGAAGAAGATTGGTGTAGGAGCAGTGGCAAGGCGGTTTAAGTGCATGTTCCGCAGTAGGAGGTAAGGAACATCGAGAGGCTTCCGGTTATGAATGCAGTGGAGGACAACCAAATCTCTAACCCCAACAACGCCACTACTGTCATGGCGTTGGTTCAACGAGTACGTGAGGAGCCTGTGGATGTAACGGTATAGCGGGTCCCTTAGTTTGGTACTCTTTGTGCTGCTGGAGTTATAGATCCCTTCACCGATTTGTGCCCATGCTGCTTGACGTTCACTTGCGTCCAGGTCTCGCAATCCCCCGGTATTCTCCTCGTTTCCCGCTTCTTCGTCTGTGTACAGCCCAATGATTGATCCGAACTGCGCCATGGATGTTCTATAGGTCACACCCCCACATCGAAACTCGACCGCCTCGTGATCAAACGGTTCACGTCTCGAGTTGAAGATAAACGTGCTATAGAATTCCAATGTGCACTGATGGACCGACCGGAGTCGGGCAGTCAATGCAACGTGCAGCGGACCCGTCACTATGTTGTTGAAGCGGTCCAGTTGGTTTACCATTGTCAGCAGATCGGTGCATGCCCGCCTTGGATACTCCTCGGGCCTTGTTTGTAGGACCTCGTAGCGAGCCCTGGCATCCAGTTCGTTGGCATTGAACCGTGTGAATTTGGACATCTGAAAAGAATACAACAAAAGTTAGTGCGAAACATGGAAATTCGTGTTGAAAACTGCAAACAGTGGGCTGGACACGGCCCCGTGTTCAGCGAACACGGCCCCGTGTTCAGGCGTCTGTAACACCTAATTTTCATTTTTTCGTCCCGGTTTCGAAAACCTGAAAATTTTTAGCCCAATAGCAGCGGTTTCCCCCGAAAATGAAACCCTAAGTGTCATTTTTCCAAAATCAAACCATTTACTCTTTCAATTTTGAGTTTTTCGGTTCAAGAACAAGGGTTTGTGTTTTTAGTTGGAAATTGGACAAATCTATCAACAATACATGGCTATTTACTTCCTACTACTCTACTCTAAACTACTACTAACAATTTTTATCAAAAATTTTGAGTTCGATCCGGATGAACATGAAGAACCCTAGATTTCCCCCAATTTTTGATGTTTTAACTACATGCAAGTAACTAATCTAACTACTAAGAAGGATAGAATCATACCTTGACGTTGTTAGGCTTGGTGGTAACGTTCGAAATCGGCAGAAAATCGCTCTATACCAGAGAGTTTTCGGCGAAACGGGGCGTGTGGAATGGTGTAACTGATAGAACAAATGGGTTTTATCCCGACAGTCGCCTCAACACGGCCCCGTGTTCAGCGAACACGGCCCCGTGCCGGGTGAAAATTTAAATTTTTTTTTTTTTTTTTTTTTTTTTTTTTAACGTGCTCGTGTGCATGCCCCTTATCTCCGAATAATGGTTAGATGATTTTACCAGTTTCGAATGTATACTTACCTGTAACATGTCGGGTATGAGTTTATTCGTTGACCGTTTGAAGTGCGATTTCCTCTTCCTCATCCTCAATGGATCCTCTGTAGAGTTTCAGCCGTTGGCCATTGACTTTAAATGGTGTTCCATTTCGAGTTTTAATTTCTACTGCACCGTGTGGAAAAACATGGGTGACTGAAAAAGGTCCCGACCACCTAGATTTTAATTTACCCGGAAACAATCGAAGTCGCGAATTGAACAGTAGAACTTGATCTCCAATCCGAAATTCATTAGATTTAATATATTTATCATGCAAATTTTTCATTCTTTCCTTATAAATTTCGGAGTTAGAATATGCATAATTCCTAAGTTCTTCTAATTCATTTATTTGACAAAATCGATTCTTACCGGCAACTTCTAAATCTAAGTTTACGTTTTTTATTGCCCAGTAGGCTTTGTGAGCGATTTCTACTGGCAAGTGACAACTTTTTCCATAGACTAGTTTATATGGGGTTGTGCCTATAGTGGTTTTATAAGCGGTTCGAAAAGCCCATAAAGCGTCATCTAGTTTGTCAGCCCATTCTTTTTTATTTATCCCTACGGTTTTCTCAAGTATTCGTTTTAAACCTCGATTAGTCACTTCGGCTTGCCCATTTGTTTGAGGATGATATGCTGTTGAGACCCGGTGATAGACCCCATATCTTGTTAAGATTTTTTCGAGTTGATGATTACAAAAATGGGTACCTCTATCACTTATTAATGCCTTTGGTGTGCCGAAACGTGAGAACAATTTTTTTAGGAATTTTACCACTACTCTTCCATCATTTGTTGGAAGAGCTTCGGCCTCTGCCCATTTAGACAAGTAATCGACCGCCACAAGTATATATTTGTTTCCTTTTGAAGGTGGGAAAGGTCCCATGAAATCGAGTCCCCACACATCAAAGATTTCACAAACGAGAATGCCATTTTGAGGCATTTCATTTTTGGAAGAAATATTACCTGATCTTTGGCAGGCATCACATGTCTTTACAAGGTTTTGTGCATCCTTGTAAATGGTTGGCCAGTAAAATCCAGAATCAAATACCTTTCTCGCGGTACTTGAGGCACCATGATGTCCTCCGTATGGACCTTCATGACAATGACGGAGTATTCTTCGTGCTTCATTACCATGGACACACCTTCGGATGAGTTGATCAGCACACATTTTGAAAAGATAGGGGTCTTCCCAAAAGTAATGCTTTACATCAGCAAAGAATTTCTTTCTTTGATGATGTGGCCATCCTTTGGTGACTATACCGCTGGCTAAGAAATTAGCGTAGTCGGCATACCATGGTTCTTGTCTGCTTTCCATCATTTCCAGGGACTCCGTGGGAAATTTTTCGTTGATTTGCTCGTCCCTGGTTGTCTCCAAAGCTGGGTCTTCTAAGCGTGAGAGGTGATCTGCAGCAGTGTTTTCTGCTCCTCTTTTGTCCTTGATTTCGATGTCGAATTCCTGGAGGAGTAGAATCCACCTTATCAAACGGGGTTTTGCGTCTTGCTTCTTGAAGAGGTACCTGATGGCTGCATGGTCTGTATAAACTATTGTTTTAGAAAGAACAAGATAAGAACGAAATTTATCAAAAGCAAACACCACCGCTAGTAGCTCTTTTTCTGTAGTTGTATAATTTTCTTGTGCATCATTTAGAGTTTTACTAGCATAATAAATTGGGTGGAAATGTTTTTCTTTTCTTTGTCCCAAGACTGCTCCAACAGCAAAGTCGCTTGCATCGCACATGATTTCGAAAGGAAATTTCCAATCTGGTGCTATCATGATAGGTGCATTGACTAGCATTTCCTTGAGGGTTAGAAATGCTTGATTGCATTCCTTGTCAAAGATGAAGGGTGCATCTTTTTCAAGCAATTTTGTTAGAGGTCTTGAAATTTTCGAAAAGTCTTTGATAAACCTTCTATAGAATCCGGCATGCCCTAGGAAACTTCTGATTGCTCGCACGGAGGATGGAGGAGGTAATCGAGATATGGTCTCGATTTTTGCTCGATCAACTTCCATTCCTTCGCTTGAGATTTTATGTCCGAGTACTATTCCCTCTGTTACCATGAAATGGCATTTTTCCCAATTAAGGGCGAGGTTAGTTTCCTCACATCGGGATAGCATTCGTTCAAGATTATCGAGGCATTGATCATATGAGTCTCCAAAGATGGAAAAGTCATCCATGAAGACTTCCATGGTTTTTTCAATCATATCATGGAAAATGGCGACCATACAACGTTGGAATGTTGCAGGTGCATTACATAGACCGAATGGCATGCGTCGATATGCAAAAGTTCCGTAGGGGCATGTGAAAGTTGTTTTCTCTTGGTCTTCTGGTGCTATCGGTATTTGAAAGTAACCTGAAAAACCATCTAAGAAACAATAAAATTTATGACCGGATAATCTTTCTAACATTTGATCAATGAAGGGCAAAGGAAAGTGGTCTTTCCTTGTTGCTTCATTTAATCTCCTATAGTCTATACAGACTCTCCATCCTGTGACGGTTCTTGTGGGTATTAATTCATTTTTCTCGTTAGTTATTACCGTCATACCTCCTTTCTTCGGGACTACTTGGACAGGACTTACCCACGGGCTATCGGAGATAGGGTAGATTAGTCCGGCGTCAAGCAGTTTGATGACTTCATTTTTAACCACTTCTTGAACATTGGGGTTCACTCTTCGTTGTGGTTGAATCACTGTTTTGTAGTCATCGTTCATTAAAATTTTGTGCGTGCACATGGAAGGACTTATTCCCTTAATATCTACAAGCTTCCAAGCGATCGCATTTTTGTGTTTTTTAAGTAGGTTAACTAATTTTTCTTTTTCTATGCTAGTTAATTTAGACGAAATAATTACAGGTAGACTACCATCTTTGCCTAGAAAAGCATATTCCAAACCCTTAGGGAGTTCTTTGAGCTCGATAGGTGGGTCTTTAGGAGACACCTTATTTTGTGGCTCATCTAGATCAAGAACTTTAAAAGTTTGTTCTATGGCTACCTCTTCGTCGACAAAGTGGTCTTCCTCGTGGTTTGTATCAGGTGGTTCAGCTTCATCTTCAATTAGGGGGTCATTGTTGCCAAAAGGATATTTCATTGAGCGCTCAAGATCTATGCTCCTTTTGAATGCCCCTAATTGAAGAGTTAAGTTGTTGAATTTCCGGTTTTTCAAAGCTTTGTGAGTTTGTACAAAAGGTTTTCCCAAGACTAGGGGGGCATCATCTAAGATGACGAAGTCGGTTGGGATTACCATTTGATTTGTTTGAACCAAAATATCTTCGACTACACCGATTGATTTCATTACTTTTCGGTCGGATAGAAAAATGGGTATTTGAAGTGGAGTAAAATCACTAATACTTAACTTTTCAAAAATGTAGTTGGGCATTATGTTAACACAAAGATCTTTATCAATAGTGACATTACTAATAAACGAATTTTGAAAGAAACATGGAACCGGTGTGATGTTAATTTCAAAAGGATCTTCTTTTATTAGCGAGGTTTGATCATTAGTTAACTTAACACTTACCGTTTCTTTGATTTTAGCACTAGTGTTTAACTCTTTTAAAAACTTAGCATGAGGGGTTATTAAACAATGGTTTTCGAAAGTAGGTGACAAGAGAATAATTTCCTCTAAATTAGACTCTTCTTGAATTTTTACATTATCGGACTCACCATTTTCGTTGTTTAACTCATGTGTTTGTTTTTCACTTTCTTGTTCTTCCATTTTTACATTTTCAACTACCTCTACGTTATTATTACTTTTTAACTCTTCTTTCGCGTGGGATTCCTCTTCCCTTGCGCGAGATTCTCTTATGCAACGTTCGATAGTTTTAATGTGTTCTAATATCCTATTGGTCACTTCGGTGAGATTGAAAGAATTTGGATCCTCAAAGCTTGAATCCGGTTGTTCGATCCTTGGTTCTTCATAGTACTCATATGAAGTAGATGGTTCACACCATTGTTCTTCATTGTAAGTATATGATGGATAAGGGTCGAAACTTTGTTCTTCATAGTACTCATATGAGGTGGGTTGTTCACGCCATGGTTCCTCATAATAAGAGTATGAAGGTGGTGGCTCATATGTTGAATCTTCAAAGTATGAGTATGAAGGCTCATACCTTGGTTCATCAAAATACGAGTATGAGGGAGGAGGTTCATACCTTTGGTCTTCATAGGATGTGTATGAAGTTGATGGCTCGTACCTGGACTCCTCATAATGGTTGTATGAATTGGATGGTTGATATGAAGTATTATATTGAACCGAGTGTGCATTACGACAATTAGTGCAATAATTACCCCTATAATCATCCTCATCATAGGTGTAGTTGTAACCTCTTGAGTATTGATCCATAGGAATCACTCAACAGACTACAACTGAGTCTCGGGACCAGAAAACAAAAATAAGACGGAAACAGAAGCTGAACACGGCCCCGTGTTGGGTGAACACGGCCCCGTGTTCAGGGACTGTATCTGGGCGTTTTAATTAAATTTACTGGTCACTTTGAGCACGGGGGCGTGTTCAGCGAGCACGGCCCCGTGTTCAGACTCTGTATCTGGGTATCTACTCTAAAATATGCAGCACGGGGGCGTGTTCAGCGAGCACGACCCCGTGTTCAGGCTACTGTAAATGCAAAAACTAAACTAAAATGCAGAAAAATATGCGCGCGTTTTAAAAATGTTTTGAAAAACTGATTAGGCCGTCGATTTTAAGCTTTCTTAAAATCCTTGTGTCCCCGGCAACGGCGCCAAAAACTTGATGCGTGTCAGTGTGTATATATTTTTGATGTATATTTTTAAGCCCTTTTTACACTTTTAGCCAAGTTTTAAATTTATAAAACACGATATTTACTAACACTAAACACACATATGGGCAAGTGCACCCATCGTGGACGTAGTATAGTGTTGGTAAGATACCGAGGTCGTCCAAGGACACAAGAGCTTTTAATACCGGTTTATCCTCAACGTCTAATCAAATCAAAAAGTTAGAAAAATGTTTTAAACAAAGAAAAATAAAAACTAACTAAATGCTGAAAAATAAAATAAAATAAAGACAGATAGACAAGATGAATCACTTGGATCCGACAAGTGTATTAGTATAACCTTTGATTATTTTCGCACTTTTGCACTTGTTTAAGAGATTATCTTAGTTATTGTAGTAGGCCCCTTTTTCGGAGGTGACGTTACCCTCAACCCAGTAGTTTGAGTCAGCAAGGATACAATCCTAAAGGGTTGGATTATTGAAAGATAATGAATTAAGTTATTAATGCAAATTATGGTAGGCCCCGCTTTTGGCGGTGACGTTACCCTCGGCTAAGTAGTCTGAGTCAGCAGGGATACAGTCCTAAATAGCCGGGTTATAGTATTAATAGTAGTTAGCTTATGAGGGGGTCAAAGAGTTTGGATCCCCGCCATCCAATACCTATGGGCATTGAAGGAGATCCTACTAAATTTGACCCAGGTCCCAAGCAGGACCTCTAAACGCTGAACAAGGGCAAGACCTTTACCAAACCGTTCCCTTAACCCCCGACCAGGTAGCCAACATACCTCCATATAGACCGTGGAGATATGAATGGTGAAAATCTTTTATTTTATATAGACAGTAAAATAATGCCAAGACACCACGGACAAACGATAAGGAAAGATCACCTTCAACATAAGTAACTAGTTATTAAAGTCATTAATACAAAACCAAATAAAAAGTGCAAAAGATTAAAAATAAAAAGTATTATACTAAACACTTGTCTTCACCAAGTGATGTAAGAGACTTAGGCAAACATGGCCTTGATTGTCAAGAACTCTTACGATCAATCTTGGATCCCGAGACGACTCACACACTCTATGGTGGACAATGGATGATGGTGGTGGATGATGGTGTTATGGTGGTGGTGGGTGGTGGATGAAGTGTGAGAGAGGTGGTGTGCCAAGGGATGAGAGAGAATGAAACCAAGCTCCTCTATTTATAGGCTGAACAGAACGCTGGACACGGCCCCGTGTTCGCTGAACACGGCCCCGTGTCCGTCTGACATTCTCTCTCTTCATTAATTGTAATTGCGAATTACAATTAATGCGCCTGCTGTACTTTCAACACGCCCCCGTGTTCACTGGGCACGGCCCCGTGGTGAGCAATGGAAGCTTCTACTGGTTTGTCTTTTCTGCTGCTTCCTGGGCACGCCCCCGTGTTCACTGGACACGGGGCGTGTTCAGGCTCTGTTTCTCTTCTCTTTGTCTTGGGAGGTGCCGTTGAGGGTCCGGGCAGTCCACTTTTGTTCCTTTTCTTGTATTTATGGTAGATTTAGTAGTCTTTTTGCTTCTTTTGTGATTTTGAGCTCATTTCATCCTGAAAATACAAAAGGAAGACAAAAACACTCTTTTTCCAACATTAGTACTTAAAAAGGGTTAGTTTTATGCCTTAATTGATGTGTTTTATATGTTGCATTCTACACACATCAATATGAATCGGTTAAGCATAGACTCAAGATGTAAAAATTCCAGAGAGTTAAACTAAAATAAAAATGGTCAAAAATGAACTCTAATACAGATCTCAAACATGCATGCACGGATCCGAATCGAGAGTCAACGAAAAAGTTGTTTTACAAGACCTTCGGTTCCAATCCGGGTTTATACTAAAGATTGTCGAGTTGATCATGGTAAAACATATTCTTACATTCATTATAAAGCTATTTTTGATGATCAAACTGATTGCATGTCATCTACATTACCATTTAAGCTATTTTTCGCAAAAACGATTTCTGTTGACTTTTTAAGAACATCTTTGACTCGACAAATAGCATGCATAAAGTGGAAATCAGAGAATACCCTTTTGAGGGTTTGTTTCCCACATAAATACCAACTTATAAGTGGTTTTAATTTGAGAAATGACAGAGCCAAACTCGTTTGATCGAAAAGTCAAACTATATGATCAACGGTTTGACTTTTAACTAATAATCTATGCTAGAACGGATTTGAGGATGATATGAAGGCTTACAAAGGTCCTAATGAAGCCTAGCAAGCACTTGGAGTCTGCCTTGTCGATCAGATTGCTTCTGGAGGAGTCTTGTGAGTTCTTGAAGTGGTGAGAGTTCTTTGTTTACAAAACAAGTGCCTCAAAATGTGAAGAATGATCTAATTTATGGTGAATTCAGATGTTACCAGAGCTTCACAGGTGTCCCAACATGCAAGCACTCTTATTGGTGAGTTTTAGAGGTGCTCCCAGCTGGTTCCCACTCGAAATTCGGACTTAACAGCAGCTAATTCGCGAATTCTGTATCTGTGCTTGGGTCGCGGCCCGCATTAGGCAGCCCAGGCGGGCCGCCTGGCTTCTGCTGCTGTCAAACTTTGCCAAACATTGGCAGTTTTGGTCCCTGTCTTCGCAAACGATGTTTCGGCTACTTATTTTGACTCGTAAACCCCCAAACTTGGTTTTTAAGAACCTTGGGACATTTACCAACATGGTAATGTCCTCGGATAACTTTGCGCTCAACCGAAAAGCCATGAAATTCGACGTTGACGCTTTTAACCCCTCAAGTACGGTTTTGGCCATAACTTTCTCATACGGTAACGAAACTTCATGAAATTTTTACCACACATTCTAATGAGTATATTTTAGCATTACAAAGCTTCGGGTCTGCCAAAAGTTCACTCAGAGGTATAAATTAAACATGTTGACACTTTTAGCCCCTATAGTTTATAATTCCTCACTTTTGTGCAATTTCCGCTTCGTATGATCCATGATCCATCCGTTTAAGGTTATAAACATTATGTAGGGTTATCATAGAGTCTATTTATCCATTGTTGACACTTTGGACCCTTACGTTCCATAGTTTTCACCGTTTGTCGATTTTAGTCCCTCTAAAGTTTGTTTTCACATACCGGAACTTTATGACACGTGTCAATACATTATTGGACGTAATTTTTTTTTGAGGTGTTACATCCTCACCCCCTTAAAAGAAATCTCGACCTCGAGATTTACTGAAACAGATGTGGATATTTCTCTTTCATCGTGGATTCCACTTCCCACGTGTATTCGGGACCTCTACGGGCATCCCATTTGACCTTAACAATAGGCACATGCTTCCTTCGAAGCTTCTTCACCTGTCGATCCTCAATCGACAAAGGTTTTTCCACGAACTTCAAACTCTCATCTATGTGTATATCTGTATGCGGTATAACCAGTGATTCATCCGCGAAACACTTCTTCAAATTACAGATGTGGAACACATTATGAATAGCGCTAAGTTCTTCAGGCAAGTTTAACTTATAAGCGACTGACCCTACGCGTTCGATGATCTCGAAAGGTCCTATGTATCTCGGGCTTAGCTTGCCTTTCTTACCAAATCGCATCACCCCTTTCCAGGGCGATACCTTAAGCAACACTTTATCACCTACATCGAAGTGAAAATCTTTGCGCTTTGGATCCGCATAACTTTTCTGCCTATCCCTGGCAGCTTTCAAACGATCGCGAATCTGCACGATCTTGTCCGTCGTCTCAAAAACGATATCTGGTCCTGACAGTTGGACATCTCCAACTTCTGCCCAACAGATGGGCGATCTACACTTCCTACCATATAAGGCCTCAAAAGGCGCAGCTTTTATGCTGGAATGGTAGCTATTGTTGTAGGAGAATTCGATCAGTGGTAGGTTCTTATCCCAACTACCACCCAAGTCGATCGCACATGCACGCAGCATGTCTTCCAAAGTTTGAATAGTACGCTCACTCTGACCATCGGTCTGAGGATGATAAGCCGTACTAAAGTTCAAACGAGTGCCCAACGATTGTTGGAAACTCTTCCAAAAATGCGACGTATATCTAGTATCTCTATCGGAGATAATAGATACAGGTATACCATGCAACGCTACAATCTTATCAACGTATAATTGAGCTAACATATCGGAGCTATACGTCTCCTTGATGGGTAGAAAATGAGCTGACTTCGTCAGTCTATCTACTATGACCCATATGGTATCATTTCCCTTTTTCGTCTTCGGCAACTTAGTGATGAAATCCATTGTCACCATTTCCCATTTCCACTTGGGAATTTCAGGTTGCTGAAGCAAACCTGACGGCTTCTGATGCTCAGCCTTGACTTGCGCACAAGTCAAACATTTAGCTACGTGCTCAGCTACTGACTTTTTCAAACCAATCCACCAGTAGTTTGCTTTCAGATCCTGATACATCTTATCAGCTCCAGGATGAACGGAATATTTAGAGCTGTGGGCTTCCTGGAGGATAACTTCCCGAAGTCCTCCATAAACTGGAACCCATATTCGCCCATTTAGCCTTAGCATACCATCTTTGTCGTAGGATAACTGCTCTTCAGTTACTCCTAACTTCTCTTCAGGATAGTTAGCTTCCAACACAGCTTCCTTCTGTGCAGCTAACACCCTTTCGTTCAAACTATTCCTTATTTCAATGCGCTTGGCATTGATTCTGATCGGTTTCACCCTTTCCTTTCTGCTTAAGGTGTCGGCAACTACATTTGCCTTGCCTGGATGGTATCTTATCTCACAGTCATAATCATTTAGAGTTTCCATCCATCGCCTTTGTCGCATGTTCAATTCCTTCTGATTGAACAAGTGTTGAAGACTCTTGTGATCCGAATAAATTATACACTTGGTTCCGTACAAGTAATGTCTCCATAGCTTCAAAGCAAACACAACAGCACCCAGTTCCAAATCGTGGGTGGTGTAGTTCTTCTCGTGCACCTTTAATTGTCGAGAAGCGTAGGCAATGACCTTGCCTCTCTGCATGAGTACACAACCCATACCAGTATGTGACGCATCGCAGTACACTACGAATTCTTCTATACCATCAGGCAATGTCAGCACTGGTGCATTGCTCAACTTCTTCTTCAGGATGTCGAAGGATTCCTGCTGCTTAGGACCCCAATCAAACTTAATCTTCTTACGAGTCAACGAAGTTAGGGGCGCAACAATTCTTGAAAAGTTCTCGATGAATCGCCTATAGTATCCTGCCAATCCGAGGAAACTGCGAATCTCAGTAGGAGTCTTCGGCTCCTGCCAATTCATGACTGCTTCTACTTTAGCGGGATCTACTTGGATACCTCGCTCACTTACGACATGTCCAAGGAATTGGACTTCCCGAAGCCAAAATTCACACTTCGAAAATTTGGCATAAAGCTTCTCCTGATGCAGAAGTTTGAGAATACAACGAAGGTGTTTCTCATGGTCAGCTTGGCTCTTCGAGTAGATAAGGATGTCGTCGATAAAGACGATGACGAATTTATCCAGATAAGGCTTGCAGACGCGATTCATGAGATCCATGAATGCGGCTGGTGCGTTAGTGAGCCCAAAAGGCATCACTGGGAACTCGTAATGTCCATAACGAGTCCTAAATGCTGTCTTGTGTACATCTTCATCCTTGACTTTCAATTGATGATAACCTGACCTTAGGTCGATCTTTGAGAAATAGCTTGCTCCTTGCAACTGATCGAACAGATCGTCGATCCTGGGTAAAGGATACCTATTCTTGATAGTGATCTTGTTAAGCTCACGGTAATCGATGCACAGACGCATCGATCCATCCTTCTTTTTAACGAACAAGATTGGCGCTCCCCAAGGAGACGAGCTAGGCCTAATAAAACCTTTAGCTAACAGTTCATCTAGCTGCGTCCTCAACTCCTTCATCTCCGTTGGTGCCAATCTGTACGGTGCTCTCGCTACAGGCGCTGCACCTGGAATGATGTCTATTCGGAACTCCACTTGCCTATCCGGTGGCAAACCGGGTAGTTCTTCAGGGAATACTTCAGGATATTCCGAGATAACAGGGATATCCTCAATCTTCGGCTTTGGTTCATCAATAGTAACTTGTGCCATATAAATGACACATCCCTTCTGCAGGCATCTGGATGCCTTGAGCATGGACACTTGCTCCGGCAATCCATGCTGGGTATCTCCTTGGATAGTAAGTGACTCACCAGACAGAGTCTTCACTACCACTTGCTTTCTGTTGCACACAATCTGGGCTTGGTTACGCGATAACCAATCCATGCCTATCACTATATCAAATCCGGCTAGCTTAAAGGGAAGCAAGGATAACGGGAAAGAATGATTCCTAATGGATATAACACATCCATCTAGAACAGTCGAGGCGGTTTCTATGGTTCCATCGGCTAATTCCACCTCATACTTCACACTTAAGGTTTTAACAGGTAGGTTTAACAACTTACATAACTTATCATCTACAAATGAGTTATCAGCTCCTGAATCAAATAGAACTCTAGCAAAAACATCATTTACAAGAAAAGTACCTGTAATGACGTTGTCATCTAGAACTGCTTCCTTGGCGTCCATTCTGAAGACTCTCACATTTGTCTTCTTTCCATCCTCAGCTTTCTTAGTACTCTTTGGGCAATTAGACTTGATGTGCCCCTTTTCGTTGCAACCGTAACAGGTTGCATCTTTCAGACCTTTGCACTTCAGAGTTGTATGATCTGCAGATTTGCAGATTCCACAGGGCCTCACGGGAGACTGCGATTTCGATTCCAAACGACATTTCCCAAAATGATGTCTCTTGCAGGTCTTGCATCTGGGCTTATCCCCTGATGGTTGCCAATCTCTCCGAGATCCCGACCCTTTCCTGCGGTCGTTGTTCCCTCGGTGTCGTTTCTCAGATCTTCGTGAGGTGTCATCCTCACGTTTCCTCTTGTTTTCCTCCGAGCTCTTAAGGGCTCTCAATCTGACTACATCTTGAGTGAGGGAGAGGGATAGATCAGCTGCTGATCTGAACGTCGTAGGCCTGGATGCCTTAACGCTCGCCTTGATCTCTGGTGCCAGACCCCCAATAAAACGAGCGATCCTTCGCGGCTCTGGGGTCACCAAATACGGCACTAATCGAGATAAGGTGTTGAAGGTAGTGAGATACGCCTGACAGTCGAGGTTCTTCATTACCAGGGATACGAAATCCGATTCGATCCTTTTGACTTCGTGTTGCGGACAGAAATTTTCCTTGATCAGGGCTACAAACTGATCCCATGTCATGCTGTACAATGTGGCCTTACCGGCAGCTTGTAGGAGTGACTTCCACCATGCTAGAGCATCTCCTTTAAACGACTGGGACACGTACTTCACCACGTCCCTATCAGCACACCCGCTGATATCAACTACCGTATCCATCTCATCTAACCACGTCATGCAGTCAACTACTCCTTTCTCCCCAGTAAAATCCCTGGGTTTGCATGAAACGAAATACTTGTACGTGCAGGACTTGCTGTGCGTATCATGCTTCAGCTTGAATTCTTGTTTCGGTACGCTGCTGTGGTTGGAGGAGTGATTATCCTCCTCATCCTTCTTCGGCTCATTCTTCTTAGAAGGCGGCTTACTATGAGCCTCCGAATGAGTCTTGGGCTTTACGTGCGATACGGTTCGGGTCCTACTCCGGGTCCCGCTAGATTCTCTGAATTGCCTATCCATAGCTTTGGCAACAGCGTTTTCTACCAGTGCTTGCAGTTCAGCACCAGTTACGTGAATTTTCACGTTATCTGGGTGTTCCCCAGAACGACTGTTGGTTTCCTCCGATTTTGCCATGTAGCTTTAAGCTACATAAAAGTAAGGACAAGGTCTATTTAGAAACCTAACCGCATTATCGTTCTTGACGATTTATTAACCATGGTATTAATAACCATAATAGTTAATTTATTTAATTTCATTCAGCACTTTTATTAGCAACTATATCATAGAATGAAATATATATATATTGGCACCATAGGCCTAGTCACTTCGGACAACTTCTAAATTTTAAATTCAGATTTTTATAGGATTAAAATTTGTATAATTAAACAAGTAATCCTTTGCTTGGCAGGGAGTCATAAACCACAACTGCCTTTATGACATAGTCATAACCCGTAGGCATCAAGTCACAATCAGACTTGTATACAGATATAATCTGTAGATAATTTATTAAAAAGGGTGGCTTGTGTGATTTTACAGATCACGCTTAGCCAAGAATGTTAACATGTTCACAGATGTTAACAGAGATTTGAATCTTTTTAACCAGGTTTTACCATATTGGCCAGGCCTTTTAATAAGACATTCAAGCTAGGTTTTACCTTTTTAAGATTCTTATTAAAATGGTAAATCAAATAAAAATTGATATTTTTCATTTATTTGTATTTTATGTTCATGCACATAGATAAAATGAAAACTTAAATTAACCATTTTAAATAAAGTAAACTAGTACAACTTTGCCCTAAACGGGACTTTTCTCAAATAGCATGCCCACGCAGGGGCTAAACCAAAAACAAACAACAAACAAACAAAACAAACCCACGCAGGGGTTAAACAGAAATAACATACCCACGCAGGGGTAGAATAAGAGAAATATACCCACGCAGGGGTAGAATACAGGAATAAATGTCCTCGCAGGGACATGAGTAAATGAGCTAACAACCAAAGGATTTAATAATCCTTCTTACTCTTACCCTTAATCAAGTCAACCATCTTATTGAACACACCGCGGTTGTGTCGGCGATCTTGTCGCATTTCCTGTCGCAATTCCCGTCGCACGTCGTGTATCCCTTGCAGGATTTCTTGGACTTGCGGTGGCGACATCATCGGCGCCAGCGGCGGTGGCTGATACTGCGGTGGCTGTGGAGGCTGCGGCTGCTGGTACCCTTGCGGTAAGTACCCAAAAGCTGATTGTCCCGTAGCCCAGGGACCTCCAAAAGCACTCTCCTGGTTGAGAGGGTTGTAGCCTGAAGCTAACCAGTAGGGATCTCCCGTATAATCATAACCGGGAGGAAAAGTCGGCTCGAAAGGGTTGAACTGTGCTGCGCTAGCATACGCAGGGATTGGCTCTCCAAAGTTCTGTGGTGGCGGTGGCGCAATAGGCGCAGAAGAAACCTCTGAGACGGGATGCGGAGACTCTCCCATCTCTGACTCCTCGTGGAGCGGCGAGTAGCGGCTGCTACCAACATGCGGAGGGGTGCCAATGCGAATCCCTCCTCGCGTAGACATACGCGCGTTCCTCCTTGGCCTCTGAGGCGGAGGAGGCAAAACCGGTGGTGGTGGTGGCGACGGAGTGACCACGTCGCGCCAGAAGGCCTCAGATGGGTCCTGCTGCTGAGGCTGCTGCTGATGCTGCTGCTGCTGGGAGTGATGCTGCGAGTGCACGGGAGAACCGTGGTAAGACTGGTGCATGGGGGAGTTATGGTAGCTGGGGGTATAGACCCAGTCGTGCTGCTTAAACCTCTCCTCGTAGCTGTCAACACCATTGAAAGGTGATCCCCTGTATGGTGACCCATCCGATATCTCAATGGGATGGTTGGGAATGCCGGACGGTGGCATGGAGGGATCGGTGTCCTCGTCGACCTCCATCTCGTTGCCACCAGAGAAGTGGTCTTCAGGTCCTAGTGGGTTATGACCCACTGGTTCATCCAAGTAGGCATCAGGGTTGTACAGGCCCTGATAAACGGGTGCTGGGTAGTTGTGAGGTGACTGGTGAAGAGGTATGAAAGATCCATGGGAGTCGTGGGGCCCATTTTCAGAATGTGGCCCAAAGGAGTGAGGTAGGGATGGTGAGGTACTCAGTGATACCGAGTGTCTGGCTGGTTCAGCAAATGATCTCCAAAGATCGTGGGCAGCAGTGTTGTGGGATGCTGATGGGGTTCGCCTATGCGAAGGCCCTGCCTCGTGATCATGTGAGGTGGCGAATCCTCCTCGTCCCCTTCCTCGAACTCGTGGCGGCATGTTGAACCTGTCAAAAATCAAACAAGTTGCACAACAAAATATATATATGAGACAAAGTTAGAAAAAAATAAAAATAAACGAAATTTTGAACATTTCCTAAGTTCTTTGTCTAGACTCGAAAATCGAGGAATGTGCAATTGTGTAACTGAGATTAAACACAAAAGACTAGTGTTTAATTCACTCAGCGTTGGCTCTGATACGAACCTGTCACACCCCGATCTCCACGTGTCACCGGTGGGCCCGGTGTGGGGTATCGTGACGTAGTTGGCGTCATCATAGACAAACAACACAATATAATAATGCACAGCGGAAGCAGAAATAGATTCATTTCAACTTTAATTAAAATGTAATAATAAATATCACAAGTAGTTGAAACGGATCCACGGGCGGATCAAATAAAATAAGATAGATTGTTCAACAGTTTATTGTCGTCCGAGCTTGCGAGACTATTGTGGACGCTCTTTAGGAAACAGCCAGCCTAGTACGTATAGTACCTGCACTTAACCTTTTGGAAAAAATACGTCAGTTTACACTGGTAAATACAAATTAACTGACTCATTTTGAAAATGATTGAAAATTGATTTAAATGCACATGGCATAAATATTTTTATAACTTGGGATAATTATGCAAGATAAACTTGTAATGGATTTATATGTTACTCCGCGTTCAGTAGCCCGGGATCTTCTGTCCGGGTTAAAGATTAATAGACACACCACAATATAGAGTTATACACGACGGATGTACGCCTACACCCCGTGCTCTGGTCGTGGCCATCTCGTAAGATAATGCCAAGGATATCCGGGACATGGTCATTAACCCCCCAAAGGCTTCAAGTAATAAAACACATTCAAAACAGGGTCATCTCAATGGATTTAACCACTATACGATTAAATGATTCGATGCCGGACCAAGCGGTATTTTATATACCTTACCCCAAGCCCATATAGGGAAAATAAGTCAAAATGTATTTACCTGAGTAAGTATGAATCACAATTGGTAAGTGTAGATAGCTTTTACTGGGCCTCCTATTCTGGAACAAAGGTTTATAATAACCTATTAGATTCTTAACGGGTCTTTATTTAAGCTTTAGCTTAGACCGGTTAGTTTTAAGGACGGTACGGTACAAGCGCACGATTAAGCGAACGACCGGATAGAATGTGATTTAGACCCGACAAGTTTGAATACTTGTATAATATGGGTATACTAAATACATTCTGGATTTTGAGATAAAAATGATAACGTTTGACCCGTTTCGGTTAATTTACGCAAACTAGTTACGTAAACCGAACCGAACGCAAAAAGGGCGTTACGGGTAGGCAAATGAGTCATATGCAAGTTCCCTGAGATAATATGCTTTAAATATGATATAATATCAGTAAGTTGTGTTCTATTATGCCCCGAATAACTTTAAACTCAATTTATGCCTTAGAAGGGCATTTTGGTCATTTAAAAGATTATAAAAGAGTCAAATTAGAAATCTGAATTACAGGTCTGGTTTATACAGTAAATATACTTAATTTGTCATGTTATAACAGTAGGGTATGACCTGTATACAAAACTTATCATTTAAAATCAAACTATGCACCGTAGGGGTATTTTAGTAATTTCACAAGGGCTAAAAATGCCAAAACTGGAAATCTGAGTTCAAACATTTATACTTACTGTTATTATATGAAAATATGCTAAATACATCAGTAGGTATGAGTCTTATATGTTTAATACGAGTATAACGCTTACTATGCGCTAAAAACGCTAAAAATGCGATTTAGAGCCGTTTCCGGGTTTTTAAAAGAAAGCTGAGATTTTTATATTTCCAGAATGCTCAAAATAATTTATTTAACAAATAAAATCAGTAGAAAAAGGTTTGGGGTCAAAAGGATTTATAAAACTCATTTTATGGCTTAAACGGTCAAAACCGGCATTAACAGAATTGACTTAGCGACGTATGATCCGATCAGCCAAAAATTAAATAAAAATCATCAAAAATCCCAAAATATTATATAACATCAGTGGGTAAAAGGTTTTATATCAAAACGTGGCCTGAAATAGGTTATACGCTAAATGCGCCGTTTATTTAACATAAAGATATAGTTTTACGCTATCGGCCATAACTCAAAATCTGGACCACCAACTGACCTCAAATTTTCGGTGCAAGTTTATATATTAGAAATAAAGATTTACACTCTTTCACTTTTCCAAAAATCACGTTTTATATCAAAAAGGGCAAAATAGTCAACTTTAAGCATAAATCGAAAACATGCATATGAATCGGTTAAGCATAGACTCAAGATGTAAAAATTCCAGAGAGTTAAACTAAAATAAAAATGGTCAAAAATGAACTCTAATACAAATCTCAAACATGCATGCACGGATCCGAATCGAGAGTCAACGAAAAAGTCGTTTTACAAGACCTTCGGTTCCAATCCGGGTTTATACTAAAGATTGTCGAGTTGATCATGGTAAAACATATTCTTACATTCATTATAAAGCTATTTTTGATGATCAAACTGATTGCATGTCATCTACATTACCATTTAAGCTATTTTTCGCAAAAACGATTTCTGTTGACTTTTTAAGAACATCTTTGACTCGACAAATAGCATGCATAAAGTGGAAATCAGAGAATACCCTTTTGTGGGTTTGTTTCCCACATAAATACCAACTTATAAGTGGTTTTAATTTGAGAAATGACAGAGCCAAACTCGTTTAATCGAAAAGTCAAACTATATGATCAACGGTTTGACTTTTAACTAATAATCTATGCTAGAACGGATTTGAGGATGATATGAAGGCTTACAAAGGTCCTAATGAAGCCTAGCAAGCACTTGGAGTCTGCCTTGTCGATCAGATTGCTTCTGGAGGAGTCTTGTGAGTTCTTGAAGTGGTGAGAATTCTTTGTTTACAAAACAAGTGCCTCAAAATGTGAAGAATGATCTAATTTATGGTGAATTCAGATGTTACCAGAGCTTCACAGGTGTCCCAACATGCAAGCACTCTTATTGGTGAGTTTTAGAGGTGCTCCCAGCTGGTTCCCACTCGAAATTCGGACTCAACAGCAGCTAATTCGCGAATTCTGTATCTGTGCTTGGGTCGCGGCCCGCATTAGGCAGCCCAGGCGGGCCGCCTGGCTTCTGCTGCTGTCAAACTTTGCCAAACATTGGCAGTTTTGGTCCCTGTCTTCGCAAACGATGTTTCGGCTACTTATTTTGACTCGTAAACCCCCAAACTTGGTTTTTAAGAACCTTGGGACATTTACCAACATGGTAATGTCCTCGGATAACTTTGCGCTCAACCGAAAAGCCATGAAATTCGACGTTGACGCTTTTAACCCCTCAAGTACGGTTTTGGCCATAACTTTCTCATACGGTAACGAAACTTCATGAAATTTTTACCACACATTCTAATGAGTATATTTTAGCATTACAAAGCTTCGGGTCTGCCAAAAGTTCACTCAGAGGGATAAATTAAACATGTTGACACTTTTAGCCCCTATAGTTTATAATTCCTCACTTTTGTGCAATTTCCGCTTCGTATGATCCATGATCCATCCGTTTAAGGTTATAAACATTATGTAGGGTTATCATAGAGTCTATTTATCCATTGTTGACACTTTGGACCCTTACATTCCATAGTTTTCACCGTTTGTCGATTTTAGTCCCTCTAAAGTTTGTTTTCACATACCGGAACTTTATGACACGTGTCAATACATTATTGGACGTAATTTTTTTTTGAGGTGTTACAACCGAGCATCCCTGGAAAATGCCATCTAGCCTCATGTGCGGCGTAAATACGTGAGATGTCGTGGCTCATCGGTTTACGTAAAAACTCTTTACCATACAACTTAATGACCGCGTTGCAAAAAAATTGCAGACATTTACGGGAAGTTCTGGACGCCATAGCTAGGTATTCATCATATTGATCGGGAGGGTTACCTGTCGCTAGTTGGCGAATGGCGGACGTGCATTTTTGTATTGCCGTGAAACTTGGTTTGCCCCTCGCATCGTAACCTTCTTGAAACCATTCCTCGCTTGCTTCGATGTCTCCAACAATCTTTAAAAATAATTCTTTTGGTAAACGAAACCGATCTCTAAACGTTTCGGCATTGTAGAGCGGATTCTCCACAAAATAATCGTTCATTAACACTTCGTTGACACGTATTCGATCACGGTCTACCATCTTCTTCTTTGGGTGGGACAAACTAGTATCAAGTTCGTTATACACCGACACAAAAGATTTAACGTCTCATTGTCGGAAGACGACTCGGTATAGCTATCGCTAGACATCGGAAACGTCGAATCCGTAGGAAACTCCATTTGAGAAAGATGTAGATTGTGTGAAATGTGTTGTGTTTTGGTATGAGTGAAATGGTTTAAAATGGAGAAGTATATATAAAAGGTTTATAGGGTTTTTTTTTTAATTAAGTTTACCGTTGAAAAACGGTCGAAAATGGGCAACGTTCAAATTCATTCAATTCTTCAACGCGTGATATTATCAACGCGTTAAAGTTTCCACGCGTTATATATTGTGGTGGCGGCGGTGTGCTAAACTCCATCACTCGTGATGGAGTGTCCATAACGGACCACCCCCACTAGCCTTATGTAATTTTTCTATCGTTAATATAAATTAAACTATAAAATTGTTTTGATCCATTTGTTGAACCGTTCGTTGTCCATTCACCCCAAATCCAGAGGCCTTCACATTATTGGATATTGGCCCAATAAGTAAGCTACTTATTATTGGTTCTAATGAAAAGTTGGGCTAAAAGCCCAGAGGGCTTTCTAATCCATGATGATCTGGGCCCGAACCTTCATTTGGAATAACAAACCTTCATTTTTCTTTTTCTAATCCATGCTGATCTGGCATAATAATCTAGCGGTCTCTTTCCTCCCAAATGGACGGTTTTGTAAAGAAATGAAGATTTTTAATTTTTTTAACGGACAACAAATTTTTTTAATAACCACCGTGTCGGTCAACAAAAAAATGTTAACACAACACACTTACATTAGCCTATTGGTATTTTAGTGGTGGGATAAAGCTTATGACCATTAGGTCACGGGTTTGATTCTCAGAAAGGGGGTTTTTCCCAGATTTATTGGGTTTCCTCCTGAATTGGTGTATAGACATTATTGCCTAGTGGAGATGGATATGATCGGGTGGTTCTGGTGGTGACACGATGATACTCCAGTGGTCCGTCAGTGATCCAAATTTGCCGTTAAAAAAAAAAAAAAAACTAAAACGATTACAAGCTACAAAATTGAAGTTGCACGAACGAGAAAAAGATTTTTAATAATCTTCTTCTCAGCTTACCTCCCAAAATGTTATTCCCATCGAGAACTCTGTAACACAAAATTATAATAAACACCGGAACACAATGTCAATCCAAAACAAGAAGATTTTAATAATCTTCCGACTGTAACTTTCATTTTCCTTTCTTTTATCCACTTAATTTCATTTCCTTTTTTTCTTCTTCTAATTCCTTTTCCCTTATTTCCCTTTGTTTATTAAACTCAGTGATGAAACAGTGGTTAATCAAGAGAGGTTAATTCACTGGTCTCGTCAAGTAGGGTTAATCCCTTCTTTCCGATGATCGGTGGCTTGATCGTCCGCTTGATCTGTCTCCTGCATAAGGGAAACACACAGTGACTCGTAACAAGGAGGACGGGGTGGGGGCTATGTAGCACGGGAATGAGTATGAGACTGGGTACGGGGACGATACGGGTACGAGAAACGGCAAAACTCAAAAATCCAAGATAGGGTACGGCAAAGGTACCGCAAAAAATATAAAATATATAGAATATAAACGGGTAGTTGATGATCCTTGTGTTTCTTGAGAAGTGATAATCGATGATGATGAATATATATGATAATGAACTGAGAAAAGAAGGAAATGAAAGGCTGACGTTATGTATAATTGGATATTGATCGGTTTTTTAACTGAAAGGTCGCCTATTTGTTATAGAATTTGAAAGGTTTAAAAGATAAAACCCTAAAAATAATAAGATACGTCCTCGAAACTTGTAGTCGCCGTCCCCAATACCCGGAAACATTTAGGGGACGTCCCCATGGCGTTTCCGTCCCCAAAACGTCCCTGGGACGGGTACCCGATGGTTCTAGGCGTCCCGTGCTACATAGGTGGGGGGTGCTCCTTGTTACCACTCTCTGGTGTGAGAATCAGTAATTTGCTTGAGAGCAAAGTGTGTGATAGTAGTATGAGTGAGAAAGTTAGATAAGCGGTACCTCAAACCTGGTCCGGGATGGGTATTTATAGCCGAGGAGTGAAGGAGTGTAATTGAGTGGCTAGATTGACAACACGCAGCCATTTGCAGGCGTGTCAGGTTTGTCGGTCACGGAGGTGACGCCACGTCCCACTGCGGCTGTCAGTCTGTGTGCCAGCGTTGCTAACGTGTGGGCTGACAGGCAACCGTCATTGGTGCCACTTGTTGTTAAGGTGTCAGTCCAACTTGTTCTATGGATAGGATGCAGTGCCAGGCCGCATCGCTATCTGCGGTAACTGCAGTCGTTTCCGCGTCCCCCGGTATGATGAAGATGTGTATGGGATGTGGTGCCAGGCCGCATCGCCGTGTATGGTAACCGTTGGTGTTACCTAGATCCCTTGTCGTGACGAAAATGTGTATAGGATGCGGTGTTGGACCGCATCGCTATGTGTGACATCCATTTTCATACACAAGGTAAGTCTTTTCATCACTTGACCGATTGGATTCGGTATCTGTGTTCGCGCATGCCCGTACGGACGCAGATAAGTCCTTGCCGGTGGAAGTATTTGATAAGGGTGATGGTCACTCGCGACTGACTGCTTTGATGCGAGATTTGGGACCATACCCCTTCACTCAGGTACACAACAAAGTCCGAGGTGCAAAAGAGGTGGAGGCTGCCCATCGTCAGGTGCGATGCGGCTGCTAGAATGATTAACCTTTTAAGCTTGTTATTTTTCATTGATTAATTTTTGGACGGGTATGACGAGTAAAGTGATGGGGCGATCTGTAAAGTGATCGACTTTATTATAAAACATGAATCAAGGCTACAGTGAATGATATCATTTTTAATAACTATTAGTGGCAATTAATTATAATTAGTGCATGACTTAAGAATAATTACAAAAAAGAATTATTATTGTGAACATATTCCATTCTGTTTATTAAACAGAAGACTCATAAAATACTGGTTACTTTTAGCAAATAATAATGCAAAACAAAAAAAAAAGCTTTTTCCATGACTTTATAGCGTAGTGGCATCTTGGGTGGAATAAAACTTTGGGATTCAATAGGTCGTGAGTTCGATTCTAACAAGAGTGTTTTTCACATATTTATGTCTAGTGGAGATGAATATGATTGGGTGGTAAGGGGGGTTTTCCCATATTTATTGGGGTTCTCCTGAATTGGTGTATAGGCATTATGCCTAGTGGAGATAAATATGATCGGGTGGCTCCGCTGTTGATATGATGATACTCTAGTGGTACGTCAGTGATCCAAATTTACGTTAAAAAAAAGAAAAAAAAAAGCTTTAGCTAGTGGAAAAGCTCAACTCAAAGGACCTGTAACTGTAACTCTGTAAGCAGCCTTTGAAAGCCCATTTGCACCCCACACTCATTCTCTTCACCTTTTGAACTCTCCTTGGTTCAATACATTCCCTATCGACTCCCCAAATCATCTCAACAATCGATGTAGGTCACTATCTTATCGAGATAAATACTACTGTAGCTTCTCTGTCTAGATTCATCATCCATGTTCATAGTCTTAGAATAACTACTAGTATCTTCGGTCCTCAACCGATATTATTCTGGTGGTCAAGTGGTGTGTTTCACAACCAAAAGGTCAGGAGTTCAAATCCTGCACTTTAGACAGGTATAGTGTATTTATCTTAGAAAATCTAGGAATTGGTGTTAAAAGCGTTTTTTTTTTTTTTTTTTTTTTTTTTTTTTATAACTAAAAGGGCATCATTTCATATTGTTTTGAAGCAAAAACAGTTAGATGGCGGATTATTATGTGTTATTTTTGAAGAATGTTCTGGTGGTGTCTTTAGCTATGAATATGGGGTTAATATGGAGAATGAGGTATGAGGATGAAGAAAACCTAACACCCAGCTGGGGGAATATGCTTCATCTTCATGGCTCTGGTTTATATGCTCAGAAAAACAGCAGGATACAAGAGGAGGAGGAGGAGGAAGAGGAGGCTCATGCTAGCAAGAAGACACATATTCTGACAACAACGTTGTCTTCTGCTGCTCCTGATGGCTTGGAGAGTGTAGTCATCAATCTTGATCAGTAAGTGCTGTAGTACAATTTTTCTCAAATCTTTATCAGTGTTTTGTTTTTGTCAAATCAGAGTCAAATCTTTATCAACGTTTTCTTTTTATTTTAAACTAATTGGAGTGAAGTTTTTAAATTTTACATATTAATTTTAACTATATTATTATTATTATTATTGTTGTTATGATTATATGTATTATGTATATGTATGTTCTTTTTATGTTGTAGTAGAGGCGGACCTAGGTAGAGCCTTTAGTGGGAGCATACCTCTTGAAAGAAAATAATAGTGTATTTTGTAGGGCAAAATCCTGCTCGCATTTTTTAAAAATTTGGTTAAACTCGCACCCCTTAAAAATATTACTGGCACCCCTTAAAAATATTGTCTAGATGGGCCAATGAACCCACTAGTTGATCCGGCAGTTCAGAATAAAGAAGTAAACGGCTTACTAAACACAAAATTACAATTTTTTTTTTTTTGATAATAGTTGAGTTACTTCATACAGTAGTTGATCTATTCAATTTCATTAATTACGGTTCAGTTCGTCTATAATTAAAAAAATAATTTGGTTTACTATTTATGAATTCTGCACGAGCATCGAACACAAGTTCCGTAATTGTAAAATTAAATGCAGACAACTGTTTTTCTTATACCAAACCAAACACTCCCCAAATGTGAAAGTTTATAAAAGAAAAACGGGAAACACTAACGTGCGCCATTCACATACGTTCATGTTAGATAAGAGACAAAGACAAGAAGACGATGTTGTGGATTCCGACGGTGGATGTCAGGGTTCGGGGGAGCCACCCCTTTTTACCTCTAAACCCGATTCTCGGGTCTACCGTTTATGCTAACGTGCACTCTGGGTTAACGTGCGCATTGTCTCGTTGCTTTCGTTTTCACGTATTCTTTTTTGTGCTCTTTATTGCCATTACCACCACCACCGCCACCACTACCTCCTCCACCACCGTCCATAATCATTTTCATTGCTTTGCTGTCATTAGCTTTCTTCATGCAGCACCGAGAATATCAATAAAACTAATAATATTAATGTTCGCTACATCACACTTCCTTTATTTTTATTTGAGTTAAATGTTATTTTAGTATTTGGTCCATTTTGACAATTTAGTTCAAAGGTTTTATTTTTCTCTTATGGGTACAAAAATGTTTCATCGTTGCCATTTTAGTCCACTGGATTAACTTCATTCATTTTTTCCGTTAAGGAGAAGGGCAATTCGGTCATTTTATATGGCCGAATTGGTCTTATAGTTAACAGTATCACATATAAAATGACTAAATTGTCCTCGTTACTAGAAAAAAATGGATGAAGTTAACCCAGTAGATTAAAATGGCAACGGTGAAACTTTTTTGAATCCACATGCAAAAAAATGCAGTCTTTGGACTAAACCAGCAAAATAGACAAAATGATCCAAACCATAAGAACTAAAATGACATTTACTTCTTTTTATTTTTAGCCATCAACATTTTTTTTTACTTTTTGTTTTACCACTAAACTTTTTTAATTTTACTTTTTAATGATACCATATTACATCATAAACTACGTAGTAATAGTTAGAGTAAGTTTGTTTGCTGTTTATTTAGTTTTAATTTAACGTTTTACACTATAAATAATATACGTCTTTAATTAAATAGTTTTATTTTTCTTTTATAATTTTCGTTTGTTAGTTTTATTTACAAAAACTAAATACGATATATCATTTTGAAAACGAACCAACCCTGTACCCACCGAAAAATAATTTTTTTACAAAAACTAGATATGTTTTCATTTATTTATTTTTTTTTAAATCGGGTCGGCCTCGCCACTATAATAGTTAATATTAAAACATAACTTTCTGTTTAACGAACCATGCCGGCCACAATCGCAAGTTGCGGTGATGGTGACTATTACAAGTTGGTAATCTTCGGCACATGGGGTCGCAACCACACCACATCATAAGTACCGGTACAATGTCACCATTTTTTCTTGTATTTGTTACATTTATTTTGTTTTTTGGTGTTTTAAATATTTATATTTTGTAGCTTCATACTGGTTTTTACCATTTGGTTCGTATGCGAATTCCCCGCCGCAACGCGCGGCTGGGAAGTTCTAGTTAATACTAACTAGGTACAAGACCCGCGCGCGTTGCGGTGCGAGTACATCGCAAATATCGAACGGATTAGTCCAAACGTTATGTGCTGCGTTAATCATATGAAAACATGTGTTTCGACGTAGCTTATTGAACTCAATACAACCTATATAATCATTGCGATTGGATCAACACAAATTATAATGTATTATATGTGGCCCGAGTATATAAAATCTAACAATTATAATGGAAATGCTGACACGTATAATTAAAAGAGATTAATTGGAACTTTAAAAAAAAGGAAAAAAGAAACCGCAATTAGACTCCACTTGGATCGAAACAAAATTTACAAAACATTCATAAAAGTCACGAAAACATATTATATTTGAACTGACTTGTTTCCCAAAAAGTTTACGTCGAAACATACACCAACTCGAATTTATACCGAAACATAAATAAAAATATGTAGGTAAAATTTGTTTTTTTAAACGAAAACGTATTATATTTAACCAGACTCGTTTCCATAAAAAGTTCACGTCGAAACGTAGAGCAAATCGAATTTATATCGAGACGTACGTAAAAATAAAATATGCATATAAAAATTAGTTTTTCTTAAGTAAAGGAGATATAGTTGTAAAGTCAAAACAAATTATTGTAAAAAACTCAATAGGTTAAATACGTTCGTAAAAAATCGTGCCAAGTAGCACTAATGCCACAGCAGTGCTAGCGACCACCAACATTAGAAGAGCTCGTAAAAGTAAAATAAATAAAAAAGTAAAAGAAAATAATATCGAACGAAAAACATACGTAAAATCGTTGAACCACGCACGCCCGTTGCAGCGTGTTAATACGAAAAAAATAGACATAAATGTAAAACGTAGAAAATAATACCTAAGTCGATCCAGGACCCGCGTGTTGCGACGAACTTGTCAAACGAAGAAAAATAGACGTGTTGCGATTGCCTGGCAAACGGGAAGAAACAAACGAAAAAATGTTGAATCCTACACGCACGTTATGTCGTGTTGACTCGAAAAATTTATATCGAAGCTTAAAACGAAAAACTTGTGAAAGATGAAAAGTATGAGGGACCAAAGTTGAAAATAAAAAAGTGTTAGGGGTTAAATTGCAAAACATGAAAAGCTTTTTGTTAAAAGTAAAAAAGTCAAAGGGGTAAAAATGCAAAAGATTAAAATCTTTGGGTTAAAAGTGAAAGATACAAATTTTTTTTGAAAAACTCCCAATACCAATATTACAATCACATAAAACATATATTTGTTGCTAATTTATAGTTTTGAAATAATAGTAAGATAATGACTTTCATCTTTATTTAGATCAAACACTTCAAGTGTCATATTGGTGTTCTTTTAAATAATAATAAGTTCTAGTAAAAAAGCACGTGTATTTGTATGGAAGTCACGAGGACTGTTTATACGACTTTTTTTGTTCATGTGCTTCGTTCATGTACTAGGAATATAACTGGTTGGTTTCTTTGGTCAATATTAATTCAGTTCATTACAGTATCAATTTGATATCGATACTTAGCGTACCAATTGACATCTGATTTGAATCAACTGATAACCATAAAAACAAATAGATGCACGATAACGGAGTTGTTTGGTTCTTTAAGATACCACCGGTATGTTAGCTAGACTCAATATAGCTTACGATATCAAATTAATATATTATTATGAATACAACTTTGTGTCAAACGAATTTTATGCAGCCACGTTGAGAAAACCAATAAAAACGAATACGGCATCGGTACTGATGTTGACCCCCGCGTTGCGGATGAGAGAGTTGTAAAACCGTGTTAAGTAGTAAGCAAACGGCAACCAAAACCATTAAAATCATAAAACAAATACGCGAATTTATGCTGGCGCGTGAAGTAAAACGTAAGCAAAGACAAAAGCAAACTTATTTCGCAAACGCAAACAAACTCACTACGAGACGAAAGAATAAAAGACAAAAAACCATTACAAGATAAGAACCATAAAAAAAAGAAAAAAAATAAATTAAAGAAGATCACTATTCATAAGTTGCAACGAACATGAATAACATTTTTTTTGTTTATTTAGTTAAACGAGTAAGCTCATTAACTAATATGTTACATTTTTTAGTGGCGACCCGACGATGTATGAGGAGTTTTGGAAGCAAAAGGGTGAAGAAACAACGGTTGTGACTTCAAGTTGGCAGCACATAAGTTATTTTTCAGATGTAAATAACGTTTGCTGGTTTTTGGAGCCTGGGCTCGTGAGTGCAATTACTGCGCTGCATAGAACGGTTGGCAATGCGGTCACTGAGGGTCGACATATTGTGGTGGGAACGGGTTCCTCACAACTTTATCAGGCTGCACTATACGCCCTTTCACCGGTTGATGGTCCAGGTCCCATGAATGTCGTGTCTGCCGCTCCATTTTACTCGGTAATTCAATTTACAATTTAAAAACTCAAACCTGTTTATTACTCTTTTGGTCAATGAAGTTACTTGCACATGCTTTTCCGCAACTATTTATTAATCACTTGTAGTGAAAGCAATGACTAAAAAACGAGAACTCATTCTATATTCGGTCTGTAATGACTTTGTTCCTTGTGTCACACTTCCTCACTGTGAGTCACACATGTAGTGATGGGTTCATTGCACCTGTCGATTTTGTTAAACTGAGATAACTTAGCTTGGAAGTTGGAACTACACTTACATAGGGAACACAACATGAGTTTAAGAAGTCAACGGATTAATATGTCAGCTTAAATGGCATGATAATACTTAGGATACAAGCTACCAAAAAGGATCAGAGTTTTTTTAAACTATCATAGTTTGATGCACATATGAGCTGCTGACATAGTATTGGTTGCAGTACAAGCTGTTGATGACAGACTACTTGAAAGTTTTGGAAGAACAATATTTTCTGTACATTTCACTAATCAACGTTACATACATATATAATCAAGACAAGTGACGAAATAAAGGAAGTGATGACTCTAAATATTCACACAACTATACTAAATCAATACAACTAATACACCTTTGGATTTCTATTTTTAACACTCCTCACGTTGAAGCATATATATGTAACATGCTCAACTTGTTACATATACAATTTATTGGTGCTTTGCAAAGAGGCTTAGTTAGAATGTCGGCGGGCTGAAGATCTGTCCGAACGTGTATGAGTTGAATACAAGGGGGGACAAGAGGGTGTTCCTAACCCAAGACAAGATCTCGAATCAGATGACTATCGACCTTAGTTTGCTTTGTCCTTTTACTCTTCCAGGACATAAGGTTACCACCATAGAAGATACAATATCCAGTAGTGGACCTTCATTAGGATAACCGATAACCTGCCCAATCGCCATCAGCGAACACTGTGATATCCTACTATGTATGTCCCTGATCAGAATATATGAGTCCTTTACCTAGAGATCTCTCGATGTATCTATGGATTCGAATAGCTGCATCCTGGTGGTGAGTTAGTGGCCAGGTCAGGTGATTGCTTACCCCTTCGAGTATATCTGAGTAATAGGAAGCACGGGAGGTGTTGGTGGCTCGCTACTCTCGATATGAACGTCAGGATATTTCAGAATAGTCATGATGGGTGGAGAATTACCAGATGTAGATAAGGTACTAGATTATGAATTTAGGAAAAACGGTACAGACTTCATTACAATAACATCAGATGAGACAAAGTACCTACTAACAGGGGGACTATAAGTCTATAACATTTTATAGTTCCAGAATAAGTTGAATAACCTACAAACATGCTTTCCTTTCAACACCTGGAGAGATGGATGCCTCAATTGAACCTCCTTAGCACTACTAGTACTTGGTATGCCACTCGCTAAGGTGAACCCTATGCAATATAGACCTGTGTCCTTGTCAATCAACCTATTCGTCCCTCCTAGTTCCAGAAAGGCTATTTAGTTGGGGTGAAAGTGACAGAATTGCTTACAGACATAAGATTTTCAGGAAAAGAAGTAACATATAAGAAAATGAAGAAAGCAAATTTTGGACAATCTAGGTTGATCCAATTCCTTTGTTACTAGTCATATGGACATTAGCGTCTGAATCAACAATCCATGATAATTTTTAAGGCTTTTAACACTTCGAAGTTGAGCAAGTCTCCCGGCGAAAAAGGAGTCCTCGGAGTCTGTGGCTGAGAGGTCATGTCAGCAGAGAGAAGCTCAACTGCTCAAGTCGCTGAACAAGTGTAGTTACTTCATCTGAATTGCTTGCTACATTCACTTGGTGATTGATTGACAGTGGCTACTTGAGCACGAGGAGGGTGTGTTGAACCTTTTTGAAGATTTGGCTAGTCCCACTTCCTGTGACCCCACTCCTTGCAATAGTGATACTGCACAATCTTACTGCTATTAGAAGTACCCTCAGATCCTTTTCCTCCTTTCACAAATGACTGACGTGTACTCTTACCTTTTCTAAGAATTTGGCACTAATGCTGAGTTTTTAGTAATAGGAGATGAATCAATCCCATCAGAAGATGATAGGTAGCAGATAACGACGGATCGTGCTGAGGAGAATCTGGATGACATACCTCCAGTAAATGAGTGCATTCAGCTCCTCCCATATTGTGGCTGAATCCGCACCCAAGAGAAATAAGAAATTAATCTTTCACCACATTAGATAGCTTACTGAATTTGAAGTGAAGTACTGCATCACCTTGTTCACACCTTGCATGTGCCTGAGAAACTGCATACGAGTGTCCCATGTTGGTTTTTTTAGAATGTGGATCGGAGTTGAGTCACATTATCTTAGTGGTCTACGGTGGACAGAATATTCGATCCATCGCATTACCTAGAAACATACTATTAGAGCCATCCTTAGCTTTCTAGTCCTCAAAAGTTTGGGATTCTTCTTTCAGATATTTTCCTTTTTCGAAGAAAATCCAACCCGGTCTCAACAAATGTGGACCATCATTCCTCGTTAGAGCTAGAGAGGTTAACAGGAATTTTCAATTGATGTGTGGAAATCGATTGAAAACCTATAGGTACAATTTGAGAAAACAAAACTCCAAACAAGTAAGATGGCATCGAACCCTGGTTTCACAAAGAAAGAAAGAGCAGCCACTGCAGAGGAGTGCGGAATGGAGCAGAACAGAAAGATCAGTGTGTGCCGAACGAAGCGATGCAGAGCGGACGCTGCCATGGACCAGACGAAACCCTAGCTGTCTAGATCCTGTAACGGCAATGATGCCATGAAAGTTATGGAAGAATTATATTTTCTGTATTTCACTAATCAACGTTACATACATATATAATCAAAGACGAGACAAAATAAGGAAAATAATAACGGTAAATAATCACAAAGCTAATCCTAAATCAATACAAGCTAATACACCTCTGGCTTCCTATCTTTAACACAAGCTACGAAAAACAAGCAGGGTTCTTTCATACTATCATAGTTTGATGCACATGTGAGCTGACATAATATTGGTTGCAGTCATACCCATTGATGACCGACTACTTGAAATCAGAGCTACACAAATGGGCGGGTGACGCGTACAAGTTTAACAAAGAAGAACCCTACATCGAGCTCGTGACTTCTCCAAACAACCCTGATGGATTCACGAGACAAGATGTAGTCAAAGGAGATAAAGGGATTTTGATTCATGATCTAGCTTATTACTGGCCACAATATACACCGATTTTATCACCTGCAGACTATGATATAATGCTCTTTACCGTCTCCAAAAGTACAGGCCATGCTGGTTCCCGAATCGGGTATGAGAACATACCCGTTGGATTAAACCTTTTAACTATCTTTTGGGACGAAAGGAACCACCTTTATTAACGTTTTCGGTCGATATGTTGCAGTTGGGCTGTTGTAAAGGATAGAGAGATTGCTAAGAAAATGACCACATTTATAGAGATCAACACCATTGGTGTGTCTAAAGAATCACAAATCCGAGCAGCAAAGATTTTGCAAGCCGTTTCTGATGGTTGTATCCATCACAACCGAAAAGAAGCTGAGACTAATTTCTTTGATTATAGCTACAAACTCATGGCAGAAAGATGGAAGAGAATTAGAGAAGCAGTGAATAAAACCACACTTTTCAGTTTGCCTAGTTTTCCGCAGGAAACATGTTCGTTCAGTGGCCGAACGTTCGGGCAGCTGCCTGGTAAATTTCCCAATCAAAACAATTGTTTTTCAATTTTACCAGTAAACTATTCTGACTCTTATGTTTGTTTTTGCATGCAGCATTCGCTTGGTTAAAGTGTGAGGGAGAGATAGATGATTGCGAAAGCTTTCTGAGGAGGCATAAGGTAATAACACGAAGCGGGAAGCACTTCGGGGCCAGCATGAAATACGTGAGAGTCAGCATGTTAAGTCGAGAGAGCGAATTTAAACTCTTAACTGAACGGCTGCCTGCAATTAAAACTTGAATGGAATCCAATTTCTGTTTTTTTTTTCCAGCAATATATTGGGGTTAGCCATAGGTCTGTGTAAGAAAGATGTTTTCTTAATCAAGTCTACTTGCATAAAAAAAAGATACCATCCATACAACCAAAACATAGTTCTGTGAGGCATTTTGTCGAACAGGTTATGTGCAAATTGTCACACCATTCATTACAAAGCAGACTCTTGAACTAAAATACTATACCCTGAAAGGTTTCCACATATCAACATAAAACCTCAAAGATTTAGGCAAACTCTTCTTCCACAACTCCGAATCAGGCAATTTCCCCGTAAGCGCAATCGAACTATCATCCTTCCTACCAAGATTCAACACACACACCTGACCCGGAAACACGGTCTCCATCGCCTTCAACGTCTCCTCCATAACCACCTTCCCATCCCTCCTAGAATCCTCAGCCTCCACACAACTCCCACCAACATTCACCATAATCCTCCCACCTTCTCTCAACTTCTTCTTCATCTTCACCCAAGTATCCGGATCCTGCAACTCCGGGATCAAACACCCTTTACTAAACAAATCAACCAACAACCCAGCAAACCCAGAGTCAACCTTCGCAGTCAACGCATTGCCCACGTAGACAAACAGCCTATCCGGGTATTGTCTTTCAAGCTTTTCGAGCCCGAAAAACTCTCTCCCAACGGAAATAACCGCCGGGTCAAGCTCCCACCCGTGAACCACACCTTGTGGGTACAGCTCTAATATCAATTTAGCAGCTGACCCGGCTCCGAACCCGAGAATTCCCAAAGGTCCGGGGGGTAAAATGGGTGGGAGTGTAGCGAAAACGTCGAAGTATGTTCCGGTGAGTAGTTTTAGAAGAAATGAGATGCTGTGAATGTTGCCAGGGGTGTCTAGTAACAGGAGCCTTGAACCGGCGAATGGGTGGTCCGATTTACGGGAGACTTCGAGGACTCTGATGAAGTTGTGTCGTGATTTGAATCGGGCTAGGGTTTTGACGTAGTCGGTTGGGATTCCGTCGTCGTGTGTTTTGGTGGTTTGGGATGTTGATATGTTGGGTTTTTTGCATTTGATTGTTAAGCGTTTGTGGGGATTTGATTTTGGTGAGAATGGGATTGAGAGTTGTTGGATTTGGAGGGAAATGAGAGTTGCTGCCATTGTTGTATCTCCTACTACCTCCGGTTTACTCGTCCCCAAGATGTAGTCAAAGAGATAAAAGCTACAAACGAACTCAGCAAACACTTCATGAATCATTCGAGACGGTTGTTAGGCTCATGAATATTTAGTAACGTGTCAATACCTAAACTTAAAGTTATGTTTGTTTGTTTATTGAGACACTATTTTATTATGTTTCTCAAGATTATGTTAAGTAATCAAGTATGTTTCGATAATTATCTATTCTTATGTTCCCATTAAAGTCAATGGGAACAAGAAGAAATATGAACCCTTAGATCAAACTAAGATTAAATCCTGACCCTTATAATTCAATAAAAACTTCTAGAACGGGAGGTTATTTGACAGTTTCTGAAATCTCTTTTGACTTTACATATCGCGAAGAACGGAGGCCACGATCAATATCCAGTTACCTTGCAGTTTATCTTCCAGGGATTCAGTTTGCGTTGGTTTTAGATGATAAAGCGCTCCCATGTTGTCCACCTCCCACAATTTCGCTGCAGTTGAAGACGGTTTTTGGGTTTGTACAAGAATGCAGTTGTTAAATAGTGGGTATCAAACTAGGTATCAAACCTTTTCTTGAGTTCTTCTTCCTCTCTTCTCCCAGACTCCACCATAAATATGATTCAGTGGTTTAAATCGGTAATTTGTATGCTTCTGAAGAACAATAGAAGAATGGGTATAAAGCGATGCCGAAGTTTCATACCGTCATCATTATCCCCAATTAACCATCCGCTATATCATCGAATGAATCCTCTGTTTGATTCCTCTTTCAAAATTTTGCCATATTTTAATTGCAGGAAAATATAATGTTTCTCAGAAAAGATGCCTGGAATCCGTCGCCGGAATGATACCTCCAACACCCGTCTCTCGCCATTTTCAGTTTCAACCAGAGGTACTGTTAGTTTCTTATTTTTGGGAATTTCGCATTAGAACTTGGGGTTCACAATTTTTCACATACATATATCATTAGAATATGTAATTGTATTAATTTTTCATTCACTGCCTGATATGGTTTTGTTTCGTTATGATTTCTCATATTTTCCATTAATTGAAGGCTAATTTCAATTTGTTTTGGCTAGATGTAAATTACGGTATCTTATCTCTTCTATGGGTTTTCTGACCGTTCAGTTTAAAATTCCAAATGTTGCTACTTTGTTACAGATTTCAATCCTCCATCAGAACATCCATGGATTCGTAGTCGCCTTTTGGTTATCTCGTCTTCGGTATGCATTCTTTATTTTTCTCTATTTTCGATATATGAGTTACTAGCATATCGTTGCCAAATTTTTGTTTTTTTTTCAAAATTCCCTAATTATTGATTTGTTCTTTACAAGAACAACTAATACGAATTTGTGAGTGAAATCTGCTTATTAGGTGCATTCATAACTGATATTGGTGATAATTTTGCAGATCCCATTGTCGTTTGACTTATTCATTTTTTTTCCAACTACCTTTGTCAGATCATCCAAATATGAAGGTTATTTGATTTTCATTTACAAAAAGGATGGTCGAGAAGAAGTAGTTGTTGCAAGACTGTTCGCGTATGTGAAGAGCAGTGTAGAATACAACAATAGTGGTGCTTTTGCCCATTGCTTATTACACGTATCTTCACAAGTATAAACTCAGGTATTGCGTTGTTGAATATGCATCATTTTGTTTACAAAACATAATTTATGCTAATTTGCATTTTCTTTATATGTAGGCTGTTTGATTTCGACGGTGGTGGTAACCTAAGGATGAATTAATGGTTTGATCTTCGCACAAGTTCTTTTGTTAGTTGTTCAGACCAACGGTACTCTCAAGCGGGCAGATCATTTCATTTGGGTTGTTCCAATATGCAGTGCAGTTACCTGTATATTTTTATCCCCACTTGGGTTTTTTAGTGGGTGTTTAGCGTTTTGAAGGTGATCGTTGTATAAGTTCTTTTCATATCACAATTACTTTCGAAACAAAATGCGAAACATCCTCTAACCAAGTTGTGTGATCTGATGAAAACTACAGAAAGTGGCAAGATTGTTGGGAGTGTTACAAGATTTCCGGCTGTTAGTGTAGCTCATAAGTCATGGCTTTAAATGTCTCAACTGTTGTTACATGAAGGTTGTGATATCACTCATTTGGAAGGGTTTTAAAGGAAACTACATGTGAGCAGGATCTGATGGGTGGCAATGCAGAACTCAAAGATCTGCAGGTAACTTATGACTACGAGAATCTATAATCCTAAAACTAATCAAGTGTGTTGTGTTCCTTTAAATGATGAAGTTTCTTGAATGTTTGCTTGTGATAACAGGGTGAGGTATCGTGGTGTCTCGTGGCTAGAATGTCTGTTAATTTTAGGTATTCTATTACTAAATCGTAGATCCGGTGGTTAAGTGTCGTGGATAGTGGATATGAGTCAAGAGTTATCTTATCATACGCATTCTTTCGGTAACCTTAATCATTTTTATCGTTTATATTAAGTTTCTTCTCCAATCCATGGGTTATTCAAGTGAGATGCTGATGAATTTAGACATTTGCAGGCTTTGGTTCGAGTTCGATCCCAGGTTCAAACTCGTGCTTGCCGCCGTCGGGTCCAGATTACCGAGTCACCCCAGTCGACCACAAAGGTTGTTTCTTTTATTCGAGTTCGATCCTAGGTTGTGCTCGGGTTGATGTGTTTAATTAAAAGGTTCAACCTGTTAACACGTTTTAAATAAATATACCCCACTTACCCTATTCAACACATTTTTCACAACACACCAACATGATTAACACGTTTTAAACTTGATTACTACCCGACAACCTGTTTTAGACATTGAGGATAAATGGTTAAACGGGTCGTGTCCAGGTTACATATATTTTTAGGGTGTATGTGTTAAGTTTTTTTTTTTTTTTTGATACAGATAAAAATATAGGCCGTGTCCGAGTTACAATTTATAAGTGTGGATGGGTTAAGGCTGTTTTTGAAACGGATAAAAATATGGTTAGTGCTCCGGTCAAGATGTATAAGCATGTATGGGTTAAAGTTGGTGTTTTAGACACGGAGAAAAATATGGGTCATGTTCGGGTTACACAATTCATAAGTGTGAACCGTTGTACGGGTTTATAGCTCGTATTTTTTACATGGATAAAAATACGGGTCGAATTCGGGTTGGACAATCTAACCCGTCAACCCAACATGATTAGCAACCAAAGGTTTCATATCTGACGTAAACTGCTACTCGCGGGGGCCCTGCCTCCAACTCCCGAAAAGTTTGAGCACGTCCATCAATCATGGATGATAAAACATAACCAACTATCGATGCTAAAGGTGGGTGTTATTTGTTCTTATATTTATTTTTTACTATGTTTCCTGCTGGGTTCTTTCCATTTATTATTCAAATTTATCCAAACTGTTTACTGTGGTTCTGTAAAGAGGCAAACAAAGTAGGCCGGGTTGGTTAGGCTGGTCAAACCGTAGCCATAACAGTTCGGTTTGGTCGGTTTGTACTATTTTTTTTTTCAATCATCATGATTGTATTAAGTTTTTAAAAATGATAAAATAACATTCATGAACTTTAGAAATATTCATAGTTGAATGTTGTAGAAAGAAAATAAAGATGAATGGTTGGTTCTCAGTTGTAAATTGTGAATTGAAACATTAAGCATGGTTTGAAAAACTGTGAACTGAACCATATAAACATCAAACTGACCGCTAATTTATTATGCAGAAAAACTGTTCTAGGTTGTACGACGATCACACCGAAAAATCCTTGAAATGGACACAACGAAATCCCACATAAGACGACAGAACATGTTCCAATCGGACCATATCAGTTACAGTCAAAGTCAAAGTTTGACCACTTCTTGAGGGTCAACGCTCCACCCAAAGGGCCCGAGCCCAGGTGGCTCATGCGAAGTAAGCTCTCTAACTGGCCCTTTAAAGTGGTTTCCTCATGACATTGCGAAATAAGTTTCTTTAAGCATTATCCAAAATAGCCCTCCTTTTTACGCGTATACTTCTAAGAACGGGTTGATGAGAGTGGCCCGTTTACCCCAGCTAAGAGTGATAGTTCAAGAAGCTGTCTTAGTGGCTACTCGGACCAGCCTAACTACATTGCGTACACGGGGTCTTCACAGGCTAAAGGCAGGTCTGTAAGTGCACCTAGACAAAGGCCTCATATGGAGTTTCCTAGCACCACAGAGGTATTCGGTCTACGGATACGGTTTAGGTGATCATCGTGGTTCAAACTTGAAGGATAAGTTTGTGAGCAAAGCGTATCCGGGTTCGGGGCGACTTGATCGACTTGGTCTGCCGGTCGGTGGCATCGTTTTTCATGAAGGTGAGTTTAGTGGTGGTTATTGGAATTAGCAACTTATATATGTTAACTTTTTACATTTGAGCAAGTGGTTGGAATGCCATTTGAAAGTTATGATGGCCTTTTTGTAATTTTCTCTATAATTGAGGGTTTGATATGAACTTTTTACTAATGTAGGGGGACTTAATTAATTATCAGATGATAAATAATTAAATATTATATCCTTGTGTTTGAACCGTGGATGAATATGGGGTATCAAACCCTCTGAAGACACTACAATTCCTAAAAGTCAAACATACTGACAAGTTTTACAAGTTTCAGACTTCAACTCTAAACTAATATTTTTTTATTGAATCCAAGATATACTTTCAAGTGTTATCGAACTTTATAACAATCTACAAACAGTCAAATGCATAGATAGATTTCAGAAGCCTTCATAGGCCATAGCTATAAAATGTTTTAGCAAAACATGTTTGACCTCAAAACTCAACATCGATCAATAAGATCATGGAAAAAATCCAAAATGCATATTGGAACATCTTGCATGTTGGATTTCCCACGAGCCTCAATGGGAAGATGACCACATTATCGCCAAGAAATTTGAGGACGAGTACAATCTGAGTAAGAAACATATTAAGAAACCAATAATATGAGACATATTAAGAAACCAATAATATGAGCAAAACTGTCAACATGTGGAAGCATCCCAAGTGCTAAACTTACCAAGGTTAGACGCGATCTATTGTGGTTTTGGAGACGCTGGTGCCCCTCTTGATGCAAGGATGGTAGCCGGCGTGAGGGGTGGGGAAACACAACCAATCCCATTCACACTCACACTTCTTTAAAAAAATTGACTAAATGCCATCACATTTCAAATGACCACAATGTAAGTTTCTCAAATAGTGAATTGATATTATTTGAATAAATGTATTATAAATGGTAAGATTACCTCCGCTACGCTACGGTATTTCAGTCAATTTGTGTTTTGTTAATGGTCTTATTGGTTTTAATATTATTGTTATTTATAATCATTTTATTTCTGTTGTTTGCTTGTCTACTTTACCTCTTTTAAAAATACATGTCCCCGTCCACCGGACGGGTATAGAACTAGTTAGGTTAGTAGGGGATGGTTCAAATGAAAACCACTTTTATTGTGAAAACTCGAAAACTAACTAAAAAAGCCTAAAAAAACCTAAAAAACATACAATTTTTTTTTTTTACAATTTTTTTTAGAAAAATCGCTACTTTTTATATTTGGAAAAAAAATTTAAAAAAAAAAAAAAATTTTTTTGGTTGTACTGCACATGTGCACTAATACGGAAAGCCTAAACCACTTAACCCACCCCCCACCGACACCCCCAAAAACCTAAACCCCCCACCCCCACCCCCCACCCCCCCAAAAAAAAAGAACCTAAACCCCCCCCCCCCCCCCACCCCCACCCTACCGAAAACCTAAAACTAAACCCTAAACATAAACCCGAAAAAAACCTAACCCCCCCACCCCCCAAAAACCTAAACCCCCCTCCCCCCCACACCCAAAAACCTAATCCTAATCCTAAACCTCCAAAAAAACTAACCCTAAAAGCTAAACTAGAATCAAAAAGCTAATTTTAAGCATGTAATGCACATTGTAGTACATGTTATATTGCACATGTGCACTACTATAATAATAGTATTGAAAACAAGACGACACCATAAATCTTTTTTTATGTCATAAAAAATATGCTCGAATATACTTGAATGAAAGATAAGAAAATTTGTGATCTTATGATGCCATTTTTGTTTTAAAATGATAACGTATGGAGAAATGAGAAATGTTTGAAAAGTTATATATTTTTTGTTCCAATTTTACCCCTCCTTCATTAAAAGTCTTCCTCCCCTCCTTTTTAGTGGGTTTTAGTTAGTTTTCTAGTTTTCACAATAGCTAGTGGTTTTCATTTGAACCTTCCCCTAGGTTAGTATACTTTAGATGAATCTACTTAACTAGTTATATGTATGGGTGGTGGACGGACATATTAACGGTATAATTACATAACTATATTAAAACTCATATAAAATTTAGAGTAAATTTCTGTTTTCGTCCCTAAGGTTTATCAATTTTAACTAGTTTAGTCCAAAAATCTAAATTATAACAAATTCAGCCCTGAAGTTTGCATTTCTTAACGTTTTTCATCCCTAAGGGTGCTTTTTCATTTAATTCTTAGGGATGAAAAGCGTTAAGAAATGCAAACATTAGTGATGAAAAGCGTTAAGAAATGCAAAACTTAGGGATGGTTTTGTTATAAATTAGATTTTTGGACTAAACTAGTTAAAATGGACAAACCTCAGGGACGAAAACAGAAATTTACTCTAAAATTTATATACTTGAATATTTTATTTAGAGTAAATTTCTGTTTTCGTCCCTAAGGTTTGTCAATTTTAACTAGTTTAGTCCAAAAATCTAATTTATAACAAATCCAGCCCTGAAGTTTGCATTTCTTAACGCTTTTCATCCCTAAGGGTGCTTTTTCATTTAATTCATAGGGATGAAAAGCGTTAAGAAGTGCAAACCTTAGGAATGAAAAGCGTTAAGAAATGCAAACCTTAGGGATGGTTTTGTTATAAATTAGATTTTTGGACTAAACTAGTTAAAATGGACAAACCTCAGGGACGAAAACGGAAATTTACTCTTTTATTTAAAAGATGTCGATTTTATTTGAAATTTATTACATGTTTGTTATGTTGTTAATAAAATCAAGTAGGTTTAATTCAAGCTCATTTTTTCGTTAACAGCAAACTCAGGTAGATGGCCTAATGTAAGGTTTTGAATGCTATAACCGATATAATCTCTCTTAGTTTTATTACTTTATGACCCGTTGAATGGCAGCATTGCCCACGTCAACATGTTTTACAAGACATCACCATGTTGTATACCATACAGACGTATACGTGCGCAAACATGAGGTATAAACTTAAACACAAATTCAACAAAAAAGTATATAAACCAAACGAAAGGTTGTACTAGTTCACATTCATACACCAAATTAAGATCAAATCAAAGCTTAGCTAGTAACCCATTTGAAACCGCCTTCGTATCTTTCACATCTGACTCACAAGCTCCAGGAGGAACATCGACAGCCGGAGAGCAATTAAAGAACCCATGTGGCTGCACAGTGCACACAATACAATACGATACGATATCACTTTCACTCAGTCACACCCACATGTTAATATATCTATAAACTCATTTTCCTTCAAACTTACCTGAAGCATAAACCCAATCCGCTCCACTGGCATTACAGGCCAGTCTTCCAACCTAGGAACATGAGTGATCCCAAACACATACCTGCAAAATTTTAAATTCAAATGCGGCACTCATTGAATGTTTAATAGGCTTGTAAATTAACATCACGAATATGAATTTACTAACCAGAGGACGATATCAGTTTCTTCAAGAGATCGGTTTTTCTGGACCCATGAGGCCAGACCTTCACCAACCCGTGGGTTTTGGTTCGGAAACTCTCCTCCGGGAAATTCCTCACCAGCTGCATATGGTGTAACCCACAGATTATGTTTTAGAAAAGCGGCCCGTCTCAAAAACTTGGCTTCTGAACCTGCTAAAGGCAAGCAGTTTGAACCAGGTACCAGCTTGTACCCCGTCAATTGCCCCGTTCGATTCACGGTTCTCGTGTTTCTAACCTGACATAAACATATGTTAAATAATACTCATGGTAACTAACTGAATTTCTTAAAAGATGTTGGCCTTAAAAGCAAAAATAAAGAATAGACTTACAATCCAATGACGAGCAGATAACGGATTACAATCCCGCATTGCTTGAGATTCAGATTTAAGCAATGTTTCTTGTGTGTAGAATGCATTATTATGAACATTGTTGTTTCCAGGTTCCTCGACTTTAACATCAACTTCAACAACCTAGAAAGATCAAACATCACACAAGAAGATTTCAACGTACATATATGTACTGTAGCTTATGTTCCTAATAAGTAAGTCAACTTTATTCAGCATGCATACCTGATTGTATGATTCTCCGGGCTTACAATCAACCGCCATATCCATTCGAGAAACAAAAAAATGTTGATGAACCGGTGCATACAGTCCTGGTGCAATTGTAGTGCCGTATTTTCTAACTTCTCCTGGCTGCAATGCTCCCAAGCTTAGAATTCCAGTGAGTTTAACTTCAGCTTCAATCTTTCCATCCTGCAAGCAGCATGCATATCATTTCATAGGCCTCACAATAGTTGAGGTTCGTATAATCGTATAATTATAAAACATGCAAACATTAAACTTGCCTGATAAAAATGCCAATAGAAGCCATATTCATAGTTTGCAACGGTGCATATAAAAGAAACCGTAAGTCGTCGGGATCGTCGAACTTCAGCTAAGCCAGTTCTCCAATCTTGGTGCTTCCATAAGATTCCATGGTCCTCTTCATGCATACATACACAATTTTCAATTGTTTCAACACCTCCAATGAAGTTGGTAAAATGTGCATCAAAGTACTTGATATATCCTAAGCAATCACATCCCTGTAGAAATGAATATTATTATTAGCATAGAACAACATTAACGATAATTAAGACGTCTTAGTTTGAGCACAACACAATCTAAACAAACCTTTTTAAGAGAGTGAGCATTCTTTCCAAGGCCATCTTCACCAGCATCAAATGCATTCTTTCTGTAATGCGGATCATTTGGATCACCATAAGGCACAACCATCTCCACAAAGCTCAATCTATGAGCTATCGGTCGTCTACCTCTATTACCATCAACATATGCAACCGAATGTATTACCAAACCCTCCCTCGGAGTGAAACCGATGCGAAAGTTCCACTGCCAACCAACCAAAATACAAAACACACTCTCAATAAACATGTAAGTTAATAATTAAAGTAGAGGAGGCAGCTATGACCCATTTGGTTCTGAATGGGCGCGTATAGGATGTGTTTTATCTCAAACGGGTCAAATAAAAAGAATGAATGAAAATGTTACCTTTTGCCACTCTACATAGTGCCCATTAACACGGAAGCTTGGTCCATCAGGCTGAAGAATATGTAGAGGTTTTACATCACTGCGGTCAACGCCGCCTCGTGTATGACCAGGAGTGTAGTTTCTTAACGGATCAGCTGGTGGAAGGGGAACAAGCTTACGGTCTTCAAATTCAAGCACTGCCATATTTTGCATATCAACAAGAACATATATTCCTTCAACTGGACGTGCATATCCATTTTCCATCGGACTATCACTTTCCGTCCTACAAAATATAAGTGGTTTTGCTAGTCTGCGGCTAGGAGCATCAGCCTTGCTGTGATATCCCACACACCTGTAGAAGTTTTCATACAAAAGTGTAGCATGTGTAACTCACATCAATACATCATATACGTACGGTGTTAAAAAAAATCCGATGTGAGTTTAAATTTAACTAACCAAGCATCAACCATCACTAGATCCATATCATCGATACCCCTCTTCTTCATAGCCTCCCGAAAGGGAGGATAATCTTTCACAACAGCTTCACATTCAGCATATTCCACAGCATCCTGTGATAGATTAACGATAAGCAACTAACATAAAGCCAAAATCTAAAAAACAAATGTTGCATAACTAACTGTAATATTAGGATTACCATGGGAGGCTGTACATCTGGGATTACTTGTGATGAAATGACTTTTCCTCTGTGATGCCCACCGCGAGTTGCTGCATGTACCTCAGATAATTCAACGATCCATACGCTTGTCTCATTTGATTTTTTATTATAAACAACAAGCCGAGCTCTCCTTGGAGGAAGTTTAGTAGGTATTACAGCTCCTCCTTTGCTTCTGGGTAACAATGATGATTGGAACGGTGGAAAGAAGTACGCATCTGCAAGCGCCACAACGCTTTTATCTGGTTCTGATAGAACCACCTCCACAAATCGCATGCCATCTCTGACCTAAAAAGGACAATTAATTAACAACTTCAAAAATTTCATCACATCACTTAATTTTTTTTAATCATGATTTAGATGCTTTATGAACGAAACAATCATATTGTGTACCTCAGGGGTTGCTCCAGCGGCCCTGACAGTTGCAACGGCTACTTTGATTTCAGCGGCAGATAATGGATCCAAAGGATGACTGCTTTGAGCCCTTGTGAGGACTTGGATTCCTAAATATGACAGCTCAGTTAGCCAACTAACAATAGTGAAATAAGCACAACCAAAAAGATCATAGTATGGTAGTAACAGTTTCTTGAATATAGAGGTCCTTGTGGTGTCATATTATCTTTACCATATTGTTTATGTAAAGAAAGAGAAAAAAGAGTTTTTGGATCGGAGAGTCTCAACAGGACCAGCCTCTCTATCCTTGTGATAAAGGTAAGGATTATACTAGGTACGTTTGTTGGTTGGTTGGTTTGTTTGTTTGTTTGTTTGTATCTACTAGTCAACTTCTATGCACATCAGGCGTCAGCTATGCAGTTAATGCGGTAAAATATCGGATATCGGTCAAGGACCGATATTTGAAATATAGGTTATCTAGGTGAGATATCGGTAATTTTAATATAATGCAGAATTTATATATTATAGCAATTTAACACCAATAATTCAGTGATATATCGGTTATATCGGTCAAATATCGGTCAATATCGCCGATAATATCGTTACCGATATTTTGACCAATATTTGACACTGATATTTTACTAAGGGACCGATATAACCGATATATCACCGATATTAACTGCATAGGGCGTCAGTAAATTAAACTACCAGTTATAAATGACCCCTCTACTGAACTGTTAATCGATTATAACAAAAAAAGGCAATCGCCTTCAAAGGAGTAAATCCGAGATCAGAAGTTACTAAACACCTTATCTGATTCGTGGCGTCTCAAACCAGAGACATGGGAAGCTGTGTGCATAAACTACTGGTAATTAAAAACTGTAGCTGATAAATAATACTTAATCCATGACTATCCTTACAGTCTGTCATCACTAAATAGCTACAAAACCCCTATGGGACACAGAATTTTATTCTTTCAAAATAAACAGTGGATCACTAGATTGTTTTTTCTTTGATTTGAAAAATCCAATTGGAAATTGAATATAGGGAGATGCCAATTCAGGTAAGCCCCACCAACAAACATGACAATTAAAAAGAACAAATGTTGACGAATCTTACCAGCAAACACCAGATCTGATATCAAATTGTCTCAATCTACATATAGAAGCAAATTACAAATTTCGTACATCCATTATCCAACTCACATGTCTCCTGATAAATCCTTATCTAAACATCTACACCTATACATATACGTATACCGTGTATACGTATACATTAGACTAGTATGTAACAGTACCGAGTACACATGTCCATATAGAATATCCACCACATAATTTGTACAATTCATATTCATAATTTGTACAATTCATATTCATATTCTAAGTGTAGATATACTTATGACGGATAAATCGATACAAATATACAAATACGTATGTATATATATATATATATATATATACATGAGAAAACCAGTAACTACCTTTAGTGGAAGCAGTAGACGAAGGATCAGAAGAGTTGATTACGGGATTGTTGATCGGAAGCGGTCGATCGTCGTTACTCCAATCGTCGACGACGATGACGTCGGCGGAGGCGGAGGCAATTGGAAGAGAATGATGATCGGAGGAATGCGACGTCGTTTTCGAAGCTGAGGCCATTGTAAGGGGTTAGCAAGCTCAGTAAATCCACCGTAATAGTAGTAGTTGCAGTGCGTACAATCTACTGACATACAGAAGCAATTCTGCTTTCGTATACGTGTTGTGCCACACCCTGTACGGTAGCACCGATCGTTTCGTTGCGGTTATAGTGGAGGTTGAAATATGTATGTATATGTGGTGGTGGGTGTAATGGGATGAAAGAGGGCTTCTGGTTTGTTCTTTTAAGTTTGCTGGCAGAGCCGCAGAAGGAAAGGGTGTGTATATATAGAGGAGATAGAAGAATGCGTGACAAATTCCTATATCAAGATATTTTTTATTTTTTATTTTCTAAAGAAAAAGATGATAAACAATCACACATTATTTTCTATGCGTTTAACATGTCTGGCCTATCTTGGTTATTATCATCATTCGATTTACCTATTATTTTATCTATATCCGTAGTTAAAATATTCGATTTACCCATTGATTTGTCATCTCTTTTAATATTATGATAGCTATTAGACTAATTTTATATTATTATTAGTTGGTTGATTTTATTATTATTTTTTTATTTATGCTAAGGATTGATTTATCTCTTCAACTAGGTTATAACTCCGTATATTACACGGGTTGAATAAATGAATTTTATATACTAACTAATAAAACAACATATCTTTATAAACCTCCTTTATTGCAAGGGTTGAATAACTATCATTTTTAAGTATTAAGTAATAAAAAGTATGAGTTGAATAAATATAATTTTATATACCAAGTAATAAAAAAATATCTTTAAAACCACGTAATTTACATGGGTTAAATAAATGTAATATTGTTTATCAAATAATAAAAAAATATATCTTTAAAAACCCTCGTGTATTTATTACACGACATGAATAAATATGAATTTATATACAAATAAATAAAATTATATTTAAAAAAACTAATTGATATACTCGGTACGCGATAGATATGGTGATTGCGGAAATGATTATTGAAAAGAAGATAAGTGGTCAAACATGTTATTCAAAAAGCAATATTGAAAGTTATATACAATTTGTTATAAATTATGTAATAAAATCGATATAATATTTTTTTAATAATGAAAATAAAAATAAATAATATATTAATACAAAGTTTGGTTTTGGTGATAAATAATTTGGTTATTTAAAAATATCTTAAATTAATAATATTTAGTAGGAGAGTTATTTATAATTAATTAGAAGAGATTAAACTAAATAATAATTATCCGTAAGATATTAAACTAAATAATACTAGGTTAGAACCCCCTGTAATACACGGGTTGAGTAAATGTAATTTCATATACTAATTTTTTAAATAAACCAAATTATCAATCACGAAAACCAAACTTTGTATTAATATATTAATTATTTTTCTTTTCATTAATTAAAAAATATTATTTCGATTTTATTACTTAATGTATTAATCAAATTGTATATAACTTTCAATGTTATCTGATATATAAAATTAATAAAAAAATTATTTCTAACATATATTATATAATTTTAGTTACTTATGTAAATTGAAACTGATACTTATCATAATTATTCGAATTTAAACAATTAAGTAGGGACAAATGGGAAAAATACGTTTTAGACGGGAAATTCATAAAAAGTGTCGTACGTCCACCATTTGATTTCTTTTATTATATGATAGTATAGATATAGAATAATTTATAAGGTATAATTTCATTAGTGAATCATGATTGTGAGCATTGGCAAAGTATAGAAGGGGCGGGAGGGGCACCCGACCTCCCGAACTTTTCGCTTAGTAGTGTTATATATGTAGTTTTCGTATAGAAATTTTTGGGTATATACGTTTTCGACCCCCCGGTTCAATAGAATTTTTTTGGTATATACGTTTTCGACCCCACGGTCAATCAGGTCAAGCTTCGCCACTGACTGTGAGCGTTTGATATAATATTTACTTATCTTTTCTTTCACAAAATCAGGAACGAAATAAAATAGAGTTTGTAATAGAATAGAATTTTTTTCATCAATTTGTGACCAACACTTAATTTTAATTTTAATGTATTATTTATTTAATTCCTTGGGACTGGTTATAAATTGTACTAAACTTACATTCTTTATTCTTTCTTATCTTTTGTGACTAAAATAAAACAATCACAAAAACTTTAAATAGCTTTACGACCGGTTTATTAATGAAAATAAATTTTAGTTTATCTATTAGCATGTGGTATATAATTTTAATTTTAGTTTATCTATTAGCATGTGGTATATAATTTTAATTTTAGTTTATTATCTTCTTCAGCTCTTGAAGAGTATCCATATCCTCATATACTTAACTCTCAACTTGCTTGATAAAGAGCTGCTTTAAATCATCAGAGCCTGCAGAAGTGTATACATTCTATACATCAAAATTCCAAACTTTATGCTTCTTTTAATACAAAAAAGGCAGGAAAGAACAAACTGAATCTACTTATATATCTTATTAAATAAAATCTTATCTTATAGCAGAAGCAGATCCTTTCTTGCATTTAGTAGGAACCACTGTGGGTTCTACATCATCATCATCTGCCCAAGTCATTCATAATCATCATTTAGTCATAAGCAAAAATTATTTTAACTGTACATTTAATAATCTTTCTTTGTGTTTAATTTAATACCATCAATATCCATATTAACATATTCTAAAACTATTCAGTCTAATCACAAATACTTCTACCACTGGTCGCTCGAAGAAAACAGAGCTGGAATTTATCAACAGTTTAAAATCCACAAACCTAAAATAACCCGCAGATGATTGTATGAATTTCAATAGACTGAAATATAAAGCGAGAATTAGAATAGATCAGTTCAAAATTAAAAATTAAAATTTTCAAAATTACAAAAAAAAACATACGTTCAACGATGTTGGAACAATGATGCTGGAAACAACTGTAGAAGAATCACCATCATCATCTGCTCAAATCATTCACAATCATCATTTAGTCATAACTCAGATAAAAAACAATTACGAAAATCAAAAACCAAAACAAACATAATTATATATATGACATTACCATCATCAAGGCAAACCACATATCCCCAAAATTTGTTCTGAAAGTGGGTCAGAGAGAGCTTCCGTTTTCTCTTATCCTTTATGAACAAATGTCGAGTATTGAGAAGAAGGGATTTGAGGGAGAGATACATTGGAAGTGTGGTTTGAAGATACAAAAGCAGAGAACACGAGAGTGTAAATATGAAGAGTGAAATGAGAAAAAAAAACCTTTATATAAGAAGATGATTGACAGAAGTGAGTGAGTAACATGCATTAATTGCAAATTACATAGCCCCAGGCATTTTGAATTTGAAATTACCGGCATTTTCAAAACATCTTCTAAGTTATACGTTTGCTAAAGGATAGACTTTCAACACTTGCTGGCTTTAAAGGAATGATACGGGCAGAGGTTTTGGGATGAGGCAGACTTTTAGATAGATTTTAAAATGATTTTATATATCATGCTTTATGATGCAGTAATGACATAAGAAAAACATTCTTGGACAGCCTCTCTAGCTGCCACATCAGTTTTTCTTATGCAATTGGGATTTCTCCTTTTATAGAAAGTATAGATAGACTAGGTTAGAACTCCGTGTATTACACAGGTTAAATAAATGTAATTTTATATATTAAATAAAAGAACAATATATTTTTAAAAACCACATTTATTACATTATTGAGTAAATATGATTTTATATATTAAATAATAAAAAAGTTATATCTTTAAGAACCTCGTTTATTGTGCGGTTTGAATAAATGTAATTTTATATACCAAACAATAAAAAAGTTATATTTTAAAAAAACCCTGTATATTCACGGGTGGAAGAAATGTAATTTTATATACTAAATAATAAAAAAGTTATATTTAAAAAAAAACTCCGTGTATTGTACGGGTTGAATAAATCTAATTTTATATAGAAAATATTAAAAAAATGTTATATCTTTAAAAACCCTGTGTATTACATGGGTTTATCTATTGTTACAAAAATCTTTTTAAATCAAAATGGAATTTTTAATTATTTCTTTAACTTAGGTTAATACTATTTTAAATTTTTTGTTTGATTAATAAGTTGTTTAATATAATTTCTCATAGTTAACAATAATAACATTAACAATAAACAATATGCATGTTTATCTATGTTAAGTGAAACAATACTTTTTAGTTTAGATAAGACTTTAAGTTAAGTTTATGCCAATAATTTAGAGTTGATAAGATTTATATTAATTTAATTAATATTTAATAATTTAAATTAAATAATAATGATCTACAATTAAGGATGGTTTAGAATAATGACAAGTGTCCCTCAATTGGTTTCTTTTATTATATAGTAAGTAAGTATAGATAGATATAGATATTATGATTGCTATTAGAGAATTTATGTTATTAGTTGATTAATTTTATTATTATTTTTTTTATGTCAAGTATATAGAGAATTTATGATATTAGTTGGTTAATTTTATTATTATCTTTTTGTGTCAAGGATCAAATAAGAAGATTGACCCTTATAGAAAATTTAAGAATGCATCTTGATCTTATATGATCTTATATGTGGCAAAGTAGAAAAATAAGAGGGAAGAGTATCTTAGTTATTGTTATACCAACTCATCTTCAATCCATTCTCAAAACCACATTTCAACTTTTCCTTTCAGTTTCTCTATTTAGAATCACTACATCATAGTATGATGTTCTTCATCAATCACTAATTTAAACACCCAATCAACTTGTTATTCAAATTCTCTAAAGAAACTCGGTTCATTTTCATACAATTTCTCACTTTTTTCGTGTGATTTTGAAGCGAATCATTCAATTCGTTCAATTTGATCGTTGATTAGTGTTTCTAGCATTCAAATTTCATCAACTATTGAAGAAATTTGAAAAAAAATCGGCTTCAATCTGTGTAATTTTGTCTGATTTTGAAACGATTGTGATATGGTGAGTGATTTGTTATTAATTTTGGTTATGATCGGTGAACTGTTTGATAATTTTGTGGTTTAATTTTGATTTTATGGTTTTTTGGTGGTTTTTGTGGTTTTAGTTCATTGCGTTTTTGTATTGTGTTTCATAAAACACTCAATTCATTGTTTATAGTCCATTGTGTTTTTAATTGTTTTATAACACAGTGATAAAACACATTTTATTGTGTTTTTGTCCATTGCGTTTTAGTCCATTGTGTTTTTTAATTGTATTTATAACATAATGATAAAACACATTCTATTGTGTTTTTGAGTTCTGTTTTAATTTTGAGGTTCATTGGTTATAGTGTGTTGTGCTTTTTGTTGTGTTTTACGCATCTGAGTTTTGGGAAAAAAAATTCAAAGTATAGTAATAGCATACTCATTATAAAGATAAAAAACGCTCGTTTTTATGATTCATTTTTTTAAAAGTAAACTACAATTTTACACCGTGACTTTTACAGGGAGGATCAGCTTTACCCTTATTTTTTAAAGTAAATCAATTTTACACCCCCCCCTTTTTCCTAATTGCATCAATCTTCGACTTCAACCCTGGTGTGTGCTGACATAATGTTTCTGTTATGTTTTTTTTGCGAATTGGGCGTTGTACCCTTTCTTTTTACACCTTGTATTTTTAATAACTTACAACTTTAGTCCTTGAATCAGGTTTAAGGCGAAATGACCATTCTACCCTTTCATTTTACACCCCGTGATCTCTAGTATATAATAGTTTTAGGCCCAAAACCTGGTTATTGATTCCCACCTAAATTATGTTTGACCGTGTAAAGTCAAATAGTGAGTTAAGGTTGACCCTGTAAAGTCAAACGGCCAATTCAATCCATGAATCACACAAACCAACATGATATACACGAAGACAATACACCAAAACAATAGTTATAGTCAAAATACCATTGACCATTAACATATGTCATAGTTAAGTACATCATTTGAATTACTAAAACATCAATTGATCATGGTTAAAATACTAAATGCCTAGTCGATCCTCTAAACATCGCGTGGATACTGTAGGTTGAGGATTGGTGTAACACCTCGAAAAATTTCGTCCAATAATGTCTTGACACGTGTCATAAGGTTCCGTTATGAGAAAACATACTTTAGAGGGACTAAAAGTGACAAACAGTGAAAACTATGGAACGTAAGGGTCCAAAGTGTCAACAATGGATAAATAGGCTCTATGATAACCCTACATAATGTTTATAACCTTAAACGGATGGTTCATGGATCATACGACGCGGAAATTGCACAAAAGTGAAGTATTGCAAACTATAGGGGCCAAAAGTGTCAACATGTTTAATTTATACCTCTGAGTGAACTTTTGGCAGACCCGAAGCTTTGAGAAGCTAAAATATACTCACTAGAATATGTGGTTAAAATTTCGTGAAGTTTCGTCAACGTATGAGAAAGTTATGGCCAAAACCGTACTTGAAGGACTAAAAGCGTCAACGTCGAATTTCAGGGCTTTTCGGTTGAGCGCAAAATTACCCGAGGACATTTCCATGTTGGTAAAAGTCTTAAGGTCCTTAGAAACCAAGTTTGGGGGTTTACGGGTCGAGAAAAGTAGCCGAAACGTCGCGTACAAGCTCAGGGACTAAAGCTGTCAAAATGGAAACTTGTTTGGCTGAACAGGGGGTCAGGCGACCCGCCTGGACTGACCCAAGCGGGCCGCGTGGGGCTGCCAGCGACAGAATTCGCAAAAAATGGATGATTTGGGTCCGAATTTAAGTTGTTTACAGCTCATTCCACCTCCATTCTGCTCCAATACGTGCCCTTGCATGCCTAGATCAACAGTAGCCTACTCCAACCATCTGATTACACCATAAATCAGATCAAAGATCATTTTTCTTGGCACTTGAAGTTGTGAACAAGGAGCTCTCTACATTCAAGAACTCTCTCAAGCTTTCTGGAGTTAATCTGATCATCAAGGCCGAATTCTAGTGTTCACTAATCACCTATAGGACCTTTGTAAGCTTTCAATTCGTTCTATAATCCGTTCTTGTTGTGATTATTGCTAAAAGTCAAACTGGTTGTTCATAAGCTTTGACTTTCTGATTAAACAAGTTTCAATCAGTCATTTCTCGAATTGAAACCTGATTTATGTTGGTAATATTATGGGAAACAAACCCTCTAAAGGGTACTCTTTGATTCCCACTACATGCATGCTAAATGTCGAGTCAAACCTATTTCTAAAAAGTCAACAGAAGCGATTTTTGTGAAAAATGACATGAATAATGATATAAATGACATGCAATCTGTTTGATCTTCATAGAAAGCTTTATTATGAATATAAGAATGTATTTTACCACGATCAACTCGACGATCTTTAGTGTAAACCCGGATTGGCACCGAAAGTCTTAATAAACGACTTTTTCGTAAACTATCGGTTCGGATCCGTACATGCATGTGTGAGATCTGTATTTTAGAGCATTTTTGACCATTGGCATTTTAGTTAAACTTTCTGGAAATTTTATGTCATAAGTCTATGCTTAGCCGATTCGAATGCATGTTTCCGATTTATGCATAAAGTTGACTATTTTGCCCTTTTTGATATAAAACGTGATTTTTGGAAAAGTGAAAGGATAGAAATCTTTATTTCTAATATATAAACTTGCACCGAAAATTTCGGATCAGTTGGTGGTCCAGATTGTGAGTTATGGCCATTAGCGTAAAACTATATTATAAATTTACATAAACGGTCCTTTTCGCGTAGAACCCGTTTCTGGCCACGTTTTGATACGAAACTCTTTACCAACAGAAGTAATATAATATTCTGGGAATTTTGATGATTTTTAATTAATTTTTGGCTGAACGGATCCTAGATCGCCTAGTCATTTCGGCTTATGTCGGTTTTGACCGTTTTTGCCATAAAATGAGTTTTACATATCCTTTTGACCCGAAACCTTTTTCTACTGATTTTATATGATGAATAAATTATTTTAAGTATTCTGGAAATATAAAAATCTCAGATTTATTGTGAAAACCCGAAAACGCCCTTAAATCGCATATTTAGCGTTTTAAGCGCATAGTAAGCGTTATACTCGTTTTAAACATATAAGACTCATACCTACTGATGTAATTAGCATATTTTCATATAATAACGGTAAGTATAAGTATATGATCCCAGATTTCCAGTTTTGGCATTTTTAGCCCTTGTGAAATTACTAAAATACCCCTACGGTGCATAGTTTGGTTTTAAATGATAAATTTGATATATGGGTCATACCCTACTGATATAATATGTTATATTAAGTATATTTACTGTATGAACCAGACCCGAAACTCAGATTTCTAATTTTACTCTTTTATTATCTTTTAAATGACCAAAATGCCCTTCTAAGGCATAAATTGGGTTTAAAATTATTCCGGGCAATATAGAACATAACTTACTGATATAATATCATATTTTAAGCATATTATCTCAGGGAACTTGCATTTGAATCATTTGACTACCCGTATCGCCCTTTTTCCGTTCGGTTCGGTTTACGTAACTAATTTGCGTAAATTGACCGAAACGGGTCAAACGATATCATTTTTATTTCAAAATCCAGAATGTATTTAGTATACCCATATTATACAAGTATTCAAACTTGTCGGGTCTAAATCACATTCTATCCGGTCTTTCGCTTAATCGTGCGTAAACCGTATCATTCTTAAAACTAACCGGTCAAAGCTTAGGCTTAAATAAAAGACCCGTTAGGAATCTAATAGGTTAATTATAAACCTTTGTTCCAGATTAGGAGGCCCAGTAAAAGCTACCACACTTACCGTTTGTGTTACATACTTGCTCAGGTAAATACATTTTGACTTATTTTCCCTATACGGGCTTGGGGTACGGTATTTAAAATACCGCTTGATCGGGCGCACAAGTCCTGCGCCTTATGGGTGTACAGTCTTGAATAGCTTGTGCGACTTCGTTTAAACAGTTTTGTCTTACTTAAAGGCTTTGGGGGGGTTATTGACCGTGTCCCGGATATCCTTGGCATTATCTTACGAGATGGCCACGACCAGAGCACGGGGTGTAGGCGTACACCCGACGTGTATAACTCTTTAATGTGGTGTGTCATTTAATCTCTAGCCCGGACAGCAGATCCCGGGCCACCAGAGATATAAGTGCATGTAATTCGTTCACAAGTTTATATTGCATAAATATCCCAAGTTAATAAAAATATTTATGCCTTGTGCATTTAAATCAATTTTCAATCATTTTCAAAATGAGTCAGTCGATTTGTATTTACCAGTGTAAACTGACGTATTTTTCCCAAAAGGTTAAGTGCAGGTACTATACGAAAATAGGCTGGCTGTTTCCTAAGAGCGTCCACTATAGTCTCGCAAGCTCGGACGACAAATATCTGTTGAACTATTTTTATCTTATTTTATTGATCCGCCTGTGGATCCGTTTCAACTACTGTGATATTATTATTGCACTTTATTTTAAAAGTTGAAATGTATCTATTCTGCTTCCGCTGTGCATTATTATATTGTGTTGATTGTCTATGACGATGCCAACTACGTCACTGTACCCCACACCGGGCCCACCGGTGACACGTGGAAATGGGGGTGTGACAGGTTGGTATCAGAGCCAACGCTGAGTGAATTAAACACTATCCTAATGTGTTTAATCTCAGTTACACAATTGCACATTCCTCGATTTTCGAGTCTAGACAAAGAACTTAGGAAATGTTCAACATTTCGTTTATTTTATTTTAATCTCATTATTTGCTTTGTCTTATATATTTGTTGTGCAACTTGTTTAAATTTTTGACAGGATCATTATGCCGCCACGAATGAGAGGTCGAGGAGGATTTGCTACATCCCACGACCATGAGGCAGGGCCCTCACATAGGCGAGCTCCATCCGCCACGCACAACACAGCCGCCAACGACCTTTGGAGGTCTTTCGCCGAGCCTGCTAGACACTCGGTATCCGCGAGCACTTCACCGTCATTACCCCACTCGTTTGGGCCCCACTCGGAGAATGGGCCCCATGGTTCGCATGGATCCTACATACCTTTGCATCAGTCACCGCACCAGTATCCAGCACCAGACTACCAGGGTTTATATAACCCTGATGCTTTTGTGGATGAGCCAGTGGGTCATAACCCACTTGGACCGGAGGACCACTTTTCTGGTGGTCACGAGATGGACGTCGACGAGGATACGGACCCCTCGCTACCACCGTCAGGTACGCCTAACCATCCGATTGAGATATCGGATGGGTCGCCATTTAGGGGATCACCCTACAATGGTGGGGACAGCTTTCAGGAGAGATTTAAGCAGCATGATTGGTATTACACCCCCAGCCACAACTCTCCGATGCTCCAGTCTCACCAGGTTTCGCCGGTGCACTCGCAGCACCACTCGCAGCAGCAGCAGCTTCAGCAGCAGCCGCCTCTACCGCAGGACCTATCTGAGGCCCTATGGCGTGACGTGATCACTCCGTCACCACCGCCGCCACCAGTTTTACCTCCTCCGCCTCAGAGGCCAAGGAGGAATGCGCGCATGTCTACGCGCGGAGGGATTCGCATAGGCACCCCTCCACATGTTGGTAGCAGCCGCTACACGTCTCTTCCCGGGGAGTCCGAGACGGGGGAGTCTCAGCATCCCGTATCGGAGGTCACTTCAGTACCGATCCCGCCTCTGCCGCCGCAGAATTATGGAGAGCCGATTCCAGCTTATGCTAGTGCAGCTCAGTTTAACCCATTCGAGCATGTTTTCCCTCAGGGTTATGATTACACGGGAGACCCTTATTGGCAAGCTGTGAACTACAGCTCACTCCCACCTAGTGGTCCATTGGGAGACACTTGGGCTGCTGGGCAGTCTACTTTTGGTTACCCTCCGGGTTACCAGCAGCCACCGCAGCCGCAGCAGTACCAGTCGCCGCAGCCGCAACAGTACCAGCCGCCGCAGCCGCAGCAGTACCAGCCACCGCCACCGGCGCCTATGATGTCGCCGCCGCAGGTTCAGGAAATCCTGCATGGGATTGATAGCATGCGACGAGAGTTTCAACACGAGATGCGAGCTGATCGCCGTCGCACCAGTGGCATGTTCAAGAAGGTGTTTGATTTGCTCAAGGGTAAGAGCAAGAGGGATCATTGAATCCTTCGATTACCATTTCCTTTACTCATGTCCCTGCGTGGACATCTATTCCTGTACTCTACCCCTGCGTGGGTATATCTATCTTATTCTACCCCTGCGTGGGTATGTGGTTCTGTTAACCCCTGCGCGGGTTTGCTTTACTTTATTTACTTTTGTTGTTAGTTGTTTAGCCCCTGCGCGGGCAAGTTATTCGTGTTATTTGCATTAAAGTCCCGTTTAGGGCAAATATGTACTGGTACTTTATTTGAAATTTGAAATGGTTAATTTGAATTTCTCATTTTATTTATATGCATGAATATAATATTAAAATAATGGAAAATATCAATTTTTATTTGATTTGCCATTTATAAGAATCTTAGTAAGGTATAACCTAGCTTGAATGCCTTATTAACAGGCCTGGCCATGATGGTAAAACCTAGTTGAAAGGATTTAACTCCTTGTTAACATCTGAGAACATGTTAACATTCCTGGCCAAGCGTGATCTGTAAAATCACACAAGCCACCCTTTTTAATAAATTATCTACAAATTATATCTGTATACAAGTCTATTAATGACTTGATACCTACGGGTTATGACTATGTCATATAGTGGCAGTTGTGGTTTATGACTCTCTGTCTAGTAAAGGATTATTTGTTTAATTATACAATTTATAATCCTATAAAAATCTAAATTTATAATTTAGTAATTGTCTATGTGACTAGGCCTATGGTGCCAATATATATATTTTCATTCCTTGATTGCTAATAAGAGCCTGAATGAAATTATTAAATTAACTGCTAAGGTTCTTGATACCATGGTTAATAAATCGTCTAGAACGATAATACTGTTAGGTTCTAAATTAGACCTTGTCCTTTATTGTAGCTTAAACCTACAATGGCCAAATCGGAGGAGACCAACAGTCATTCTGGGGAACACTCAGATAATGCAAAGATTCACGTTACTGGTGCAGAGTTGCAAGCACTGATAGATAACGATGTTGCCAAAGCTATGGATAGGCAATTCAGGGAATCTAGTGGTACTCGGAGTAGGACCCGAACAGAACCGCACGCAAAGCCCAAGACTCATTCTGAGGCTCATAGTAAGCCACCTTCTAAAAAGAGTGAGCCGAAGAAAGCTGAGGATGATAATCACTCCTCCAACCACAGCAGCATCCCAAAGCAGGAGATTAAGCTGAAACATGACACGTACAACAGGTCCTGTACGTACAAGTATTTTGTATCTTGCAAGCCCAGAGATTTCACTGGGGAAAAGGGAGCCGTCGATTGTATGACGTGGATTGATGAAATGGATACTGTGGTGGATATCAGCGGGTGTGCTGATAGGGATGTTGTGAAGTACGCATCCCAGTCGTTCAAGGGAGACGCGTTAGCATGGTGGAAGTCACTACTTCAAGCTGCCGGTAAGGCCGCCCTATATAGCATGAACTGGGATCAGTTTGTAGCACTGATCAAGGAGAACTTCTGTCCGCAGCACGAGGTCGAGCGAATTGAATCGGATTTTGTATCCTTAGTTATGAAGAACCTCGATTGTCAAGCGTATCTTACTACGTTCAACACGTTGTCTCGTTTAGTGCCTTATCTGGTGACCCCGGAGCCGCGTAGGATTGCTCGATTTATTGGGGGTCTGGCACCGGAGATAAAGGCGAGTGTTAAAGCTTCAAGGCCTACAACATTTAGATCCGTAGCAGATCTATCCCTCTCCCTCACTCAGGATGTGGTAAGATTGAGAGCTATGAGGAGCTCTGAGGAGAACAAACGGAAACGTGAGGATGACACCTCACGAAGGTCTGAGAAGCGATATAGAGGGAACAACGACCACAGGAAAGGGTCGGGGTCTAGGAAAAGTGATCATCAGTCGGGTGAGAAACCCAGATGCAAAATCTGCAGGAGACATCACTTTGGGAGATGTCGTTTGGAGACGAAATCCCAGTCTTCGGAGAAACGATGTGGAATCTGCAAGTCCACAGATCATAAAGCTGTGGATTGCAAGAAAATGAAGGATGCAACTTGTTTCGGTTGCAACGAGAAAGGGCACATTCGGCCCAACTGCCCAAAGAATGCAAAGAAGGTTGATGATGGGAAGAAGACTAATGCGAGAGTCTTCAGAATGGACGCTAAGGAAGCAGTCCTTGACGACAACGTCATTACGGGTACGTTTCTTGTAAATGATGTTTTTGCTAGAGTCTTGTTTGATTCAGGAGCTGATAAGTCGTTTGTAGATGATAAGTTTTGTAAACTGTTGAACCTTCCTGTTAACACCTTAAGTGTAAAATACGAGGTGGAATTAGCCGATGGAACCATAGAAACCGCCTCAACTGTTCTAGATGGATGTGTTATATCCATTAGGAATCATTCTTTCCCGTTATCCTTGCTTCCCTTTAAGTTAGCTGGATTCGACATAGTGATAGGCATGGATTGGTTGTCAAGTAACCAAGCCCAGATTCTGTGCAATAGAAAGCAAGTAATAGTTAAGACTCCGTCTGGTGAGTCACTTACTATTCAAGGAGATACCCATCATGGATTGCCGGAGCAAGTGTCCATGCTCAAGGCATCCAGATGCATGCAGAAAGGATGTGTCATTTATATGGCACAAGTTACCATAGATGAGCCGAAGCCGAAGATTGAGGATATCCCTGTTATTTCGGAATATCCTGAAGTATTTCCTGAAGAACTACCCGGTTTGCCACCAGATAGGCAAGTGGAGTTTCGGATAGACATCATTCCAGGTGCAGCACCTGTAGCAAGAGCACCATACAGATTGGCACCAACGGAGATGAAGGAGTTGAGGACGCAGTTGGATGATTTGTTAGCTAAAGGTTTTATTAGACCTAGCTCATCTCCTTGGGGAGCGCCAATCTTGTTCGTTAAAAAGAAGGATGGATCGATGCGTCTGTGCATCGATTACCGTGAGCTTAATAAGGTCACTATCAAGAATCGGTATCCGTTACCCAGGATCGACGATCTGTTCGATCAGTTGCAAGGAGCAAGTTATTTCTCCAAGATTGACCTGAGGTCAGGTTATCATCAGTTGAAAGTCAAAGAAGAAGACGTACACAAGACAGCGTTTAGGACTCGTTATGGACATTACGAGTTCCTAGTGATGCCGTTTGGGCTCACTAACGCACCAGCCGCATTCATGGATCTCATGAATCGTGTCTGCAAGCCTTATCTAGATAAATTCGTCATTGTCTTTATTGACGACATCCTTATCTACTCGAAGAGCCAAGCTGAACATGAGAAACACCTTCGTTGTATTCTCAAACTTCTGAATCAAGAGAAGCTTTATGCCAAATTTTCGAAGTGCGAATTTTGGCTACGAGAAGTCCAATTCCTTGGACATGTTGTAAGCGAGCGTGGTATCCAAGTAGATCCCGCTAAAGTAGAAGCAGTCATGAACTGGCAGGAGCCGAAGACTCCTACCGAGATTCGCAGTTTCCTCGGATTGGCAGGATATTATAGGAGATTCATCGAGAACTTCTCAAGGATTGCTGCGCCCCTAACCTCATTGACCCGTAAGAAGATTAAGTTTGATTGGGGCCCTAAGCAGCAGGAATCCTTTGACATTCTGAAGCAGAAGCTGAGCAATGCGCCAGTATTGACATTGCCCGATGGTATAGATGAATTTGTGGTGTATTGTGACGCATCACATACTGGCATGGGCTGTGTACTCATGCAGAAAGGCAAAGTCATTGCCTACGCTTCTCGACAGCTCAAGGTGCACGAGAAGAACTACACCACCCACGATTTGGAATTGGGTGCAGTTGTATTTGCTTTGAAGCTATGGAGACACTACTTGTATGGAACCAAGTGCATAATTTATTCGGATCACAAGAGTCTTCAGCATCTGTTCAATCAGAAGGAATTGAACATGCGACAAAGGCGATGGATGGAAACCTTAAACGATTATGACTGCGAGATACGATACCATCCAGGCAAGGCAAATGTGGTTGCCGACGCCTTAAGTAGAAAGGAAAGGGTGAAGCCAATCAGAATCAATGCCAAGCGCATTGAGATAAGAAATAATTTGAAAGAAAGGGTGTAAGCTGCACAGAAGGAAGCTGTGCTGGAAGCTAACTATCCTGCAGAAAAGTTGGGAGTAACTGAGGAGCAGTTATCCCACGACAAAGATGGAATGCTACGACTGAACGGACGAATATGGGTTCCAATATATGGAGGACTTCGGGATGTTATCCTCCAGGAAGCCCACAGCTCTAAATATTCCGTTCATCCTGGAGCTGATAAGATGTACCAGGATTTGAAAGCAAACTACTGGTGGATTGGTTTGAAAAAGTCAGTAGCTGAGCATGTAGCTAAATGTTTGACTTGTGCGCAAGTCAAAGCTGAGCATCAGAAGCCGTCAGGTTTGCTTCAACAACCTGAAATTCCCAAATGGAAATGGGAAATGGTGACAATGGATTTTATCACCAAGTTGCCGAAGACGAAAAAGGGAAATGATACCATATGGGTCATAGTAGATAGACTGACTAAGTCAGCTCATTTTCTACCCATCAAAGAGACGTATAGCTCAGATATGTTAGCTCAATTATACGTCGATAAGATAGTAGCACTACATGGTATACCTATATCTATTATCTCTGATAGAGATACTAGATATACGTCACATTTTTGGAAGAGTTTCCAACAGTCGTTGGGCACTCGTTTGAATTTTAGTACGGCTTATCATCCTCAGACTGATGGTCAGAGTGAGCGTACTATTCAAACTCTGGAAGACATGCTTCGCGCATGTGCGATCGATTTGGGTGGTAGTTGGGATAAGAACTTACCACTGATTGAATTCTCCTACAACAATAGCTACCATTCCAGCATAAAGGCTGCGCCTTTCGAGGCCCTATACGGTAGGAAGTGTAGATCGCCCATTTGTTGGGCAGAAGTTGGAGATGTCCAGTTGTCTGGACCAGATATCGTCTTTGAGACGACAGACAAGATCGTTCAGATCCGTGATCGTTTGAAAGCTACCAGGGATAGGCAGAAAAGTTATGCGGATCCTAAGCGCAAGGATTTTCACTTCAATGTAGGTGATAAAGTGTTGCTCAAAGTATCGCCCTGGAAGGGTGTGATGAGATTTGGAAAGAAAGGCAAGCTGAGCCCGAGATACATAGGACCTTTCGAGATTATCGAACGTGTCGGGTCAGTCGCCTACAAGTTAAACTTGCCTGAAGAGCTTAGTGCTATTCATAATGTGTTCCATATCTGTAACTTGAAGAAGTGTTTCGCTAACGATTCACTGGTTATACCGCATACAGATATACACATAGACGAAAGACTAAAATTTGTGGAAAAACCTTTGTCGATTGAGGATCGACAGGTAAAGAAGCTTCGACGGAAGCACGTGCCTATTGTTAAGGTCAAATGGGATGCCCGTAGAGGACCCGAGTATACGTGGGAAGTGGAATCCACGATGAAAGAAAAATATCCCCATTTGTTTGAATAAATCTCGGGGTCGAGATTTCGTTTAAGGGGGTGAGGATGTAACACCTTGAAAAATTTCGTCCAATAATGTCTTGACACGTGTCATAAGGTTCCGTTATGAGAAAACATACTTTAGAGGGACTAAAAGTGACAAACAGTGAAAACTATGGAACGTAAGGGTCCAAAGTGTCAACAATGGATAAATAGGCTCTATGATAACCCTACATAATGTTTATAACCTTAAACGGATGGTTCATGGATCATACGACGCGGAAATTGCACAAAAGTGAAGTATTGCAAACTATAGGGGCCAAAAGTGTCAACATGTTTAATTTATACCTGAGTGAACTTTTGGCAGACCCGAAGCTTTGAGAAGCTAAAATATACTCACTAGAATATGTGGTTAAAATTTCGTGAAGTTTCGTCAACGTATGAGAAAGTTATGGCCAAAACCGTACTTGAAGGACTAAAAGCGTCAACGTCGAATTTCAGGGCTTTTCGGTTGAGCGCAAAATTACCCGAGGACATTTCCATGTTGGTAAAAGTCTTAAGGTCCTTAGAAACCAAGTTTGGGGGTTTACGGGTCGAGAAAAGTAGCCGAAACGTCGCGTACAAGCTCAGGGACTAAAGCTGTCAAAATGGAAACTTGTTTGGCTGAACAGGGGGTCAGGCGACCCGCCTGGACTGACCCAAGCGGGCCGCGTGGGGCTGCCAGCGACAGAATTCGCAAAAAATGGATGATTTGGGTCCGAATTTAAGTTGTTTACAGCTCATTCCACCTCCATTCTGCTCCAATACGTGCCCTTGCATGCCTAGATCAACAGTAGCCTACTCCAACCATCTGATTACACCATAAATCAGATCAAAGATCATTTTTCTTGGCACTTGAAGTTGTGAACAAGGAGCTCTCTACATTCAAGAACTCTCTCAAGCTTTCTGGAGTTAATCTGATCATCAAGGCCGAATTCTAGTGTTCACTAATCACCTATAGGACCTTTGTAAGCTTTCAATTCGTTCTATAATCCGTTCTTGTTGTGATTATTGCTAAAAGTCAAACTGGTTGTTCATAAGCTTTGACTTTCTGATTAAACAAGTTTCAATCAGTCATTTCTCGAATTGAAACCTGATTTATGTTGGTAATATTATGGGAAACAAACCCTCTAAAGGGTACTCTTTGATTCCCACTACATGCATGCTAAATGTCGAGTCAAACCTATTTCTAAAAAGTCAACAGAAGCGATTTTTGTGAAAAATGACATGAATAATGATATAAATGACATGCAATCTGTTTGATCTTCATAGAAAGCTTTATTATGAATATAAGAATGTATTTTACCACGATCAACTCGACGATCTTTAGTGTAAACCCGGATTGGCACCGAAAGTCTTAATAAACGACTTTTTCGTAAACTATCGGTTCGGATCCGTACATGCATGTGTGAGATCTGTATTTTAGAGCATTTTTGACCATTGGCATTTTAGTTAAACTTTCTGGAAATTTTATGTCATAAGTCTATGCTTAGCCGATTCGAATGCATGTTTCCGATTTATGCATAAAGTTGACTATTTTGCCCTTTTTGATATAAAACGTGATTTTTGGAAAAGTGAAAGGATAGAAATCTTTATTTCTAATATATAAACTTGCACCGAAAATTTCGGATCAGTTGGTGGTCCAGATTGTGAGTTATGGCCATTAGCGTAAAACTATATTATAAATTTACATAAACGGTCCTTTTCGCGTAGAACCCGTTTCTGGCCACGTTTTGATACGAAACTCTTTACCAACAGAAGTAATATAATATTCTGGGAATTTTGATGATTTTTAATTAATTTTTGGCTGAACGGATCCTAGATCGCCTAGTCATTTCGGCTTATGTCGGTTTTGACCGTTTTTGCCATAAAATGAGTTTTACATATCCTTTTGACCCGAAACCTTTTTCTACTGATTTTATATGATGAATAAATTATTTTAAGTATTCTGGAAATATAAAAATCTCAGATTTATTGTGAAAACCCGAAAACGCCCTTAAATCGCATATTTAGCGTTTTAAGCGCATAGTAAGCGTTATACTCGTTTTAAACATATAAGACTCATACCTACTGATGTAATTAGCATATTTTCATATAATAACGGTAAGTATAAGTATATGATCCCAGATTTCCAGTTTTGGCATTTTTAGCCCTTGTGAAATTACTAAAATACCCCTACGGTGCATAGTTTGGTTTTAAATGATAAATTTGATATATGGGTCATACCCTACTGATATAATATGTTATATTAAGTATATTTACTGTATGAACCAGACCCGAAACTCAGATTTCTAATTTTACTCTTTTATTATCTTTTAAATGACCAAAATGCCCTTCTAAGGCATAAATTGGGTTTAAAATTATTCCGGGCAATATAGAACATAACTTACTGATATAATATCATATTTTAAGCATATTATCTCAGGGAACTTGCATTTGAATCATTTGACTACCCGTATCGCCCTTTTTCCGTTCGGTTCGGTTTACGTAACTAATTTGCGTAAATTGACCGAAACGGGTCAAACGATATCATTTTTATTTCAAAATCCAGAATGTATTTAGTATACCCATATTATACAAGTATTCAAACTTGTCGGGTCTAAATCACATTCTATCCGGTCTTTCGCTTAATCGTGCGTAAACCGTATCATTCTTAAAACTAACCGGTCAAAGCTTAGGCTTAAATAAAAGACCCGTTAGGAATCTAATAGGTTAATTATAAACCTTTGTTCCAGATTAGGAGGCCCAGTAAAAGCTACCACACTTACCGTTTGTGTTACATACTTGCTCAGGTAAATACATTTTGACTTATTTTCCCTATACGGGCTTGGGGTACGGTATTTAAAATACCGCTTGATCGGGCGCACAAGTCCTGCGCCTTATGGGTGTACAGTCTTGAATAGCTTGTGCGACTTCGTTTAAACAGTTTTGTCTTACTTAAAGGCTTTGGGGGGGTTATTGACCGTGTCCCGGATATCCTTGGCATTATCTTACGAGATGGCCACGACCAGAGCACGGGGTGTAGGCGTACACCCGACGTGTATAACTCTTTAATGTGGTGTGTCATTTAATCTCTAGCCCGGACAGCAGATCCCGGGCCACCAGAGATATAAGTGCATGTAATTCGTTCACAAGTTTATATTGCATAAATATCCCAAGTTAATAAAAATATTTATGCCTTGTGCATTTAAATCAATTTTCAATCATTTTCAAAATGAGTCAGTCGATTTGTATTTACCAGTGTAAACTGACGTATTTTTCCCAAAAGGTTAAGTGCAGGTACTATACGAAAATAGGCTGGCTGTTTCCTAAGAGCGTCCACTATAGTCTCGCAAGCTCGGACGACAAATATCTGTTGAACTATTTTTATCTTATTTTATTGATCCGCCTGTGGATCCGTTTCAACTACTGTGATATTATTATTGCACTTTATTTTAAAAGTTGAAATGTATCTATTCTGCTTCCGCTGTGCATTATTATATTGTGTTGATTGTCTATGACGATGCCAACTACGTCACTGTACCCCACACCGGGCCCACCGGTGACACGTGGAAATGGGGGTGTGACAATTGGAAGACCATAAACTATGACCACCGCATGGATTGTCCATGATGTAAGGGTCATGTTCGCCCTCAATTTAACTACAAAAACATAAACAGATTAACCACATTGCACTCTACATTACCATGGATACAGTTACTTACAGGTAGACTTTAATTAGTCAAATTGATTACACTGCATACACAAATTAAGTAGATTGCACCTTTGATCACTAACAATACGCATTGCACATTTCAGTTTAGTTTTATTTTAAGTTTCACTTAATTAACACAATGAATTCACTGATCCATAACCCCTTGATTTCACTGATCTGGAACTTAAATAAATCGATAATTGTAGATAACCCAAGATCGTTACATGTAAAACTAACACAATGATTGACAATGCTAGATTACACAATGATTTCAGTTAATATCAGAAGGGGTTTGAAATACCTCTTACGGCTCAGAGAAGGTTGGTAACCATGGTTCTGAGAGGCATGATTTCAGTCGATCACCAGAGAAGACGACTTAAAGGATTTTCTGGTCGGAAGATGAAGTCGGCAGCGGGGTATCAAAAGGAGGAAAGATTGTGTGTGAAGTCAGGTTGTAAAAGAGAACTAGGGTAGATAATGGGAGGTGGGTTATTGAGATGAGTAAGTAATGCGAGTAAAAATACCATTATACCCTTTGACCGTTACTGACTAACGGTAGACTTTGACGATGTTAAGGGCCAGGGTCGGAGATTGATCCAATTAGGAAAACAAGGGGTGTAAAATTGATTGATTAAAAAAAGGGTAACGCTGATCCCACCTGTAAATGTCAGTGTGTAAAATTGTAGTTTACTCTAAAAAAATATAACGTCATATGAAAGACTTTCTAATGCTTTAAAAAATTGCGGGAAGTGGAAGAGCTAGAAAAGGTTATCTTGAATGGACCAATATACCCCTTTAAATTTACGCGCCTCTTTTACATTTGATTAATTTCACCTCTTTAATCTTAACCATCCATTATCAAATCTAGTGTCCAAGATAACTTTCGAGGCTTCCTACCAAAACACAACTTCCTATTATATCCTAACCCTTCTTTTTTATTGTAATTTATTGACATAAAGAAAAGTATTTATCAGATATTATTATTTTTAATATGTTTATGTGATTTGTTTTAGTTATTTCATGATATAAGAGTTTTATTACTCATAGCGACCAAACTATTATTGTCTTTTTTTATTCTTTTAATTTTATAAATCAAACACTCGATTTACTATTTATCTTTAAGTTTGTTTGTTGGTTATTATTTTATCTTTAGATTCGTTGTTGTTGTCGTCGTCGTCATTGTTGTTACTGTTGTTGTTGTTGTTGTAGCTGCTGATGTTGTTGTTGTAGTTGTTGTTGTTATTATTTATTTTATTACTATTAATTGGTTAGCTTTATCATTAGTTAGTTAGCTTTATAGTTATCTTTTTCATTGTAATCTTCTTGAATAATGAGATATGCTTTCCAGCTTTTCTGTACACTGAAAAATCTTTTTCACCATTATCGTTATATACTTCGTTAAAATTCTTTTACTTATTTTAAATTTGAATACAACTCGTTAATGGTTTCTATGTGATTAGATATTAAGTTAAACTATAACAAATTTGTTATAAAAATGATAAGCGTAGATGAGTTATCTTTAATAGGTTAAACCTAGTAACATACACATCAACGCTAGAGCGGACAAATTTTAATATGCCCATAAGACTAACATTGGTAGGGACAGAACCCATACCATTATCTGGATCAACACCAAGTCAAACAAAGGTGGGCACATAATAGAGACAAAAGGCACTACGACATACACTAAATGTAACATGATACCTTCATGCCCTGAAAAGGGTAAAAGAGCAACGAATCTTAATTGATACTTCTCTTCCTTAATTACTATGTTATATATCCTGTTAAGTCAAAATGTCAATTGACTTATGCCTATTACGGTACTCCGTATAAATGCTTCAAGCAAGGCTACGAATATAAGAGTTTTGTGGTATGATCGTTCAATATCCCTTACTCATACCTTTGTTTAAAAGACGGCTAGCACATGAAGTTTATAATTTATGAATTTAAGTTTGATAATTATCAATTCCAATTTACCTATTTGATAACTTTTAACCCGTGATAAGAAAATGGAAATATGACATAAAGTCAAATATTTACACTTTTTTAACATGTTTTAAACATTTACTAACATTTAATTTCAATCTTGATAACTTTAACTTTTGCTAATGAATTGCATTTGATCAAATCATTCTATTCCAATATCTCCATTTAACTCATTCTTAGCGGCTTTAGCCATTTTAGCGCCCACTAGCACCAATTTGTTAGCCATTATATGTATCCAAATCCTTAAAACTTTGCACCAACACTCAGTTGAAATCCTGTCAGAAGTCCGTTACCAAGACTAAAAAACCTCATATGAATTAATTAGCTCTTTCAAATTGCTTCAATAAAAAAATCAGTCGGCGCCTTATTGCTTGATCGAAACAACCTGCGCAACAAGATTCCGGTGATTCTTGATCGGGATAACAACCAGTCATCATTTGTTCTTTGTTCCGATCACAAAACCTAATCGAGTTCTTTCCAGTCTTGCACACCAAGTGTAACACCCCAAAAATATAAGATTATATATAGGGTCGGGATTTGGAGAAAACGGTAGAAAGTGTGAGAACGGTGAGAACGCTTATCGATCGTCCGATTAAAACAATCTATGGACTAGATTGGCGCGATGACGTTTTCGTAAATAACATCAATTTTCTTACGTGGACGCACATCATTAAGGGTAAAAGCGTCTTTACACCTCTATACCAAAACGCCATAATGATGAATAAAGCGCCAATATGGACCAAATCACATCGCTATACAAACAAAAAACATCATAAAAACACATCCCCCAGAACCTGAAACGCCATATTTTCTACTATATACCATTCAACTTACAAACGCCAAAATTCCCAAAACATCAAACACAACTACTCAAAAACGCCATATTTTCTACTATATACCATTCATCTTAGAAAACGCCAAAAACACTCAAACATCAAAAAGATTCCAAAAGGTCAACGGTTCTTTCAGATACACTATTTCCTCGGTAAAACGCCAAAAATGCCAAATATCGTTTCTTGTATATTTAAAATATTGTTCTACGCCAAAGTGTCGAATAGTGCATTCTTCCATGAGGTGCTGTGACTCAAATAACATTTTGCTGCATGAGATGGACAAATCATAAACAAAAAGATGCTGGGGTCAAACTTATGTCATTTTCTGTGTTTTATTTTTGATGAATATTTAAATGGCATGAAAAGACGAATGACACTATTGAATTGTTTGAAGATACATATTCAAAAAAAAAAAAACTCATGACATTTTGACTTTCCAAATGGCCACAAAAACACAAGCATGGCTAAGCTAAACCACCAGCGAATATGATTCAAAGAAGAAAGAGACTGATGACAGTGAAGATTTGGAAGATTAATTGTTTTTTTTTTAATTTTCTTTTTTTGTTGTTTGCTATGTATTTTTCAATTTAGAATAAAAAATACATTATCTTAATTAAACGCCAAAGAGTCATAATGCATATGAAAACGCCATAAATGGAGTAAAAACGCCAAAAACTCCAAAACTATAATGAAAGTAACTTACAGAAGTATTAATTAAAAAAAGCTAAAAATGGAAAAAAAAGGCCAAAAACTACTAAAACCCATTCAAAAACGCCAAACTTGAAAAAGCTGAACAAAAAAAACAGTAAAAATACACAGTAAAACTGAAAAGACGGCTACTTTATTAGTATCATTTATTATAAATAAAATCCCGCCTAAACTACGCGCCAAAAATATCCTGTAAAGAGAGACTTCTCTGCACAAACAACTTATCACAAAACCAGAAACAAACGCCTTATTCCCTAGAAACCATTCACTTTAAAACGCCAAAAAAATACTTAAAAAAGCCACAGATTCAGAACCTCGATTCTGCTATATTGATCTGAATGAAGTTTCACTGAATGGATTCTTCTCTGAGTTGGGTATCTCTATAATCTTTTGCTGAATGAGATGGACAAATATTCAAGACAAATAGACTGATGACACTGATATGACATCATGCCACTTTGTTCTTGATGGATATATGGATGTCATGAAGGGATCAATACATTAGAGCAGGCATTGATCTTCAACATGTCATCAAACAAAGTATATAACCCCCCACCATAAAGGATGCCACAAAAAATAAGTATCTTCTAAAGACGGCCGTTATGTAGGAAAATAAGGATCTACATAAGGCATTCAAAAATAGGTTCAAAACGCCAAAAAGGTTAAAGTAGAAGAGGCTGATGACAGTGAAGATTTAAATGAGAAATTAGATTGTAACTTTTAATTTTTTTCATTAATAATTGTTTGTTATGTAATTATGTGTTGTTTACCATCTAATTCTCTGCTATTTTAAAAAAATTGAGTATAAAACGCCAAAATCTACAAACACCAAAACGCATGATAGTGTGAGAACGAATGCTAGCAAAGTACGAGGTTGCTATATAAAATGCCAAAAACGCAAACAAAGTATTACTGGAAAAATCAACACTAATTGACAGATGAAAATTGAAAGAAACAGTAAAATAAAGAGACGGTATCATTTATTGCCAAAAACATTAAAGTTATATTAATGCCACTACATGGAAAATTGAAACTTATTTATCTTTTCAAAACGCCATAATTGCCTGTCACATTATAGGCCTGTATCCTTGATGGCAAAACACTTGATATAATAAAATCAAAGAAAATTACTGATGTTTTTTAAATCAATAAAAACGCCAAAACAAATACTTAAAACGCCAAAATATTTACTATAGTTCTGATCTAAAAACAATAAAAACGCCGCGTATTTAATAAACGCCAAAAAGATGAAAAGATGAAGGGACACGTGTTAATAAAAAAGAAATATGAAAGGACAAAAAAGCCCCTCCACCTTTCTCTAAGCGGCGTGACACGTGTTAGGCCAGGAAGCGTTCTCAACGTTCTCACACTTTCTACCGTTTTCTCCTGATCCCGTTTCTATATATATATATATATATATATATACACACATATATATTTGGTTATAACTTTATAAATAATAACTAGGAATATCTATCCTAGTTAATGGCATGTAGAAAACAATGAAATTATGAAATATTGCCCTTTTATATCAAAATGAACATCTGGGACTAAAAATGGTCAAGTGGGTAAAATTGTTTATTAAAAACTAAAAATAAAATAAAACACAACACATACTTATGTGCGTATGTGTGTGTGCAGAGCCAAGAAAAACCTCAACCGTTCAATCTCTAAATTGATCAAAAATGGAGGGTGAATTGGGAGTGTTATTGATGCATGGATCAAGAAGACTAATCACCCATATCTGTCTAACACAATGTAAGTTGTAATCTCAGTTTTGGTGATGTTTAATTTTGAGTGAAAATTGGTTTAATAAGGTTCTTGAACAATCGGTTGATGTTATGATCAAAGGGAGATGTAGTCTAAATGTAGGATCTTAATCCTAACCGAAATTGTTAATGATTTATCAAGAAACACATGTTAGAACCATCATGTAGGGGGGGGGGGGATATTCCACGGTCCTCCCAACCGCTGGAGTGATCACACTCCACAATCTAGCTTAGCCTCATAGCTGCCTGGGGCTGAATACCCAACCGAGAGCGAAGAGCTTGGCCGTGGGGATGCGGACACCAAGATTCGAACCCAGGACCTCTAGGGAGAGGGTGGGTGAGGCTGGCCAACTGGGCTACCCCAGAAGGTTGTTAGAACCATCATGTATGCATTATGAAAGTGGGTTTTTGTGAACATATATGAATGTAAAGGTTATGATGGTTAATTTGTGCTTATGATGTATCTTACACTAAAATAATGGATGTAAAAACATGAATTTGTTGAAATTACATGTTAATAGGAATTAAGATGAGTAATTGAGCTCGATAAGTTGAGAATTCTTAGTTAATCAAGGTTTAATTGAACTAAAATGGCCAGCTAAAATGTATGCACACAAGGTGCTCGACAAAATGCCTAAATGAACTACCCTTTTTAGTTAATGAACGGAAAACGTTGATATGAATTTATGGTTAAAACCTTGGCAAGTGTACATGCCATGAGTATGGACAATGAGGTATTAATAATAATTGGGTTGCGCATTATAGGCAACTCAGGTGAAGCTTCGGGAAGTCAAGCCGGGGCGAACGCACGACTAAAGGAAAAGCATTAAGGTACGCGGCTTACGCTTCGTAGAATTTAGTTATTATTTTGTGTTGATATATGTTGAACATTGTAGATATATTCATGAAATTCGGTTCATTCTTAAATGATGGATTTCATACGAATGAACCGGATGGATAATTATGAATAACAAGAGTTTGGTTGTTAAAAGTGATGGATTTCACTAAGACATCCAAACGGGTCAAAATAATGAATTTGTGAAAAGTTTGTTTGTTTAAAAGTGATGGACTTCACTAAAATAATCAAATGGGTCAAAATGACGAATTGATAAAGGTTTGTTGTATAAAAGCGATGGATTTTGCTAAGACAACCAAACGAGATAAAACGAGTCTTAATGCATACCGGAATGGTTGCATTAATAACGACTTCGGTATAATACCTGACCGATGGGTAAGACTACGAATATATGCGTAAATCGAGAAACGGAAACGCGGATTAAAAGTCAAAAGACTCGGAAAATGATTTATGACGAAAAGATGATGAATTCGCGAAAGGAATTCGGAATAATTACGTTCAACTTTGTGAGCTTGAACAGGTGGAATAATTGTGATCCATACCGGATAACGGATGCGTAAAACTTAAGGATATTGATCCGAATAATGGGAAGTAATCATAGATAACACATCCATGTAAATGTGGTGTGTGTATATGAGCTTTTTGTTTAAAAATGCAAACGGATCGAATAAATTTCGTAAATAAATTTTATTTTCACTTAAGCCGAAAGCTTATAGGATAATAAATTTATTAATCCAGATGGCGGATTTTGAGTATATAATATGGGCGATCCATTTACGATCACGTAGAAACGTGAGGTTAAACGGATAAGCGGGTTAAAAGTTATGCAAAATTTAGTGTCGAACGGACAAACCAACATTACGGCAACATAATTGATGCAGCGTGTGGCATCGTCGACGCCTAGAATGGCCATCGCCGACGGGTTTCAAGATCTGATGTTGTCCGACGCTTAATTAAACTGCCTACGGCAGTTTTGTCCCGACGCTATAAACCACACGGCGTTGCCGACGCACCCATGTGCCGTCGCCGACGCCACCCCAGAACTTGCTCCTCAATTTTTTTTTTGTTATTTGCAATAAAAATTTAGTTATGGTGTGCACACCATTAAACGTTATAACACTAACTAATTGCAAATTTTCAATTTTAGGTTATTGCAAGTACTTTTGGATGAAAATCAAGTCATTACCAAGGAACCGAACACAGAGAAGATCTTGTTTCCACACCTTTTGTCAATCATATGTTTATGATCTAAATATTTAGTTGTCAAGGGAACACAATTGAAATCGAAGCTTCCGCGTTTGTTTAGTCGTTTTTGTTAATCTAAACATCGTTAAATAGTAGAAATGCTCCTTTTAATATTTATATGAAGTTTTAAACAACTACGAATTATGTTTTGTGTTTTGAATTTAGCGTTATAAATAATTTCCATATAATAATCTGGGTCTTACACCAAGTCTCGTCTACCATCGTCGTTGAAGCCCCGCGCCCGGGGGGCGGGACCCTTCTCCAAAAACGACTTTCAAAACCGCCATGCTCTGATGCCAATTGTTGAAAAAATCAAGCCCTTAATCGAACACAAAGAACACGAGATTGAATGAAACGACTCTTTTTTATTATAAACCAAAAGCACACGAAATTATAATAAACCTAAACATCTATTTGTACTAGACTCATTCTTATCTTTATCCAACTCAAACGCTATGTTAATAATAAAATAAACTAACTAAACAAAGATATCTAATAAAAATAATAATTAAACTATATTTATCTTGAATCTACTTGAATGCAATTTAACTCATTTAAACTGTCTGAATAACCCTTCAAATCAAAATTACATCTTCAAGTAAAAAAAATCAAAAGGTATCTTACGTTTGGAAAATAAAATCTATCTACTATAATAAAAGAAACCAATAAGTGACACGTGTCATTCATTGAAGATGTCTATATTTGTAATTTCCTATATTTTCATACTTATCTTATATCAATTAATTAAATAGTAAATAATCAATTAATATTAAATCTTATCTTACTTTGAATGTTGGATAGAATCATTCTATTTTTTCTAATAATATATTAATCTTAAACTTAAAAAAACAATAATATGCTCATATAAAAAATTTAAAGTAAAAACAAAATATACAAAATAACTTATTATACATTAGATCAAACTTAAAAAAACACTAATTAGGAAGATAAGCTAATAATATAATTCTGTTTTTGATTTTTCAAATTGGGGTTCTAATCAATTCGAATTAAACTTAACCAAGTTTGTGATTTGATTCGAATTAAACCGAACCAAATTTATGATTTTTTAGACGAATCCAATAGCATATTATTTACCAAAATTACATTTATTTAACCCGTGTAATACATGGTGTTTTTAAAGATATAACTTTTTTATTATTTAGTATATATTCGCCCCGCTTGCGGTATACAAGGTTACAAAATTACATTTATTTAACCCGTGTAATACACAGTGTTTTTAAAGATATAATTTTTTTTATTATTTAGTATATATAATTAGATTTATTCAACCCGTACAATACACGGATTTTTATTATTTGGTATATAAAATTACATTTATTCAGTACAATACATGGAGTTCTTAGAGATATAATTTTTTTTATTATTTAATGTATAGAATTACATTTGTTCAACTCGTGTAATAAACGAGATTTTTAAAGAATAACTGTTTTAATTAAATATATAAAATTACATTTATTCAACCCGTGTAATACACGGGGTTCTAACCTAGTTATCTAATAAACAAATAATTTTCACTATTTAAATAAAGGGTTATTAGATTTTATCACCCCTGACTATTGGCTATCGGCTGCTGTCACCCCCCAACTATCATTTTGACGTCCGCCACCCCCAACTTAACACTTTGTATATTCTGTCACCATGTCGTTAACTGATCACTAACTTTTGATCATATTACTATACTTTTAGGGGTGTCCTAAGATCCCTATGACACCCCAAAAAGTATAGTAACATGATCAAAAGTTAGTAATTAGTTAACGACGTGGTGATAGAACACACCAGAGGCGGAGGATAGTGGGTGCTCGGGGGTGCACCCGCCCACCCCAATATTTTGGTTAGAAGTGTACAAGTTTCGATTTTTCGTCTGAAAATTTTAAAATTATATAGGATCGCCCCCCAGATTATTTTTCCTAAATTGTATATTCTAAATATTTATAAACTTTGTATATAAATGATGGGTAGTTTGGTAAATATACACTTTGTTTTATTTGGAACTATTATTATTTGACCCGATTTGAATCGAATAGCCAACCCGACCTGAACCGAAACATAACGATAGGAAAAAAGTTTTTTGGGTCCCATTACTTTACGCCCCCTCGAAACTTTTGGTCAAGCTCCGCCACTGGAACACACTAAGTGTTAAGTTGGAGATGACGAGCGTTAAAGTTATAATTGGGGATGACAGCAGCTAATAGCCAATAGTTGAGGGTGATAAAATCCAAACCCTTAAATAAATGAACCAAACTATATCTACCTTGAATCCACTTGAATGGTTTTTAACTTATTTAAACTCTCTGAGTAATGCTCCAAATAAAAAATTATCTCTTTATGTAAAAAAATTTCAAGAAGTATCTTAGTTTTGGAGATAAATTAAAATCTTTTATTCTATTGCAACTTAGGCTTCAATCTAGTGATCAATAGGAACTAAATCTTGTGAGGAGACAAGGTTTTCATCTTTGGGAGGTGTTTAGTATAGTATTTTTTTTTTTAATGATAAATTTGGATCACTGACGGACCATTAGAGTATTATCGTGTTACCAGCGGAACCACCCGATTATATCCATCTTCACTAGGCATAATATACCTATACATCAATTTCGGAGTAAACCCAATAAACATGGGATAACCCCTCTTGTGAGAATTGAATCCAGAACCTATTGGTGTAAAGACTCCAAAACATTATCTCACCTTTAAAATGCCACTAGACTATAAAGCCATGGACGATTTAGTATAGTATCTAGTGGGAAAAGCTTTTAATTGGTAAATAAAATAAAAAATGGATTCTATATTTCTGTTACGACAAATGGAGAATGAGTACATAAGTGCGTGAGTGAGATGGGAAGTGCACAACGCGATAAGTTGATAGGAGCATCTCCCTTTCTACTTAATAATAACATATTATATAAGCAAACAATGCATTGACGTGTAACTTGCTCATATTTGCATGATAAGACCTCTTCGTTCTCACATTTTTTCAATCGTGCCAATAAATGTCATGACAAAGCAATTTACTTTTCTTTAACACCACATGTACTTTTTAACTATTATTATCATTATCATTAATATTATTATTATTAATATTAATTATTTTATTATACTTGTGCAAAAACTTCAAATTTCGTTTATGACATATAATGAAATTAAACAAGTGTTTAGCATCTGTATTAGGCTAAACTAATAATATTAAAATAGTTGTAAAAATGTCTAAAGAGATAATTCTGATTTGAATAGGGCTGACCATAGATAACCTGCTAAGAAATGATAATAGAAAAATACACCATGTGATTTTTTACGTTTTTAAAAATAATCAAAATTTGAAAGTTAGGATCCATTATTTCTCTTTCTAGGTGCATAAAATATACATCCGTCTTATAGACATTGGATATAAAGTAGTTAAACCAGTCGTATTCATGTTTAAAATTTTTGTTGTTCGCGTTATCAGATACTTGTTAAACCTGCTAAGACACGATTTATCAGCCCTAAATTTGAAAGATAATATCTTTAGTTTACCTTCTTTATATTTATAAACTCAATAAACCGGGGCGTTACTATATTTTTGTCTATTTGAATGTAAATGAACTTTATAGATAGCATTTAAATTTAAATATTTCGTTTTGATTATATGTAAGTGATTAAATGTAAACTACTAAATATGTAATTTAAGTATTATAGGGTGGGAGTTGGCTACAAAGTCTATTTTTCCTACAAAGTGCATAAAGTCATAAAAAATCACAATTTCAGCCATAAAACACACTTAAAACTCACAAATAACAAAGTGAAGATTACTAAAACGTCATATTTGTGGGTTTTGTGTTTTGTTTTGGATGATAAGGCTTTGATTTTTGAATGACTAACATTAGTGTGTTTTATGTTGATTATCATGTTGTGTTTTATATTCATAGTTTTACGAAGGTGTGTTTGAAGTTTTTATGGAATGTTAGGGTTTGGATATTGTGTTTTAGTGATCTTCACTTTGTTATTTGTGGGTTTCGAATGTGTTTTATGGCTGAAATTTTGGTGTTTGATGACTTTGTACACTTTGTAGGAAAAATAGACCACCAAAGTATTATATTCAATTCATGTAATACATTAGATGAGGATGTTTCAAATGAAAACCACTTTTATTGCGAAAACTCGAAAACTAACTAAAAAAACCTAAAAAATACACAAAAATTTTTTTTTATAAAAATCGTAGTTTTTTTATATAAATTTTTTTTCAAAAAAAAAATATTTTGTAGTGCACATGTGTAGTACTAACACATGTGCACTACAATTTTTTTTTTTTTTTGAAAAAAGTTTTTTTTCTATAATTTAAAAAGCGAAAATTGGTATGCAAAAAAAAAAATTGGTATGTTTTTTAGGCTTTTTTAGTTAGTTTTCGCGATAACTACTGGTTTTCATTTGAACATTCCTCTACATTAGATATATAATAATTTAATATTCAAATGTATAAGTAACCACAATACAGATTTTATATATAGTTATTTGAAGTCTAATTTCTAAACATGTATATTAAATTACATATGCCTATTAAAATAAGATTGCAAAACTATTAAAATTTTAAATATCTTAAACAAAAAAAAAAAAACAGGTATGGTTCATAGTATGGTTCATGGTTGTAAACAATGTTTTCAGAACCGGACCGGAGGTCGACCCGGTCGCCTTACGAGGTCAAAGATCGGACCGATTCGACCGGATTTAAGACCCGGATTACGTCATAAATTATATAAAAATATATATAAAATATAGAAAAATAGATAAAATTCCAAATTTTTAAGAAACTAAAAACACAACCACTAGTCATCCAAAACATACAAAAGTACCAAATCCAAGAACATAAAAGAGTACAAAACCAACAACAAATTAAGTACCAATCCAACAACATACAAATCTACCAATCATCTTCCGAATCAGATTCATCATCATTAAAATCGCCATCACCATGACCAACATTAATAGCAACATCAACTTGAACCACATTATCTTCTTCGTTGAATTCTTGGCCTAAAATTTAGAAAATGACAAATCTAAATATATACTTTTTGAAAGTAAAAAATTATGCATCATCAATTTATCAAAAAGAAAATACTAACCTTCGAATGGTTGTGTTTGTGAATCAAGGTCAATTGGGAGTTCCTCGTCGAGCATATTTTCTAAATCATCATAGTTAAGCTCGGCTTCCTTCTCGTCTTCCACCACCCAAAATTCGTTTTTATCAATGCCTTGGTAATCAACCGGGTCATATGGCCTTTTGCCCTCATTTAGCCTAACAAGTTTAAATGTAAAATCTTTTATTCAATATCAAAAACTAATAATAAGTAAAGTTTCTGCTTGTATCATACCTATTTTGTAGACGTAAGTTGTAATGCACATATACGAGATCACATAGCCTTTGATGCTCCAAGCGGTTCCTTCTTTTGGTGTGAATTCTCTCAAACACACTCCAATTCCGTTCACATCCGGAAGAGGATGCGGTTTAACTTAAAATTCTTATGGCAAATTTTTGCAACGCCGGTACATCTCCACCGAACGCTTTCCCCCACTCATCTAATCATACAATTAACATGAAAATATAATTTTGTTATAATATATAAAACTAATATCGTAAGTAAACATTAAATAGACTAACCGGGACGCTCAAGCTCCACGGAATTCAAAGCAATAGATCAACCAAAAGTACCTACTTTATCCCGAAATTTTGCCAAGTGTGAATTCTCAGAGCTGGCCCTGATTTTCGTATTAAAAGTATCTAATAAATATTTGGAAAAATGTCACAGAATAATAATTAAGTTTATTATTAAAGTTACCTAAATATTTATGTAACTTTTAATTAGTTTTACATGATTTGACTCTTACGTATTAAAAGTATCTAACAAATATTTATGTAACTTTTAATTAGACCATGGGGTATGGTTTAGATAGTCTCAAAGGGACCATTCGCCACGTCACCGCCACGTAAGTGAGGTCAAAATGGGATGGATCTAGGAGATGGGGAATGAACCCCTTTATATATATATATATATACTAGTCGTTTACCCGCGCGATGCGGCGGGAAACATATCACTAAGGTTGGTGAGTTTAGAGCTATATACGGGGATGTAGTTTCCGATGTGGCGTACGACGACGATGATGGCAATGTAGTAGCACGTGAGGGTCGGTTGCGGCCTTCTTAAGTTACTTTTATTAAGTGAAAACATAGACAATCATAGATCAGGAAAAGATAATCACTTGCAAAATAAATATACGCTTTGACTTCTAAAATCAAATAAGACAATTTTGTTATGATGAATTATTACAAAGAGCCGGTGACCATGTTATTTCCCTATATCAAATGCTCATTCCTATGTTAAATTGTACAAAGAGGAAAAATAAAAAACACACAAGGATTATCATTTAAGTGTATTTAACTGATGCACACAAAGACATATTTGTTTTATGCTCACTTAAAGTTAAGGGGAGTGAATTTCTGACACGACCCGAAAACACGACAAGAACCCGTGTTCGGGTCAACCCATGTTCAGGTTGTGTACGGGTTCATATGTATGACATGATTTTCGGTTTCTGGTCATGTTCGTCTAAAATCTTTAGGTTCAGGTCGTGTTAAACCCGACAAACCGCGAACACGACCTGTTTAGCAACCCTACTTAAAGTCATAAGCGATTAATCAGCAAAGGGAAATGATAGTGAAACAAGTTTAAACAAAAAGAAACACTATACTATAAGTAGTTTATTTAAAATAGATTCATGTCTTCACCAACATAACCAGCCTTCAGAACTAAAGAAAAAACCACTTACAGAAAAGCAGTAAGTAAATTAGAACAGATTCAAATGCAAGGTTGAGATTTTCTGAGTTACCTCATTAGTAATTTTTACTTTGAGATAAAGAAGGTTAAAATATTATATTAACCCTTTTATACAAAGTATGTATTTTTAATGCATATAATCATAAGCAATTTGATTCAAGCATAGAAGCAAAACATACCCACATACACAGATCACCAAATTTCCCAAATAAAAACCAAACCACATTGCATCAATTACCTCTTTTTAAAATTCGGTTCAATGGCTTATTTAAATAGGTGGCAACTTGGACACATATACTTGAATGGGTCATATGGGTTGTGTTATATCTCAAATGGGTCAAATAAAAAAAATAAGCAAAAAAGGGGGCATGTTGTCTTTGAATGCAGAACCTCTTATATTGACTTTATTAAAAGACTTGCATCATTACAACAATATGGTTTGTCAAACTCATCGACTGACAATATATCTTCTCATGAAACTAACTTATCCTTAAATACAAAACCTTCATTAGCTCAGATAAATTTGTAAGCAAAGAAAAAGAGTAACAACCCCTAACCACTTCACTCCTCAGTGTCGTAACATCAAACTCATCGACTGACAACTAATATTGTAATAAGCAAACAAACAAAGCAAATGTCTGAAACCAAGTCTCACGCTTTGACTCATCATTAAGAACGTCAATCCCCCTTTGTCTCGCAACCGCCACAACACAACTTTCGTTCCCGAGATCAAACCCAACCACACTCATCCTTTGTTAAGAACTGCAACTTGTTACTTTCCTCAATCTGAATTTTACACAAAATAAAACATTTAAAAAATCAGAATAATGATTTAAAAAAAAAAACTTTTCCAGATGACTCGAGTTCGGGTTTTCCACGACATGGAATAAGAGTTGGTTTTATGAGAAAGATGACTCTCGAGGCTTGTTGGTGTGTACTCGTAAATAAGCGCGTGAGCTTCATGACATATGCCGATTAAACTCAATATATGCTTATGCTTCAGTCTCCCTACCACTTGAACCTGCATGTCATGCAAACAGAACTCGATTCAGGGGCGTTCGGTTTCGCGATTTGCGTGTGTGCATGTATGAGAGAGAGAGAGAGAGTAACCTCTACTTGGAACTCTTGTTGTGCTTGCAGCTGTTGTTTCGTGGCCAGCAATGAGCATCGTCATCAAGTCATCCCGTAGCTGGTTCATGGAAATTGTAAAAAGATTATTCAAATTGACACATTAAACATTCAGATAAAACTGTAGGTTATACTTACTTGAATTTGGTCCCTAACCCACCCGTTTTACCAAACATGTTCCTTGGTCTATATAGGAAAATAAATAAGAATAAGATACACAAAGTTAAAGAAGAAAAGGCATACAGCTCTTGGATGAAGTCGAACATCTCCCTCTTCATTGCTACCTTCTGAATTGCTATCTGCAGGTTTTGAGTCATCATCTGCTAAAAGACACTCAACATTAGCAGCCTGTGCTTGTGCAGCTTGCCAGACAGCATTTGCAGCCTCAGCTTCAGCAGCAGAAGCTTCAACCAGCCTCTCCATTGATTCTCTGTCCATGCTGCTGGAAAATATTTAAAAAAATGAGTTTCTCGTAGTTATATACTATTCAGTTATGCAGTTAATGTGGTAAAATATCGGATATCGGTCAAGGGCCGATATTTGAGAAATAGGTTATCATAGTAAGATATCGGTGGGATATCGGTAATTTTGCTAATTAAAAACTTTAGGACTGAGAAACCATAATTTAGTGAAATGCCTTCACCGCCCCTAAGGCTGCCATAGACATATAACCGAACACCAACAGACGCAGCAGCATGCTGACAGCGACGCATGAGCTCTAACAAAGGTTCTTCTGTTTGCCCTATCCTGACACGTGGTGTTGTTACTAATCCATGTCTATCTAACCAAACACCGGCAGCAGTTCACAAAAGCCACCACATTGCGATATCGTTTAATCTCGGAAGGCAAACCAGCAATACATGGCGGGTCAGCTTCACAGCTTAGTCTCCTTTGTAAGGATTCGATTCGATTCGATCCTCAAATGACTTCAAAGTATTGGCTACTATGAGAGTCTCGTCAAGGTCAAATACGATGCCCAAACATCTTAGGTTCAGCATGACTAAGCATGACTCGTAAAGCCCTGGCGCAAGATAAATCCCCAAAAACATGGAAATAAGTCGTTTCTTCTAGAACGCATTGCCACCAAGTGCCGCTCATCTCCACCAAGTGAGACAACAGCAGTCTGCACATAGTGAACAACACATTAAGATGGTAATTAGATCACGTATTAACAGGTTAACTTAATGTTACATATACTATTTAATGACACACTCACATAAGTTTCAAGATATGCATAAACACGACCAGAAGTAAAATATACACATTTATATAGTAATAAGTAATAACTAAGAGGATCACGTGCGACACGCAAAAAAGAACATATAGGCAAAGGTCATTATGCAAATGCCAGGTAATAATGACGGTCTATATTAGGAAGTCGATAAAACCATCCCTGTACTTTGAATATATATTTATATTGTCGGGTGTTATTAAGATATGGACTAAACCAGTTTTTGAAGCCAGATTAAAGAAAAGAAAGAGAGGCCTATACTCATGATTAGATACAATTTATTTTGTTTTGGAATGCATTTGTTTAATTGCTTCAATGTCTCAACGCTTAATCAAAACAGGACCAGCTAATGTTTCCAGTTAAACAATTATGAGTTTTCTTTGAACTGATAGCATAATCTGGTTTATTCTTCAGAGCAAAATCAAAACAAGAGCTTTAACATAAATATCATTTACTGGTTTATTCTTCAGGGCAAGACTATTCGATGAAGAATCATCCAGATTAAAAGTTTCAATCATGAGTTCTCGAAAGAGAATAATATCCACGATTCCACAGTTCCAAATTTCAGGCAAAACTGCAAATTGTATGTCGAACCAGTCCGCTCAAAACTTAAAAAATAATGTTTTTCATTCGTATTACTTGGAAGCAAAATTCCCAAACAGCACATGTATATTATTAACAATGTTTTCATTTGTATATTTTAATGGTGAACTCCAAGAACTGCAGATGTATTCCCAGATCAGTCTTTTGATAGTTTTTTCAAAAAAAAAAAAGGTTTTTCATTTGTATTTGTTGGAAGTAAAACTGCAGATTATGAGTCAACTCTGTCCCTTAAACTCAAAAATCATTTTTCATTTGCATTTCTTGGAAGTAAAACTGCAAATTACGAGTCAAATCTGTCCCTCAAAACCTAAAAATGGTTTCTCATATGTTACTTCTTGGAAATAAAAACTGTACAAAAGATGTTAGCACATCATCCCAACCTATGCCCAGCACAATTTGACCATTATTTAAAAACTGACCCGTTTCAATTTCTTTACGAAGGGGAACCAGAGAAGAGAATACAATCAGATCCCAGTTCTCCTGAAAAGAGAATACAAACCAGAAAACTTATTTACATTTACACCCCAGTTCTCATTTATTGATTCTATATGTTTGATTGATACAAAACATACATGTGATGTTCTTCTAACTGCAGGAATAAAATTACCAAAAAGTTAGTGCCTCCACATAAGATCAACTTTAAAATTGTGAACTTGAAAATAAGATCAATTAAAATAATCTAACATACATCAACACAACTACAACTTACCAGTTCAAATGAAACAACAAAAACACACCAATGAAATATATTTTGAAAAATTAATAAAGTAGAAATTGAAAAACAAAATGAAGTATATGACAGTGATGAAAAAGACCTGTCTGGCTGTGTCGGCAGATGAGAACTCCTTCCACAAATCCTGTAAACAAAAGATCAGTACAATCAGAAACATATAATATACACACATAAACATGAATGTAGACAATCGTATGATATGTATGTAGTTACATAGACTTTGGAAAGCTTTCGTTCATCGAATACTTTGAAAGGGCCAAACCCGCTGGGGTTTCAAAAAACACTAACATTCTTGTGACTTCTTTCAATTACTCCTGAAAAAATAATGTAAATTAGTTAATTTTTTTCACAAATCTGAATCTATTTCACAGATCCACTTCACAGATTCATATCAAATACATATCGTTGAAGAACACAACACATATTTGAAACTATTTCACAGATGCACGACCACTATATTTGAAGAACACAACACAAATCTGAAATGTCAAATAACAAACAAAAATGCCCATATGGTTAAAACCAACATACCGAGAATTGTTGATTTGTTGCTCTTCTTTTTGAGTTTTGGGTTCAAAATAACCTGCATTTTTAAATATTCAATTAGAAAGCTTCACATTCACAAAGCAAATCAACAAATTTGTAAATAAATCATCCACTGAACAACTGATGCAAATTAACACTCAAAAGCTTACCCTTGAAACTCCTATCGAAACCCAGTTCATCGATGCCCTTCAATGGTGAATATGTGCATCAGTCAAACCGAATCTCCAGAAAAACATAAATAAATCAACTTAAATTCATAACACATTCACAATAATAATCAAATATAAATCAACTGAAACGTGAAGTACCTAGGGTGAGGGTCAATGGAGATCTGAAAAAATCGTTAAAGGACTCAAATCAACTTTGATCTCCGTTTTTAACCTGGTGGTCCAGACATCAAAACCCTATATTCTGTTAAACATTTATTCATGGATCTGGGCCTTGCGAGACAGATTTGACCACCGATTGGACTCTTGGCGAGTAACTATAAGCCTGTAGCCGCCGAAACCCTAGAACTCGCCACTGCCATCATGCGATTTAGTAGGCAAGTATTATAACAGATCTGCAAACAAAACCAAGTATTATAACAGATCTGCAAACAAAACCAAGTATTATAACAGATCTGCTAGGAAAAAGTAACAGATCTGAATATATTTCACAGATCCAGTAGAAACATCATACCGAGAAGTTGAACCCAGTAGATCTGATGTCGGAATCACCGGAGAAAGAAACCCTAAAATTTCACAGATCTAAGTCAAATAACACACAAAAAATGCCGATAAGGTTAAAAAGACGGTACCTGAGAAGTGAAATCGTCGGTGAAATCCGTCGATCTAGTGAAATCGCCAGTGAAATCCTTCGATCTAGTGAAATCGCCGGTGAAATCCGTCGCCATGAGATGTATGCAGACACCGCGTCTGGTGGGAGAGAGAGAAGAAGAAGAATGGGGGTGGATGTGAATGAAATGAATTTAGGGTTTAGATTGAGTGAAAGATAGTTTATATCGGATCCATTTGATAAAAACGGGTCAAAGAGATCCGGTTAGGATCCATAAACCTGGTCCGCGTGTTGAATGGGTTTTTCAACACCTTCATGCTTTAAAGGTTGTACAATGGGCTTCAAAAGGTTGTAAAGTGGCAAATGACCATTTCTGTCCTTCCTATATGCTTTATAAAGTAGTATAGATAGGGGTAGGTTAACGTACAAATGCGCTTATCGTACATTACGTACGCTACAATCTCAGCCGTCCGATCATCTTCCCGCATTGAATTCGCATGTTGTTTCTTTGTAACAATTTCGCATGTTGGTTTTTTAACATGCGATTTCATCAAAAATTACACATGCGAAATTGTTACAAAAAACAACATGCTATTTCATCAGAATTATCACATGCGAAATTGAATTACCACATGCGAAATTGTTACAAAAAAAACAACCTGCTATTTCATCAAAATTATCACATGCGAAATTGAATTACCACATGCGAAATTGTTACAAAAAAACAACATTCTATTTCATCAAAATTATCACATGCGAAATTGAATTAACACATGCGAAATTGTTACAAAAAAACACCTGCTATTTCATCAAATTTATCACATGCGAAATTATTACAAAAAAAAAACATGCGAATTCAATGCGGGAAGATGATCGGACAACTGAGATTGTAGCGTACGTAATGTACGATAAGCGCATTTGTACGTTAACCTACCCCTATATATATATATATATAGGGGATCGCTAGAATGAAAACCACCTCGAGTTGTAAGAACCGCGAGAACTACACCCCACGGAGGGGCGTTCGCCGCGATTTTTTTTTTTACAAGTAGATGTGTGCATTATAAACACGGCCGTAAAAAATCACGGCAAACGCCCCTCCGTGGGGTGTAGTTTTTTACACCTCAAGTTTGGTGTTTTTTAATTTTTTTTCTTTTTTCTTTTTTTTTTCACCAAACTTGAGGTGTAAAAAACTACACCCCACGGAGGGGCGTTCGCCGTGATTTTTTACGGCCGTGTTTATAATGCACACATCTACTTGTAAAAAAAATCGCGGCGAACACCCCTCCGTGGGGTGTAGTTCTCGCGGTTCTTACAACTCGAGGTGGTTTTCATTCTAGCGGCTCCCTATATATATATATATATATGTATGTATATATATATGTATGTATGTAGAGGTGTGTGTGTGGGAGAGAGGCTTGTCGCCACCGGCTTGTGGAGGACGGAGGAGCCGGACCTGGGGACGGCGTCGGAGCAGAGGGGTGGGGAAGACGAGGCGGTGAGCAAGGACGGGCCGGGGGACGAGCCCCATACCCCTCGGTCTTAGTTATACATGATTTGACTCATATTTATATACGAAGATAATAAATGTTAGACGATCAGTTTCTAAAATACAATATTTAAAGTAAATATAGCTTCATATGATGAAAAAAATGAGTTTTTTTTTTCTTTCTTTCTTTTTTTTTTTTCAGATTTATTAGGTTTTCTCCTGAATTGGTGTATGGGCATTATAGCCTAGTGAAGATGGATATGATCGGATGGTTCCGCTAGTGGCACGATGATACTCCCATAGTCCGTCATTGATCCAAATTTTCCGTAAAAAAACTATATGATAACAGGAAAGAAACTGAAACTATAGAATACCAATCAATAGCTCATTAAATTGATTGACAAATAATACTTGACGTAACATTTTACTGAAACGTTAATTTTCAACCTCAAATAAGAATAATACAATTAATATGATTACAACTTTCACCTAACACGAAACTTTTCCTAGATACCAAACAACCTGGACATGATAGATAAGGATACAACATCGCACATCGTTGTCGCATAATGTATAAGGATAGAGTCCAATCTTAAAATATGATTATACTTGTAATTAGTTTCATAATGTCATTAAGTTAATATCATTATTCTCCATTGTCTATTATACTATGATTATATATTTTGATGGAAGAAACATGGAATTCTGCATATGTTTAAATAAACAAAACTTCACCAACATGTAAAAAGTTGATATCGGTTTTTTGTTCTAAACTTATTGATAGCGTTATTATTTCTTGTTTTGAATATGGCAAGGAAATAACTCATAGCTCGCAACTCACTCGCTAATTATCTCATAAAAAGCTCGATCAAAAGGAATCCCGTGAAAAAATTATTGGATCCACCACTGAACGTTATAAGATTATATAAGGCTACTAAATGAATAAATAACCCAACCACCAAAGTGTTGCATATTTATATGAGACTTGTATAATCTAATATGGTTTTCAATTTGTTTTTTGATTTTAAGTTGTGAATCCAACAAAGTTTAGAAAAACGAATCAACTCAATGCATGAAAGACCATGTTTGTTAATAAAATCGAATCAACTCAATGCATCAAAGGCCATGGGTGTAGGGTGTTCATTGAACATTTGAACTGAATTCAAGAACCCCTGACTTAATTGAATCAAACTTACCTTATTTGAAACTTTAAAGTTGGATTTGAAGTTGATTTACATTCGGAAAAAAAAAAAAAAAACTTATTTGAGTTTGAATATATAAAACAAAATGAATTGGCAATCCTAAAGATATAGATACAATCTACTAAAGATTAAATATCGTATGACCAAGGAACGAGTTAAAGACAACGGGTACTATTATTTGTGTACTTAAAAGAATTATTTGGTCCCACATACAACTGGATTCCACCTCATATGGAGATCCCCTATCACTCCACCGCCTGATAATATTTAATAATCAGTTGTATTATAGTATATTCGTCATAGTTCCAAAATGATATTATACTGGACCGACTCAACTGTAAACGATGAATACTTAGGGTGGAGGGTATGGTTCAATCACACTCTAGGGTGTTTGAGTTATTCTTTACCCAATAATAGCATGTCATGTCAACTTCCCCCTTCACTCCCCATTTACACTCAATCAGAGGGTATGCTCAAACACCTAGAGAGTGGTAAAGAATTTAAAAAAAAATGTGATTGGTTGAAAGGGGTTGGGACCCACCATTAAACCCCTCTCCCTCCTCCTTCTCTCCTCTTCCCGCATCGGTGACTATACACCGAAAACACCCCTCCCCACTCACCGATCCCCACTCACCGATGGACCGGCAATCATTCACCGTGCGGTGAAACCACTCCCTGCGTTAACTCCCCGAAACCATACCGACTCCCCTTAGATTCTTGTTTGATGAAATTGAAATGAGAGATTTTCCATTACTGAAATAGATCTAAAGTGTGCACAGAAAGGAAAAACTAACAACAAACAAATAAGAGTGGGATTTCTACTAAAAAGTAGGCCTTTGTAAGGTTTCAGATAGATACACTTGAATGAAGGGATACCCTATCGCCTGACGCCTGCGGATATTACGTGTCGATATAAGTTCGAGTTCGCAGACCAAACTTTGTTTGGTGATCACATTTAGACCATACGGTGTGGGCGTGGAGGCCTCAACCACGCCACTACACCACCCCGTCGTTGGTGTTTTGGCTGGCGTGGAGGGAAGGGCGGCATGTTTTCTACCGGCGTGGAGGTTGGATGATGTGTGATGTGGAGGCTTCTCATTGGGTGGTGCCTTCAAGTTTTTGTTTGTCTTTTAGTGAAAGGGTTTCCTCTTATGTTTCAAAATTGTCACTTTTGCCCTCCACTTTCTAAAAAGTTTATGTATTTTCTTTTTGATCTCCTCGACTTTCTAATACGTGCCGGTATAAGTTCGCCTTCGTCTATGCTTTATGTCGAGTGAGTCACTTGGTGTTATAAATTCGTGTTTTGGTTAAAGCTTTTCCTCGGTTTTTGTCCAGCCACTGCAACGCAACGGGGTCAATTTTCGTTATATTAAAAAAAATGAAGTGGTGAGCGAGTGAGTGAAGTCAGACCACATCTCTTGATGGGTGAGTGAGCGAGTGAGAAGCATGGTCATGTGGTGATGACGTTGCAGTAAGTGATGCCTTACCTTCATTCCCCGTTACGAATACGAATGGCTTAATGCTATGCTCCTGAGATTAATAAACGAAAGAAAAGAAGAGAAAAGAAATGGAAAGAAAAGAAATGAAGGGAAAATGAATTAAGGAGAGAAAAGAAATGAAGTGAACTGTTAGTTTAATTTCATGTTTCGAAGTAAAAGAAAGGAAAATTAGGAGAAATCTTCATTTCTCTCCAATTGTTTTATAGTATTAATTTCAAACATAACTGAGGAACAGTGACTAACGGTAACGGCATCATTGACCAACTTTCAAACATAACCCAAAAAATGTTGTCCTTGCGCCACCGATCAAATTACAGTTTTGCCCTTACTGCAATCACTAAAATTATAGTATAACCCTCAGCCTAATTTATAGAAAGAAACAGTCATGGTGCCCGGTAGGTCCTTTGGTCCAACCGTCGTAGAGCCGTCGGAATGCCGGATGGACTCACTGCCATGGATCAACTAGATGGGGTTCCGATCTACGTCATATAACGACCGCCGAAAACCATACCGCCGCCACCCGTGATCACCAAAACACCGCCGCCGCTGCTTACAGAAAACGTGCCTGCTCCGTTCGAAGCGTCGTTGCTGCCGTAGCTTGATGTGGTGCGATGGTTCTACTCTGATCTACCACCAAACAAGACAAGGTCACCACTCACCAAAACGGAAAACTGTTGTGCTAATCGGAGGACTTACACAAAAGCCGCACTTACACTTGATGGATATGTGTGGTGGCAGTTGGCCGGAAAGACAAAAACTTGACCCCCAATTTGTTGTTTGACCACCGTTTTTGCTGACTTGTCAACACATGCAGTGGCGGTCGGTGGGAGACAAAGCTAATCTAGAGAGAGGGGGGATGAAATCACAGTGAAATGAAAGAGTAAAGATGAGGAAGAGACAACGTGTGAAAACTTTTGAGTGTGTTTGGGTGAACATTGGTTGGACTTCAACACTTATTAAACTCTATTTAATTTTCTTTTCCCACTTTTAATGTGTCACACCCTAACTTTTGCGGAAGCGTGATTATGGTGTGACTTTCTTAATACCATTGCATTCAATCATAACAACACTATATGATAAAACCATTAGATGTTCATCCATAAATTAAGTTTGAAAATATCACAACATAATTGTCTGAAACGTAGACTCCAAATTTAAATTACAAACCACAACATGTCTTAAAGAGTTCACGAATACTCGACAAAGGACCTTAAATAAAACCGAGTTTAGAACCATGTATCTCGTCCAGGATTAAGATACATCTCCTAAACCCTAATGACTTCGGATGACATCTTTTTATTCATGACGCAGCTTGGAACATGCAAACACCCGCCAGATCCACTTAATTCCCTGAAATACATGTAATTTGAAAACATCAACAAAAGTTGAGCGAGTTCATGTGTTTGTCTGTGTATATAGATAACCTTTAAAGTATGTCTGTATGTATGTAAATCCTGGTATGAGAGCAACAAGGGAAAAAAAATAGATCACCAATGGTTTGCAAGGCCAATGGTATGTGTGAAGTGATGCAGGAAAACTCAAACCTAGCGGATTTTGCCACGACTTTAGTATGTGGACATAGTCACCTCATGGGCCACCCTGGTCCTCATGGGTGTGGGCTCGCTACACCCAAATAGATCTATCACTCATGTCCCTCGGTCCTACGACGAGGATTAATGGCCTTAAGTGTTGTACCCACCACTCACATGATCAAGCAGTAACCTTCCTTAGCTAACCATACCATGTATAAAACGTTTGTAAACAATTGTAACATGTATTTCACCCCCGAAGTTATAAAACTGAAAACAGTTAAAAGAAAAGGGGGTCATCAACTCACTGTCTTGCGTCTTCAATAATCGTAACTCGAATTCCTTCAGCAAACACGACTACCTACAATGTACTAATGTCTATTAGACGGACGGGTCGTGCCTTGTCATAGTATTTACGTTTGAGTTACGTTTCTTTTATGTCTTTGGTATCATCCCAAGTTATGTAACTATTTGTTAAAATAATTAATATTTTAACTTAAATTAGTTTCTCGAATAATTGTTGAAATAGTATATCTTAATTTAATACTTCCCAAGTATTTATACTTGCACTTCCTTCCCAAGGATGGGTATATTTGTATTTGCATTTGTATATTTTTGCCATGTATCGGTGTCGTATTCCGGTGTGGATTTATACGTATGAGAATACGTATTTTCTTGTAATCGTTAAGTATTTCTTATACTTAATCTTGTGTCAGACTTTCCGGGATGTTATTTCTATTAAAAGTTCACTATATATATATATATATATATATATATATATATATTTCCCAAAATATATATATTTAAGAATTATTACTTAGAAAAATTATTTATAATTTTTCCTTTTGGCAAAAAATATTTGTAGTTCCAAAATAATATATTTTCAAGTCTAAATTTAGAAAATATATATAAACTTATCTTTACCCAAAAACAATGTATTTCAAGTTTATCCAAGAAAATGTATATTTTTCCCAAAAATATTATATTTCCTAGTAATTCCATGAAAACATATATATTTTTAATTGCCAGAATATATATATTTCCCTCTTGTCAAAAATATAATATAACTTTGTGATAATCATAAAAATCATATTTTCATTTCTTGTGTTCAAAATATTATTTACCAAAAATATATTTATAAAGGTATTTTCCGGAATATTTTGTAAGTTACATTCTTTTGTTCGATTTTACAATATTATGTGTGTAACTTGTATATTTATTCCTTGAGATTTTTGGTAATATTTTAGATTGTAATTTCTTGGTATTTTGTTAAGTTTTATTATTTCAAGTCCTAAAGTAATATAACTAATACACAAAGTATACAAATAATCACACACATGTGTCTTCTAAATATATATCTTTCAAATACATATTTAGTCATTTACAAAAACCAACCTCCAATATTTATACTTTTTGTAATAAAAATCATGGCAAACTTTGTATAAAAATCATGGTTAAAAATATACTTGTAAATACTTGTTTAAAAATATTTTTCTAAGTATTTAATTTTTACAAAAATTTTGCCATAGTTTCCCCTTAAAAATGGAGGTTTCCATGCTTTCAAAGCATATCATTTTCTTTTAAAATCATCCCAAACAATCAACAATTCAATCAACACTTACCAAGTGCCAAAATTATGTAATTTACACAACAACATGAACCTGAACTTTTATGAAAACTTGTAGTAACTTACTAGTGTGTTTAGTAAGCTTAGTTACCCTTTAAAGTTTGGTTATTTATTTGTAAATCCCTTTCTTGAAAGATTTAGTCCTTTACAACTTACAAGATGATTTTTCTAAAAATCATTCTTTTGAATTTTTCTTGTTAACAATGTATTTCTATACTTGATTCACCACCAAAAACATGGTTAGTTTCTTTAAAATCCATGATTATGTAAATCTTGCAAGTGAACTTGGTTACTTGAGAAAACTATGTTTAAAATCACTTTTATACAAGACTTCTAATATGCTTTATACTTCATCATACACAAAATCATTTTTATTTTCAAGTTCATGAGAAACATAAAGTATGATCATCTTGGTCTTTCACAAGATCATCACCTTAACTTGCTAGATCATGTGTTTAATCACAATCTAGTAAGTTCCATATGATGTTTAACATCACACACAAATAATCAATCATCAAGAAGCAAAACAACACTAAACAATATGTATTCTTATGGTTTTCAGCTTTATGTTAGAGATTATCATCTTGTTCATTAGTGTTCTTTATGATTAACAACATATATCATCTTTTATCCAACATTATAAGAAGTAACAAGGGATTATAAGAGCCTTACTACTAGCACAAGGCTAGGGATGAAACTCAAGAAGATGAAGATGATGAATGTGGTGGATAAAAGCAAGGGAAAGAGGTCCTTCAATCTCCAAGAGCTCCAAGCTTACTTGTACACCTTCTTACACCTTGTGATGAGTATGGAATGGATGAACTAGAGGTGAGAATGATGGTGGTGGGGGTGGTGGCTCACGGCCGTGACAAGGGGAAGGAGGGAGAGAGAGTAAGTGTGTGTTGCGTGTGTGTAAGTTATGAGCATAAGATCTTCCAAGTTTATTTATAATCCATGCATCTCTTTTAACTCTTGGTCATTATGCTTGTAAATTAGGGACAAGATCCAATAAAATATTGGAAACAAATCAAGGGTGGGCCACACCCTTGTGACCGTCGCCCAAGGGGCGGGGGGTATAGGGTTGGGATGTAATGGATAGTTAAGATATCTAGTTAGAATCTAAGTATAATAGTTAGGTGTTTAGTTGTTGTGGTGTTATATAGTGTGTTAGGGTGTTCGGGGCCCATAACTAGCTTGGAAACATTAAAACAATGCTTCTAGTGTAATTTTGATGTTTCAGGTAGTGTCCGTTTATTCGGTTAGGTACCGGTTCGTTAAAGTGCTAAACTATACATTTTAGTGTTCTTTATGTACTCTTTTGTGACACTTTTAATTCCCGACACTTAGGAAAGCTTTCAGGACCATTTAGTCATATTTTTGCATGATACTAGCTTGTTAAAATGCTGATTTTTGCTGTATTTTGCATAATTCTGCACTTTATGTGAGTTTTAGGCACTTTCTGGCACTTAAACTATCACTTAGGAATGCAGTTTTGTGGTCCTTACTTCCCTACACTCTATACTAGTGTAGTACTTGGTTTCTGGCTTATTCTGTGTCTCATTGCACTGTCTGTCTATGTGCTGAGTTCTGTCAGCATTTTTCTGAGTTATCCGCTAGCTGTGCTAACTGTGCTTTGTGCATCATTTATGTCAACATGGTTTGTATGTAATAATGATGTGACATTATGCAATATATAATGCACATGTAACTAGGATGCAGTAATCAGAAAGTAGTTAATGGTAATTCAGCACAGTCATTAAGCACTAATCATGGTTAATTAATTGTACGGATACCTGCATTTTTGACGGTTGTCACACAATGTAACAGAACACTTTATTTTCCCCATTTTGAATAAATATTTGTTAATTGAGTAATAGCATGTAATAGGTGTATATGAGTTAACAACATGGTAAACTCATATGTATACCATGTATTTCAATTTGTATTTGATATTCAAAATTTGTATTCATTGAGTGATTTGAAGATCATTTTCTATTAAATAAAATAAAGTTTAAATGGATTTTATTTAAACTATGTGAGAACCATATTTTAAATAATGTGATTATGAATTTCATTTGGTGTTAGACATTCATGTTTTTGTTGGAAATTTGAAAGGATAACATACAAGTTAGTATGTTTCCTTCATCCCATATTGGTGGAGGGAATAAAGTTTGAGTGGTTTATAAGGGATTACTCCTTATAGGCTTCCAAAGTGTTAAATGGGTTGAGAAGTGGATAAAGCCCATACGCACGCTGAGCCGAGCCGAGCCGCGAGCTCGCGAATGGGCGCGTTTGAGGAGCTTAGGAGCTTTTATTTTTAGCTAGGGTCCGGTTCAGGTGTGTCAGATCTGTGGATCGAATGAGATAAGGAAATAGAGGTGAATTCGAAACAGTGGGAGTTATCCCATTATCTCTAGTTCTTTTCATTTTAGAAGAAAAGTTAGGAGGGAAAATTATTAAAAATTTTATTTTCTTTTCTTTCCACTTCATTCCTTAAGAAGAAAAAACTCAGAAACATGATTTTTTTAGTTTCCTTCCACTTGTCTCCATTAGAAAAACTAAGAAACACATCTTTTCCACCTTCCTTCCACTTCCTTTCTTTTCTTTCTTTAAAAAGGACCCGTTAGTGTAACTTAATAGACTCAAATAAACCTAAAAACGTTTTTTTTTTGGTTTTTTTACCTAAACAAGCCCATTTTTTATTATAAAGAATCAGACTTATAAAGGCATTTGGGGCACCAACATGATGGAGAGTGTGATGGCGTCAGTGGCGGACCCAGAAAATTTTTTCATGGGGTGCGGAAATTTTCAGAGGTCCTTTATTTATTGTTATATAATAAATTTTTTCGGTCCGGTTCGGGTCAGATCGGACCGATTCGGATCGTATAAAAAGATAATCAAACTAAATTTTATATAATCAAGAAAAAGTACGTTAATCTTTGTTCAATTGCATAATAGAAAATACAATATCGTACGGGTTTACATTCTTTGAAATGTAACCATTATAACATCTCTATTTTAATATCGTTACGAAAATCATTAGTTTTTATGCGTGGTACAAATGGTTCAAATTTAAAACTGCATGTATTTAATTTTAAAGAAGATATGAAAATAGTGTAAATTGTAAATTATAAACTACGTATATTTAATATAAAAGATCAGTAATATAATTCATATTCATAGTATTTACATAGTAAAAATTAATGAATAATAATATGAAAAGTAAAATAATAATAATGATTTTCTCATGCTTGTTTAAATTGTGCCTCTAGATTGGAAATTACTAACTCAAGTTTCGATGTACTTCAACTAACTTTTTTAATAGCACAAGGAACTTTATTAACCACAAAACAAATGTACTGCAACTAACTATTGCATTATGCATTGAATTGCATTTCAAAGACCATCTTCTTCTCTATGTCTCCCTTTTTCAATTCCGATTTCTGGAGCTCCTCCATGATTCCTGTAACTTCTTTCTGTTCACCGGAAAACTTTTTCTTTGTTCTCCTCTTTCTTCTTCGGTCATGGGGTGCGGCGTTAATATTTCAAGGGGTGCGGTGTTAATATTTTATAAGGGGCGCATCACGCATATATACTAACCGAAAAAAAGTCATGGGGTGCGCCCGCCCCCCTTGGGGACAACCTGGGTCCGCCCCTGGATGGCGTGATCACATCGCCGCAAGTGGTGTGATCACGGTAGTGATAGTGATGTGTGTGATGGTTGTTACGGTTGTGGTTGTTTGATGGTGTAAGGGGGAATGAGATGGCATGTGGTGATTGGTTGGTTCTTTTGTAGGTTATTCAGTAATGGGTGGTGCAAGTAATTTAGTGATGGTGTGATGAAATCGGGCCGAATAATGTGGCACCTTGTAATTGGTTGTGATGCGTGTGGCTTCCCCCTAATATAGTTGTAAGTACAACTTTGGACATTAAGAAAACGTAATGAAGTATTAATTTGTTAAAATTAAAACATACAATGCTATAAGATCATACAGAATGGTGAGCGTTTTGGTGACATGGTGATGGGGTGGTAGAAATCTCACAAGCAGAGGGGGAAGGCTTGATGATTTGGTGACTCTTGATTGGTGAGTGTTCTTTGGGTTGATTTTAATTGGTTGTTTAATATTTTTTTTTTATATAAAAACGTCACTTTCACGCTCCTTCCACCTCGTGCTTTTTTTACCACGCTCCCTTACTAACGTGACTGCCACATGACGCTTAATGTCCCCTCTTATACCCTCTCACACCGTATATTCTAAGCAATCTCGATGTTATTGATTGATGCTTATTATATGAATAAATTCAAATCACAAGTTTACCTTCCAAAAACGCCACCATCTCAAAACATATAATTGTTTTGTTTTAAAATGTCCCGTCTATTTTGAGCAAATTATGTCACAAGTGTCATTATTTGAATTATATTGTATTTTTCTCCTACTGATAACGATTCAAAGGTCATGTCATGGTCTCGTTCTCAAACAGATACAGTCAGAGACGAAGGACCCGCACCAGTCCATGATTCATAATATCCAAATTGTTATGGCTTAGACCATGTGTAGTGGTGAACAAAAATAATGCCCCCACCATGGGGCATTATCCGACACTTGTCATCCCAGTCAGCATGGGACGTTATTGCAAAAGTGACGTAATGGGAATAATGCCCAAATAATGCTACTTCCAATCATTAAACAAATAAAAAAAAAGGCAACCTAGATTCTTATTGGCTAGTCAAAACCTTGGACCCCACCATGTGGCCACATGCAGTGGACTTTCAGCGTTATAATTAAAACGCTAACCTCAATTTTTTTCAAAAAACACGCCCTATAACGCCGGGTGTAGTGGGAGAGGGGGCGTTTTAGGGCGTTTTTTTTCAATTTCTTTTAAAAATAACGCCCCACTACGGGTGTTCTTACAAATTTTATTTATGATTCTAAAAATTGTACTATCATTTTTAATAGGATTTTAGTAAAAAGTAAAACAGATTCCAATTTAAAATGAATTCAGAACTCATACTAAAAATTGATTAGTCAATTAAGTTCAAACACATCGACCTCTCTTCGGTGTGGTAAAGAACAATGAATCATCATTTGTGAAATTAATACATTTTTGCTCGTCTCTGCTCGTCTCTTACTATATATTTAAAACGAAAAATATATCAAATTCATTATAAAATACATTTTTAAATTTAAATAAACATACGGAAAAAAAGAAGTAAACTACCTTCTTTGTCTCGGTTTAATTTTGCTCGTCTAGTTTGCCGATGGGACGACGCTTCATCTTCCGCCATGAAGATCTGAGCCGTGTACATAATCATGTTTTCGAAAAATGTGTCATTCTCTTCCGAAGATGATGAATACCACGTAGACGAAGAAGATGAAGAAATGGAAGAAGGTGAAGACATGGTAAATTTTAAGAGATAGATGGGGTGGTAGTGGGTAAAAAATGGTATAAAAATGTTGAGTTTATATAAAAAGGGAAGAGTGTTTATAAAATGTGAGAGATATGAGATTGTACTGGTTAAAAAGGTGTGAAAAATGGTGTAAAAGTGGTGAATATTTATAATATTTGGTTTGATTTTGGTAAAGTTTTAAAAAATGGCCGTTGGAATTTAAATGAAAACTGGAATTTAATTTTTTTTATTCAAACGGTCACAAGCCTCGAAACCCCACCATTTTTTGTCTTTTTCTGGTCCGTCTCAAACGGCTTGTGGCCGACACTCAGGACGAGGACGGGAGGGGCGGCACGATGTGTGCTTCGTCGTCGAGGCTGGACGGGTGGGGGACGCTCCCCATACCGTCTAGCCTAAGAGAAAACGTAAAATCTATCGAAACTAAATGGAGTTCATGAGGCTGTAATCTTTTTTTGAAAGGCAGACAAACTCTTGAGTAACTTGCACATCGTAGGATTTAAACCCTTCACGCGCACATGCATGTTTATGAGGTTGTGAAATAACCCTTAAGTAAAAGTAAAAATACAAAATAACCCTTAAGGTTGTGATAATGGACTCTGTTGGCCCAGACGGTTCAAACAATCGTATCAACAAACATGAACACGAGATATTGGGGGGACAAACCTGCGACTTTTTCTATTCAATCAAACGAACACACGAGCTTACAAAGAAGAGGGACAAATAAAAACAATAACCTAGACCCCTATTTATAATACTACTAAACTTGCTCACCAAGATATTAAACCTTTCCTAAACCAATTACTAAACTTTCTCTCCAAGATTTACCTAAAATAAACCAAACTTTAATAAAACATATTAAATAAACACTCAACTTTACTAATTATTCAATATTAACCTTCATTCACCCCCTTAATCTTGAATTGTTTTTCTTATTGCCTTTGTTCCTCCTTTTCAATTGTCTATAGCAAACTTGCTTCACTGGTTCTTCAAACTTTGCATTCGTTCCTTCGGTACTTTCTTTCTTGACTTGCTAATTCTCTTCAACTCGTTTTTCACCAATACTTTCACGAACTCCAAACAAATCCTTTGGAATCGTTCCAAACTGAATTTCCCTCACTTTCTTAATCGGTTTCACATCATGACTTTCTTTCTTTTCATCTTCAGTTTTGTTAGAATTACAACGTACTTGAAGCTTGATGTTGTACATTCTATTCAGATTTCTCTGAACCTTCATCAACAGTCTTCCTTTCTGATCATGTAGCCTTAACATCCCATTGGCTATTTCAATCTTGCAACCTTCTTCATCCAATTGTCCCAAACTAAGAAGATTGGTTTTCAACTTAGGCATGTAGAAAACATCACAAAACGTTTTCTTTTCGCCATTCTTACTTACCACGGTTACATTCCCTTTACCTTTGATTTCAATCTCGGATCCATCACCAAACGTTACTTGACCCGAAACTTTTTCATCCAAGGTAGTGAAAAACTCTTTCTTTCCTGGCATGTGATGACTTGCCCATTATCTAAATACCACATTCCTTCTTCATTCTTTTCAAAAACACTAGGGATAACCCTTTCTTCATTCAAACTTACTTTCTTTGTCGAACAAACTTCCATGAACAGAGATGGATCAATATCACGTACATCTTCTGTCTTTGTCAAATTCGCTTCTTCTTTCCCTTTGCTTGGTGCTTTACATTCGCTCGAGTAGTGCCCAATCTTATCACAGTTGTAGCACCTCAAGTTCTTTCTTCTGTCTTGCCATTCTTCAGGTTTCTTATTTCGATCTTCACCATGTTCATCATTCGTATTCTCACATTCATTATTCCATCTTGGATTACCTCTTCCTCGTCCGTTGTATCTTCCAGACCTCTACCACGTCCTCGGTAGTTTTCAATTTTCTTTTCATTCTGGGTGAACATAAGATGACTTTGGGATGAACTTTCATTCACATTCTTGAACTTGTTTCTTACTTCATATGCCTTCAAACGTCCAACCACATCTTCAAACGCCATTTTTTCGATACCTGCGAATTGCTCGATCGAAGAAACAATAGGTAAATATTTATCAGGCCTAGAGTTCAAAAATTTTCTCACCACAACCTCTTCTTCGAGGGTTGCTCCAAAGCTCTTGTACTTTGATTGTACTCCACCAGCTTCGCTGCATATTTATCAATACTTTCTGTCTCACTCATCTTCAATCCACTTAACTCGCTTCTTAGCATTTGAATACGAGCTTTCTGCGTTCTTTCTGCACCAAGATAACGAACTCTTAGTGCTTCCCAAACATCTTTCGGTTCTGAATACTTAGCCATCTGAAGCATCACGTCTTCAGGTAGGGTCTGGAAGATGACACCTAAGGCTAACTTCTTTCTTTCTTCAATTCCCGGTCCCTTTTCTTTGTCAATCGCATGTTGCAAACCTTTCGCTCCCAAAACAACGTTCACCATAACTGACCATGCTGCGTAATTGGTCGAGGTTAACTTTGGTGCCTGCAAACAAAACCACCCATCGATTTTTTCACCGTTCCTAGGCTCCCTTCTTTATTTCCGGCCATGATCTGCCTTTAGATTTTTTTTTTCTTACAAACGAAACTATATTTTCTGTTTATCAACCTTTGATGATGACGTCAAACAGCCACAACAAGAATTAAACTTGTTGAATCTCTTTAGTTCACCTTACAAAATTTATGATTGGATGAGACAAATAAAAAAAATCGTTGGTGATTCACGCAAACCCAAACAACAATAAAACAAAGCTTTGAAAATTCAAAGATTTTAATTTGTGGCTTCTTCTCTAACATTGCAAGCAAGAAACAAGAAAACAATTTACTTCCTTTTTATTTTGCACCAATATCAAGGAGAAAATCCCTTCACCCCATTCAACCAAATTCTAACCGATCTTGACGTTATTTCGAATTGAATAAACTTCGAACTCGAATAAACCAAACTGCTAATCGTTCTGTACAACGGATTGTTCAACGAGCTGAAGCTCTGATACCAATTGTTGGCCCAGACGGTTCAAACAATCGTATCAACAAACATGAACACGAGATATTGGGGGACAAACCCGCGACTCTTTCTATTCAATCAAACGAACATACGAGCTTACAAAGAAGAGGGACAAATAAAAACAATAACCTACTAAACTTGCTCACCAAGATATTAAACTTTTCCTAAACCAATTACTAAACTTTTTCTCCAAGACTTACCTAAAATAAACCAAAACATATTAAATAAACCCTCAACTTTACTAATTATTCAAGATTAACGTTCAGACTCTACCGATTTAAAGAGATGGTTCTTACTCGCCCCTTGCATGTTTATAAACTAAGAATGGTTCTTGCTCGCCCCTTGCATGTTTCCGGCCAAATTCTCTAAATTCCGGTAAGATATTCAAGCTAGATTTCTACTTTTATCTAACGAAAACTACTTTTCTATACTAATACACTAGTATTTGAAGAATAGTATTAATTTTCTAGGGTAAAGTTCTTGTACAAATAATCTTAACATACTAAACATACAAATTGAAGGAAAACTCAAAAAGACAAGGTGGCATTTTTGTAATTATCAATAACTATCAAAGTTACTCTACAAATATACCTAAAAAAACCTAACCACTCCCCCCACCCCCCAAAAAAACCTAAACCCCCCACCCCCCAAAAACCTAAAAAAACCTAACCCCCCCCCACCCCCCACCCCCCCACCCCCCCACCCCCCCCCTCCCAAAAAAAAACCTAAAAAAAAACCTAACCCCCCCCCCCCCACCCAAGCTAAAATGCTAAAAACTAAACCCCCCAAAAAACCTAAAAAAATCTAAAAAAATAAAAAAAAAAACACACAAATTATTTTATTTTATTTTTTAACATTTTTTATTAAAAAATCGCTACTTTTAGTAGAAGCAAAAAAAAATTTTTTTTTTTTTTTTTGCTAACGAAATTTAGCGATTTTTTAATAAAAAATGTTAAAAAAAAAATTTGTGTTTTTTTAGGTATTTTTGGTTGTAACTTTGATAGTTGGTGGTAATTACAAAAATGCCACCTTGTCTTTTTGGGTTTTCCTTCAATTTGTATGTTTAGTATGTTAAGATTATTTGTATTTGATCTTTTGCCTAATTTTCTAATACATAAAATATTTTTTTATTTATTTTCGTTGTGCCCTTTTCTTTTCTCATGCCCTCACTTTTTATGTGCCTTGAGTGCGCCTAGCGTCTTTAATAACTATAGTAACTATGATTATAACCTATTAACCTTTTATATCCTTGTCTTTCATTTACTTGTCTTTTAACTTTCATATTTACCTTTACAAACTCATGAAATATAATATATACACCACTGGAAAATGAAAATATCGTATATACTCATAGAAAGTAATTTTTAAACTCATAGAAAGGACAAGGGCTTTGTCGTAGGGCAAGCGGTGCTCAAGGCAGAGGCGAGCAAAGTGGCAAAACATGAGAAAGCCTGCTTGGAGAATCAACATGTGTTTGTCCCGTTTGCGTTTGATACCTTTGGTGGTCTCGCTCCTGACGCTGTGCGACTTTTGAATCGGGTTCAAAAAGTCGTTAATAGTAATTCTTCGTCGCTAAGGGTTTCAAACTTTGTATTTAGTAGAATTGGTTTTTCTATTCAAAAGGGGGTGGCGGCGCAACTTGTTGCCCGACTACCTGCCATTGCTTTGTAATTGCCCTTTTTCGTGTGGAATGATGACTCATATTATTATTTGATATGGGTTTTTTCAAAAAAAAAAAAAAAAAAAAAAAAAAAAAAAAATTTCTTTGAAACAATTTAAATAGATTTTTGCAAAACTTTTAAGTTCATATTTACCATCAACAGTAATTATTTTCTTGGGAGAATGATCTGCTTTTAGGAATCGTTTTATGAAGTGAAGTCACATGAAAGTGTTATCTGATTAATCTGAAGGTACATGACATAACTAGTGTCCATTTGAAGTAGTCTTATTCATTCAAGGGGTCTATTCGCTAGTGCATATTTTCAAGTAGTTGTTGAAAGTCAAATAGCTCTCTCACTCACATCTGTAACTCCACTAACATGATAAAGACTACCACTCACTCTACATTCCAAAAACTGAATGTTTTTCTTGGCCCTTTTTCTAGTTAAAAGTTGAATGGAAACGCATGTTGATAAGTGATGAAACAATGGTTAACCGGGCAGGGTTAACTCATTGGTCTCGTCAAGAAGGGTTAATCCCTTCTTCTCGAGGATCGCTGGCTGGATCACCGGTGGGTCGATCTCCTGCACAAGGAAACAAACCGTGACTCGTAACAAGGAGGATGGGGTGGGGGGTGCTCCTTGTTACCACTCTCCGGCGTGTGAATCAGTAATTTGCTTGGAAACAAAGTAAGATAGTAGTAGTAGTGAGAGAGTTGTGAAGAGATACCTCAAACCTGGTTTGGGGTTGGTATTTATAGCCGAGGAGTGAAGGAGGAGGATGATGGACGGACTAACGACGTGCTGCACCTTTGCAGGTGTGTCAGGCTTGTCGGTTGTGGATGTTATGCCACGTCAGTCCGTTGCTTACGTAGCCCTGACAGGTGACTGCCATTGGTGCCACTTGCACTGTGGTGTCAGTCCCACTTGTTGAGCGTATAGGATGCGGCGCGAGCCGCATCGCTGCCTGCGGTAACATCTGATGTTATCGCGTCTCTTGCTTGTGATCAAGAAATACGCGAGATGCGGTGCTGGCCGCATCGTCGCTTGTGGTGACTGTTGTTGTTATCCAGCTTCCTTGTATTGATAGAAGTGTTCACTGTACGCGGTGCGAGGCCGCATCGCTGTGAATACTTCCGTTTTCATACACCAGATGTGATGCTATGTCGCATCACTCTACCGTTCTCATGTTCCAGGTAAGTCCTCCTTCATCACTAGATAGGTTGGATTCAACCCTTGTGTCGACGCGTTCTCGCATGGGCACAAGTAGGTTGTTGGCTGGTGGGGGTTTTGATAAGGGTAATGGTCACTCTCGGTCGATGCTGACGCGAGATCTGGGACCATACCCCTTCAAGTCCCCCCAGTCTAGTGTTGCTGCCACATGCAAGTTGTATGTGGGAGGAGTACTGGACTATGGTGTTTAGAAGGTAGTTTGGAGTCTGGAGAAGATCCTAGACCGTGTGGATGGTCTTCTCTGTTTGTAAATCAAGCTGGAGGTCTGGAAGGGTCATTTGACGCCTCTTCCGTACCGGTGAAAATGTTTCGTCTGATGCGAAATTCTCAGCCTTTGGCTGGTTGCCACCTGTTGGTGTGCCGAACCAATTGTGGGAATTAGTTGGAGGAACAATGGTTAACCGGGCAGGGTTAACTCACTGGTCTCGTCAAGAAGGGTTAATCCCTTCCTCTCGAGGATCGCTGGCTGGATCACCGGTGGGTCGATCTCCTGCACAAGGAAACAAACCGTGACTCGTAACAAGGAGGATGGGGTGGGGGGTGCTCCTTGTTACCACTCTCCGGCGTGTGAATCAGTAATTTGCTTGGGAAGCAAAGTAAGATAGTAGTAGTAGTGAGAGAGTTGTGAAGAGATACCTCAAACCTGGTTTGGGGTTGGTATTTATAGCCGAGGAGTGAAGGAGGAGGATGATGGACGGACTAACGACGTGCTGCACCTTTGCAGGTGTGTCAGGCTTGTCGGTTGTGGATGTTATGCCACGTCAGTCCGTTGCTTACGTAGCCCTGACAGGTGACTGCCATTGGTGCCACTTGCACTGTGGTGTCAGTCCCACTTGTTGAGCGTATAGGATGCGGCGCGAGCCGCATCGCTGCCTGCGGTAACATCTGATGTTATCGCGTCTCTTGCTTGTGATCAAGAAATACGCGAGATGCGGTGCTGGCCGCATCGTCGCCTGTGGTGACTGTTGCTGTTATCCAGCTTCCTTGTATTGATAGAAGTGTTCACTGGACGCGGTGCGAGGCCGCATCGCTGTGAATACTTCCCTTTTCATACACCAGATGTGATGCTATGTCGCATCACTTTACCGTTCTCATGTTCCAGGTAAGTCCTCCTTCATCACTAGATAGGTTGGATTCAACCCTTGTGTCGACGCGTTCTCGCATGGGCACAAGTAGGTTGTTGGCTGGTGGGCGTTTTGATAAGGGTAATGGTCACTCTCGGTCGATGCTGACGCGAGATCTGGGACCATACCCCTTCAATAAGATTTCATGATTAAAGAACAAGTCGCGGTTTGTTTGATTTTAGCAAGCAACATTTCTTTATGGCGGTTGTTTATCTTCACCCGTGCTCAGACACATTCAATGGTAGTGGAAAGTTCAAATGAGAAGAATTTTTTTGTAAGAAGAAGTTTCAACCAATAAGAATGTTTTATTTTACTTTATTTAATATTTACATTTAATTTTAATATAAGGGTATATTGGTAAACTTACATAAATCATTAATTTGTATTATTCCCCTTTAATAACTAACTAAATCAAATTTGTAACTCCTTTTCAAAATATATACTTTTTCCAATTAAAAAAAACAACTTAGTTTAAAGTGTAGAATAAATTACTAGTTGTGTAGGATAAATTACGAGTTGTGTAGGATATATTTCGAGGTGTGTAGGATAAATTTCGACTGTGTAGTATAAAATTCTATAATGTGCAGGGTATATGTAGGAAAATTTTATATGTGTAGGTTTTGTAGATTATATGTAGGATAATTAATGATTAGTTGACTAATTAATTAGACCATGGGGTATGGTGGGGCTTGGGTTGGGCATTGGTTGACACGTAGAATTGGGTGGCAGAACATGGGTAAACCCACATTCAACACGGTATAGTGGGGCGGGGGTTTGGGGCGTGGGTTCGCTGGGCTGACCGGCTGAGCTGACCCACTGGGCTTTTTCAACATTATTTAAAACAACAAATTTAATTTTTTTAATATTTTTAAATAAAGAAAATTACAAAAAAGAAATTCCTAACTTTTATATTTGTTTTTTATCTCTTCTCTCAACGCCAAGACTAGTTCTAACTCGTCACCCTGTAGGTGATCAATCGGCTGGGATATAATTTTCAAATCATCCCGTCTTTGTTTCAGGGCATCTGTAGCTTCTTTGCAACTTCTTCAGCATAGACCCATTTTTGTTGTTTTCGTTTGGCGGTTTCAACTACTTTATCCTTCTCAGTTTTTTTCTTATGACTTCTCTTTTTGATGGGTTTCGATGCGGAAGGACCATCATTGGGTGGTTGAGTTTCGGGAACGGATTCGTTTTGTGAAAGGTCGATGGCGGTTAGTGAAAGGTCGATGGGCGATTGTGAAAACGGGGTAGGTATCGAATCCTCGTTGTGTGGGAAGTTAGTTAATAAACGATTCCCGATATACGATGCATAACCCGCCATGTCGGGCATAGGAGAGTGTATGAAAAATGGACGAGCTATTGGACGAGTGGGTGGTGGGCTAGGATTATTTTCTTGGAATCCATACGGGTTGCTCGGGTCAAAAAGACGGTTGTAAGGATGCATTTTTTAGTTTTGTAGAAGGAGACTTGAAGATGTATAGAAGATGTGGTTGAATGTGGTAAAAAATGGAATAAAAATGTGAGTTTTATAGTGAAAAAATAGAAGAAAAAATTATTTTTTTTTAAAGATAGCCGTTGGCCAACGGCTAGCCTAACGGTTACTTTGGTTTGTCCACTGAGAGCCCGCCATGTCAGCTTGGCCAGACCGCCCCACTCCCGGCTTGAAACCCAAGCCCAATGGCCACGCCCCAACCCAAGCCCACTCGGGGTGGTGCCTTGGGCGTTTTCCCCCAACCCACGCCCCAACCCAAGCCCCATACCCCATGGCCTTAAAGAGAGAAAAATTAATAATTAATAATATGAGTTATAAATGAAATAATATTTTATTAATATGCCCTTTCTTCTTTTTCTTTTCACATAAATTTCTTCTCAAATGAAAATTTCCCTTTAATGGTACTGACCGGGATGGGTATGAAGAAAACTCGAGAGAGAATCGTTGCCCAACTATGATTAAAAGCAGCGAAGAAGCTAATCGGAGAAGAATTAAAGGGTCCCTTTTACCCATACCCTATCAATAGTGAGATTATACCGGATAGAAGAATCTATGGAGGCCAATGAGGTGGTGGTGGAGTGGTAAGGGAGAGTCTTGGTGTTCTAAGGGACCCAAGTTCGATTCCTGCCCTCCCCATTATTTCCTGCGGCACCTGGTGATGATGGGAGACTAGGCGAATAGGTGGAGATCGCTAGTTCGATCCTTGAACTGAGCGGGTTTTACCTCACCGCACTGTCGTGCCTTCGGGCGAGTGTTCACGGGCTTCGGCCCTAGGTGAGGGTTTTCCCCGGTTCGGAGGCGAATGTATCCCGATGTGGTGAATTTCGCCAGTAGTCCGTTTGGAGGATTCGTTGGCCGTTCAAAAAAAAGAAGAATCTATGGAGTCATGAATTAAGTAACAAGATGCTAATAATCTTTACTAAGATATTGAAAAGTAATAAAAATGTTAAAAAAAAAATCTTGTGGGTTAATTTGGGCCATAAATAAACCTTTAATGGATCCATATGGGCTTAGATAAAAAGTCAAAATAATTCAACGGGTCACAAACTCACAATGGGCAAGCTGAAATAGTTTACACTTTACAGGTTACAGTGGGCGGATGAGAAACACAATAGGTTTAAATGGATTTCTGAAAAACCGAAGCGCACTTGAGTCTCTTCGTAGTCAAAGTGTGTTCACTCAGCAATCGTTTAACTGTAGTCGTCTTCTAACAACCCTTTTCGACCCCTTCGAAGAATCACAGACGAGATGGAAGGTTTAAGAAAAGTCTTAAAAGTCGCAAACACCGACGCTGACTTTTGCTTTCGGCCCTTCTCTTGATTTTTTGTTGTGTCGCTGCTTTTTCGTGGTGCTGCAGCTCAAAAGAACAACTAGTTCCAAGATTTCTTTGGTTAACAATTTTGAAAACCTAAAAAACTTACTTGTATCAGCGAATATCATGGATAAGTTTGGTTTCTGATATATATATTATGATTCCAAAATACATATTCGTATAAAAAAGATGACCGCCCAGAAATCAAATACAAAAAAGAGGGTCTGTCTACAATTGAAACTGTATTCTTTCAACTTCAAATCTGTAAACTGATGGTTCTTAGAAAAATCATGTTAGATAATGAGTGTGCATTTTTCAATGGGCAGGTTTGGATCTTCCATCCATTTTTCAAAATGACCCATTTTGACCCGTCCTGAGTTTTGTTGAAACCTGTCCTGTTCTGAAACCAGATGACAAGTTAATAAAACGACCTGTCCTGACAACCATACTGAACAAGTGACTCATCGCCCCGTCCGATCCGACCCTTTCGCTGGGCTATAATATGTATGTTTCAATATGAAACAGATCATTCCCATACTTCCCTTGGAAAGGTGGCTCCAAGAGTGTTACATGGAATCGATTGTGTGGCTACATATTAGTGGCTGGTGTAAAATCGGTCCCATTTACGCTTTCTTGGCAAAAGATGATTTAGAGGTGCACAAGTTTCTGGACACTCCAGTGCACAGGAAAAAGATTGTAGACGACTAGATGTTTTAGAGGTGCGCAAGTTTCTGGACACTCCAGTGGCTTTCTTGGTGTATTTGGAGTGCTCGTAACAGATGAGTGTTCTCAAAGGAGCCAATCGAGATCTACAAGATCATTGTAGACGACTAGACGTGAAGTACCTAAGCTTTTTGGGATAAATAACAGGTCCAATTTGGTAGCGTTAAGACCATGTGTAGTGGGGCGTTTTTTTAAAAAAATTCAAAAAAAAACGCCTAATAACGCCGAAGACCCATTACATGGGGCGTTTTTTTGCGATTTTTTTGAAAAAAATTTCCCTTGGCGTGTTTTAAACGACGCCCTCAACATATGTGTTTGGCCAATAGCATTTAAGATTCCCTTTTTTAATCCAATAGGTTTTTTTGTTGATTTTTTTATTTTTATTTAATTATTTACACCCTTTAACAAAATACCCACATCCCCACTACAGTCATTTTAGAAAAACGCCCAATAATGCCCCTTGCTGACTGTACTGCCACATGGCGGAAAACACCCAAGGGTAGGGGCATTATTCACCCAAACCACTACACATGGTCTAAGAGTGAGATAGATGGAAAAATGGGATCATGTAATGTTGTCTGTTTTGCTTTTCGTTTCGTTGTGGCGTTTGTTTCGCCTCTCGCTAGCTGATGGCTGTCGTTGTGTTGTAGCGTTTGTTTCGTCTCTTCCTAGTTGATGGCTAGCAGGACCGTTTCCAGACCATTTTTGGATGTTCAGACCAGTTTGGCTGGAAATTGTAGATTATTTCAAAAATTTACGAAATTAGACCAAAACCTCGTTAAAACGTTACCAGATCACCTGGTTGGCCGCAAGGCGCTTTCCCTGCGACGTGCACGCCCAAGGGGCTTTTGATAACACAGCATTAACTATGAAATCTTTTTTTTTTTTTGAACGGCCAACGAATCCTCCAAATGGGCTACTGGCGAAATTCACCACATCGGGATACACTCGCCTTCCGAACCGGGGAAAACCCTCACCTAGGGCCGAAGCCCGTGAACACTCGCCCGAAGGCACGACAGTGCGGTGAGGTAAAACCCGCTCAGTTCAAGGATCGAACTAGCGATCGCCGCCTACTCGCCTAGTCTCCCATCATCACCAGATGCCGCAGAAACTAAATGCTAGGGGCAGGAATTGAACTTGGGTCACTTGGAACACAAGGTCTCTCCCTTACCACTCCACCACTAGCTCATTGGCATTAACTATGAAATCTAAACACCTTTTCTTCATTGTCCTTTATAGAGTACATCTATGTTCTCATTGATTGGCATGGTCTATACCCTATGACATAAGGCTACTTAAAAAATCCCATAATTTTATATTAGGTCGTAATTAGTGGAAGCAAGAAACCTTTGTAACAGTTTAGACTATCAACCACTCAACCACAGTAAAAAATACAAATCAAGTTATAACTAAAACACCAATAGGTAAATGACTAAATTGGTGCAGTCTTCAGATCAAAACAAAAGAAAAAACAAACAACCCAAATGAAACTAAAAAAAATTAAAACTAACACACAAACAAAGGGTTAACAGCCAAATTGAAAAGCCCTCTTAATCTAATCTACACTAAGAATGTTGAGTTAAAAACAAATCAAACCAAACATCGAGCGACATCAATAAACAAAATCATAAATAACGTCCATTGTATTATAAAAAAAACCTTAAATCAAAATTCAGTTCAACAAAAGCAAAATATAAACCAAACCTAAGCAGTAAGCACAACAGCACCACCAGCTTCCTTAATCTTCTTCTCAGCAGTCTTCGAAATAAGCTTCGCCTTAACCACCATCGGCTGTGACGGAGGCACCATCCCCTTCCCCAACACCTTAAAGTACCCAAGCTGCGTGACGTCAACCACAGGCACCTTATCAGCTGAAGCCTTATCCTTCACCTCCTGCGGCACCATTGACCAGAGCTTGTCCACGTTGACTATCGGACAATAGAACTTGTTCCTGAGCCTGTGGAAGTACCTCATACCGACCTTACCGAAGAAACCGGGATGGTACTTGTCGAACAGGATCCGGTGGTGGTGCATACCTCCGGCGTTACCTCTACCTCCGGGATGCTTTCGGTGTTTTCCGATACGGCCGTGTCCCGCGCTCACGTGGCCTCGCTTCTTGCGGTTCTTCCTCAACCTGGTCGTCATTTTACCCTAACGATACAAAAAAGAAAATTTGAATAAATCTTGACGTAATCTAGTGAAATACTCGTACGAATGGGTGGTGTTGTAACATATACGGTGAAAGATTAGGTTTGTACCTGAAAAGAGAATTACGGTGACGAGCGGCGGCGACTTACCTGTGTTAGGGCTGGAAGAAAATGAAAACCCTAAGTCGGCTTTATAGCCAGACCCAACTGAGTATTTCCGTGGGCTTTAGCCAATTACATAATGGGCCGGCCTTATAAATACTTTGTGAGAGAATTAGGTCCTCGAGCCAAACGGGTTTTACCGGTAATTTCATCGTCGTGCCTACGGGCGGGTGGGTTACCGGGTTTTCCCTGGAATTGGTGGTGGACTCGGGTTACTCTCGGAGTACTCCGTTTGTCCAGTGGGTGCCCCGAGAGTGCTCGGGATTGAGTTTGTTGGTCGTTCAAAAAAAAAAAAAAAGTTGCTAGTTTTTTTTTTGGGTGATGTGACAAGTGACAAAATATGTAAGAGGAGGTTATATAACTTGAGAGTGTGTAGTGGTAAGTGGGGTTATATAACATGTATGTATATATATATGTGTGTGTAAGAGAAATTATATATATATATATATATATATATAGGAAAAGGATCATGTGAGAAGTGATAGGCTAGTTGAGAAACTTAAGAAGCATTCTGGACCACACATTTTTCTAAGCCTTTCGTAATATACACATATGTATAGTTTAAAATTGAATATATACATATGTGTATAACTCAATATACATATATGTATATAGTCAATTTTAAACTATACATATGTGTATATTACGAAAGGCTTAGAAAAACGTGTGGTCCAGAATGCTTCTCAAGTTTCTCATATAGGGTGGACTTCTCTTAGGATCCCTACCCTATATATATATATATATGTATGTATATATATATGTATGTATATGTATGTGTGAGAAACAAAAATAATAACCCTCTTCTTCCCGTTATAGATTTCGCGGCTGACCACATAACCCCACTCATAACGCCGGGTGGGACGGTGTCCCGGGACGCCATAGGGCGCTATGAGGGGTCGTGGCGCCATATAACTTGACGGATGGCCTAAAGAAAAATGACATTACCCTATTTTGGGGTCTCCTTAAATTACTCCTAGGACTATGTTGTAGATTAATTAAACCACCGACACATTATAGCTAGATAGGAATTTGAGCAATAACTAAACACTCAATAACTAGGTGTACTAAAGTAACTAAAACAAAATTTTAAATCTATAATACCTTATTAAGAGAACTGGGTTTTTTACCATTTTGGTAGTTTTGCATAGGAACAAGTTATGAAGCAGTATGTACAAGAGAGTCAAGCTATTTTAGAGGGGACGTTAATCGACAACACTCGGCCTAATTAGGTTTGAATCTGGGTGGGTCTCTAAAGAGTCTGAGACTCTTACCACTAGGCTACTAGGTTTGAACATGTAGGTTGTTTAGTTTTCTCAGAAATTGATCAAAACCTTAAATAAAAAAAACTCTTAGATTTTATTGGTTTGAAATTTAAACGGTTTAACTTGAAGTTCAATTTTGAAGTTTAACCAGCCATATGAACTGAACTGTTCGTTTACTTTTATTATTTATATATTTTGTTTCATTTTCTGAAATATCAAACAATACACATATGTATCATAGTTATGAACTATGTTTATCATGCTCATTTTTTAAATGTAAGTTGGTGATTTTGATGATAAAATCGGGTATCAAAACTAAAAACGAACAGCTAAACCTAACAGTTTAATTTGTCATTCACCAAAACCAAAGTTAGCGTCTAAAAATTGATTTCTTTGTTGTTAGAATAGATTGCGCAAGCAATTGGTGAAATGGATTCTGATATAAAATGCTTATGAAGGAGAATAGTGAACCAGGGCTTTTGATTTAAAATGCTTATGAACCTTAGGCTAGACGGTATAGTAGAGGCTCATCCTTGAAGGAAGACTCGCCACGTAAGCGCCACGTAGGGTGGATATGAGGATGAGACAAATGGGATGATACTAAGGAAATGGGGGATGAGCCTAATATATATATATATAAGTTGTATGTATATGTGTGTGTGAGAAGGGAATGCCTAATTTTTTTGTCTTTAGGGAGCGTCCTCGTCGTCCCAGGGTCAACGTTTTGAACGACGCCCCGGGGGGGGGGGGGGGGGGGGGTTGAGGTTTGCCGCCGGTGACGGCCCTCGACGAGGGTGGGACAAGCCCCACACCGTCTAGCCTTACCAAAACCCAAATCCAACCGACCAATCCAGACCGTTTAGCCACTAGCTGACTTTACAACTGTAAAACACTTGAACTGCATAATATTCAATTTTTTAAGCTGATAAAGATTATAGAAAATCTAAATCAACTTATTAGACTTCAGATTTTATGAATCTAGGATCACTTTACTATACATTGTAATAATTATCTCCAACTTAAAATAAAACATCATCTTTTTACTATAACAATCAAGCATATCTAGAAAGTTTAATGCACATTGTCATCAGCCAGCTTTCGATGCTCTTGACCGACTACACTACACTTGTGCATTTGACTAACCAGGTCAGTGCCTGATGGCAAAATCACAAATGGATTTTCAATGCAAATGGATGAAACAACCTATTATCAAAACAAAGCACGACCCATTGCCAATGCATTGCAAAAAACGAAAAGGATTTTTCCACACAGGACATTGCATATCTATGATCTAAAACTGAAACATTAGCAGCATATAACCTGAAAGTGAAACGCCCGCTACTGCAAGTGTAATGGGGGGTTTTGTGAAACTTGAGTCCGCAGCAAATATATGATTAATTAATTGAACACGCTCAACTACTTGTAATCTTAACATTCTACACTCAGTAAACAAAGAAGCTACCAATGAGCGTTGGAACCAAGAGGAACAGTATTAGATCCCGACATCCCACCTCGATTCCCAAACCCACCTCTACCTCTCGACCTAAAGCTCCCACCAGAACCTGCTACACAGTGACAATCTGGATAAGTCATACGTCATTGGACCCATAATATAATTTAGTAAATATATGGTTCAAAAATAAACAAACTACCTCCAGGACCCATGGTCCGGGTCATAGACGACAATGCAACAGGAACAACTTGACCAGCCTCTTGAAGAATCTTAACAAGCTCTCTAGCATGCTTAGCATTTGAATGGGTAAAAAATGTAACAGCAATCCCCTTGGCTCCTGCACGACCAGTTCGCCCTATCCTATGGACATAATCCTCGAGGCTTGTTGGAAAATCATAATTGATGACGCATTTTATGCCCTTCACATCTATACGTTTAACAGTTGAAATTAAAAGAATTCAAAGTACAACGATAAGAATTTAAAACCTGGAAATAAATGGCAACCTTATCCCTGCATTTCTAAGATCATTACCTCAACCTTTTGCAGGGATAAGGAGCAGCAACCACCAATAACTCCGCCGCAATTCCATTTTCATAACCAATAAAAAAGCTTTTGTTTGTACGAGTCAACCGGACTGTCACGACCACCAACCTCATAACCGTGTTTGGGCAGCGATAATTTCTAAAGATGAAGGGTAAAACAGTAATATTAGAGCAAGTTCAACCAACCTCCTTATCTCTCCCTTGCTTTCAGAGTTGAATACCAACCACATGAATGTAAGAGGACAATACCACGCTTATAAGACCTAGTACGCCCTATGTAAATTGCATTCTACTTGCATCCTAAATCTATTAGTCCTCCATTAGCTCTCGATAAAAGACCAAAATTGTTAATATTGGGATGCTTTGTGAAAACTATATATGACATGCATTGTCAAGTAGAACATAGCCTATTTACTGACCAAGGTATTAAACATAAGGCGCAACGCATTCATGGCATAAGTGTACTACAAAATAGTCACTGATTCTGCTGCTTTAAGTTGCACTAAACACTTTGAAAATGCACACTATAACTTTTATCAATAGTATAGAAAAATAGTGGAAGCGTATAAATTTCTTAAAGCCAAGGGTAAAGTCAGAATTTTCAAAACTAATTTATCAAGAATTTTAACTTTAGAAAAGAAAAAAGATTTGAAACATAGTGAAAGTTTAAAATACAAAAGGCTCTTAAGGTGCGACGGTATGTGACCACAAAAATGATGTGCTTAATTAGGGTTAACCCAACCTATGTGTAATTATGCAAATAATGTGGGTAATTATGTATTAAAACGTGCGTATTTAAAAAATAAACATGTGTAATTCACTTCGCACCGTCGCACGTTAAGGGGCTATTGTATGTTAACCTACCCCTTGAAATATATTACATCATTCTAAGTAAAAAATTTGTATTCTTCTAGTATGTCTACTTAAAAGTGGTCGGGTTCAGTTAAGTGTGACCAAATAAACCGAACCACCGAATATAACGAGCAATGACCGACCCACAGCATGTGCTTAGCTTCTTATGTGTTTGCTTTAGCAGCCCAAGTAAAATATTCTACCAGATACGGAATTCTGCTGCAGACTAGACCAGAGAGGTGTTTTCCTAACCCTTTACGCTTTTATGCATTACCAAATGCCAATTAGAAACTAGATTCTAAAAGAGAAGAGAAAACAATGCTAAAGCTGAACAAATCCAGCTCACCAACAACCATTTCTAGCACCTCCTTTTCGCACCCAAACCACAAATTATTTTCTCAGGTAAGTAGACAGCAGCCGGCGACTCCCATATGTTAGTGATTTTGTGACCTAAAAAGACTACAACTTCCTAACAGACTAACACATAGTGATCCTACCAAGACCACGGGCAGCAACGTCAGTTGCTGTCATTATAAGACTCCTGCCACTTTTAAACTCTGCCAAAACCCAGTCCCGTTCATCTTGGCTTTTATCACCATGAATGGATAGTGCGGGCCATCCATCCATTCTAAGTTGTCGTGTAACTTGATCACATCCTTTCTTTGTTTCCACAAATATAAGAATTCTGTTTCCGTCCATCATTTCTTTCAGCAGTTTGATCAGCCTGCATGAATATTTTTTAACGCCAAAGACCCAAAAAATGTGTGTGTGTGTTTGAGATTGCATCAAAGGGTACCAATTTAATGAATTTGTACCGATTATACTTTTCCAAATCTGTTACAACTTCAACAATCTGATTTATTGACTGATTTGCTTTCAGAACAGGGGATCCAATGATAACCTAAAAAGTTTGGGTTTCAAAAAATGAAATAAGCAAACTAACATGAAAAAAAATGTAATTTCATCACAAGAATATAAAGATGCAGAATATTAAACCTTGTATGGATTGCTTAGAAACTGTCTTGCTAAACTCTCAACCTCTTTAGGCCATGTTGCACTCCAATAAAGTGTTTGTCTATCGGGTCTGATCTGTGAAACATAAAACATGCCCAAAATTCAGCTAGGTTAACTAAAAAGTTACTGGAAAGCATTTCAAACATATTCTGTCTTTGAAGGCTCTTTCACCAACTTAAAGTTTCTTTTCTTCTTATCTGAAGCATCTCTTAAATACACACAAGCCAACATATACAGACCTACCGTTTCAGAAATACCATATACAAGAACATAGATATATTCATATGAGCACATTTAATCATGCAATCCAGAAAAAATATCTAGCAGAAATTAAGTACATGGATCACAAATAGAGAAAGTTTATCATACTTGGGATATAATTTTCCTGATTTGTGGTTCAAACCCCATATCTAACATTCGATCAGCTTCGTCCAAGACAAGATAAGTCACTCTTTTCAAGTTTGTATGCTGGGCTTCTAACATATCGATTAACCGACCAGGTGTGCCAATAACGATTTCAACCCCTGCATTAAAGTGTTACAATAACTTGTAACTGCCTCTTCTTATTGCAAAAGCACAGCCTGAATGAATTGACAATTACAGTACCTCCTTGAAGATCACGAATTTGTGGTCCCTTAGGAGCACCACCGTAGATGCAAGTGCTTCTTATTCTAGATTGTGACCCGAATTTTCCAGCTTCTTGTTGAATTTGTACAGCCAGTTCTCGAGTAGGAGCTAATACTAGCACAACTGGACCATCTCCTTGAGCTGAACATAACGAAGAGCAAAAATAACATGATTACCAAGAATGAAACCTCAACCTAATCAATTAAGAATTAAATATATACTAACCCAATGGAGGTTGTGCGGTAACGTGAACAATTGCAGGCAGCAAATATGACAAAGTCTTGCCAGAACCAGTCTCGGCAATCCCGATTAAATCTCTTCCCTTTAACGCCATAGGCCATCCTTGTGACTGAATTGGTGTTGGCTCACTAAATCCCAGTCTAGAAATGACTTCTAGACAATAGCCTGCCGAATAAAAAAACGATAGTTTAATAAGCAATCCCAAACAGCTCATATAAATAATAAGAAGACACAATATCACAAGATGAAGAAAAAAATTACCAGGAAAACCTGCCTCGTGAAACATTCTGACCGGCTTCGGGACGTCATGACCTTCAACGGTAATTTCCCTCCTACCACGATACATTGCCACCTCGTGGTCCGTCATGTCACTTACAGCACGACACTCGATGTAGAAGTTCTTCTCAAATGGCACCAAGTTTCCAAAATCCTGTTTTGGTAGAGCTATACTATCCAAATCTCCTTTTGAGCCACCACCTCTTCCTCCTCTTCCACCCCCACGCCCACCATCAAACCCTCTCCCTCCACCTCGTCCACCACCACTAAACCCTCTCCCTCCACCTCGTCCACCATCGCTAAACCCTCTCCCTCCACCTCGCCCACCGCTGCTAAACCCTCTACCTCCATCACGCCCACCACCGCGCTGCCCTCTGTCAAAACCCCTACCTCCGCCACCTCTGCTTCCACCACGACCACCCGAATCAAAACTTCTACCTCCTCTACCTCTACCACCATCATGTCCTGCATTGCTCATTCTTCCACCACCACCACCACCCCTACCACCACCTCTACCACCAAATCCCCTCCCTCCCCCTCCCCCACCTACACCTATATTAAAAGCTCCACCAACTCCAGGTTCAAATGGAGGATATCCATTTCCAACACCTCTTCCAGCGCTTGCCAAATGAGGCAGTACCGGCGGAGGACCTCTGAATGTAGCCAGTCCACCGGGGCCATAGTTCGGAGCAGCACCCACCGCAGGGAGTCCCGCTGTAGGCGGTAATCCCATAAAAACACTGGCACATTCAATATATAATAGCAAATCAAACAAATTGAATAAGAACTAGTAACAAATACAAATGAATCATAACTAGTAACAAAAACAACAAATTGAATCATAACTAATGACAAAAGCAAACTAAAGAACAAATAGGAAATTATTGTGTGAAAGATCTGAATGAATGAATAAAATAATGCTTTTTACGGTACCTTCGACGCTGATGGTAAGAACCGGCGTCCACAACTCTGTCGTCGTAATGATTCATCACTGTAGAGGTTGAATAGACCCAAATTTTAGGGTTAGGGTTTGTTTGACCGATCCCAATTAGGAAAAAGAGAATGACAGGAAGAAGATATTTTCTCTTGATTTGATTCACTTTCTGGGATGGGAATTTTGGTGTTTTAGATATTTTGTTGCCCGTCTTCAGTTATCTTTGGTAACAATGGGACGGTGGTAAAAACGAAGCTTTTAAACACCGAGTTGAAAGTTTGAGTTCTTAGGTTTTAAAGTTTCACGGAGGTCAAGGGTTAGACTATGGAATATGGGGCGGGGTTGAGGCGTGGGTTGGATACAAACGTTCAAGTCACCACTCTGGATGGGTTTGGGTTTCGGCGTGGCCCTTGGGCGGGAGTTTCAGCCCGGGCATTGAGCGGGCCTACCGGTCTTTTGTGGCCGGCTCTCATTGGCTGGGTTGGCTAGGCTATAGGTGGCTAGGAAATTTTAATAATAATTTTAGGTTTTTTTTTTATTTTGTGTGTATTTTTATAATAATTGAAAAAAAAATTATAACACGTGGCCAACCTACGCGGGCTAGCCCCGCCCCACCATACCGACCCAACATGCAACTGACAAGCGGTGCCCTTCGAAGTCCACGTGTCAACCCATGCCCCAAATCCCCGCCCCACCATACTCCACGGTCTTAAAAAATTGTCGTTTAGTCTTTTATTTTTTTCGTTACTTAGACCGTCCAGCACCGTCGTCGTGCCCCCGCTCCATTTCTTGCCCTCCGTCGTCGTGCCTCCTTCGTCGCCATCATTGGGGGTGAGAGGAATTGGACGGGCCTCCCCCTCTTACACACATATATACATACAACATATACATATATATTTTAGGACCATCCTCCATTTCCTTACCTCCATCCTCTTTGCCCCATCCTGACACCCAATCTACGTGGCGCTTATATGGCGGATCATCCTCCAATGATGGGTCAATACCATACCGCATAGCCTTATTTCGAGGAATACAAATATTGAAATCGAGATAAGCATGTTTATAAAAAAAATCAATAATATATCTAGTAATCAAATTTAAAAATTTTATATTGTTAAAACACTTATCTTACTTATCTAATAAATGAAAGATGAGCATGACATCACAATGCTTACGTGACAATCATCTAGCCTATCCAACAATGTCAATCTTATGTCATTATTACATCATTAATATCACTTTCATTTATGTAAAAAAATCATCTCATTTCTATAAAATACATGTGAAATTAACATTTACATTTGAATTTTAAAATTCAAATGTGGGTTATTAGAATGGCTCAACTAATGTCCTGTATCATTTCAATTTTCAAACAGACATTTCAAAATTCACACTTATATTTAAGAGAGATATGTTTGAAATTTGAAATGATACAGAACATTAATTGAGCCTTTTTCTAATAACCCACATTTGAATTTTAAAATTCAAAAGAAAATGTTAATTTAATTTATGTATTTTATAGAAATGAGATGATTTTTTCAAATAAATGAAAGTGATATTAATGATGTAATAATGACATAAGATTGACATTGTTGGATAGGCTAGATAATTGTCACGTAAGCATTGTGATGTCATGCTCATTTTTCCTTTAATAGATAAGTAAGATTACAATTACAACTGAGAATAATATTAGAGAGCTAGAGAGAACGGGCGACGGTAGAGAGAGCAAATCGACGGTGATGGAGGAGCCGGCGACAACCATCGTCGAAGCTACAAAAAATCGTTGATCGACGGGGATACATGGATCGCGTGAATAAGGTTAGAAGTTCTTTGTTAACGTTTCTTCTATTTTGATTTGCTTTATCTAATCGACAACAGTTTTTCTTCATTTCCGCCTCTGATTATGGACGAATTGAGGGTTATATGTTGGATCCGGATGTCTCTGTTACAAGACCGGATCAGGCCTTCAATTTGGATCCGTGTGTCTCAGTTTCGTCTTTGGTCACTCGTCAGAAAGCTGCCGCTGCTAAGCAGTTGATTGAGAATCATTACAAGAATTATCTTCAAGGATTGTAGGATCGGAAACAAAGGTAGTTGATTTCAAGTTTTCTACCGTTTAGTGTTGGTTATAAAGTTATGATCGTGAATTATGGTGTTGAATTATTGATTGAGTATAAGAGACGAGCGTTATAGAGGAGGGCGGCTGAGGCAAAAGTTTTGAGTGAGGAAGAGGAGCAGTTGTTGAGGAATTTGGAGAAGAAATAGACGGAGTATATGAGGTTGCAGAGGCATCAGATTGGGATTGATGATTTTAAGCTGTTGACCTTGATTGGTAAAGGTTCTTTTAGGGAGGTATAAGCCCTAATTTGTTGAATACTATCGTTTGATATCGTGGTTAATTGTTATAGAATGTGTTAGTGAAACTGAATTATGATGATATTGATTTATTTTGAGGTGGATCAGTAACTTTTAAATATGTAAATGCCTTTTAAGAACTAGAATTTAGAGTTTTGTAGAGTTTGATTGGTTATCAACTTAGATCTACTCATTGAGCTGAATCGTTGTGTATGCAATAATTTGCTAGAACTTAAGCTGATCATGTTCTAATTGTAAGATGTAGGTCAGATTTTGTCGTGCTAAAACGAGTGAAGTATTTGCAATGAAAAAGCTGAAGAAATCCGTGTAACACCCCGTGTTTTCCAAAAGTCAAAGTCAAAGTCAAGTGTTGACTGTTATTGGAATTAAAGATTAATAAAGATTAATTTCATTTTAGTTTCATTTTGATTTTCGTATTATTTGGAGTAAGTGTTGTATAATCAAACTAATCGACCGATAATCGAACTGTGAATCAACGACCGACTGTGAATGGTAGGAAGTAACAACGCAATAAAGCTAGTCAATCAATAATCAAGCTAATCAAACCAATCATCGAACTCAAGTGTGGGGATTTTAATGTTTTTATACGTGTGTGTGTGCCTTACGTGTTACTTGTGCATGTTTACTTTTCTGTTAAAGTGTGTGGTGAATCAATCAAATCAATCAAGACTCAAAGGTGAATCAAACTCAATCGAAATCGAATCCAAATCGTGGTATAAGGATGCTTGTATGTTAGATATAGTAGTTGGGACTAAAAGTAATTTGATTAGGAAATTCTATCATCCTCAAATCATCGTTCTAAGTCGAAATATCAAAAATCGTCGCAAAACACTCAAGACCAGGCAAGCCGATCGAACAGGGCAACCTGATCGAACAGGCTAGCCGATCGAACAGGCTGTTCGATCGGACAGCTGCTCGATCAGGGATGCTGTTCGATCAGCTGACCCTTTCCTCTTTTGGAAGCCTATAAATAGGGCTGTCCTTGTCAAGCTTTCCACTTTTGGAAAAGCTCTGACCGACCAGCCTCTTCTTCTCACTAAATCTCAGATTTCTCTCAAACCGGTAAGTATTTCACTCTAATCCTTGTACGTTTTTGTTCAATAATCGATTCTCCATCTTTCTATCTTTCAAAATCTGAATTTCATCCATGAAATCACCAAGATCTAGGTGTTCTTGAGTGATGTCATCATGGTGTTCTTGGTGTTCATCAAGAACTTCATGTTCTTGACTTCATTCAACCATGAATAAGCTAGATCTAACCGATTTCCACATAAATAACCTAAAATCTTCCAAAGATCTTAACATTTCACGGTGGAAAAGGATTGGAAGATGAGTTTTCATCTATCTTTCAACTCTTTTACACTCAAAAAGGTGAAAACGAGACTTGAACCGATTTACAAATCAATCTAAACAAACACATGGTTCAAGATTCGGGTTCTACCGAGAGATATACCGATTTCGGGTGAAACGTTAAACTTAAGTTTCAAACCGTCTCTGACCGAGTTTGGGTGATTCCTGCTCGAGTCAGTAGACTAAGTAGGGACTTTCAGTTTTGTGGTTCAACTCGTAGTCAAAATATCTCCAAATCACACCAAGTAACGGGAAGAAACAAGTGTTAAGTGAAAGGTTAACCAAATCGAGAAGCTGGCCGAACGGCTAGGCTGTTCGATCGAACAGCCCAACCGAACGACTATGCCAGCCGATCGACTAGGCTAACCGATCGACTAGCACTTAGTCCCACAAACTCATGAAGTGCAGTATTGACGAGGTACTGTTCGATCGACTACGCCACTCGATTGTAATCATTACTGCTCGAATCATGAGATACTATACTTCAAAACACTTAGACTTTTCGAAACATTGGAATGTCACCCGATCGAGCATACCAGCCGATCGAGTGACATGTTTGAAAACAATGCAATGCTAACCGATCGGTTGGGCTAACCGATCGAACAGCTGTTCGATCGGCCAACTTGAAAGGTAGTACAAACCATCATACACAAACACATCCTTCACATCAAAGGAAGAAACAATCCACTTGAAGGAACCAGCCGATCGAGCCAGCCGGCCGATCGAACGGATGTTCGAACGGACTTTCAAACCAATCGAACAGCCCACTCGATCGAACTGCTGTCCGATCGAATGGCCTACTCGATCCAAGTACATTGTTTACTCTTTCCGCGTTACTCATCGTTGTGTTATCGAACTATTCAGGCTAAACTATTCTCAGTGCTCCCTTCAATCCACAACCAACCACTGTGAGTATACTCGATCCCTTTTTGCTTTCAGCACTTTTGGGTGTTACATACGTTCTCTATCAAATTCACAAACAACACAAACTATTTGAACGCTAACCTACTTGCATGTATTACTTGTCTAAATGATTGCTGTTTATTATGTTTACACGTGGAGTGCTATCTGCCTGCTTTAGCAACGTAGTACTATAGTTTGGACTCAGCACCCGTTCACACGGGGGTTGCTAAGGACAATTACTTGCATGGATTACGGTGGTAATCATGTATTGCGAACTGTCTCGGACAGTCAACTCGAAGTCATTGGTATCGATGGTCCCATGTTGATAATTTACATGCATCGTTTGCCCTTGTGTACGTGCTTGGTTATGCGTAAACTATTCGAACTCTATATGCTATATCAAACTTGTGTACTCACCTTTACATTATATGTATTGACTTTTATTTTGACGTATGTGACAGGTGTTTAAGCTACTAGCGTGCTAGGGAAGCGAGGCAATAATAAGCTTCTAGGAGTTTGTGACCTTAGGACAGTGTCCACGTACCTGACCCAGGGCCATAATTATCTGTAGATCTTGTACTGGCACCTGTAGTCAGTAAGATCTATAGTTAGCCGTCTAGAAGTCTTAAAACAATATTTACATTCGGTTTGTAATAATTAAGAATTTGAGTTGTCGGAACAGTTCCCATATTGTTTGGTTGATTTCTATGATAACTTGTTATTATTTGGGACACGGTATGGGACGTGTTATATAACCGAATTGTATGATAGTTGTTGTGGAAACTTCTGAACAATCTGTTTCGCTCAGTGCCGCGCCCCGATGATTCCGCCATCGGTTGGGGTGTGACAATCCGATATGCTTAGAGTGGGCAGGTATTGTTGTTAGAATGATGTTAACTTGCATGTGATCTATGTGTTTTTGTACAAGGGTGTTTGATATTAGATCAAGATAATATCGATTACTGCCAATGGTTTAAATCTACCCGAATCATACCATTATATATACTTAATATTTTGTGTTTTAAAGGTTGAAATGGGTGTGGTGTAAAGGTTAGGATCTTAGAGATTCATTGTTTGATGGCTTCTAATCTTTTGTCTGCTTAGGTTGAACATGATCGATCTGAGAGGAATTTGCTTGTGGAGGTTGATAGTCGTGCATTGTAAAATTATTTTATTCTTTTCAAGATGCTGATTATTTGTACCTTATAATGGAATATTTACCTGGTGGTGACATCATGACGCTGCTAATGAGAGAAGATATTCTTTTTGAGGATGTTGCTCGATTTTATATGGCTGAAAGTATTTTGGTCATTCATTCTATTCACCAGCATAGCTATATACACAGGTATTCTATTATATTTCTTGATAAAACAAAATTTACTCGCTTCAAGTGAATTTACATCGAAGCATGTGTTGAACTTCTTTTCACTTGTAGGGACATTAAACCAGATAACCTGATACTGGTCCGAAACGGGCATCTAAAGCTGTGATTTTGGCTTGTGTAAGCCCACTGAAAGTAAGTTTTCACCAATATTGTTGAATGGGGAAGATTATGAAAATCAGGGGCCCCTAAATGACACTGACGGGCAGCAAGTTCCTTGGTTGATGTCAAAGAAAACCTTGATAATATTTTTTATGTAAACATAAGAAAATGGTGAAGTGAAGAACGTGTTCCTTTGTATGCAGGGGTACTTGATTGTTCAGTTACAAAAGGCCAGGGCAAACTAACAGTTGTAGTTTTACTGATGAATGTGTCTATTTGCAATCTTTGAAGGTTGCCTCACATTTTGATGTCATCCAGATCTTCTTATGGGTCCACAAGGTTTTTGCCAGCTGCTTCTGCACACCATGCTTCCTTACAAAATTCTCACCTGATGGTATGTATTATGTAATTTCAAATTTGCTATCTTTGGATCATGATTTGATGTTTTATATTAGAATTATGTTAAATTGCTTAAAAATGGAGGAGTTTTAAGGCTTTTTTTATGTGTTGTGGTTGGTAGATTGCAATGATAAACTCATCAAGAAAGTTATAAAAAAATCATGTGACTTTTGTAGGCTGAAGAAGACACAAATGAAGTGTATGCACAAATCACTTTACTCGTTGGGATAGATGTAAGACTTTGTTTCATTTAATTACTTTAAAAGTTTAAACTAATTCAAAATCATGTTTTTCTCTCCTTAATGTCGCATTTTTGGCAACAAAGCGAGCCTATAAGTCTCGATGAATGCCTACTCAAGCCCACGAGGCCAACCGTACAATCTTTCTGCAAAGTCTTGACCGCTTCAGAAACGAACACGCATGGTAGGTTTTCGGTGCTCCGAAAGCACGCTACCGAGTGCATGCCTGCATTGGTAAATTCGATATTCTTTCTGTTTTTTTAATAATGATTTGTTTTTTATGGTCTTGTGTTTACTAAATTTATATGTTCAGGACATGACTCAACCGAATCCTACTCAAGACTTATTAGCGCTTGATCTACATGGCGCCGAGTGGAAATTTAAGCATATCTATAGGGGTCCACCGAGACGGCATCTACTTACAACAGGATGGAGTAACTTTGTTACTAATAAGCGATTACAGGGGAGAAAACGATGAGATGCGTGTCGGGGTTAGACATCAGGCACATCAACAAAGCTCAATGCCTTCTTCGGTGATTTCAAGCCACAGTATGCATTTGGGCGTGTTTGCAACCGCATCCCATGCGGTTCAAACTCAAGCCCGGTTTACAGTTTACTACAAACCAAGGTATGATCAATGATGCCTCGGTTACTTGAAAAAGGTGATATTTCGACTGTTTTTATATAACATTTGGTAAATGTTGGTCTGTGTTTTAGGACAAGTCAATTCATCATCAGTTTAAACAAGTACATTGTTAGTGCATGCATCTGTCGACTTCGTCTTGTATCGAGTCTTGTACTAGATAGGTTAGATCAGGGTACGTTGTACGAGAAAATAGGTCGAGATAGTTGAGTTTGATGTGATTTCGCTTGAGAGTGCTTATTTCGCTTGAAATGACATTGGTCATTTTCAAGCGGAATCACAAAGTTCCTTATTCCACTTGAAGCTGTTTCAAGCGGAATCAGATGTGTATATATAGGTTAGAAGCAAAATAAGTTCTAACGAGTTCTTGAAAATCATACAGAAGTGCTGCCGGTTTGATTCTTGCATGTAATCAGGGTTATATCAATCTACAAGGTGTTTAAAGTGAATTGCAAGCTGTATCTAAGTCTGTTTCTTGTTTTCCGCACCTGAAACAGATCAAAACTCCTCTGAACGACTCGTTCGGGTCAACTACACGATCCTACATACATAGAAGCTGTAGATAATGCTTTTAATATCAGGATGAGATTTAAGATATCCTTCGAGGGTGAGGATTCTCCTGTAAGAAGGTATGAATGTATAATTCGTTGTTTAATCCCTTTTCGAATACGTCTACATATGGATGCTCATCGTTTAAAATTTGTCGAACCTGTGTAGGTTTACTGGTACAATCGTTGGAGTTGAAGACATATCGCCTCAATGGGAAGACTCCAAGTGGCGATCACTCAAGGTTGATAAATATTTGTATAATATAAATTATATAATAAATGCTTGATGTCTGTTTAGACTTTAGATCTGTGATTTGTTCGATAAACTAAAAGGTAAAACCTTTCGTTGACCACACCAGGTTCAGTCGGATGAACGACATCTATTATATGGCCCGAAAGGGTTTCACCATGGGAGATTGAAACTTTTGTAGCACCTGTGGTTCCAGGCGGTTTAGCTCCACCAACTACACCCAGAAGTAAACGACCTAGACCTCCGATGGACATCTCGAATGCTGGTGAACTAGCTTTTATGTGGTGTAACACCTCGCTTTTGTAACTTTTCTTAATTAGAAAGCATGTCTTGTATTTCTATTTTCGGAAACTTGTAATCCCTTGTAACTGTATCCCGCTTCGAATCATTATAATCCGAGACTTCGATCGTAATAAAAATTGACTATTTCATAAGAATTATACATGGTTTTACTCATACTTGTTTATACGTTTAATTCATATACACACTTGATGCATATTCATTATTCTTGTAAAAACGTGCTTACCTGACGAACAACTATTGTAAGTGCGTGACTTTAAATATTCTATACGTGCAAATACTTGATTTAGTCGTTTATAATACTTAAATCATACTTTTATACTTGGTTTCAACTTAACTGCATGTTAAATATGTAAGGTATACATTAAAACATCAAGCATTCAAACTTAAAGGGCCAAATGTGTCAAAAGGTGAAAGATGCTCGGCTGAACCGGTCGCGACTCGCGGCAGCCTCCTTGGCCTCTTCCGCGACGCGCGGACATGCGCGATCCGTAACAATTTCGTCCCATCCTGCGCATTGTTCAATTTTATGTCTTCAACTGTAGCACCTCAAAAATATAAACCTGTTATTATAAATTCAATGTTGGCAATAAACAAAATAAACTAACTAGGAATAAAAATAACCTAGTTAGTTAAAGATCTTGTAGTAATATGGGAGTTAATTAAAAACACCTAAAATAAAATAAAACTAATAGTTGAGGGGCCAAAGGTGTTAAAAATTAAACTAGTTTTATTAAAACAAAATTAAAATCCCAAACACACACTTGTGTGTGTGTCTGGATCGATCAAAACACAGGGGGGCGACCAAACTCTCATTCAAACCCTAGTTCATACAAATTGGTCAAATTGAAGGCTCGAATCAGTTCCAAATCGAAATCCAAGCATAAATTAGTGATCTCCTCAGTAAAGGGATCATAAGGTATGTAAAATTTTATTGTATGATTCCATCTTGAACTCTAGATGAAGACATGAGATTCGAGATTTGAGCTTGCATGATCGTTGTTTGGGTGAAATTGGGGTGAGATCATGTCTAGGAATAAACCCTAGCCCTTAGTTTGTTGAATTGTGTTCATCATTATGAAAATTCATAATCACCAATATAGGTGTTTAGTGGGTTTTGTAGAAATATGTTAAGCACTTGGATTATGGTTGTCACTCTAGTGTATTTTGAGCTCTATGAAGTAAATTCAGAATGTTGATGTGAAATTTTGACATGAACTTGCCTAATTGATGTTTAATCTTGGCTAAATAATTAGTCATGAACTTGATTGTAAATTGTATGAAATTATGCCCTTTAGGTGTTTGTAGAAATGCCTAAAAGAAAGCTAAATGTTGGAAATTTGAACTAAAACGCATACTTGTTTATTATGGTGAACTATGCGTTATGTGTTATGAAAAGAGTTCTAAATAATTCGTGGTTGAACTCTATAGGCAAGGAAACCAGAACGTCAAGCGGACAAGCCGGTGGTGATACGCGTTTGAAGGGAGCGCTTTGAAGGTACGTAACTATGGCTTCATTACATTATGTTTGAACATTGATTGTAGCTTATTAATTTAGAATTTGCATTACATGTGAATTTGTTATGTCGATTGAAGTGACGAAGTTCACAAGACAAACAAAACGGGTCAAAATATTGGTTAGAATGAAGCTTGGTATGTCATTGAAATGGTGGATACCATTGGACAACCAAATGGGTAAAACAAAGGTCGTTTTGGTAATATAGAAGTAATATAAACGTCACTCGATGATTATGGATCATGAGAGCGTAAAACCATGAACTGGTATTGATACGCCAAAGATCCCAAGCCCGGGGAATGGGTAACATGTCTAGTGGTCTCAGATTATAAGTAGTAAAAAGTATGACACAAACTAAAGGGTCGAATGAATAAAAAGGGGACTTAAAGGCTTTCGGTCCTTAAACCGAACTTTTAACATTATAAATATGATAGACGTGTTGGTATTTGAATTACAGACACGTAGGAAAAAGAAACACGTAAAACAGACATGTAGCACGAAAGTTATGAATGATTTAAGTTGAGTTTTTGGAAAAAAATCTTGGAGCTGGGCATCTGCAGCTATAAAGGACGAAACTGTAACGCCCAGCGTCCCTGAACTTTAGGAACTTGTCAAGACTAGTCCCTGAAGTTTAACTTTTGTCTATAATTAACCCCTAATCTATGTGGATTGCTTATTTTCTTGTAATGTCTAACTCTATGTGTTGGAAATGCCTAAAACGTTGTTGGAAATGTCTAATTCTATATAAACTTGGAATGCCTAATTCTATGCTTGAATGTCTATCTGGAATGCCTAATGTTGAAATGCCTAAATGAGGAATGTCTATGTGTGGGACTGTCTAATTCTATATAACTAAAATGCCTATTCGGAATGTCTATGTGCTTGGAATGCCTAAATATCTATACACTTGGAATGTCTAACTCTATGTGCTTGAAATGTCACACCCCAACCGCGTAGAACATACAAAACGTGGCGGAAACGTCGGGGAGTGTTGTAACAGAATCAATTGTTTCAAATCCATGGCAATTGAAGTTTCGTTTTATTGATCAAATATGAAAGTATACATTGTTTAAACAAGAACCAAAGAGTACATAACATGAATTAACTAGTTCTTGTCTCGTTTTAAGTCACTAAGGCACAGGTCCGCCTAAGTATGTCTTGATAAGTCCTATGCATCATCTCCTGAAAACACATGTGAAAGTAGGTACGTCAGCATAAAAATGCCTGTGAGATACATTGGTTTTGTGAAAACGGGATTCATGACTTATGTTTGAGAAAGTGTTTAGTCATGAACCTTGTAATTTGCTTTGTCTTGTAAATCATTTGAAAAACGATAAGATCAGATGATATGTATAAATAAGAGAACACTGTATGGTTAAACGGATAACCATGTAAAATGAGTTTGTAAAACAATGTCTCATGAAAAGTGTGTTATTTGTATAAAATGTCATATGTCTCAAATTGAAATGATTCAAATAACGCTACGATATGTAATACCATACAAACACTTATATATAGGAAGTACCAGCGGCGTATCCACCATGCTTGTGTCATATTACACACGCCTCGTTACTTAATCACTTACTCAAACCAAACCATCAAGATGAAATGTTTAACAACGGTAGAAATGTTTATGTATAGTCAAATGTCTATTGTCAAATGTAAATCATGTCAACGGATACAACTGGTTCACACGGTTCAATGGTTACAAACGGTTCATATAATCAAACGGGTTTAGACGGTTCACATAGTCAAATGGTCACAACGGTTCAAAATGTAGCATAATGTGTTCATATACTGGATGAGCATATGCAACAGAAATGAAATGTAAAACAATGTACTAAGTACGCACACAATGGGCATACATAGCATGTAATGTAAAGCAATGTACTAAGTACGCACACAATGGGCATACATAGCATGTAATGTAAGACGATGTACTAAGTACGCACACAATGGGCATACATAGCATGAAATGTAAAGCGATGTACTAAGTACGCACACAATGGGCATACATAGCATGTAATGTAAGACGATGTACTAAGTACGCACACAATGGGCATACATAGCATGAAATGTAAAGCGATGTACTAAGTACGCACACAATGGGCATACATAGCATGAAATGTAATGTAAAGTGTTGTGCTAAGTATGCATACGATGGACATACATAGCATAAACACAATGAAATCATGTACTATATATGTACTATCGAACATAGCAAGTATATGATGTGAAAACAGGAAAGCATGAAAGTAACAGATAGGCACATGTGTTTCACCCCAAAACAGTTTGGAAAACAGTAAAAGAGGGGTTCAATGTACTCACATTGACTCCTCGAAAACATGTAAAAGATGGGGTTCTATGTACTCACCTGAGATTGCTTTGAATTCCTTGTATAATAACCAGATAATGCTAAAGATCACGGGATATCAAACGACACCTAATAGGTAGCTATGTTAATATACCGGACCTAAAGTCGGAGGAACGGATAGTATGCGGGTTCGTAAACCAAACGAGTATGGAGACTCATGTAATATGGTTTAACAAAGCCTACATACTAAAATGAAACTTAACCTAAGTGCTTACGGCCCATCATGACCCGTTTAGGTAGCTTATGCTACCCTAACGCGTCGTTCGTGTAGAACGCGTTCGGAACGCCTAACATCGCGACCACAAGGTATAACCTTGGAAGGTTATAGCTATGGTCACCTAATGTGTTTGGTCGGATCCTAATGATCGACCAAATGGGTCGGGTTCGAAAGTATAAGCGATGGTTTAGATCGCTTACCTTACGACCCTATATAAGCACTAAACTAAAAGTGACGAGCTAAGCATGTTAAAACATGTTTAACTAAGTTTAGAAAACATGTTTGGTATCAAAACAAACGGTTTTGATACCCACGAGTAGTTTGGTTACAAAATATGCAAGAATGCACATTTTGGCCAAAACTACGACTCGTCACTGAGCCTAGATAACGTGGTAATCAGTAGGTATAGTCACTACGGACTATAACCATCGTGATCACGCTCACGTTATGAAGTTCCATGAACTTTGTAACACCCCCAAAATACCACCTGCGGAAACCCCGCGAGGCGTGTTACACATCAGAGTCTGAGCCACCAATCACATTGAACCAATAGTAAATACTTAAATAAAACACGTCATTAATAGCCAAGATTAAATGTCAAACACAATATTAATTCACAAGAGTTATGTAGCGGAAGCATATGATAAGTCGTTTAGTAATTGTTTCAAAATAAACTTAAAACCAATGTATCAATTATAAATAATCCAGTAGCTTCGATCCATGACCACTCCAGCACGCCCAGATAGCAAGTCCATGTTCCAAAGTTAACGGCCTACAAGCATGCAAACAAGTATGTCAGACTACGCTGGTGAGTTCAAGGTTTCGTTAACGAGTTGTGTTACCAGATGTATGTTAATGCGATTCAATGTTGCGTTACGATGTTGCTCATGTTAGATACCCTAGGGAGTGTGCCCATGTGTATCCGGGGAGTGGGTACCCCTTAACGACTGATTGCTATGTTGCCATCGTTAGATACCCTAGGGAGTGTGCCCATATGTATCCGAGGAGTGTGCCTCTAACAACCATAGCCCTACTCAGATAATTAGTTCACGCCCGTCCTTACGGCCCGGTGTGAGGTTTCCCACCTAATAGCGCTATCAACTAATTACCCCCATTGCCCTCCAGGCAATAACCAAAACCGATTAAGTTGTTTACCCAATGTTTCCCTTCCAAATATTTACCAGTTGTCCCAAACCACCGGGACGCATGCTTGAGAAAATGCAATGAACTCACCTGGGGTTGCTCGGTATGATACACAAAAAGTTCAGTTAAGCTACAATGTGTTCAACCACGTCCTAGCACGTTTATCATACAAGTCAGGTTTGGTTCACGTAATGCACACAGGTTTACACATAACTAACAAGTTTCAGGCACGTATAGATCATGGCAACACTTTAACAATCAAGCTATACAAGTTACAGTCACAACATATCAACTTGCACGATTTAAATAAGTCCAATAGTATCCGGCCCAACATGTTGTGCGATCCACAACATGTTGTGCGATCCACCATAGCCCGGCCCAACAGTTAAGGAATTTATAATACTTGTGCGGTCCAGCTCCTTACCCAGCCCAAAGCTACGGCCCAAAACAATTAAACAACATAACAGTCTTGTGCGATCCAAGCTGATTTGTGCGATCAGCTTGGGTTGTACGATGTATTACCTACCCGGCCCACAACTTAGAAGCCCAACAGGACAATGTATAGCCCAATAAACAACAATCCAGAGTGGCCCAGTTCGTCTTGTGCGACTGGACAACTCTTGTGCGATCAGTGTGGGTTTGTACGACTGGACCAGCTTGTGTGATCCGACAACCTTGTGCGGTTAAAACATCTTGTGCGGCCGGACAACTTGTGTGATCGGGTCAGCTTGTGCGTATGGGCCTCTTGTGCGACTAAGAGACCTTGTACGAGTGGGCTTGTGTATTTACTCTTGTGTGATTGATTAACCAACTTCCAAGATTTAAGCAAATTAGTTACACTAATTCAAGGTTTCCAAGTTTACTAAAAAAAATCAATTAACAGTTTCTATCTAGCAATCATCGATCAAAACATGGCTGTTACATCCAAATCACATGAACCCTAATCAAACAAAACATGAACACTAATCCATACCATACCATTTAATTGAATTAACCCTAGAACTTTACACATAACATTCGGGTTCAATTCATATCACAGCCGATTGCTTGTTTATTCGGTAGTATCACAAGATCATCAATCCTTATGTAAATCATACATGACATTTAAGCAAATCAAATAGCAAGAACATCAACAGAAATCAAACATCATCACTCGCATGCAAGGCATAGCAACATCAATCGGTTTTAATAAAATCATGCAATCACAACATCATTTAACAAGATCTCAATATTAAACACTAACCGTTATCAAAGAGGGTGAACAAGAATTGATCCAACTTGTGATCTTGGTGCCGTCGGCTTCCAAGCAAAACGAGAGAGAGAGAGAAAGTCGTCTAGGGTTTGTGTGTGTGTTGTGAGAATTGTAACAATGAGAGAATGACCTCCTAAGGTGTGTGTGTATGTTGTACGTATAAGATAAGTGGGCCGAAACCCCCTAATGGGCTGCCCATTGGTTCCGGTTACAAGGAATACGGCCCAAGGCCTTGTGCGTTCAAGTAGAGGTTGTGCGTTCGAGAGTCTTGTGCGGTCGGGTCACTTGTATAAATATACATTCACATAAAATAAACATAACATTCACCCAACATAGTTCACGTGAGCACGTAACGTTACACCAAGTGGGTTTAAATTACGAGTTGTCACAGTATCCCCAACTAAAAAGAAATTTCGTCCCGAAATTTGGTACGCCCTCACTAACGTAAGCTATATTGTTCACTAGTTTTCCTGGGGTGTCACATCATCCCCCACTTGAATGGGAATTTCGTCCCGAAATTCACTAGTTGCCTCAGCATTAAGTTTGCTAGGTTCTGCCTGATCTGTGGGGAACAAATGTGGATACTTAAGTTTCATCTGGTCCTCGCGTTCCCACGTGAACTCTGGACCACGTCTTGAGTTCCAACGAACTCTCACAATCGGTATGCGGCTGTGCTTACGAATTTTAACCTCCCGATCCATAATCTCAATTGGTTCTTCGACAAACTGTAATTTGTCGTCTATCTTCAGCTCTTGAAATGGTACGACTAGCGTTTCATCAACCAAACACTTCTTTAGTTGTGATACGTGAAATACATCATGGACATTACCCAACTCAGCAGGTAATTCCAACCTGTAGGCCACCTTTCCAATCCGTTCTAAAATTTTGAATGGTCCTACATAACGAGGGTTTAGTTTGCCGCGTTTCCCAAAACGCACCACACCCTTCCAGGGTGAAACCTTTAACATAACGCGGTCATTAACTTCAAATTCCAGCGGTTTACTACGCTTGTCAGCGTAGCTTTTCTGACGATCGCGAGCTGCGGCCATACGGTTTCGGATCTGCACAATGCTTTCTGATGCCTCGAGAACAAACTTAGGTCCTGTGATCTGACTATCCCCCACCTCATGCCAACAGAGAGGTGAACGGCATTTCCGTCCGTACAGTGCTTCGAACGGAGCTGCCTTAATACTTGAATGGTAGCTGTTGTTGTAGGAGAATTCTATCAACGGTAGGTGCTTCTCCTATCCTTTTCCAAAGTCGAGTACGCATGCCCGAAGCATATCTTCAAGTGTCTGGATGGTGCGCTCGCTTTGACCATCTGTCTGCGGGTGATAAGCGGTACTCATGTCGAGTTGGGAACCAAACGATTTATGCATTGACTGCCATAACTCTGAAGTGAAACGCGGATCTCGGTCTGAAATGATAGAAGTTGGCACCCCATGCATAGAAACCACTTCCTTAAGATACACTGCTGCCAACTGAGAGAATTTGTCTGTTTCCTTGATTGCTAGGAAGTGTGCCGACTTCGTGAGGCGATCAACAATCACCCAAATGGTATCGTTCCCAGCCTGGGTTCGAGGTAGCCCTGTCACGAAATCCATGGCGAACTGTTCCCACTTCCATGTGGGTATCTCTGGTTGCTGCAGTAGACCTGAGGGCTTTTGATGTTCTGCTTTGACTTTAGCACAAGTCAAACATTTGCTGACGTAGGTTGCTATATGAGCCTTCATGCTGGGCCACCAGTAGGTAGTTTTCAAGTCATGGTACATCTTATCTGATCCAGGATGTACAGAGTAGCGTGATTTATGTGCCTCTTCCATTACAAGTTCCCGTAAGTTGCCAAAGAATGGGACCCAAATGCGTCCAGTTCCGTAGTAAGCATCGTCTCCCTTTCGTTCTAGTCGTTGCCTCGAGCCGCGTAAAGCTTCAGCTCGAACGTTCTCTGGTTTCAACGCTTCCAACTGAGCGTCTCGTATCTGGGAAGGGAGGTTGGACTGGATTGTGAGTTGCAATGCTCGTACACGCCTAGGTGCATTATCCTTTCTGCTGAGGGCGTCAGCTACAACGTTCGCCTTGCCCGGATGATACTTGATGGCACATTCATAATCGTTCAATAATTCCACCCATCGTCGTTGTCGCATATTCAATTCTTTCTGGTCGAAGATGTGCTGGAGACTCCTATGGTCGGTGTAGATGGTGCATTTGGTACCGTACAGATAGTGCCTCCAAATCTTCAACGCAAATACCACCGCTCCTAACTCCAAGTCGTGTGTCGTGTAGTTCTTCTCGTGCACCTTCAGCTGACGAGAAACATAAGCTATTACCTTCTCGCGTTGCATTAACACGCAACCGAGACCCTGAATTGACGCGTCACAATATACCACAAAATCTTCGGCGCCCTCTGGTAAAGACAAGATCGGTGCACTGCAAAGTTTCTGCTTCAGAACTTGGAAGGCCTCTTCCTGCTTCGTTCCCCAAGAGTACGTTGTGTTCTTCTGTGTCAGCGAGGTGAGAGGTTGCGCGCTTTTCGAGAAATCTTTAATGAACCTTCGATAATATCCAGCGAGACCAAGAAATTGACGCACCTCAGACGGAGTCTTTGGTGCCGCCCAATTCTTAACTGCATCCACCTTCGCAGGATCCACATGTATCCCTTTCTCGTTAACAACATGCCCAAGGAAATGCACTTCCCGAATCCAAAAGTCGCACTTAGAAAATTTCGCATACAGTTGTTCCCTTCTCAAAAGTTCCAAGATGAGACGTAGGTGGCGCTCGTGATCTTCCTTGTTCTTGGAATAGACCAAGATGTCGTCAATAAACACTATAACAAACTCGTCGAGATATGGCTTGCATACGCGGTTCATGAGATCCATGAAAACCGCTGGTGCATTGGTCAATCCAAACGGCATGACCAAAAACTCATAGTGTCCGTAGCGCGTTCGAAAGGCTGTCTTGGGAACATCCTCTTCCCTAACCCTTACCTGGTGATAACCCGACCTTAAGTCGATCTTTGAATAGAAACTTGACCCTTGCAACTGGTCGAACAAGTCGTCGATGCGTGGTAACGGATAACGGTTCTTAATGGTCACCTTGTTGAGCTCTCGATAGTCGATACACATACGGAATGACCCGTCTTTCTTCTTTACAAACAGAACTGGGGCTCCCCAAGGCGAAGAACTGGGTCGAATGAAACCCCTATCCAACAACTCCTGCAATTGATTGGACAGTTCCTGTAACTCTCCAGGTGCTAACCGGTAAGGAGCTCGAGCAATTGGAGCCGCTCCCGGTGCAAGATCAATCTGAAATTCTACTTGACGGTGAGGAGGTAACCCTGGTAGCTCCTCTGGGAATACATCAGCGAATTCTCGCACCACTGGTAGATCCTCGATCTTACTCTCTTCAGACTGAGCGTTGGTAACTAACGCTAACAGTGCAGGATACCCCTTTTGTAGATACTGTTGTGCCCGTATGGCCGTGATAATCCCAACCATCGTCCCACTACGATGCCCTTGAACTAACAGTGACTCTCCATCAGGGAGAGGAATACGCACAATCTTCTCCTTACACAGAATTTCTGCTTGGTGCTTAGACAACCAATCCATGCCTACCACTATATCAAAACTACCGAGCGTAACGGGAAGGAGGTCAATGTCAAACACCTGACCCACGAGATCTAGTTTGCATCCAAAAAGGACATTTGAGGCTTCTATCGTCTTACCATCTGCTAGTTCTACTACTTGTTTAACCTCTAAAGGTGTTGGGGTTATCCCTAATCGTTGACTAAACTCTAGGGACACGTAACTCCAATCGGCACCCGAATCAAATAATACAGAAGCAATACGATTGTTAACAGGAAACGTACCAGTTACAACGTTGCCGTCATTCCTGGCATCCCCTGCTCCAAGCTGAAACACTCTGTCCCGAGCACCATTACCCCCGTTGTTGCCGTTGTTGTTGTTGTTGTTTCCAGCATTGTTGTTATTCGGGCGGTTGTTGTCGTTAGCGTTCTGGTTTAACTGAGGGCAATCCCGCTTAAAGTGACCCTCATCACCACACTGATAGCACCCCTTCCTGAAACCCTGGTTCTGCTGGGGTGGTTGTCCCTGTTGTCTCTGATTCTGCTGGTTTTGTTGCTGCTGGTGTTTAGGCTGTGGGGCCCTACAATCCCTGGCCTCATGGCCCGCCTTACCACACCTGTCACACTTCCGAGTACACGACCCGAAATGATGATAGCCATACTTGTTACATCGTGGCTTCTTCCCTGCATACGAACCCTGGCTGTGGCCACTTCCCTGGCCTTGATTGACAGAAGATGACTGGCTGATGTTGCGGTTGCTGTTGTCTAGCCTTTTCTGAGTCTGGCCAGCACTGGATGCTTTGTCATAATCACTCCACTTCCGCTTGTTATCATTAGCGGACGCAGTGGCAGTGGGTGTAGCAGTAGTAGTGGCCGAAATACGCGGGGGTAACGAATCGCTTTCCACCTCTTGATCCACAATCTTGTGAGTCAGACGAACGATCTGTGTCAAATCATTGAGATGGGCTGCAGTGACCAAGCTCTTCACACGCGGAGGCAACCCTTTGATGAATAACTCAATCCTCCGAGACATAGGCCGGGACAAGTTTGGGCACATGTCGGCCAGTTCATACGATCGCTTCACATACGCTTCGACTTCAGATCCAACCATCTTCAAGTCGTAGTATTCGTTTTCCAGCTTCTGGACCTCGTCCCGAGGACAGTACTCCTCCCTGATCAGTTCTTTAAAGTCTTCCCAAGTTGTGGCATTCGCTGCCTCGATGCCCAACAACTGTACTTGGGCGTTCCACCATGTTAGGGCACCATCAGCCAAGGTACCCGCAGCATATTTCACCCTGTCCCCAGCGGGACAGTTACAGATAGCAAACACAGACTCTGCTTTTTCGAACCATCTTAGGAGTCCCACAGCCCCTTCAGTCCCGGTGAAGGTCTGTGGCTTGCAGTCCATAAACATTTTGAACGTACACTCAGGCTGGTTAGGTTGAGGTTGCGCTTGTTGACCTAAATAACGGGAGGAAACACATTATAGGAATGAAAAGACATGTACGTGGTATAAGAGTAAAGGGTACTTGGTACATTCCGTACCAGCTTGATAGGCTGCTAAAGCCTCAACCACGCGGGTATTGATTAGGTCAGTCAACTCAGCCTGAGTCATGTTGATGTTGCCACGTCCGTGTCCTCATCCACTCATGTTTCTATAGTTGGGAATAAACCGATTTAGAAATCGAAATGAGACAGGATTCAAGGATCATACTGATATTTACGTACTACCAAGTTCACACATAGTAAGGCAGAACCCTTCTCACGCTCGATAAGCCTCACTGGGACTTGCATGCACCTCGCGTTATTATTAAGTGTGCACCCATAATAATAAGGCGATTTGTGTCACACCCCCAAAATACCACATGCGGAAACCCTCGCGAGGCGTGTGACATACCAGGATCCAAGCCACCAATCACATTGAACTCGTAAATGTATTTAAATAAAACTTTCATTCATTAACATAAAGTGTTACAGGCGTTACATGTCATTCATTGTATACAGCGGAAGCATAATTCATTTGTTAAGTGTTTCGTAAAACATGTGTACATAAACCATTAAGCTTGTATTGCGATTCCTTGTATCTCGACCCATGACCACTCCAGCCTCCCAGACAACAAGTTCCAAATGATATAAGCATACAGACCTGCAAGCATGCAGACAAGTGTGTCAGATGACGCTGGTGAGTTCAAAGTTTGTTAACGTGTTTTGTTACCAGATATGTGTATAAAACAGTTCAACGATTTGTTTTGATGTTGTTATTACTCGATTACCGTATGTGGCGACTAGATGTGAATGCCCAACCCCAATGCCTCCATTTAGGCATTGGTCATGATGTCAAGGTATCAAACAACCTTGAATAGATGTAAGGGGTCTTATATGTACACGATGAGAATGCCCAACCCCAATGCCTCTAACTAGGCATTGGTCATGAGGTCCAGGTAATTAGTTCACGCCCGTCCTTTCGGCCCAGTGTGAGGGTGCCAATCCTAATAGCGCTATCAACTAAATACCTCGTTGCTTCTTCAGCAACACGGTAGATGTATGGGGTCTTTCATGATTTATACTGTGTTCAATAACCAACATCCCAAATAAACAGTTTACCCAGTTTTCCCTTCAGAAACGTTTACCAGATGTCCCAAACCACCGGGACGCATGCTTAGAAAAGTGCAGTGAACTCACCTTAGATTGCTCGGTAAGACCAGTTACTTGATCACACTTAAACGATCAAAGCCTATGATGTTCATATATACAATAATCAGTTTGCAACCAAGTTGATCATGTTGTCACACAAGAACACTACCATAAAACATATACGATACATCCTTGGTTCACCTACTACTCATCAGTTAGACATACCACGCAATCATACACACAATCAATACACGTATCCATAATGTGCTCGGCCCCGCACCACGGCCCAAAACTAAATACCCAAAGGGGTGCGGCCCAAAGAAGTAATCGGCAAGAACCCGAGTGTGCAGCCCAAAACAACATGTTATCTAACAAGTGCATGTGTGTGTGTGGGTAGTCCATCGAAGCCCAGATTCAACGTATTCACATAACTCTTAGTTGAAACTAGTCTAACACTTTGTGTTGTAACAGCCCACTAGGCTTCGGCCCACCTCAACTATACTCATGAACCTATATTAATCAAGCACACAAAGCAGGGAGTTCAGCCCAGACATATAACAAGTGCGACTGGGCTTGATTATGTGATCCATGTAAGGCTCATTCGGACTATGCAATCCATGGGGGAGTGTGTAACGTGAATTTGATGTGCAAGCATACCAGTTTTCATCTTATGTTACAGGATCAGGAGCATACAATCCAAGTAGATGTCATATGAAATAATTTCACATTCTAATTTATAACAAAACCCTATTTCCCTAACAGTTTCATCGGGATCTAGATTCCAACCACATCAACAGTAACATTGTTAATACAATTACCAAATTATCGAACCCAACTCATGCTATTTAACAACTATCAGCATACATGCAGCCCAATTTATCATACTAGGCCCAAGTAATATGTGCGATTATATGCAATCCAATTAGTATGATCCGTTTATGTTTAACCAATCAACACTTCCATTCTTATTTACCCAAAGTTACAAATCATGACCCACAATTCGAATGAATTTCAACTAACAAGTATGGCAGCCACATGTATCACCTAATCGATCAACCAGTTATTAAATCATGCAACTCACACTTAATTATTATATCCAATTGTTAAACCCTAAATCAAAACATAATATAATCGATTTTATACAAACAGTTTCATCATGTTACCAATCTAAATTAAACAATATCAATTATCTCAATGATTACAGTAAGCACATGACAACCATCAAATAAAAGTCAACATAAATAGCATAATACGTATGTGATGATGAATATGATGGGGGGTCTACTGCCTTGATTATAATTACACATAAATATAACCACCAATTAAAAATCATAAATATAAACCAACTAACCAAGAACTTGATCATAGGAGGTGATGCCTCGATGATGATGGGGAGGGGGTCTATTGCCGTCGAGTATGCAAAGGGTTGGAGAGATCTAAGGTTGTTATGATTATTCTAAAACAAAGTATAGTTACGTGTCTAACTTAAAAACACATGCGAGACCTATGGGGTTTGGGCTCGAAGAGAAATTCAGGCCTGGAATGTGTGTGGGCCGATGTGGGCTGGGAATAAGGTGAAATATGTGGACCAACTACATGTGCAGTGGTCCAATAATTTGCATACAACACAATAGTTGTCGACCGGATTAATTTTTATCAGTCCATGTGATTGTTGGAGGTCCAATCAAAAGCATTTACCTTTTAAAAGTAATATGGGCGCATGGCTTGATCACATGATAGGCTGGATTAAAAGAAAGATGGGTTTGTGGGCTCAATTAAATGGCGGTCCAATAAAGATCATCAACATTCAATTAGAAAATATCAGTCTAATTCAAAAGGAGTGTTGGCTCATACATCTCTTGACCCAATAAAGTGTGTTCAGTTCATTAATACATCACGTGGATATTGTCGACTCACTAAGAATACATAAGTGTTGGTCCTATCATATTTTGGTTGCATCAGTTCATTTGAACTTTATTAAATTACAAAAACAAGACTACAAACAAGTAACGTGTCGGGGAAAGACATGTGAAAACTTGAGTTGTCACAATTTGCATGTTCATCTCAGAGCCTCTTAGCTTGCGCTCGAAGTTTCCCACGTTCAAATAACACAACAGATGGTATTACAGGTCTATGGTTTACATGAGTCGAAGAGTAGTGTCACACTATCAAGTCACTATGGTGTTAGATGTTTCAGTTGATATGCGTTGTGAGTGTGTGACTGCTAAGCAAGTAATGTATAAAGTGAGAGAGACGAACCTTGCAATCTGGAGCTGAGTGTCATGATCGATTTTCGAAGTTGTTCGGTTATAGTCTGGTTTTACAAAACGTTTTAAAACCTAGTTCACTATAACCAGTGGCTCTGATACCAAACTGTAACACCCCGAAAATACCACCTGCGGAAACCCCGCGAGGCGTGTTACACATCAGAGTCTGAGCCACCAATCACATTGAACCAATAGTAAATACTTAAATAAAACATGTCATTAATAGCCAAGATTAAATGTCAAACACAATATTAATTCACAAGAGTTATGTAGCGGAAGCATATGATAAGTCGTTTAGTAATTGTTTCAAAATAAACTTAAAACCAATGTATCAATTATAAATAATCTAGTAGCTTCGATCCATGACCACTCCAGCACGCCCAGATAGCAAGTCCATGTTCCAAAGTTAACGACCTACAGGCATGCAAACAAGTGTGTCAGACTACGCTGGTGAGTTCAAGGTTTCGTTAACGAGTTGTGTTACCAGATGTATGTTAATGCGATTCAATGTTGCGTTACGATGTTGCTCATGTTAGATACCCTAGGGAGTGTGCCCATGTGTATCCGGGGAGTGGGTACCCCTTAACGACTGATTGCTATGTTGCCATCGTTAGATACCCTAGGGAGTGTGCCCATATGTATCCGAGGAGTGTGCCTCTAACAACCATAGCCCTACTCAGATAATTAGTTCACGCCCGTCCTTACGGCCCGGTGTGAGGTTTCCCACCTAATAGCGCTATCAACTAATTACCCCCATTGCCCTCCAGGCAATAACCAAAACCGATTAAGTTGTTTACCCAATGTTTCCCTTCCAAATATTTACCAGTTGTCCCAAACCACCGGGACGCATGCTTGAGAAAATGCAATGAACTCACCTGGGGTTGCTCGGTATGATACACAAAAAGTTCAGTTAAGCTACAATGTGTTCAACCACGTCCTAGCATGTTTATCATACAAGTCAGGTTTGGTTCACGTAATGCACACAGGTTTACACATAACTAACAAGTTTCAGGCACGTATAGATCATGGCAACACTTTAACAATCAAGCTATACAAGTTACAGTCACAACATATCAACTTGCACGATTTAAATAAGTCCAATAGTATCCGGCCCAACATGTTGTGCGATCCACAACATGTTGTGCGATCCACCATAGCCCGGCCCAACAGTTAAGGAATTTATAATACTTGTGCGGTCCAGCTCCTTACCCAGCCCAAAGCTACGGCCCAAAACAATTAAACAACATAACAGTCTTGTGCGATCCAAGCTGATTTGTGCGATCAGCTTGGGTTGTACGATGTATTACCTACCCGGCCCACAACTTAGAAGCCCAACAGGACAATGTATAGCCCAATAAACAACAATCCGGAGTGGCCCAGTTCGTCTTGTGCGACTGGACAACTCTTGTGCGATCAGTGTGGGTTTGTACGACTGGACCAGCTTGTGTGATCCAACAACCTTGTGCGGTTAAAACATCTTGTGCGGCCGGACAACTTGTGTGATCGGGTCAGCTTGTGCGTATGGGCCTCTTGTGCGACTAAGAGACCTTGTACGAGTGGGCTTGTGTATTTACTCTTGTGTGATTGATTAACCAACTTCCAAGATTTAAGCAAATTAGTTACACTAATTCAAGGTTTCCAAGTTTACTAAAAAAATCAATTAACAGTTTCTATCTAGCAATCATCGATCAAAACATGGCTGTTACATCCAAATCACATGAACCCTAATCAAACAAAACATGAACACTAATCCATACCATACCATTTAATTGAATTAACCCTAGAACTTTACACATAACATTCGGGTTCAATTCATATCACAGCCGATTGCTTGTTTATTTGGTAGTATCACAAGATCATCAATCCTTATGTAAATCATACATGACATTTAAGCAAATCAAATAGCAAGAACATCAACAGAAATCAAACATCATCACTCGCATGCAAGGCATAGCAACATCAAATCGGTTTTAATAAAATCATGCAATCACAACATCATTTAACAAGATCTCAATATTAAACACTAACCGTTATCAAAGAGGGTGAACAAGAATTGATCCAACTTGTGATCTTGGTGCCGTCGGCTTCCAAGCAAAACGAGAGAGAGAGAGAAAGTCGTCTAGGGTTTGTGTGTGTGTTGTGAGAATTGTAACAATGAGAGAATGACCTCCTAAGGTGTGTGTGTATGTTGTACGTATAAGATAAGTGGGCCGAAACCCCCTAATGGGCTGCCCATTGGTTCCGGTTACAAGGAATACGGCCCAAGGCCTTGTGCGTTCAAGTAGAGGTTGTGCGTTCGAGAGTCTTGTGCGGTCGGGTCACTTGTATAAATATACATTCACATAAAATAAACATAACATTCACATAAAATAACCCTAACATTCACCCAACATAGTTCACGTGAGCACGTAACATTACACCAAGTGGGTTTAAATTACGAGTTGTCACAAACTTCGTGTTGACCATAGGCTGGTCAACGCAGAAAGTCAACAAAACGTTGACTTTCGGACTCGAAAAGCGAATAAAAGAACGAAAGAATACTTACGGAGGGTCCCCGAATGCTAATCTAGATCAAAATGGCTCAGGTATGAAACAAAGGTTCCAACTTAGAGCTCTTGATCAGATTGTGTGGGTTTTTGCAACAAAGGGGGGGGGGTATTTATAGGAAAAGCATAACTGTTAGGATCGTTTATCGAATATCGTGCCACGATCTTGTGCGTACACTTGTCAAAATATTGTGGTAAGTCAGAACTTGGCCCTTGGCTCTTGATTGGGTGAAAGGGCATTGCCCCTTGATCGAACGAAAGGCCAACTGCATTGAATGCAAGCATTGAATCTGGTCTGATAGTCCCACGCGGCCCGCGTGAAGGTGCAAGCCAATCTTACGCGGGCCGCCTGGCCCCGTCTGATCTGCACCAAGTTTCAAAATTTGCAGTTTTGGTCCCTGTTGCGTGTTTAAGCCTTTTCCGACACTTCTAAGGCCCGTAAAGCCAACTTTAAGGCCCTAAAATGATGCCTAAACATTGTGGACATGAAACATGCTCAAAAATGTTCCGGATGTTGGTTCGTTTGGTCGTACGAACGCGACGTTCACTTAATTACGACGGAATGCGCATAAGCGCGAAAAACGGTCCAAATTGCGCGACGAATGGATTTTTCTCATGCCAAACACTAAGGCATAATATAAGGATGCTTACATAAATTTTTGGATGTCCGGATGTATTCAGAACGTAAGTTATGCGCGAAAGTGCAAACTTGTGCACTTTTTGACACTTTTAGTCCCTGAATGATCCAAAAGTTTGTTTTAGCATACCAAACCCTTCAAAGCCTATTTCTAAGCTATGTAAAGGATATTTATGGTATGTTTAACTTATGGACATGTTCCGGAATGTTCGTTACAGTTCAAATTGGCGTACTTTCGCAGTTTGTCAAGTTTAGTCCATGTAAGCGAATTAACTTGTTTTTGCTATACCAAAGCCTTCAAAACTTATTTCTAAGTTATGTAAAGGTTATTTAAGGTATGTTGAGTATATGTTGATGTCCCGGAGTATTTGTCGCATTAAACTGAGTACGTTTTCGCACCAGGTTGCGTATAATTCTCCAGAAAGTGATGTAAAGTTTGAAATTGAACCAGAATTTATATGTGCAATAGATACACATATTTATACAAGATCCCAAGTATGAAATACGATATTTCATCGGCTTGGTATTTGTTTGATGGTCGTGGTGACACAGGTGTCATAGTCTCCCCTACTTTAGGAAATTTCGTACCGAAATTTATTCGTAGGAGTCTATTTGTGACTTTGTGTCAAATAACCACCAAAGATATGCAAGGCAATATCCTGTCATTTTCTTAACGGAGACTTTTCAGAAATGGAAATGAAGGAAAAATTCAAGGATATTCATTTTCCCTTTGATGGAAAATTTTCAGAAACGAAAATGCACAGAATGAGTCATTTTCCTTAATGGGTATCCTTTAGAAACGAAAATGCACGGAATGAGTCATTTTCCTTAATGGGTATTCTTTAGAAACGAAAATGAACGGAATGAGTTATTTTCCACAATTTCTTCAGAAACGAAAATAAACGGAATGAGTTATTTTCCACAATTTCTTTAGAAACGAAAATAAACGGAATGAGTTATTTTCCACAATTTCTTTAGAAACGAAAATAAATGGAATGAGTTATTTTCCACAATTTATTTAGAAACAAAAATGAACGGAATGAGTCACTTTCCACAGTTTCTTCAGAAACGAAAATGAACGGAATGAGTCATTTTCCACAATTTCTTCAGAAATGAAAATAAACGGAATGAGTTATTTTCCACAATTTCTTTAGAAACGAAAATAAACGGAATGAGTTATTTTCCACAATTCCTTCAGAAACGAAAATGAACGGAATGAGTCATTTTCCACAGTTTCTTCAGAAACGAAAATGAACGGAATGAGTCATTTTCCACAATTTCTTCAGAAATGAAAATGAACGGAATGAGTCATTTTCCACTTTGTTCAGAAACGAAAATGTACGGAATGAGTCATTTTCCACAATTTCTTCAGAAACGAAAATGAACTGAACGAGTCATTTTCCACAATTTCTTCCGAAACTAAAATGAATAGGGTTAACTCTAGATACACGACAAAACTTGCTGTGATTTCTGTGCACTAAATTCCATAATTATGTATGCATCCATAATTACGTAATCCCTTGCACAGTCCGCACAGTTTGTTTTGTAATGTTTTGGGGAAGGATATCATACTTGTGATGAGGGTGACTAGACTTCCACCGGGCCCCTTTAATTAGATCGACAGGGGATCTTCTTAGTTAGGCCACCAAGGAGTCCTTTCAGCTATATCATCACATGATATTCCTAGCCAGATTTTTTGGATTAATCTGCTTAACTAGACCACTCAAGGGTCTAATTATGAAGTAGTATTTATAATCCAAGGAACTTAACTGTAACGTAGAAGTCCATTGAGGATTTTAAGTAACACCCTTGGGTATCCTACGATAAATCTCTTGTACAAGGATACGTAAGATTTTACGAGGATTTGGATAACATAATTTGGATTACACAACAACACATAAGGGAATACGTAAGCACAAAGTCACATAGTTGTTTAACTTTGTTATAATTTGTTATTAACTTGTTATCGATTGAATACGGATATGGAAACCTGTCGACGGGTCTCAATGTTCACTGGAATCTATCTGAGAAGATAGAAAGATCTCCCAAAATTCGATTTTTGATTACAAGGAATTATCATATTCGAATTAAGGTATACAACAATTAAGGACTTACAGGAAATCCTTAGGTACCCTATTAAGGATTTATAGTGGTACTTTGGGTATTCGTCACGTGTTATAACTTGCGCCTTGTATTTCGTTTTCTTTAGAAGAAACGGGTACTTAGGAATTTCGTGGAAGACGCAAGAGATCATAGAATGGGAGAATTTTGGGGGTAGTTTGTTCTTCAAGGAATATGGTTCTTTGATTGTCGGTATTGTAAGGGATATGTCGTTTATACATGCAACCACAGAAATACATTGCAATGTAAATAAAAGATTTATTTATAAACAATGATAACAACTGTTTCATGGACCTTGACAACAAAAGAAAATAATACACAAGACATGATTATTTATAAAGGGTGTTGTCTTCTAGTCGGTCAGATGCTCATCACGGTGCTGGATTAGCATTAGCAAGCTTTGGGCAATTTCTTCGGAAATGACCCATCTCGCCACAATTGTAGCAAGAACCTGGTGGAAAGCGAGCTTGAGCAGGATTGTTGTCAGCTTGATTTGGTGCAACTGCAGCTCGGCAAACCTTTGCTGTGTGACCTTTAAGTCCACAAATTTGGCATTCGCGGCACTTCACCCTAGCATGATGATGAAGGTTACATTGGTTGCACAAGGGTGAAGTTCCATTGTATGGCTTCCTAGCAGGGGGTTGAGCTGGTTGGTTGGGGACAACTTGATCATTGTGAGTAACCATGGCGAAGTTTTGAGAAGCCTTCCGCTTCTTTGACTTCTTAGGGGATTCAGTCTGTTCATCCATGGTCTTTGATTCCTCGATTTGTTTCGATTCCTCGACCGGTTTCTTGTCACCCTTTCGGAAAAACTTACGTTTCCTGATCTGAGATTCAGTCAAGGTTGCAGATAGCTCAATGGCCTGCCTAACCGTAGTGGGGTTACTACCAGTAACAATGTCCTGAACTGAGTCAGGGAGGCCATCAATGTATTTTTCGATCGCCTTATCCAAAGGCGTAACCATGGAAGGACACAACAGGCTCAGCTCCTCATATCGATCAGTGTATGCTCGATGTTCGCCGCTGTCTTGCTTAAGATCGTCGAATTCCCTTTCTAAGGCCCTGATCTCGTGACGAGGATAGAATTCCTTCATCATCAGTGCTCGAAGTTCTTCCCACGTTTGAGCCAGTGCCACTTCGGCACCCCTATCTCTCATCACACCGTTCCACCATGTTAAAGCTCGTTTCTCAAAGACACTAGATACAAAATCTACCTTTCGCTCGTTTGGACATTGAACATGTCTGAAGGTGCTCTCTAAACTCTCGAACCATTGCAGAAGTGCAGTCGCTCCTTGAGACACAAAAAACTTTAATGGCTTAGCCGAGTTGAACGTCTTGAAGCTGCAGGGGGCATTATTGTTGTTGAGGGCTTGGTTACATTGGGCAACGATGTTCGGGATTGCAGCAGTTATTTGCTGTGTAATCATGGTTGATGGTCATTTGTTTGAATCCACGAAGCAAACAAACAGTACCAAGGCTGAATCAAAGTAAATAGATCCTCATAGTGTATCGTGAAGACATGCTCGCCTATAAGTGGACACTCACCCCAAGAGTTCCCAGGTAAGAGTGACTGGTCCGATTATGTGGATTTGTACGAACACTCTAACCTTAGACAGAAAACCCTGGGTACAGGCATTCACTCTTCCAGTTTGCACGTGTTCACACTATTTAGGACCCAAAACTTCGACGAGAGTTTTGAAAATTCAAAGGGGTTCAAAACCTTATAACAGAGGGTTCAAAACCTAGTAATCAATCATCCTAGAATAGATGATTAGTTTTCAAAGCGGTTTTAAAATTTATGTTCTTGTTGTGGTCGTCGCCTAAGGATAGGCGACGGTATTTTTTTATGACTAAACGCAAGTAAACTCGCGTTAGGGTCCTAGGAAGGTTATAGACTAGGTCAAAGCATTACTAATAACCTAATTCCCTATAACCATTGGCTCTGATACCAACTTTTCTGTCACACCCCAACCGCGTAGAACATACAAAACGTGGCGGAAACGTCGGGGAGTGTTGTAACAGAATCAATTGTTTCAAATCCATGGCAATTGAAGTTTCGTTTTATTGATCAAATATGAAAGTATACATTGTTTAAACAAGAACCAAAGAGTACATAACATGAATTAACTAGTTCTTGTCTCGTTTTAAGTCACTAAGGCACAGGTCCGCCTAAGTATGTCTTGATAAGTCCTATGCATCATCTCCTGAAAACACATGTGAAAGTAGGTACGTCAGCATAAAAATGCCTGTGAGATACATTGGTTTTGTGAAAACGGGATTCATGATTTATGTTTGAGAAAGTGTTTAGTCATGAACCTTGTAATTTGCTTTGTCTTGTAAATCATTTAAAAAACGATAAGATCAGATGATATGTATAAATAAGAGAACACTGTATGGTTAAACGGATAACCATGTAAAATGAGTTTGTAAAACAATGTCTCATGAAAAGTGTGTTATTTGTATAAAATGTCACATGTCTCAAATTGAAATGATTCAAATAACGCTACGATATGTAATACCATACAAACACTTATATATAGGAAGTACCAGCGGCGTATCCACCATGCTTGTATCATATTACACACGCCTCGTTACTTAATCACTTACTCAAACCAAACCATCAAGATGAAATGTTTAACAACGGTAGAAATGTTTATGTATAGTCAAATGTCTATTGTCAAATGTATATCATGTCAACGGATACAACTGGTTCACACGGTTCAATGGTTACAAACGGTTCATATAATCAAACGGGTTTAGACGGTTCACATAGTCAAATGGTCACAACGGTTCAAAATGTAGCATAATGTGTTCATATACTGGATGAGCATATGCAACAGAAATGCAATGTAAAACAATGTACTAAGTACGCACACAATGGGCATACATAGCATGTAATGTAAAGCAATGTACTAAGTACGCACACAATGGGCATACATAGCATGTAATGTAAGACGATGTACTAAGTACGCACACAATGGGCATACATAGCATGAAATGTAAAGCGATGTACTAAGTACGCACACAATGGGCATACATAGCATGTAATGTAAGACGATGTACTAAGTACGCACACAATGGGCATACATAGCATGAAATGTAAAGCGATGTACTAAGTACGCACACAATGGGCATACATAGCATGAAATGTAATGTAAAGTGTTGTGCTAAGTATGCACACGATGGACATACATAGCATAAACACAATGAAATCATGTACTATATATGTACTATCGAACATAGCAAGTATATGATGTGAAAACAGGAAAGCATGAAAGTAACAGATAGGCACATGTGTTTCACTCCAAAACAGTTTGGAAAACAGTAAAAGAGGGGTTCAATGTACTCACATTGACTCCTCGAAAACATGTAAAAGATGGGTGATGTGTGTCGGTGTGTATATATTTTAGATATATATTTAAGCCCTTTTTACACTTTTAGCCAAGTTTTAAATTTATAAAACACGATATTTACTAACACTAAACACACATATGGGCAAGTGCACCCATCGTGGACGTAGTATAGTGTTGGTAAGATACCGAGGTCGTCCAAGGACACAAGAGCTTTTAATACCGGTTTATCCTCAACGTCTAATCAAATCAAAAAGGTTAGAAAAATGTTTTAAACTAAGAAAAATAAAAACTAACTAAATGCTGAAAATAAAAATAAAATAAAAACAGATAGACAAGATGAATCACTTGGATCCGACACGTGTATTAGTATAACCTTTGATTATTTTCGCACTTTTGCACTTGTTTAAGAGATTATCTTAGTTATTGTAGTAGGCCCCTCTTTTGAAGGCGACGTTACCCTCAACCCAGTAGTTTGAGTCAGCAAGGATACAATCCTAAAGGGTCGGATTATTGAAAGATAATGAATTAAGTTATTAATGCAAATTATGGTAGGCCCCGCTTTTGGCGGCGACGTTACCCTCGGCTAAGTAGTCTGAGTCAGCAGGGATACAGTCCTAAATAGCCGGGTTATAGTATTAATAGTAGTTAACTTATGAGGGGGTCAAAGAGTTTGGATCCCCACCATCCAATACCTATGGGCATTGAAGGAGATCCTACTAAATTTGACCCAGGTCCCAAGCAGGACCTCTAAACGCTGAACAAGGGCAAGACCCTTACCAAACCGTTCCCTTAACCCCCGACCAGGTAGCCAACATACCTCCATATAGACCGTGGAGATATGAATGGTGAAAATCTTTTATTTTATATAGACAGTAAAATAATGCCAAGACACCACGGACAAACGATAAGGAAAGATCACCTTCAACATAAGTAACTAGTTATTAAAGTCATTAATACAAAACCAAATAAAAAGTGCAAAAGATTAAAAATAAAAAGTTTTATACTAAACACTTGTCTTCACCAAGTGATGTAAGAGACTTAGGCAAACATGGCCTTGATTGTCAAGAACTCTTACGATCAATCTTGGATCCCGAGACGACTCACACACTCTACGATGGACAATGGATGCTGGTGGTGGATGATGGTGTTATGGTGGTGGTGGGTGGTGGATGAAGTGTGAGAGAGGTGGTGTGCCAAGGGATGAGAGAGAATGAATCCAAGCTCCTCTATTTATAGGCTGAACAGAAGGCTGGACACGGCCCCGTGTCCGCTGGACACGGCCCCGTGCCCGCCCGACACTCTCTCTCTTCATTAATTGTAATTGCGAATTACAATTAATGCGCCTGCTGTACTTTCACCACGCCCCCGTGCTCGCTGGACACGGCCCCGTGGTGGGCAATGGAAGCTTCTACTGGTTTGTCTTTTCTGCTGCTTCCTGGGCACGCCCCCGTGTTCGCTGGACACGGGGCGTGTTCAGACTCTGTTTCCTTCTTTTTGCCTTGGGAGGTGCCGTTGAGGGTCCGGGCAGTCCACTTTTGTTCCTTTTCTTGTATTTATGGTAGAATTAGTGGTCTTTTTGCTTCTTTTGTGATTTTGAGCTCATTTCATCCTGAAAATACAAAAGGAAGACAAAAACACTCTTTTCCAACATTAGTAATTAAAAAGGGTTAGTTTTATGCCTTAATTGATGTGTTTTATATGTTGCATTTTACACACATCAAATACCCCCACACTTGAACTTTTGCTTGTCCTCAAGCAAAACTCTTTAAATGTGGCTTACACTCCCAAATGGAATAGGTAGAAGAGAAGTTTTTTTTTAGCTTGTCCTAGAGTGTCGGGAATCCAAGGTTTTTATAGGTTTTATTTTTAGTTATTTACAATCCTATTCGTTATGATTTATTTTGAACTTTTCACAAGATAAATTACTTATTCGGGCATAACATGTTTTATTAAAATTCCATTTATATACAAGTTCACATACCTCACGGGAGATCACTCAACACTCGGCCGAAGGTGTATATTTTAGTGAATCACTCGAGAGCGGCACGGAACTTACGTCTTCCATAGGCTTGCCAAGCAATCAATCCTCCTCCTTTTTAACTTTTTACCTTTGTAAATATCAAGAGGACTTTTGGGGTGAAGGCTTGGGTTTAAAGGTGGGTGGTTGGTTAATGGTTAGTAAAAAGGGCGAAAATCGTAACAAGTGTCGGTTTTCGTAAAATACCTTGTTTTTAGTGACTTATTATTTTTGAAGTATTTCTCCAAACAAGCTTTTTGTAGCTTTTGTTTGTTTTTGACTTCATCATTTTTTTTATTTTTTTTATTTTTTTTATTTTTTTTTTATTTTTTTTTCGTCATATAAAAGGGTACGTTTATGAAAGACCGAGCTTGTTACTAAAATAAAGGTGAAAAATGAAAAAGGTTTTTGGTGGGTAAAAAATGTTTTGGGGGTAATGAAATGAAAGGTTTAGGCTCAAAGGGGGTTTCTAGGGGGATTTTGGGTAGGTAAAAAAAAATGAAAAATAATGGTTTTGAAAGAAAAATAGTTAGTCCTAATGCCTCCATCATTTACTTACTTGGGTTTAAGTTGGTAAGGACCGGGAATGTATCGTCGTGGCAAGTTCTAGATCTGTAAAGACCGAGCGGCTATTCACACAAGAAACGAAAAATGAGCATTTAATCTAAATATGTGTATTTTTATGCTCAATAAAGGCTCAAAACTCACTTTTGTGGGAATGGGTTTTTAATTGTGACCAAGCATATATAATCGAATTTTTAACTAGACTTGTTATGCCGTTTCATAATTTTCTTATGTTGGTTCCTTTTTTTATCATGACGCTATCGGTTGTAAACTTGTAAAAATATAACCTTTTTAGAACTTGTTCTTCCCAACTTAAACTAAGACAAGTAAATAAAAAAAAAGAAAAAGTTTTTTTTTTTGAAAAAATCTGGGGTGTTTAGCGGTTCCAATAGAGTTTTGTGTAAGGCTTGTGTTTAGGATTTTGCAAAATTTCAAGGTTTTAGCATCCCCCCCACACTTAAATTACACATTGTCCTCAATGTGTCCAAAAACAATATTTTTGGTTGATTAAAATGTATAAAAGTGTGTTAAAAAGCAAATATTTATGTTACTGGCACTCTGGACACGGCCCCGTGTTGACCGGGCACGGCCCCGTGGTCAAGTGCCAGTAACAAAAATTATAGAATTGAAACAGAAGCCTGGACACGGGGGCGTGTCCGCTGAACACGGCCCGTGTCCAGTTACCTGAACTGGGTGATTTTCTGCAGGGGGCTCAGCACGGGGCCGTGTTGGTTGAGCACGGCCCGTGTTGAGCCTTCTGTGACGGAGATTTTTGTCGGGTTGTTCTGTTCTTCGTGCATGGTTCCATTTTTCTCGTTCCCTTTTTCATCCATTACCACCAGGAGTGTGTTTTATTCTGCAAAAACTAAAAGATTAAACTAAACTAAGGATAGTTCCGCGGAATGCCTCCGTGGTGCGCCACGTTTATAAGGGTCCTTGGCTAGACCCGATTCCCGGTCATATGTCTTCAGAGTGGAGTGCCTTGCTTCCCAAGTTACACCGTCGGAGAGCGGCATCCAAGCTCGAGTCAATAACCTTCATGTAGTTGACCAGGTCGTCGTCCTCTATTCTCTTCCCAACTCCGAACTTCACCTCATCGTCCCCGTATCTCAAAGTCAGTGTCCCGTCATTCATGTCTACCACCGCTTGTGCGGTGGCAAGGAAGGGCCTCCCTAGGATAAGGGGGACCTCGGTGTCTTCCTCCATGTCGAGTATGACAAAGTCAACTGGATAAACGAATCTGCTTACCCTTACCAAGACATTCTCGATGACGCCTTGCGGGAACTTGACTGATCGATGAGCGAGTTGTATGCTTATTTTTGTAGGGCTCGTGGTTCCCAAGCCAAGCCTTTTGAACATCGATGAGGGCATGAGGTTAATGCTAGCCCCTAAGTCGGCCAAGGCATTGCGAACGGGTGATTCCCCTATTGAGCATGGAATCGTGAAACTTCCGGGATCGATCTTCTTTTGGGGTAGTTTATTGAGTACGAGGGCAGAGCATTCTTCGCCTAAATTAACTAATTGCAAATTTTCAATTTTCTTTTTATGTGTAAGGAAGTCCCTCATAAATTTAGAGTATTTGGGCATTTGGGTTAGGACTTCGATAAAAGGAATATTGACATGCAATTGTTTCAGCAAACTTTCGAATTTTGCGAATTGCTCATTGGTCTTTTGACGAATTAACCTACCGGGGTACGGAACTCGAGGAGCCTTGATAGGCTCTGGTGATGGGGGAGAGTTCTTTTCCTGCGGATGTGTTGGCGTTGTTTCTTCCGCCGCTGGAGGTACTTCTGCAGGCCCTACGGTGCGGTTTCGTAGTGTGATGAGGTGAACTTGCGCCTTTGGGTTTGTTTCGGTATTGCTAGGTAATGCGCCTTGTGGTCTCTCGGAAAAATTTTGAGCTAGTTGATTTATTTGTTTTTCTATGTTTTGAATGCTAGCTTGTTGATTCCTAAAATTAGATTCTAATTGTAGAAATCTTTCCGAGTTTTTCTTATCAGTGTCAGAGACGAGGCGAGATATAGTATCTTCGAGCCTTTCTCGTCCACCTTGTTGTTGAGTGAAATTTTGTGACTCATTTCTTGATTGCTGAAAGTTTGTTCGTTGGGTTTGTTGGTTACTACTATTGCCGGTTTCCCTCCAACCAAGGTTTGGGTGGTTTCGCCATCCTTGGTTGTAAGTTCCCGTTGGAGGACCCGACGGCCTAGGTCTATTATCAATGTAGTTTACCATTTCTTGTTGATCGTCCGTTTCTTTCATGCAACTCCAATTTTCATGTGACCCACCACACCCTTCACAAGCCATAACCGAGACTGTTTTTGTCATTTCTAGTTTTTTTATTTTTGAAGAAAGGGCCTCGATTTGGGCTTGTAAAGAGGTGCTTTCGTCGACCTTATGGGCGCCCGGGGCGATAGACTTATTTCCCCGGGGAGTGTGCCATTGAAAATTGGTTTGAGCAATTTCCTCAATTTGATTATATATTTCGTGTGGGCGTCGATTACCTAAAAGTCCCCGGAGCTAGAATCAAGTGTCTGCCTAGTGTGTGGCAACAATCCATTGTAGAAAGTGGATACTTGTTGCCATATTGCGAGGCCATGATGGGGACACTTGCGTAATAGCTCCTTGAACCTTTCCCATGTTTCATATAAGGATTCCCCGTCCTCTTGTGAGTATGTATTAATTTCAGCCATTAATTTAGCAGTTTTAGAAGGAGGGAAATACTTATATAGAAACTTTTGGGCTAGTTCATCCCAGGTGTTTACCGATCCAGCTGGGAGGGTGTTGAGCCAAGCTTTCGCTCGGTCTTTTAGTGAGAACGGAAACATACGGAGGCGTATGGCGTCGTTTGATGCTCCATTGATCCGAAAGGTATCACATATTTCTAAGAAATTAGTTATATGTAGATGAGGATCCTCGTCCGCAAGCCCGTGGAAGGTTGCGGAGTTTTGGAGCATTTGTATCAAATGCGGTCGGAGCTCGAAGTTATTGGCTTCGACATTTGGAGCATTGATAGCGGCGCCTAGATTACCTACGGTGGGCCGTAGATAATCCATAAGGGTACGTTGGTCCGCCATTGGGGGTGGATCACCCGAAACCTTCTCTTGGTTTTTGGCTTTTAACCTTTTTCTGAGAAAGCGTTCGGGTTCTTCTAGCGGTTCTTTTATGTCTTTATTGGAACTGGAGCTCATACACTACGTGAGGATGGTGTCGGGTTCCAAGTCCTGCAATAAAAACAAAAAAGAATGTCGGTCAGAAGGTTCACCACGGCCCCGTGTTGAGCGAACACGGCCCCGTGGTCGGAAATACAGTGAATGTTTTCCAGATCCCAGTTACTGGAAGTTGGACACGGCCCCGTGTTGCACCGGCACGGCCCCGTGGTCAACCTTCTGTAACTTGAAAAACAAAAACTGCCAGTAACTTTGCTGAGCACGGCCCGTGTCCGACCAGGCACGGCCCCGTGCTGAGCTCTGCAGAAGCTAAAAAATCAAAAAAAATCCTAAAAAAATAAAGAAAAATAAAAAGATGATTAGGCCGTTGATTCCTAACTTTCTTAAAATCCTTGTGTCCCCGGCAGCGGCGCCAAAAACTTGATGTGTGTCGGTGTGTATATATTTTAGATATATATTTAAGCCCTTTTTACACTTTTAGCCAAGTTTTAAATTTATAAAACACGATATTTACTAACACTAAACACACATATGGGCAAGTGCACCCATCGTGGACGTAGTATAGTGTTGGTAAGATACCGAGGTCGTCCAAGGACACAAGAGCTTTTAATACCGGTTTATCCTCAACGTCTAATCAAATCAAAAAGGTTAGAAAAATGTTTTAAACTAAGAAAAATAAAAACTAACTAAATGCTGAAAATAAAAATAAAATAAAAACAGATAGACAAGATGAATCACTTGGATCCGACACGTGTATTAGTATAACCTTTGATTATTTTCGCACTTTTGCACTTGTTTAAGAGATTATCTTAGTTATTGTAGTAGGCCCCTCTTTTGAAGGCGACGTTACCCTCAACCCAGTAGTTTGAGTCAGCAAGGATACAATCCTAAAGGGTCGGATTATTGAAAGATAATGAATTAAGTTATTAATGCAAATTATGGTAGGCCCCGCTTTTGGCGGCGACGTTACCCTCGGCTAAGTAGTCTGAGTCAGCAGGGATACAGTCCTAAATAGCCGGGTTATAGTATTAATAGTAGTTAACTTATGAGGGGGTCAAAGAGTTTGGATCCCCACCATCCAATACCTATGGGCATTGAAGGAGATCCTACTAAATTTGACCCAGGTCCCAAGCAGGACCTCTAAACGCTGAACAAGGGCAAGACCTTTACCAAACCGTTCCCTTAACCCCCGACCAGGTAGCCAACATACCTCCATATAGACCGTGGAGATATGAATGGTGAAAATCTTTTATTTTATATAGACAGTAAAATAATGCCAAGACACCACGGACAAACGATAAGGAAAGATCACCTTCAACATAAGTAACTAGTTATTAAAGTCATTAATACAAAACCAAATAAAAAGTGCAAAAGATTAAAAATAAAAAGTATTATACTAAACACTTGTCTTCACCAAGTGATGTAAGAGACTTAGGCAAACATGGCCTTGATTGTCAAGAACTCTTATGATCAATCTTGGATCCCGAGACGACTCACACACTCTACGATGGACAATGGATGATGGTGGTGGATGATGGTGTTATGGTGGTGGTGGGTGGTGGATGAAGTGTGAGAGAGGTGGTGTGCCAAGGGATGAGAGAGAATGAATCCAAGCTCCTCTATTTATAGGCTGAACAGAAGGCTGGACACGGCCCCGTGTCCGCTGGACACGGCCCCGTGCCCGCCTGACACTCTCTCTCTTCATTAATTGTAATTGCGAATTACAATTAATGCGCCTGCTGTACTTTCACCACGCCCCCGTGCTCGCTGGACACGGCCCCGTGGTGGGCAATGGAAGCTTCTACTGGTTTGTCTTTTCTGCTGCTTCCTGGGCACGCCCCCGTGTTCGCTGGACACGGGGCGTGTTCAGACTCTGTTTCCTTCTTTTTGCCTTGGGAGGTGCGGTTGAGGGTCCGGGCAGTCCACTTTTGTTCCTTTTCTTGTATTTATGGTAGAATTAGTGGTCTTTTTGCTTCTTTTGTGATTTTGAGCTCATTTCATCCTGAAAATACAAAAGGAAGACAAAAACACTCTTTTTCCAACATTAGTACTTAAAAAGGGTTAGTTTTATGCCTTAATTGATGTGTTTTATATGTTGCATTTTACACACATCAATGGGGTTCTATGTACTCACCTGAGATTGCTTTGAATTCCTTGTATAATAACCAGATAATGCTAAAGATCACGGGATATCAAACGGCACCTAATAGGTAGCTATGTTAATATACCGGACCTAAAGTGGGAGGAACGGATAGTATGCGGGTCCGTAAACCAAACGAGTATGGAGACTCGTGTAATATGGTTTAACAAAGCCTACATACTAAAATGAAACTTAACCTAAGTGCTTACGGCCCATCACGACCCGTTTAGGTAGCTTATGCTACCCTAACGCGTCGTTCGCGTAGAACGCGTTCGGAACGCCTAACATCGCGACCACAAGGTATAACCTTGGAAGGTTATAGCTATGGTCACCTAATGTGTTTGGTCGGATCCTAATGATCGACCAAATGGGTCGGGTTCGAAAGTATAAGCGATGGTTTAGATCGCTTACCTTACGACCCTATATAAGCACTAAGCTAAAAGTGACGAGCTAAGCATGTTAAAACATGCTTAACTAAGTTTAGAAAAAAGGTTTGGTATCAAAACAAACGGTTTTGATACCCACGAGTAGTTTGGTTACAAAATATGCAAGAACGCACATTTTGGCCGAAACTACGACTCGTCACTGAGCCTAGATAACGTGGTAATCAGTAGGTATAGTCACTACGGACTATAACCATCGTGATCACGCTCACGTTATGAAGTTCCATGAACTTCGTGTTGAACATAGGCTGGTCAACGCAGAAAGTCAATAAAACGTTGACTTTCGGACTCGAAAAGCGAATAAAAGAACGAAAGAATACTTACGGAGGGTCCCCGAATGCTAATCTAGATCAAAATGGCTCAGGTATGAAACAAAGGTTCCAACTTAGAGCTCTTGATCAGATTGTGTGGGTTTTTGCAACAAAGGGGGGGGGTATTTATAGGAAAAGCATAACCGTTAGGATCGTTTATCGAATATCGTGCCACGATCTTGTGCGTACACTTGTCAAAATATTGTGGTAAGTCAGAACTTGGCCCTTGGCTCTTGATTGGGTGAAAGGGCATTGCCCCTTGATCGAACGAAAGGCCAACTGCATTAAATGCAAGCATTGAATCTGGTCTGATAGTCCCACGCGGCCCGCGTGAAGATGCAGGCCAATCTTACGCGGGCCGCCTGGCCCCGTCTGATCTGCACCAAGTTTCAAAATTTGCAGTTTTGGTCCCTGTTGCGTGTTTAAGCCTTTTCCGACACTTCTAAGGCCCGTAAAGCCAACTTTAAGGCCCTAAAATGATGCCTAAAGATTGTGGACATGAAACATGCTCAAAAATGTTCCGGATGTTGGTTCGTTTGGTCGTACGAACGCGATGTTCGCTTAATTACGACGGAATGCGCATAAGCGCGAAAAACGGTCCAAATTGCGCGACGAATGGATTTTTCTCATGCCAAACACTAAGGCATAATATAAGGATGCTTACATAAATTTTTGGATGTCCGGATGTATTCAGAACGTAAGTTATGCGCGAATGTGCAAACTTGTGCACTTTTTGACACTTTTAGTCCCTGAATGATCCAAAAGTTTGTTTTAGCATACCAAACCCTTCAAAGCCTATTTCTAAGCTATGTAAAGGATATTTATGGTATGTTTAACTTATGGACATGTTCCGGAATGTTCGTTACAGTTCAAATTGGCGTACTTTCGCAGTTTGTCAAGTTTAGTCCATGTAAGCGAATTAACTTGTTTTTGCTATACCAAAGCCTTCAAAACTTATTTCTAAGTTATGTAAAGGTTATTTAAGGTATGTTGAGTATATGTTGATGTCCCGGAGTATTTGTCGCATTAAACTGAGTACGTTTTCGCACCAGGTTGCGTATAATTCTCCAGAAAGCGATGTAAAGTTTGAAATTGAACCAGAATTGATATGTGCAATAGATACACATATTTATACAAGATCCCAAGTATGAAATACGATATTTCATCGGCTTGGTATTTGTTTGATGGTCGCGGTGACACAGGTGTCACATGAAATGTCTATATACCCGGAATGTCTAAATCTATTTGGTGCTTGACTCCTTAGACTCGTGAAACTTGATCCTTGGTTGAACGAGAGACTGGAGCCTTGTCACTGGCGGAATCAGTCAATTTTGAAAACTCTCGATGAGCATGATATAAACTAGTTATTTTATTACCTATACGTAACGCAACGCCAAATCTAACGCGTAAACCAAATCAGAATCGGGGAAACGCGGAAGGATGGAATGGCCAGAGTGGCCATCCGATCGGATGACCAGCCGATCGGGTGACCATCCCAGCCGAACCACTTTTCCCCTCCTTTCCCTTTCACCTAAAAATAGGCTGTCACATCACCATTTCAAGTGATGTGACAGCTCTGCCCGAACCAGACGCACGCGCATGCTAATCTCTCATTTTCCCATTAATTGCGGTACGTTTCGAGCTAGATTCTTGTACTTTCTTACTCTACGCATCATTCTCTACGTGATTCTCACTTGAAATCACATTTTTCACCGTGAAATCTCTCGGATCTGAGATCTTGAGGATGATGTCATCATGGTGGTTGGTACAAAACGCCATATGACGTCATTCTTGGTGAGATCTAGCTAAGATCTAAGGAATTCCATGATTACTTCATCCAACCTAAGCTAAATCTAAGAGTTTTTATACTAAAACTTGTGTTTCTTCATTTCTACTTCAAATTTCTGAGTTTCTTCGGTGATAAACGTGACTGAACGGACTGTAGACTTGATCGATGGTCTAGAGTCGGTTTAAGAACGAATTGTTCACTGCTCAAGATGATCACGGGATGGATTCCAGCATAAACCCGTCGCTAACAGGCAACTGGTTGGACTGGGGTGGTTCCCGGCCGATCAGAATGACTATTAAACGATAAGTTACTGTAGTCTCAACACGTGCTGTGACGTCACCATTGATTTTCAAACTTAGAAATTTTACGAAAGTTGGTAAACAAGAACAATAGGCCAGACGATCGGACAATCGTCCGATCGGACAACCTTACTTCATGACAGGCCAGCCGATCGGACAGTCGTCTGATCGGACAGCCTTTCTTCACACTAGGCCAGCCGATCGGACAACCACTTTGATCTATTCTCATTCTTGTTCTCAACCGGACGGATGGCAACCCGATCGGATAGCCATCCGATCGGGCAACCATTGTCACTATGCACACACAACGCCACCCGGTCGACTGGCCATCCGATCGGACAGCCGTCCGATCGGACAACCATCCGACCCAATGACCTGTTAACTCTTTTATTCAACCTCGTTATGCTGCCCGACTCTTACCCTATTGAAATTTAATCAGGCTAATCCCAAAAGAGCTCCCTTTAATCTAATAATAGTTGCGACTGTTAAGCAATCACTGTGAGTATACTCGATCCCCTCTTACTTTAAACTTTTGGGGTGTAACATGTATTCTCTTAACCTATATACTTTTGGAAGTCTATACTCTATCCCTTGTGTTTGTGAAAACTCGTGCATTCTAGTATTCTATTTGTGCTATGTGCCGTTTAATCCAGGGTGTTTAGTTCCGCCTTAACAATAGTAGCGCTATAAGGGGTGCACCTCTCCCATTATTCTTCGGGGGTATTGTTAGGAGGATTCTAGTTTACCTTGAGTCTTGGGTAAACACTAAAGCATCGGGATACTTGGGCTATCACAGCGTGGACTGCGACACTAGCACGGCTGTAAACTATTTTTTATTGCTTACACTATGGATAAGAGTTGTTCTAATATACTATTCTAGTATCAAACTTGTGTACTCGCCAATAATTTTGTATTGATATTTTAATACATGTTGCAGGCTGATAGGTTGCTGAGGAACATGGAAATCAAGCTAGGGGAATGCCTAGAAACGTCACCTAGTGAACTTAGAAACTTATTTTGAATAATTTGAACAATCCTTGTTATGTTTTGGTACTTGATGTGACGTTGAATTTTGTTTAGACAAATTTATGCATGAAATCTATTAATCTCTATTGTCACAAATAGTGTTGTGGAAATCTCATGAGCAATCTGAACGCTTAGTGCTCGCACATCGATGTTTCCGCCATCGGTTGGGGTGTGACAGAAACAGTCTGTGAAAAAGGGACTCTGGCGCCCCGTGAGAGAATCACTTAATAAGGTCGCGCCCCGCCAGAGGCTATGGCGGCCCGCGAAAGAATGTTCAAAGTCTGTCGCGCCCCGCGACAGACTGCAGACTTGGGATTTTTGTGCAATTTGTTCGTTTTTGCAATTCAGACATGTTTTAACCAATTAAATGTTCATCAAAACTAATCTTAATGTTGGTTTTGATATTAGGTGTTGTAGGTGACATTCCGGATGGCGATCAAGCATACGACAAGAACCGAACGCACAACTTTTGAAGCTTCCGCGAATGATGTTGTCTAAGTAGTTTGTTTTAAAAACATGTCAACTCCTAAATGTTTTAAGTTACTACGAATTTTGTAATCTTGTACAACTTAACTACGAATGTGTTTTAACTTATCAAAGCTTTTATATGCACGTATTATATATAAATATATATAATTAATGCATATTTAATATAAATTTTGTCTATTATAAGACGGGTGTTACATCAACTACAAACTAACCTTCTTTAATTTACTCCTAACACTTAACCCTAATCCCCCACTATATATACACCCATTCTAACTCTCATTTTCACTTTCCATACCTCTCAAACACTCTCAAATCCTCTCTAAAACTCTCCAAATATTCTGATTTTGAGCAGAAAGTTTCAAGGATCTAAAAGTGAGTTCTAGCTCACTTCTTCCTTCAATCTTGCTTGTTTCTTCTTCAAACTTACTTGGATAACCTCTAGGAAGGTTTTCACAAGTTTTCCATGGCAAACTAAGGTGAAACCTCACCATATTTGAGGTCTAAAGTAAGATAAATTTTCTATTTTTGTTCATGTTATTGTAACTTCATTTTCTTTGCTAAAACTTGGTGGAATCTTGTACCCACCAAGCTCACAACTTAGCCTATAGTTGTGGGTTTGTGTTGAGGCGATTTCCATCAAGTTATGAGTTCAAAACTCTTTGCTTTTTAGGTCATACATATCATAATCAAAGTGTTGAAAACAGGCATGATTCATCATCTTTCATATGATAAACTTGTGACTTGTAAAGTGTGAACCGTGGGAGCTTTGGCTTTCAATCTAGTTCCACTACCTCACCTATGAACCTTGTGTATGAACACTCAAGTGACTTCCTAGTATCAAAGTAACATAACCCCGCCTAGCCCCCGTCACTTAGTTAACTCTTTCCATGTCGTGGTGGTTCACCCGGGTTAGGAATTACTTGGTCACTTGAACATGCATTAGTTAGTTTTAATTCTGGTTATTCATGACTCTCCGAATCATCCTTGTGATGATTTGAGTAGTGGTGAATCATACAAAGAGGTTAATCCTCCATGCTTGACTTATATGACAGTCTATGATGGACTTAGTTTTAGGTTAATATTATAACTATGTAAATAGATATCTATATAAACATGGTGGAATTTGTGATGATAATCGGGTCATTATTATTCGTCATGAACTTAGGCTATTATATCTACGAATCTAAGACTCTCGTTATTGATTCTAATAGGCAAACTAGGACCCATGAAATCACATATAACTTAGTGTCTAAAACGAGTACTTAGCTAGACTAGATAATACTTTTATACTTATATACTTTTGGTACTTTAAATTCAATCCGAATCTGCCGTTTAAATTCTATTACTTACACACCTTCGTTTCCCCCATGTAGGGTGACTTTGGTGTTCCATCCTCCAACTTACAAACTCTTCACGGGATTACAAAGGAAAGCTTTGCAAAACCGTGAGTACACTTGAACACCCCTTTTTACGCTTTACACTTTTTAGGTGCAATATGTTTAGCCTATTAAAATCACAAACACACTATACTTTATGCAATGCACAAACAATCCAATACATGCATACTTATTTGTTATACTTGATTCGTATATTTTGGGCGATTCTTATGTGATAAACATGTCATTAACTTCGTACGAGCATCCATTTAACATGTATAGGGCTATAGGAGTAACGCACCGCCCGTAGACTTGTGGTCATGTTAAATTTAAATCTTGCAGTAATCAGAGGGTTGACTTGAATATTCGCATGCCAATTGTACGTTAATCTTGATAACTTAGTTGCCATGTGGATTCGTTTAAACATTTTATCTTATGTTATGTATTAAAACTTGTGTACTCGCCAATGCCTTGTGTGTTGAACTATACTTTTATACATGTTGCAGGTTGATGATGATGATGATCTTGATGAAATCTAGTAGGGACGACTTTAGATACTCATAACGAAATGCTAGATTTGTTATCGTATTTTGATTAAACTTTGTTGTACTTTGAATTTCAAGTGTTGTATTTTGAGTTCTTTGATGTAATTGACAATTATTGTTATGAAATGAAATCGGTTTTTAATTAATTATTGTTACAAATAGTGTTATGAAGTCTCGAGCAATCTTGTTCGTCTAACTCTGATATTTCCGCCATCGGTTGGGGTGCGACATGTGGAGGGGGGTGATCCAAGTGAAGCCTCGGGAGCACCCTAAGACAAGCATCCGACCACACATTAAAAAACTCCTAGCACACCAACACCCTATCAATTTTACTTAACTTATTCTCAGTCATGTAAGTAAACCCCTTCATCTCGTATTCATGAAGACCCGACATAGAGATGAACTCATTGAAGTATCTATCATTGTCTAATTAAACTTGGGTTTTTTTTTCCTTTCCTCTTTGAACCAAACCGAGTTGAAATCACCCAGAAGAATCCACATACCCGGGGTTTAGGTTATTAGAGCCGAGATTTGGTTCCAGAGGTTTCTTTTATGAACCACCCCTTGGGAGGGGGGGGGGTAAGCACATTTAGAACATTTAGGACTATCCCACTTCCTTTAATTCTGTCTTTGACTAAAAGGAAGGACCTGTTTTTAACCGATTCAAGGTGCACAAACACATCCGGATCCCCCTACTCAGCACCCCCTGACATCTTCAAGTATTCCTACCATAAGTCGGAGCTAGTGTCGCATACAAGTTGTCGAATACCAGGCGTACATTTTTGTAACGACATGAAATCGGGTTTTTCTCTAGCGTCGCTTCTTTGTTGGAAAAAAATCAGAGCCTGCTCCAAATCGCCAACTATTCATACAAGTAGTTTGTGAATCATGCGAAAACGTCGCCTAAAATAGCTGCATCATGAACGTGATCTTTACAAAAATAGTCACATACTAGAAGTTCATTAGTGGCCTCACGAATGTGTTCAAGTGATGGTCGTCTGGTTAATGGTTGTGAACTACTTTCAGCGTGATTAGTTAAGAACTTCGTTGTTAATTTAGATGTCTCCATGAAAAACTCGTCTTTCTGCGATTCACCAGACAATAATGAGAATTCATTTTTTTTAATGGATATTATTAGCAGTGTAGAAACTTTGAGAACATTTTAAATAGGTTTTGAATGGAAGGCGTAGTGTACTAGAAGATTTAAGATTTAACTGAAATGTGTGGAGTTTTTTTTAATTAATATTGTAGTTTAAATACCTTTTCTAAAACGCGTGATCTTTTTTGGAACAACGATTTTTCGTAAACGGATTTTTAAAACAGCTCTGTTTTTAACGAGTGTAGCGATTCCCATGCACCCAACGATGATGATTCACTTGCCTAATGCTTGTGAGCTCACCCAAGCCCTGCCCCCCGCCCCCTCTAGTGCCACCAGTGACAGTGTGGCCACGAGCCCGCCCTACATGTCAACTTCCATGCCCTTATCGAAGCCTATTAGGGTGAGGGGGCACTCCCCTAAGAGGGGAGTCCCCTCTCTTACGCACACCCAATCAGGTTATGCCACGTCAACTCCCCTCTTAAACTCCCCTCACACCCCAATTTGATGGCGGCACTCCCCTCTTAGATGACTTGTTTTTTATTTAAAAAAAAAAATTCATTGGTTGATTGAATGGGGGGCCCACCTTCTCTCTCCTCCCCTCTTCGGTGCCCCCTCCCCGATCGTTCACCCCGATTTGGCCTCCCGCCTTGATGGCGGCACCGCCCCGATCGGTAAAAATGGTCCCCGCACGGGGTCACCGAGGGTGCCCCTCACCCTTAGATTTGTAGCTCTAAAAGGGTGATATGAGTTAAATAATGTTTATATTTGTAGAAGTTTAATAGATACATGTAATTCCATGTGTTAAATATTTATATACTACTTAAATAGTTAAATTAATTAAGATGTATAAAATTTCCGTTAAGGAGGGGCTTAAAATGAAGCTTAAAAATAATTAAAAAGCCATAGCCCTATTTTTGGCATGAATGAATGAATGATATCCTTTGAAAGTTGTCCAGAAAACATGGAAGCCACGGTTGCAAAATTTGTCTTCAAATTGATGCAACAATGGCCATTATTTCTTTGTCATCGTCCTTCAATTCTTATTGTTTGTTGCCTTCTTCGTTCTTTCTCCCGTTCGGATGAGACATAGCGTGACGCCCTGATCAACTCATATATAAACAACCCCCAAAGCGTTACGTTCATTGATCTCTCTGAACACCATCACCACCATCATCCTCCTCCTCATTCCTCATCTAAATCATTATCATCGCCATGGATCCCAACCCCAGCCCAAGGAAGATGCGAATCCTCAAATATGTCATGACCAAAATCCCCAGCTTCAAACGCCGGCAATTGCAGGAGCTTGAGAACGAAAGACTAGCTCGCCCATACGCCTTGCCAGAAACCTACACCGAGCTATCTGAACGTGAATCATATACCGAGTTAGCCGAACGTGTGTCTCATTTAACAGAAGATGATATTCTAGCCAACATCCGTGCGGTTGTTGTTGAGGTTAAACAGATCCGTTCGGTTATTAAATCTCTAGGTGACCGTCCCGACCCAGAAACCGTTGATCTGGCTAGGTTGCGGTACGCAGAAGCCGAATCTCCAGTCGCGGGTCAATTCGATGAGAATGCTGAATACGATATGGAGATGGAGAAGAGGAAGAGATTGGTGAAAAGAGAGAGGCAGATGTATAAGGCATTGATTTCTTTAGATGAGATGCATGAAACGTATAGCGATCTGCTTGTTGTCGCGGAGAGGAGGCTTCAGAAGCTTTATGATACGGCTAAATCAGCTGGGAAGTTATCCGCGCTTGATAAGAGGGTGTCTTCTATGCTTCCGACGATAGCTGAGGAGGTGAAGGAGGAGATGGCGGATATTCTTCAGGATGCGTTGATGAACGGTGTTGAACGGATTGATTTGTCGCGCAGGCGGTTGCCGTTTGTTCCTGAAGCTTTTGGGAAGCTTCATACATTGGTTTCTCTTGACCTCTCCTCCAATAAACTTACGGTTAGTTGTTTTGCACCATCAACGTTCTCAAAAGTTGAAAACGTTTTTTAGCTGAGGTAGCAGGTGACATGGGAAAATGACCATCTGCTGTTTAAGTAGCACGTCTCAAATTAGTTAATGTAATTAAAAAGTTCAATCTTCTAATTTGAGACATCCACTACTTCAAGCAGCGGATGTCGTGGTCACTTTTTGTCATGTCACCTGCTATCGGTCAGATTACACCTGCATGGTCTCATAAACCAAACATGTTTAGAAACTTGACCATAAACCATATAAAAAAACCTAAAAAATAAAATAAAAAAAGGATTCCATCTTCATATATATGTTCTTATATTTGAATTATTGACGTTTGCTTACAATCGTTGTTGCAGGCTATACCAGAATCACTTGCGGGACTTACGAGTCTCGAGGAGCTTAATCTTTCTGCTAATCTCTTTGAATCACTACCAGATACCATCGGCTCGTTGCAACATTTGCAGTTTCTAAATGTCTCAAGGAACAAACTCACTTCCTTGCCCGATGGCATTTGTAAATGCAGGTAATTGCTTAATCCGTAGGAAAACTTGTGTCAGAAATGCGTAGGAAAAGTTACAAAAAAAAAATAAAAAAAATAAAAAGGGGGTCGAAAATGCCTTTTCACTAATTTTTTTCCCGCAATGGTTTTTCCGACGATACTTCTTTTGTGAGAAAAGGGTGTTTCCTAGGCCTTATGACCTATTTTAGCGTAGAAAACGTCCCAGTTATCTATTAGTGTCAAGAACTAATTAAATATCACATGTTGGTGCAGATCATTATTAGAATTGGATGCTAGTTTCAATCAGATTACATATCTTCCTGCCAACATTGGGTATGGACTAATCAATCTAAAGAAGCTTATAATGCCTTTGAACAAGCTGCGCTCTCTTCCTACCTCCATCGGCGAAATGATATCTCTTCAAGTCCTTGATGTGCACTTCAATACGCTCAGAGGCCTGCCACCCTCAATCGGAATGCTTAAAAAACTCGAGGTTCTTAACTTGGGCAGTAACTTTAACGACTTTACAGCACTCCCCGAAACAATCGGGAGTCTAACTCGCCTAAGGGAACTCGATATATGCAACAATCAGATTCAACAGCTGCCCATTACATTTGGGCGGTTGGTGAGCCTGACCAGACTGGTGGTGGACCATAACCCGTTGACGGTTCCACCACCAGAGGTGGTGGCAGAAGGTGTTGAAGCTGTGAAGGTGTATATGAGCAAGAGGTTATATGATATGATTGTAGAAGAAGAGAGAAGGGTGATGTGGGAACGGGAAGAACAGGCACAACAAGCTGGGTGGTTTACGTTTTTGTTTTTCGGGCCGGCTTATGGCCCGGGCGCAACGTATCCTTACCTCACTCATCGACTTTGATCAAGTTATAAAATCCTACCATATATAGTAGCTTGGGTTTATTCTTCGTTCAACCTTGTTATTCATTGTTTTTTAAAATGTTATGTTTTTTCGGACCGGAAACAAACCTGAAAACATGTATGTAAAGGTTGCACGCAGGATGGATACATGTAACATCCTAAATTTTATTCCATTCCATGTGTTAAGGACGATTTATTGAAATAAATGGCCTCCTTTATTTGTTGATGTGTTTGATGGAGAAATTCTAATTGTTAATATATTTTATATGTTATTTTATACATAAATTATAAAACCACGTATCTAGGATTTTGTCCAGGGATAGTTAGCAAAACAATCAAGGTTGACCATAACTTTTCAAAAAGGGGAATTTACGAAAATCTGCGTTGACCAACCATGTTTTCGAATTTGTCACGCTAATGCGTTCGTGGAAGGACCTCTAAGTATGGGATGCGTCGACGTATCATGTTGAAAAGTCCATGTAGTAAGTATCTGACACGTGTCCGACAGACCACTCCCGTGCGTAGGCGGACCACTCCCGTGCGTCGCGGACCACTCCCGTGCGTCCGCTGACAACTCACAATGTCCGCGGACCACTCCCGTGCGTCGGCAGACCACTCCCATTTTGGCTGACTCGGAAGTGGTCCGCTGACGCACGGGAGTGGTCTATCGGACATGGACGCATCAACATAACATGCGGACTCTTCCGAAGCTCAGTGGTCCTTCCAAGGACGCAGGAGGGTGACAAAATTGAAAATCCTCTTGCTCAACCAACAATTTCGTAATTTTCCCTTCAAAAAAATAGAGATGTAAATTTAGCTTTTACCAAAGGAGTCGCCTCTTATTTCCTCTAATTAGATATCGCCACAACTCTGCCGGCTAAGAAAGTTAGGAAAGCGCCAACTGAGCTCCCGGCCTCTCTTTCGGTGAAAAGTGTCGGTTGAGCCTGCACTTTTGGAGACGACTAAATTAATTCAATGCTTGTTTTTGAGAAAAAATCAACTTTGAGTATTTTGGTGATTTTTCCTTTTTGTTTGTATTTTTGTTATTATTATATAATATTTAGTTAAGTTACATGCGCGCACCGGGCACAGAATAAACTACATGTAGGAAAACTATGTTGGCCCAGAGTCTGATGTTTATATTTTTAATTTCTAGATAGTCTTTATGAAATTGCTGATATATATTACAAGTAAAATATGATATCTTTGGTTTGGACAGCGTCTGATGTCATGACATACTTTTAGCATGGCATGCATAAATGCAGTCGGTTGCATATCAAATACACTGGGTCAACCTAACCCACCGTACTACTACATCTAAACATTTTTCAAGAAAATGGGTGTGTCACTTTGAGGGTATAGGTAGGTAGCAATGGATCAAGAAAACCCAACAAATCTTCTTCAAGTCCCTCTTATTGTTCAAAAATCTAGAGAAAGAAGATGGGTTGAGATCAAATCTAGCATTAGTTCATCAGAGCCAATAGTTGAACTGAAACAACAGTTGAAGTTAGCTGGACCTCTTTGTTTGGTTAGTTTTTTGCAGTACAGTTTGGAGATCATTTCTGTCATGTTCGTTGGTCGTCTTGGGGAGCTTTCGCTTTCTGTTGCTTCCATGGCGACCTCTTTTGCTTCTGTCACTGGCTTTAGCTTCATGGTATTAGTATTACACTTTTTAGTTTTCATCATTACTCTGTTTATGGGTCCTATGTTTTTTACTTTGATGTGTAAAAAACATGCCTTTGAAGTTTGATTAATGGTGGTTTTTTTGTTGTTGTTATTATATGAGACTGTTCATGAATCATGACATGCTACATATGGTCATGGGTTGTTGCAAAAAGTAGAATCTTGCCTTTCCTTTTTCGTTCAAGATATGATTTTCTGGTAGTATTCATGATGGACCCACAAATAAAAGCAAGCAAAATGTTATAAACCAACTTATATAATGGAAAGTGGTAGATTTGTGTTGAAGCTTTTTTTTTTTGGGGGGGGGGGGGGATTATGTTGACCATATTAGGTCAGGTCAAAATGGACCACACAAAGCTGATCCAAAGGGGTTGCAACATAGCTTGTTGCTCATTTACCTACCAATACCTTCTTATGTTATTTTTTTCTGTCGTTAATGAATATTAGGTATAAATAAATAAAAAATCTTTATCTGTGGCCCGATTTTGACTATAACGATTTCTCTCGATATACGTTTATTTGGAGAACACATGAATCATTGGTTCGCGCCGGCAGTCTAGTTTCCATTATATGTTGATAATATATTCCTAGTTTTGGCCATACATGTCAAATTATATATATTTTCCCTATAAAAATGGCATAATGTACTAATTATTTCATTTAGAAGTTTATTCACATGTCGAGTCAAAATTGGTCGGATAAAAGCAATAGAAAAATGCAGAATTGTGTTAAAAATAAGGGTTGTTTCTTGTAAGAAAATTATTTGTTTAGTAAATTACCTCCAATGCTGCAAAATTTACTAATTGTCAATATATGTTTGTGATTAGCTTGGAATGGGAAGTGCACTAGAAACATTATGTGGACAAGCTTATGGTGCAGAACAATATCACATGTTAGGCATACACACACAAAGAGCAATGCTTGTACTCATGCTCATGGCTATTCCTACATCCATCATATGGACCTTCACGGGCACTATCTTTACTTGGTTCGGTCAAGATTTGGAAATCTCAACTTTAGCCGGATCATACACCCGTTGGCTCATTCCGAGTATTTTCCCTTACGGAATTCTCCAGTGTCAGTTCAGATTCCTACAAACTCAAAGTAAAACAAAAGTGTTGATGATAAGCACCGGGTTCACGAGCTTTGTTCACATTCTTGTTTGCTGGATTTTCGTTTGTAAGATCGGGTTAGGGTGTCAAGGGGCTGCACTTTCGTGTGCTGTTTCATATTGGACCAACGTGTTGGTTTTATCGGTTTATATCAAGTTTTCATCCGATTTTGAGAAAACATGGACGGGTTTTTGTAAAGAAGGGATCACAAATCTTGGCGAGTTTTTTGTGTTGAGCATACCATCTGCACTTATGGTCTGGTTAGTTGATTATATATGATGATATATGATGTCACATAATCACTTATCCCTATAATTGTCTTGTTAAAAAAACTAACATGATTTTTTCTGTATGTGATTAAGCTTGGAGTATTGGTCTTACGAGTTCCTTGTTTTCATGTCCGGTCTTCTTCCAAATCCAAAACTTGAAACCTCAATGATGTCTGTCAGGTATATTATTAAGCGGCCTCAAGTAGATTACAAACGAAATGATGCAATCATCACATTATGTTGTCTTAAAGACTTAAACTGTTTTCATCACCAGTCTTACTACAAGTTCGGTGATCTTCAGAATCCCTTATGGTTTTGGGAGTGCGGTAAGGTACAGCTAATACCATAACTATCTTGAGATGTTCCTTTATAATGCATAGACTTTTGTTATTTATATGTTCATCTTATATTCGCAAAGCACAAGAGTTTCAAATGAGCTAGGAGCAGGGAAACCACGGGCTGCACGGCTTGCAGCGCGAGTTATGATGTTTCTAGCTGTAACAGAAGGTGTTTTAGTAAGCCTGTTTTTGATATCTGTTCGACATATTTGGGGATATTTGTTCACAAATGAAGAAGAAGTTGTGAGTTATATGTCTAATGTCATGCCGGTTCTTGCATTATCCAACTTCATGGATGGAATTCAAGGTGTTCTATCAGGTAAAGCTTCAACTTTGTGATACTTTATGCTTCAAAAGATATACATATACGATCGAAATCTTTTAAGTACTACTGATTGATGCACTGTATAAAGGTACTGCGAGAGGATGTGGGTGGCAAAAGATTGGTGCAGCTGTAAATCTTGGAGCTTATTACATCATTGGTCTTCCTTGTTCAGCCATCTTGACTTTTGTGTTCCATTATGGAGGAATGGTAACAAGAAATGTCATCTTATTGTTACATTTTTCTGGTGAATTATTCGGCATTATTTTTGTTTTTGATGCAGGGACTCTGGATGGGGATCATAAGTGGAAGTGGGCTTCAAGCGATACTTCTTTTGGTTATTACTATGCGCACGAACTGGGAGCAACAAGTATATACATAAACTCTATATAAATCAACTTTATTGTAAAATTATCGATGGGTTTTTATAATTTGTAAATCTTCTTTCACTTTTATTTCAGGCTATAAATGCAAGAAACAGGGTGTTTGGCACAAGTTTACCTAAGTGATGGATGCTTGTTTGGGCGGGTTTTGTAGCCAATGTGATTATGTCTATGGTTATGCTGATATTCCTTCTTGAAGTGGAACAGAAGTTAGTGATGAAAAATGTAAAAAAGTTTGATCAAAGTAACCATGTTCTGTTATTTATGTGTGTTAGTTTATATATCTTACCACTTACTACCCAGGAGGCTTTATATTCTGTTTTCTTTTAGGAACATTTTGCGCGCCGCAATTAAATAGGTTGTCGCACCTATATTGGTAACTAATCAAGATTGCATAATTTCTAGTTTTCAATCATTTCTCCACAATATATTGTATATACACAATTCATAAAGGAACTTTTATGCCTAGAAGCTTTTCCAAGTGGTTGGTTCTTTTCCTTCAACTTCAATAATGCGATATATATATATGGAAAAGTTACAAGATGGTTTAAGTTTAAATAGACATACTAGTGCTAATGACTGAGTCACCAACAGTATAAGCCTAGTCATTATATATATCTATGGAACCCATTAAGTCTAACCACCATCCAAGTTAATATCCACCGTTGGATCATGCTGAGATGAAATCTCAGCCGTTTAAACTAGCAAAAATAACCACTCTGATGGAGGTTATTTGCAGTTTTCTGCTGGTGGTTTTACTCCAGAAATTTAGGCCCATGATCTCCACTCCTTTTACAAATTTTCTCCAGCAAGTCCTGATGATCGGAGCAGTTTAAAGTGGTTAAATTAGCAGCAGTTCATGTCAGTTCCACGCTCTCTCTCCTAGAATACAGCGGTTGGCGACAGTTTTACTATATCAGCGCTCCCACTTCCGGCGAACTGCACACGTTATCCTCCACCCACGTTTGCCGCTTTATCCTCCCAACCACCCTAGCCCACCCATTATATAAACCCTCCAGGCCAACACCAACCAGCATCGCCGAGTTCATATTCATCTTTCTCACCCACTACCAGTAACGTTGAAGAGGGCTTTGATTCTTCCGGTGGATTTATCGAGTTCGTAACTGATGACGCCGATTGGAAGAATACCCTTCAGGAACCCGTGTGTAATTAGCAGGTTTCATCTCATCTCACCTCAATTAGAAATTAGGTTAAGTTTTTCTTTTCATCAGTGTGATTCTTAATGTTTGTAAATCAATATTAATGACCAATTTCTTTTCAATTATCATAGCCCCAAATCTCGCTTCTGTTGCATTCGAGTTCCATACGGACACCACTGCCTCCCAACCATGAGATTGAAGAGCGACGAAGGCGAAATTTAATGAACAAAGGTCCTCTATCTGATTGATTTTAGTTTTTTTGGGCTTTTAAGCAATTTATTTGGGTTTTATGGGTTTAGTTTATTGTAGTCTATTTGCACATCGTAGGTTTTTTATTTCATTTGCAGATCACTTTGTTTTGCATATTTGTAATAAGTAAACAAATAACCATAGAACATAATAAAGAAAACAATAAACGAGCTTATAGGATGAACGAGCTTGTGATCAGATCACTCGTATCTCTCATTCTTGAATCTTGACAACATGTTTAGTTTTTCAGCTCTTGTAGTACCTTATTCAGATATCCAGTTAGTTTCACGTCTATAATCCTAAAAGTCATTTCATTAGATGCAAACACAGAGCATTTATTTTCAATTTTAGTGCAAAAAGACGTTCTTAATTATCAATTATTTTTATCTTACGTGTTGTCATGCATATTTTGTTCAGTCAGGCAGGCAGGAAGGAAACAGTTTTGGATTTAGCCAAGTTTGTTGACAAGGGTATCAAGATCAAGCTCACTGGGCGAAGACAAGGTTAGCAAATACATATCTGTCTTTTACTATTTTGTTTTATATTACTTACAAATGAATGTAACTGAAGTAGGATGAACGGATGGAACTGCTTGAAAATGATTATTAGTTATGAAGTATTAGCCATTAGGTGTTCCATCTGTTCTTACAGAGTATGAACTTTAACTGCTTTATGAAATCTCAATCTATCAGGTATAAAATTTTTCTTTATCTTTCAAAAGATAAGTTGGCATGTCAATACAATGCCTACATGCTTTCTATGTTGGTAACCTGCCAAAAACGGTTAGGGTCGAAACTGGTGAATTTTCATGGTGATCGACAGGGGTCCAAACACTTTTTGTTAAGTTTTTTAAAGTTGGTATAATTAGAAATTTTTATCTTCAATAACAAACTAATTTTTTTATATAAAAAGATATACACGGTTTTAAGTACTATAAAATACACTTACATCACTCTGAACATGTTTGACCTGTTACCGTTAAGTTATTATTTTTACCTGTTAAAACGGTAAGAGATATAACCTAACCCGAATCGACCCATTCATAAGTAAATGGGTCAAAGTTACCAACTCGAGTTGTCACGGATACGTGATTTACCTTATATACATGCAATTCAATTAATTATCACAAAAAATATGTACCATGGTTTTTATTTTTTATCTTTTTTTTTTTTTTTTGTAAATAGGTTCCAGGTGAGTCAATTTATAATTTTGATTTCTTTTTAAGTTCAGTTTTAGCAAATCTAATAATATTCTCAGCATAGTTTATAGTTTATTCTGATATGTAAATTACCTGCAGAAAGGTGAAAGGGAAGAGAATGCATTGACAAGTGAAAGTTTCGAAGAAAAAGTAACCGAACTTCCTGGAAACCAAGTGAAGCAACTTGAAACTAGCAGCCTAGTGGCAACAACTGTATATACACCACTAGAAACCGGTACCAGTAAACCAACCGATGAGAGTGGAATTTTTTATCAAGCACTCTCAGTTACCATGGTCATTGCTGATGAACACAGCAACACACCAGAAAGTTACAAGGCTGCAAAACCAACAGAACCTGAAGAAGAAACCATAAAGATTGGAGAAAAGGCTATTGAGAGTGAAGTATGTGGAAACAGTGTCCCCGAGAAGTCTGAAACCGACAGCGTCGAGCAGGGTAAGAAAGAAGCTTTCAACGTGTTGGAGAAGAACCAAGGTGATGGTTATGGTGTTACAAGCTCACAAGATGCTGCGTGTGAGGATATAAAAGAAACAACAGAAGAACATGCGCTCGTAGTGGCTGATTTCAAGGAGCAGGATCTGAATGAAACGCCTAGAGAGTTTGTCAAGGAAGAAACAGATGACAAATCAGTTGATGCACAAGAGGTAAATAATGTTTAACCCAAGTAATTTCTAATTATTCCAAAAGGCTGCTATGCTGGTGTTATAAGAGTGCGGGAATGGGTCAATCGGGGTTGTATATATTTGATACCGGATAAAATATATAACGGGTGGATTTGTTTAATATAAAGAAAAACATAAAACAAAAATTTCCAAGAAAGGTAACCAGAGATTAAAATGACCAACGGTGACCCCTTACTCAACCCAACCCAACAGACCATCCCTTTTGCCATTTTTACCTATCAGTATGACATTTTTACCTTCAACAATAATAAATTACATCAAAAATGATAAATGCTTAGAGAAAATGGCATTGTGAAGAAGACACCATTTATAAAAATTGTGGCTAATATTTGGATGAAAAAAGATGAATCCAAGCTGCTACAAATATTGTTGCTACAAGCTTTGAGCTTATTCATATACATTATTTTAGATTTTCTTTCACTCTACCCATAAACTCAAAATATAAATAATTTCATATAGGCAAGTGAACTGAGTGAAATTGGATCAAGGGACACAGAAGAACAAAAGTATGAGGAAAGTGTCAAGAAAATTGAGCAAGGTGTAGAGATTGAAGAAACCAAGCCGGATGTAGAAATTGCAAAAAGGAGCAAAATGGGTTATTACAAGCAATCACCCCCGATGCTTGCGCCTCAACACAAACAATACCTCAAGTAGAGACGACAGAACATGAAGAAAAGGAACAAGTTGTCAACGTATTAGAAAAAGATCAAGATGAGGATGACGTTACACGCGCACAGGAGGTGACGGTTGAAGGAGGCTTACAAGAAAAGACCCACCACAATGACAATAATGAACGTGAAGTTGTTGAAGCTAAAGAAAGTGTAGAGGAAGATGTTGCGGATGTTTGTGTCTCAACACATGTCAAGGAAAGTACAAATATTTAGTTCCATTAAGTATGCTCTTTTGTATTGTTCATTTTAATGTTTGGTTATTTGTTTAGTGACATTATAAATACGTTTTATTGTTTTCTTTATTATGTTCTATGGGTTTTTTATTCCTTTTAAGTTTTTGACTTCTTAAAAGTTAATAGCTTGTAGTGTTTGGATAATGTGTTTTGAGAATGAGTTTTAGTGGATTGAAAAGAAGAAAAGGAAAAGTTAGATGGTTTTAACTTTTTCAAATAGGAGATGGAAAAGAAGAAAAGGAGAAGCAAACCGAAACACCATCAATATACAGTATTTTTGTTTGTTACGTTGTGAGCGTAACCCGTCCAACGGACGGGTATTAAACTAGTTTCATTTGTTATTATTAATCACTAAAAGGTTATGGGATCTTTATGGCCCAATCACAAACATCCAGTGTTGTTTATCTCTTTATTTCTTAACACCAGATCTCAAAAGCAATTGGTATTACATGCCTTTCTTAAAGTCATTGTCTTTGTTCTCAAAGGTTTCAAAGTTGGTGCACTCTAAGCCAAAAAAAACATGTTGAATATGATATGGAAAATCTGTAGGTTCTTTCTTTGAGAGTTATTGTCACGAAAAGGTCCATCGATGTCACGTTCCAGTGTTTTTCCTTTGCAAGTGCGCCTTTTTCCGCTATCAATCAAACGACTGGCGTGTTCTTACATATCTTATTATCCATACATACCTCATTGTTGATTTTTCTAGTTTAGTCCAAAATCCAGGAGAGAAAGCCCTAAAAAATGGATCAAGAACAGTACTCGAAACCACTTCTCAAGTCTACTCTTACAATCCCAAAATCGAAACACATATTGGAGTTTGATATACATGATATTTTTGCAGAATTGAAGCTTCAGCTGATGTTAGCTGGACCTTTTATTGTGGTTAGTTTTCTTCAGTATAGTTTTCTACTAACATCGCTCATGTTCATAGGCCATCTTGGAGAGCTCACCCTTTCTGGTGCGTCGTTGGCCACTTCGTTTGCCGGTGTCACCGGTTTCTGCTTCATGGTAACTAAAAAGATCTATAGAGCCATTAGGAAATGCATAGTGCAACTTGCATATCCATTTCTTGGTGGCCTTTAGTGTGATTCTATTCAAGGCTAATTCTATGAAAGGTTAACCAGTTTTACTAAAAAGTTATGTTCTTTTTAGGTAGAAAACACCATCAACGTTTCATAAATGTTGGTTTAATGTAACATAACTTCCAGTAAATTTGATTTAATGTAATCGGTCGATAATTTTGGTCATAAGTTGGTTCTGAATAAGACTGATGTTTGAGTAAAGTTGGTTATTTTTGTTATATAGTTTGCCCTTCTTGGGTCAATTTCTTAAAAGTTAGTTGCTTTTTTGTTCAGATGGGCATTGGGGGTGCACTGGAAACATTATGTGGGCAAGCTTACGGTGCAAAACAGTATCAAATGCTTGGTGTACACATGCAGAGAGCTATGGTAGTACTAATGCTAATGGGCATACCAATTTCTATCATTTGGGCATTCACAGGACAAATGTTTACAATATTTGGACTGGATTTGGATATCTCAAAAGAAGCTGGAAACTATGCGCATTGGCTGATCCCAAGCATCTTTCCATACGGTTTACTTCAGTGCCAGATCAGATTCTTGCAGACTCAAAATAACCTGAAACCATTGATGATAAGCACGGGTTTTGCGAGCTTATTTCATGTTGGGTGTTGTTGGATCTTGGTTTCAAAATTTGGGTTTGGTAGTTCGGGTGCTGCTCTATCAGTTGCCATCTCGTACGGGGTTAATGTGGTTATTTTATGTATGTATATCAAGGTGTCACGTACGTGTGAAAGAACATGGGTCGGGTTTTCTAAAGAGGGTGTTCGTGATCTTGGGGGGTTTCTTGCTTTAGGCATACCTTCGGCTCTCATGGTCTGGTCAGTTTTTTCTATGCTCCTTATCTTAATTTTGCCTTTTAGCTTCTTTGTAGCTAAAATATACCTTCTTTTGATTTCATTTTAAATGTTTAAGCCTGGAGCATTGGACTTATGAGTTTTTAGTTTTACTCTCTGGATTTCTTCCAAATCCAAAGCTAGAGACATCGATGATGTCTATCAGGTGCTTTTTCCCGATTTTTTTTTTTTTTTTGTAGTAGATGGTTTAGGAACGAGATCGGTACTTCTAGGTGTTTTCTGAAACTTCTTGTATTTTTAAGCAGTTCACTACCCCCTGTAAGCGATCGTAGTAAGTTCACTTGGGTGGCAAGCGTACTCCATGGAGTTTTGTGAAAAAAGTGGTCGAGTTTGGTGAAAAACTCTATGGAGTTCGCTTGCCAGCGAAGCTAACTTGCTAAGTTTGCTTACAGTGGTAGCAAACGGCAAGAAGTTTCAAAAAGCATCTGGAAGTACCATTCTCGTTCCCTAGACAACGGAAGTTTCATGCTAACTTCAAATTTACTTTCCTCAGCCTAAGTACGATTTCATTGGCCTACAGAATTCCCTTTGGCTTTGGGAACACAGTGAGGTACGGTTAAGTGCAGAATCTCTATCCTTTAAAGATAAATGTAGATTAGTATCATAATATTTTGAGAAAATAGACAACATATTATCGATAAGTCACGACACGTGACATGAGTTGTGACCATGACTCGTTTTGACATGTCATCCCACCAGCCCAAACGCCCATGTTTCCACCTATGTGTGACATTTTCCATAATCAACAGCACAAGAGTTTCAAATGAACTTGGGGCAGGAAAACACGAATATGCAAAAATAGCAGTATGGGTGGCCTTATCACTAGTCATCACAGAAGTACTAGTTATTGGCCTGGTTCTAGTGGCAGCCCGTAGAGTTTGGGCAAATTTGTACACGAATGAAGCTGAAGTCGTTAGTTATGTATCATTAGTTATGCCGGTGCTAGCTATATCTAACGTCATGGATGGACTTCAAGGTGTATTATCAGGTAATTAGAGCTCATGCATTTTTTTATCATTTCAATGAGCCAAAATTAACATTTTAACTATTTATGTGGTAATAATAAAGGTGTTGTGAGAGGGTGCGGTTGGCAGAAAATGGGCACGTTGGTAAATCTAGGAGCTTACTACCTTGTCGGTCTTCCTAGTGCCGTCATTTTAACATTTGTTTACAATCTAGGAGGCAAGGTGAGGTTCGGTTTCTTGTTCATTTCTCCTCTTTGGGAAGTTGACCTTGTTAAATTTCTTCACAGGGTTTGTGGATCGGGATCATTTGTGGGAGTGGGGTTCATGCGTTGTCGCTTTTAGTAATCACAACACGAACAAACTGGGTACTAGAAGTAAGACATTGAGTCATTAACTTTGTTTGCTTGTTTAAGTCTACCATCGATTAGCAAGTCATACGTTTTCTAATGTCGTTGCAGGCGAAAAAGGCGATGAATAGGGTGCATTCTAGCACCATTACGCTGACCACTGTGTCATGAACGAACATTGCAGCTTTAAGTGGTAGTTGCTCTATGATTTTGATTATATGTTAAGAACTCTATGGATAAATGAGTATTGTTTGGTCTATGAATTCTAGTGGTTGAGTATGTAAATCGTACCATACAATATCCTTAAGATAAGTTGGAAGTGTTGGATATAATGTTCAATTGTCGATTATAATTCAATGTTGCCGTCAAGGTACGACCCAAAGAGTTACACTTTGGGCAATGAACATTTAACGGTGTTTTAATCGTTAATCACCGGATCACGAAATAATAAGCGTAATAAAAGAAGCCGGTAATTATTTGGAATAATTACGTAGAGCCGGATTTAAAAAGATATATTATAATTAATTTGTTAATTATAAGAAATTATATATAATATATAATATATATGTATTGTATTATATTATATATAATGTTAATGTTAGTTATGAGATAATTAATAGATGCATATTGTATTTGAATTCAAAGGATATTTTTTTTGGTATTTGAATTCTATTGTGATGCAAACATATCAACAAAAATTGGCTAATGGCTTAACCGACATATACTGACTTTGGAATAAAAAGAAAGGAGTTGTAATTTATCTAATATAGATCTCAACAAAAAAAAAAAAAAAAAAAGGAATTCGCTTTTAATTCTCGGTTCCCTCCTGCGACGTGAACAAGGAGAAAAGTGAAAACTTTTTGGCTCTTTCTTTTTCATCACTAAATCAGAGACGATAACCCGGAGATTCGAGATACCGCTAACGAGTATCATCAGTCTCTTTTGTTTCTTCGATTACGCATAAGGTAAACCTTTTGAACTTTTTCTTTAGTTTAAAGGTTTAGTTTGAAATCGTTTCAAACGAACAAATATGATTTCGTGGTCAACGATCATCTAGCGAGATCGTTCGTTGAACCAAGGTGTCTTTCTTGGATGTCACGATTCTTTTATTTTATTATAACCTATTTTGATTGTAAAGAGATCACTGGTGGAAACGGTTTAGAACCGAACCTCGTGTACATGTTTTCCGCTGCGTTCAGTTTGTTTGACAAATTGACTAAAAATTATTTTCCAATAGTTACACGAAATTTCCAACAGTGGTATCAGAGCCACCTTACAAATCAAAATAGGTTATTTTATACATGTGTTTGTAGATCTATAAAATAGTTATAGGATTGCATGCTTAAAATCGAGTAGATTTGGCATAGGATCCTGTCACGTATAATAGTTATAGGCAAGTTTTATTAAGGCCAAACATGAACACTTGTCAAAGTTCTCTTTGACAAAATACTTGGCCTTAACCTATTTCATTTAGCTTAATGATCGTACGATGCAAATCCGGGTAAAGACTTATTTTTATAACACACGTACTAAATTAGTTTTTGAAGCTACGCACGTTAAAATTAAAGAAAATATGAAATATTAAAATAATGATTTTAATATAATCAAACTTTAAGCATTAGACAAAAATGTAACAAACTTTATTGTTAAGAATTTTCGTATAGAATATTTGAAACAAATTTATATTTTCTTTTTATTAAAGTTTTTTTTATTGGATTGGATCCAAGATTAAGTGGGAGCACAAAAGGGTTTGTGCTACACTTAATGGGCTCGGTTCACGTTCTTGGGCTCGAATGAACCGAACATATTATGAACCCGGAATTGCATATTTATTTATTTATTTTGCGTTTTGCCATGAGATGTTTATTACGCCATAAAATTAATAACTAATACACGATCATTAAAACGACAATTTTAATAAAAGGTTTATTAAGTATTGGATAGGTAATTAAAATAAACAGTTTATTTTAAAATACAAATATCAAAATTGGTTTTTCAAAAATTAAAAGTTAATTTGAAAACCGTTATTAATAAACGTTATTAATTAAAATAAATTTGCGACACGACCAACTTAGATTAAATAGGGTATTTAAAATTAATCGGTCGAGTGATTGAAAGGTGTTAAAGTCGTCACAAATTGAAACGTAAAATTGATTTTTACAAAGGAAATGTATAGCCTATGTTCATGCCATAGGCCGTACAAGTATTTTAAAACGACCCGAACTGGTAATTTTAAAATATAACCCAAATAAAAACGATATTCTACGCCACCCTAAATTAAGAACACCCGAACTGATCTATCCGAACCCCTGGTGCTAGTGTTTACCCTGCATCCAGGCCTACGGTTTTGGTTAGGGGTAGTTCCGCGATTTCCATGCTTACATGGGCCGGGCTACGGTTCTTATTTGAGGACAAATATCACTTTTGCGACACGAGAGCGAATGTTAGTGTTTACCCTGCATTCGTCTTCTACGGTTGTGAAAGTGGGTGTAGTTGGGGTTAACGTACCAATGCTTGACAACACTCGTCATGCGACCCCAAACCGAGAATTGTGTAGTTGACACAATTGGTGATCGTCACCTACCCTTCAATCTATGCCAGTGAAGAGTGCTAAGTCCATTCATTGAGTTATGGGGAGATGGGATCTCATCCTAATTCCTAAAATTTTGTATATCTTGGGTCAAAATTGAATTAGGTTAATGCATGAAAATTACTAATAAAATTTTCTTCTAAATTCTACAGATGTCTACAAACAATTCTGATAACACCAAATTCTCGCTTAAGTCCATCCTTGAAAATGCTAAACTTGATAATTCTAACTTCATGGATTGGTACCGCAACCTGAAAATTGTTCTCAGGGCGGAGAAAAAGGCTTATGTCCTTGAAGGACCAATTCCCGAAGCACCTGCTGCTAATACGGGTGCAGCCCGTAGGACATGGGAAAAACATGTTGATGATTCCCAAGATGTGACATGTCTTATGCTTGCTATGATGATTCCAGAACTTCAGAAGAATCTGGAAAACTTGGGAGCATATGAGATGAGTGAGCAGCTGAAAAACATGTTTCAGCAGCAAGCTCGTCATGAGCGTTTTGAGGTGATGAGATCTCTCATTACATGTCGCATGCAGGAAGGTACTTCGGTCAGTGCTCATGTACTGAAAATGAAGTCTTTCGTTGATCAACTGGAGCGTCTGAACGCACCCCTTAGTAATGAGTTAGCTACGGATGTGATCCTTAACTCGCTACCCAATTCATATCATCAGTTCGTAATGAACTATAACATGAATGGGTGGGAAAGAACGATCCCAGAGTTGCATCAGATGCTAAAAACTGCTGAGACAAACATCCCAACTAAGGGCAATCCAGTGCTGGCGATCAGGGAAGGAAGAATTACCAAGAAGAAGCAATCCAAGGGAAAAGGCAAGGCGAGTAAGCAAGACAAGGGCAAAGGCAAAAAGGTTGCCACTCCGAAGGCAAAGCCTCATAAAGATGCCAAGTGTTTTCACTGTGATGAGATCGGGCATTGGAAGAGGAATTGTCCCAAGTACCTGGCTGAGTTGAAGCTTAAGAAGCTGCAGATTGGAGAATCCTCAGGTATACATGTTATTGATCTATTTTCCTTTTTCGAGCAAATCTTCGGTGTTTGACACTGGATGTGGTTTTCACATTTGTAATGATTTGCAGGGACTAAAAAGGATTAGAAAGCTGAAGCAGGGTGACTTAGAGCTGCACGTTGGGAACGGGCAGAATGTTGCTGTGAAGGCAGTTGGAGAATTTATTCTTGAATTACCTTCTGGATTGTTTATTTCTTTAGACAATGTTTTTTATGTTCCTAGTTTGACTAAGAATATTATTTCTGTTTCTGCTTTAAGAGAACAAGGTTTTAATTATGCTTTTGATAATGTTAATGGTAGCATTTCTGCATTTTTAAATGGTGTGTTCTATTTTGAGGCTAAGCCTCACAATGGTGTCTATGAAATAGATACTTCTAACAGTAGATCAAATAATATAGTATGCTCTCTTTCCTCTAAACGTGTTAAAACTAGCTTTAATCAAACATATCGTTGGCATTGTCGTCTTGGCCATATTAACATCAATCGCATGAGGAAGCTCCAGACCGCAGGGATTCTAGAATCCACGGGTCAGGAGACTTATGATTTATGCGAATGTTGTCTAAGTGGCAAGATGACTAAGGCCCCTTTTACCGGAACTAGTGAAAGGGCCAAAGACCTGTTAGGACTCATACATACTGATGTATGTGGTCCATTCAGGACTATGTCAAGGAATGGGGAAAGATACTTCGTTACATTTACTGATGATTATAGTAGATATGGATATGTTTATCTTATGAAGTTTAAACATGAAACCTTTGAAAAGTTCAAAGAATTCCAAAATGAAGTACAGAATCAACTAGGGAAAACGATTAAGGCACTTCGATCCGATCGAGGTGGTGAATACATTAATCAAGAGTTTGATGAACATCTTAAGAAGTGTGGGATTATATCCCAACTAACTCCACCCGGAACACCACAACTCAATGGTGTGTCTGAGAGGAGAAATCGAACCTTATTAGATATGGTTCGATCAATGATGTGTCGTACAAACTTACCACACTCCTTTTGGAGTTATGCTCTTGAAACTGCTACACGTCTTGTAAATATTGCTCCTACTAAAAAGGTAGAAAAGACACCATATGAGATGTGGCATGGTAAACCACCTAAAGTCTCTTACCTTCGCATATGGGGATGTAACGCTTATGTTACCAGTGAGTCTTCGGACAAACTTGATCCTCGCGGTGAAAAAGTTGTTTTCATTGGATATGCATACCCGGTTGGTTATTATTTCTATAATCCTACTGAAAATAGAGTTTTCACTAAGCGTCGAGGAACATTCCTAGAGGATGAGCTTATGGCGCGAGGAATTGGAGATAATCTTGTGGATCTTGAGGAAATTCGAGAACCACAAATTAATCAACCAATAGTCGAATCTGCCTCTCAACAAAATGTTGTTGGATCTGAACCTGATAGGATTCAGGAATCTGATGTAACACTAGGCGTCCGCAGAAGTACGAGGGATCGTCATGAACCTAATCGGTATTCACCTGATAGGTACGTCTTGATAATTGATCAAGAACAGCCCTCAACCTACAAAGCTGCGATTTCAGGTAATGAATCTGAAAAGTGGCTCGAAGCCATGGGCGTCGAGATGCAATCCATGTATGACAACCAAGTCTGGGATTTGGTTGAACTTCCTCCCGAATGTCGGACTGTAGGAAGTAAATGGGTTTTCAATTTGAAAACAGATATGGATGGAAATGTGCAAACCTATAAGGCTCGATTGGTTGCTAAAGGTTTTACTCAGACTCAAGGAGTTGATTATGAGGAAACCTTCTCGCCAGTAGCCATGCTTAAGTCTATTAGGATTCTACTTGCCATAGCCGCGTATTATGACTATGAGATATGGCAAATGGATGTCAAGACCGCGTTCCTAAATGGACACCTTACAGAAGATGTCTATATGGAGCAGCCTGAAGGTTTTGTAGATCCTAAGAATCCTAAGAAAGTTTGCAAGTTGAATAAATCCATTTATGGATTGAAACAAGCATCTCGAACCTGGAATCTTCGTTTTGATCAGAAAATCAAACAATTTGGTTTTATCAAAAATGAAGATGAGCCGTGTGTTTACAAGAAGGCAAGTGGGAGTTCTATTACTTTTCTAATCCTGTATGTAGATGACATACTTCTCATTGGAAACGATATCCCAATGTTGCAGGACGTTAAATCCTGGCTTGGTAAATGTTTCTCAATGAAGGATCTTGGAGAAGCTGCTTATATTCTAGGAATAAAGATTTATAGAGATAGATCTAAGCGGCTACTTGGACTTAGTCAAAGTACGTATATTGATAAGGTCATTCGGCGCTTTTCGATGCAAGATTCCAAGAAGGGTCTCTTGCCAATGGCAAGTGGAACCGTACTAAATAGTCATCAGTGTCCCAAATTGGACAAAGATAAAGAGGATATGAAAAAGGTTCCATATGCCTCTGCTATCGGTTCCATCATGTATGCCATGTTATGTACTAGACCGGACGTATCGTTTGCTTTGAGCTTGACTAGCAGATATCAACAGAATCCTGGTAAAAGTCACTGGATTGCTGTGAAAAATATCCTAAAGTACTTAAAAAGAACTAAGGATATGTTTCTGATATTTGGCGGTTTGGAAGAAGAGCTGAAAGTAAAATGTTACACTGACACAAGCTTCCAAACGGATCGTGACGATTCACGATCTCAGACGGGCTATGTTTTTACTTTAAATGGTGGTGCTATAACTTGGAAGAGTTCTAAGCAAAGCGTGGTGGCCCAGTCGACCACTGAATCAGAATATATAGCGGCTTCAGAAGCTGCTAAGGAGGCTGTTTGGATGAAAAAGTTCATTGCTGATCTCGAAGTTATACCAAGCATACAGAAGCCTATCGAGATATTTTGCGACAATACAGGTGCAATTGCTCAGGCAAAGGAACCAAGGTCGCATCACAGCACGAAGCATATTCTCAGAAAATTCCACTACATACGGGAAGTTTTGGAAAGAGGAGACATCGTAGTAGAGAAAATTGATACTGATCAGAATCTAGCGGACCCGTTTACTAAGCCTATACCTCAAGTGAGACACGAGAAGCATGCTGATTGTATAGGTCTTAGATATGCTAGACAGTGGGTCTGATTTTGTAATTTAGTAATTTGGTGCATTTTGAACTGTAAACAGTATTTTATGTTTATTTGAATTTAATGGTTGAATGTCTTTTAAACTATTATATCTGTGTTCAAATATTAGTGCGTTAAGTATCTATGAATATTGTATTCTAAAATGTCCGTAGTCTATCAGATTCGTGAGAACCAATCTGGTAAAAGACTATTTTGAATTAGATGGTTGATCCATATAATGGATACTCAAAGTGTTGAGAACCATATTCACTGATATGATTAGTTGAATCATATTGGGCGTAACTCGTTTCAAAATGATCTTCATGGATCTTAGTCATAAGACATTTTGAATAGGTACGATCATTGTATCCTTAGACCTGCGGTACATACTAGAACTAACTTAAATGAATGGTTGCTCTTTGATTCTATCTAACGCTGTACGTAACTGGCAGTAATAAGGATAGTTTTGGGAATGATCTGAAGTTTAGTGGGAGTTGTTTGTAGCCAAAGGGATCTGTGCTTCTATACTTAGAAGAAAAACACTCTGGCGCCTTTCGTTGATTTGAACTGGTGTTAAATGCGTGGCCACGCTCGAACTAGTAGTAGTTTGATAAACCACTTCAAATCAGGAACGAAATTAGAAATGGTTGAATGATATATGAGAATGAATTGGATCCATGTCTCATGTTCAACAAGTGTTCAATACAGAGGGATAAATGAGTCGATTACCAGGGCTATAGTATTTGCATAACCATAGGTTTGATTACTGCAAAGAATTAGTTGACATAAGTATGTCATACCTTGCCGGGGGCAATATGATGCAGCTAGGCACCCACTATTGTCTACATTGAAACTTAATCGGCCAATCGACCAAGTGGGAGATTGTTGGATATAATGTTCAATTGTCGATTATAATTCAATGTTGCCGTCAAGGTACGACCCAAAGAGTTACACTTTGGGCAATGAACATTTAACGGTGTTTTAATCGTTAATCACCGGATCACGAAATAATAAGCGTAATAAAAGAAGCCGGTAATTATTTGGAATAATTACGTAGAGCCGGATTTAAAAAGATATATTATAATTAATTTGTTAATTATAAGAAATTATATATAATATATAATATATATGTATTGTATTATATTATATATAATGTTAATGTTAATTATGAGATAATTAATAGATGCATATTGTATTTGAATTCAAAGGATATTTTTTTGGTATTTGAATTCTATTGTGATGCAAACATATCAACAAAAATTGGCTAATGGCTTAACCGACATATACTGACTTTGGAATAAAAAGAAAGGAGTTGTAATTTATCTAATATAGATCTCAACAAAAAAAAAAAAAAAAAAAGGAATTCGCTTTTAATTCTCGGTTCCCTCCTGCGACGTGAACAAGGAGAAAAGTGAAAACTTTTTGGCTCTTTCTTTTTCATCACTAAATCAGAGACGATAACCCGGAGATTCGAGATACCGCTAACGAGTATCATCAGTCTCTTTTGTTTCTTCGATTACGCATAAGGTAAACCTTTTGAACTTTTTCTTTAGTTTAAAGGTTTAGTTTGAAATCGTTTCAAACGAACAAATATGATTTCGTGGTCAACGATCATCTAGCGAGATCGTTCGTTGAACCAAGGTGTCTTTCTTGGATGTCACGATTCTTTTATTTGATTATAACCTATTTTGATTGTAAAGAGATCACTGGTGGAAACGGTTTAGAACCGAACCTCGTGTACATGTTTTCCGCTGCGTTCAGTTTGTTTGACAAATTGACTAAAAATTATTTTCCAATAGTTACACGAAATTTCCAACAGGAAGTTGTGTTTTGGTCAAAAATTACGAGAAAAACCCTTGATCGTTGAGGATCACCGACATAAAACCTTGGACGCCGACTAAACGTCATACAGCGATGTTCTTGATATTTTATTAGTAAAAAGTAAATACAATGAGCTGAAGTGGATCGTGTTCTAAGTGTTAGTGAGAGAGTGTAGTGTCGTTCCTATCGATCCACTATCGCTTAAATACAAAAAATATCTAATAACTAACTATCCCGGATTTCCGGGATAAACTCGGTCTTCTCTTGTGACTGTAGTGGACTTGATCAACGCTTTTTTCCACGTGCTTTTCAACTACTGAAACGAATATACAGACCATGACTTAATCATACGATTGTTCCTGCAATTATTGAACAAAAATGAAGCAAAAGGTAAGTTGGTAAAAATTTGACAAATAGACTCAATATTTAACCTATTCAGGATCCAGGATCCCTAACTAGTACTCGGATATCGGACTTAAAATTTCACCCACAATAATTCTCCCAAAAAATAGGACACGTGGGAGTTACATGCATAATTATATTTCGCCAAAGTTAACAAGTTAACGGTCCAAGTACATGCGAAAGTTGTTTACAATACCAAAAAATGCTTTATTTTACCAAATATAAACGTAAAATAAAAAAAGGAAATTAATATATACTCTTCATCATAGTCAAAGTTATTGATTCAAGCACGCACAAGAGCCGTTTACAATACCTAAAAAATTTAATCTGAAAACAACCTCAATTTCAATAAAAGTTATATAAGAATGTTGTGAAAAATAAACATAATTGTATATTTATAATTTAGAAAAATTAATGAACTAAATATAATAGAATAAAATCAAATTACCTACATCTTAAACACAAAAGCCGGTGAACCTTTTTCTTTAGGTCCTCAACTTTTGGAAAATTACACATTTAGTCATTACACTTTAACTCCTTTCAATTTTCATAGATTACAATTCTAATCCTAGACTTTTAATTCTTTCACTTCACACCCTCAAACTAAGTAAGTTAGACATTCACTCCTAACTTTTGGTAATTGACAATTTTGACCCGTCAACTTTTTCTACTTAGTAACTTGACGTCTCATTTTATTTGAATTGTTTTTACGACTTTAAACCGTAGCGTGTCAAACATTAATATATTTTCTTTTATTTTTACACGGTTGTCTAAAATATTGTTACAACTTTACATCGCAACGAGCGAGTCATACTCTTTTTTTTATCTATATCTAATGACGTTAATGTCACGAATGTACCATGTGTAACAAAGTCAAAAACGTGTAATGTAACGTGTGGGCATCACACGTTAATGCCATCATCGTACACTATAACCACAATACTTATATAGGTTACACTGAGTTAGATCGGATACATGAATACATGTGTTTTATATAGGTAACGCATCCCATAACGTGTTGTTAGCTATATAAACAACTAAGGTGCCGCTGCCATAACGCACGACGTATGACAGTTTTAACGTACCTATCATTTTAAATTCACGTTTCAATGTGAAACGACTCACGTTTTGATATAAACTTTTTGTCAAACGAGTCTAGTAAAGAATAATACATTTTATACTTATTTTGGGTACTTTCGTAAACTGTGTTCGACAGAAAGTCGGGTAAAATATAATACGTTTTCATTCGACGATGACATAATTTTTTTTCAGAAATGAGTCAGATCAAGTATACAATATAATACGAGTTACTTTATTTTTTTATGCCGCTGCAATGCGCAACGACTCAAAATCCTAAATAAAGCATAATGAAACAAGATTAAAATACAAATTAAATAAAAAATGATCAGCGGTTATATTGAATATTCTTTTTTTTAAATTAACAAAATATCCTATTTTTAATTTTTTTAACATAAGTTTGATTGATATTATATATATATTAAACCCATTAAGTGTAACTACCTTGCAAATCCATCTACATCATCAGATCATGCTGAGATGAAATATCAGCCGTTTAAACTATAAAAATAAGAGTAAATTGCCAAAAATGTCCCTGAGGTTTGGGCATTTTGGTCATTTTCATCCAAAATAACTTTTTTTTTTACAACATAGTCTTTCACTTTTAGAATTTTTTGCCATTTTCATTCAAACATATAATATGATTTATTTTTTCTATCAAACATTTGGATGAAAATGGCAAAAAAATCTCAAATCTCAGGGGCGATTTTGGCCAAAAAAAAGTCAGACGATTGGATGAAAATGACAAAAAATCACAAAAATGAAGGATTATATATGATACAAATAAGTTGTTTTGGATGAAATGGCAAACATGCCCAGAGATGAGATGGGATCAAATACAAACCTCAATATGTGTAAGAACTATAAGAACCAACCACTATTAGACATGTGTCCATTAAAAAACAAACTAAACAAGGGTATTTTAGACTTTATCACTCTATTTTTTGAATTTAATTAATTCCAAATTTTAATTATCCCCTATATTCATGCACTATTTCAAATCAAAATTTAAAAATTTCCAACAACAGGCACTTTGTAAATCAGCACAATCTTCACAAATCGCAACAATAGGCACTTTGTTAATTAGCACAATCTCCGCCAACAACAGGCAATTTGTTAATCAGCACTTTGTAACAAATTATTACAACTATATGATTGTTTTAAACTAAGATAAAAGTTAATAAAGATAAGTAGCAAGAATTCAAATAAAGAAATAAACAGATAAACTAAAATAAAAACATGAAATTAATTTTCCATTACGCAGTTAGCATGTGTATTTAAACAAATTTAGTTTCCTGTTGTGCTTGTTTTTCAAGTGCAGCAAAAAACAAATTTAATTCCCTGTTGTGCTTGTTTTTCAAGTACTGCTAAAACATGTGCTACTTATTTTTTTCAGTATGTTTTTAATGTGTTGTTTACACATGTGCTGGTATGTTTCTAAAGTTCTGTTAGCACATGTACTGATATGTTTTTAAAGTGTTGTTAGCATATGTGTTGGTATGTTTTTAAAGTATTGTTAATACACGTGTTGGTTAGTTTTCAAAGTGCTGATTCAAATCACCTTCAAGCAGGATGAAATCTTATGGGAAGAATATTTAACAAATTTTATGAAATATCTCGATGGGCAATTATATTGTAATTAACACATAATCAGCACATTATCAGCACAATTATAAAACAACTTTTGGTAACTTTTTTAAAAGTTACTTTTATAAATAAAAAAAGGATAGCAATATGGTACTCATATTAAAGATAAAAAAAACTTGATTTTATGGTATATTTTTTTTAAAAAAATAATGAAGTATATAAAAGTTATTTTAGTTTAAAAAACCTTGGTGGAATTTGTATTTAATTGAAAATGTCAAATGACTAGCAATTTTACATAATTACCCCTAACTTGTTAGTACTAATTTTTAATTATAAGGGTTTTATTTATAATCAACCATAACCCTTGATTTAAACTATCAATGGTTCAGATCTGTTCTTACGGTTTTTACAGTTAGCACTGTTTGTACAGGATCTCAACCCAACATGCCCAAACCTCAGTGACAATTTTGGTAATTATATAATACTCTAATTTTTAACATTTCTAAGCATAAGAGGTTATACTTTGTGCTTCTTTTGTGGTTTGTGCTTTGTGATGTTGTAGGTACAATTGTTGATGCATGTTGTAGGTACCTGTTTTTCTTCTTTTCGTATTCACACAACACCAAAACCTAGAGAGAGATGGAGACAGAGACAGAGTTAGAGAGAGAGAAGTGCGACGGTGAAGGTGATGTGGTTTGAACCACCGCACGAACACCTGCCACTGCCGAACACCACCACCAGAGTTCCCTGCCGCCGCACGAGCACCACCGGAGTTCCCTGCCGCCGCACGAACAACAACAGAGTTCCCTGCCGCCGCACGAACACCGTCGGAGTTCCTAACCGTTCACCGGAGCACCTCCAATGTTCACCTAGGTATGGGATTTGTTAATTTGCTGCTTATATTGCATTTGCAGAGGTTAAGGTTTGATTTCGTGGTTGTTGTGGTTTACTATAAGATGATCTTCATGCATTCTTTGGGTTTGATTTTATGGAGGTTTGATATGTCGTTGTTGATTCTATATTGATTTTGAAGTATTATAGAGTCCACATTTGAAGAATTAGGGTTCTTACATAGTGTTTTTGAGTTTTTTTTTATTTTACTTTTAGTTTTATTATGAAAGTAAGAAACTGATGGTGGTTCCGGTGGCTTATTCATCCGTCATCGGTTATTGACGATGGTGATCGGTCATAGCCGGGTGTAATTTATGTTTTTCAGGTTAGTTGGATGTCAGTTTGTTGTTCTTTGGTTTCAAGTATTTGTATTTTAACTAGGGTTCCGGCAGTTTGCAAACGTTCTACGTTTGTCTTTCTTCTCCGGTGAGTAGTTTAATACAACTTTCTTAATGTAATGATCGTAATCTGATCCTGTAGGTTGATGTTGCTGAGAATGGCAAAGATGATTCTGAAATATCAGGTATCTTGCTAAAGAACATTAACTTTCATACATCTCACATTTGCATGTCTATCAGATTCGTGAGAACCAATCTGGTAAAAGACTATTGTGAATTAGATGGTTGATCCATATAATGGATACTCAAAGTGTTGAGAACCATATTCACTGATATGATTAGTTGAATCATATTGGGCGTAACTCGTTTCAAAATGATCTTCATGGATCTTAGTCATAAGACGTTTTGAATAGGTACGATCATTGTATCCTTAGACCTGCGGTACATACTAGAACTAACTTAAATGAATGGTTGCTCTTGGTTCTATCTAACGCTGTACGTAACTGGCAGTAATAAGGATAGTTTTGGGAATGATCTGAAGTTTAGTGGGAGTTGTTTGTAGCCAAAGGGATCTGTACTTCTATACTTAGAAGAAGAACACTCTGGCGCCTTTCGTTGATTTGAACTGGTGTTAACGCGTGGCCACGCTCGAACTAGTAATAGTTTGATAAACCACTTCAAATCAAGAACGAAATTAGAAATGGTTGAATAATATATGAGAATGAATTGGATCCATGTCTCATGTTCAACAAGTGTTCAATACAGAGGGATAAATGAGTCGATAACCAGGGCTATAATATTTGCATAACCAAAGGTTTGATTAGTGCAAAGAATTAGTTGACATAAATTTGTCATACCTTGCCGGAGGCAATATGATGCAGCTAGGCACCCACTATTGTCTACATTTAAACTTAATCGGCCAATCGACCAAGTGGGAGATTGTTGGATATAATGTTCAATTGTCCGATTAAAATTCAATGTTGCCGTCAAGGTACGACCCAAAGAGTTACACTTTGGGCAACGAACATTTAACGGTGTTTTATCGTTAATCACCGGATCACGAAATAATAAGCGTAATAAAAGAAACGGGTAATTATTTAGAATAATTATGGAGAGACGGATTAATATTATAATTAATTTGTTAATTATAATTAAATATCAGATAAATAAATATGTATATCCATATTGTTAGTTATTAGATAATTAATAATAATGAGAGATATTATTTAATTATGAGATAATTATGGAGGAGTTGTGATTAGATTACAATTCCTAATCGTTATATATCTTTAAACTCAATAAGATCTCTATGATAATTATCTATTAGAGTTTGGTATCTATTAAAAATAGGTATACGGAACTTTTAGTAGATTGTGAAAAGATTTCAAAAGCTCCAATAGCAATAGAAAGCATAAAAAAAATATATTGGTCTGTTTTGTTTTTGGCTAGGCCATCGAAAAGAAAAAGAGAAGAGGATACCCACTTCATTGTTCTTGTTCGTTGCAAAAGAAAATTGAAGTTTTAATTGATCCCAATTTTTAAGTTCGTGTTTCTTCGATTACGCAAAAGGTAAGTAAAGTTCTTGAACTTTATTTTTCTTAGTTTAAAGGTTTCGTTTGAAATTGTTTCAAACGAACAAATATGATTTCGTGGTCAACGATCATCTAGCGAGATCGTTCATTGAACCAAGGTGTCTTTCTTGGATGTCACGATTCTTTAATTTTATATAACCTATTTTGATTGTAATGAGATCACTAGTGGAAACGGTTTAGAACCGAACCTCGTGTACATGTTTTCCGCTGCGTTCAGTTTGTTTGACAAACTGACTAAAATTATTTTCTAAAAGTTACACGAAAATTCCAACAGTGGTATCAGAGCCACCTTACAAATCAAAGTAGGTTCTTTTATACATGTGTTTGTAGATCTATAAAATTGTTATAGGATTGCATGCTTAAAATCGAGAAGATTTGGCATAGGATCCTGTCACGTATAATAGTTATAGGCAAGTTTTATTAAGGCCAAACATGAACACTTGTCAAAGTTCTCTTTGACAAAATATTTGGCCTTAACCTATTTCGTTTAGCTTAATGATCGTACTATGCAAATTCGGGTTTAGAATTTTTTTTATGAAACGTGCACCTAATTAGTTTTGAAGCTATACGGTTAAGTAAATAAAAAAATCGGAAATATTGAAATAGTGATTTCAATATAAAACCGATATATTTAAAAGAAATCAGATGTCATTAATTTTTTTTCTTCTTATCGGAAATTTAATTTATAAAAAAAAAGAAGTTTTTTTTTGGATGGGATCCAAGATTAAGTGGGAGCACAAAAGGGTTTGTGCTATACTTAATGGGCTCGGTTCATGTTCTTGGGCTCGAACGAACCGAACATATTGTGAACCCAGAATTGCATATTTATTTATTTTATTATGCGTTTTGCCATAAGATGTTTGTTACATACATAAAATTAATAATTAATACACGATCATTAAAACGACAATTTTAATAAAAGGTTTATTAAGTATTGGATAGGTAATTAAAATAAACAGTTTATTTTAAAATACAAAAATCAAAATTGGTTTTACAAAAATTAAAAGTTAATTTGAAAACCGTAATTAATAAAAGTTATTAATTAAAATAAATTTGCGACACGACCAACTTAGACTAAATAGGGTATTTAAAATTAATCGGTCGAGTGATTGAAAGGTGTTTCAAGTCGTCACAAATTAAAACGTAAAATTGATTTTTACAAAGGAATTGTATAGCCTATGTTCATGCCATAGGCCGTACAAGTATTTTAAAACGACCCGAACTGGTAATTTTAAAATATAACCCAAATTAAAATCGATATTCTGCGCCACCCTAAATTAAGAACACCCGAACTGATCTATCCGAACCCCTGGTGCTAGTGTTTACCCTGCATCCAGGCCTACGGTTTTGGTTAGGGGTAGTTCCGCGATTTCCATGCTTACATGGGCCGGGCTACAGTTCTGATTTGAGGACAAATATCACTTTTGCGACACGAGAGCGAATGTTAGGGTTTACCCTGCATTCGTCTTCTACGGTTGTGAAAGTGGGTGTAGTTGGGGTTAACGTACCAATGCTTGACAACACTCGTCATGCGACCCCAAACCGAGAATTGTGTAGCTGACACAATTGGTGATCGTCACCTACCCTTCAATCTATGCCAGTGAAGAGTGCTAAGTCCATTCACTGAGTTATGGGGAGATGGGATCTCATCCTAATTCCTAAAATTTTGTAAATCTTGGGTCAAAATTGAATTAGGTTAATGCATGAAAATTACTAATAAAATTTTCTTCTAAATTCTACAGATGTCTACAAACAATTCTGATAACACCAAATTCTCGCTTAAGTCCATCCTTGAAAATGCTAAACTTGATAATTCTAACTTCATGGATTGGTACCGCAACCTGAAAATTGTTCTCAGGGCGGAGAAAAAGGCTTATGTCCTTGAAGGACCAATTCCCGAAGCACCTGCTGCTAATACGGGTCCAGCCCACAGGACATGGGAAAAACATGTTGATGATTCCCAAGATGTGACATGTCTTATGCTTGCTATGATGATTCCAGGACTTCAGAAGAATCTGGAAAACTTAGGCGCATATGAGATGAGTGAGCAGCTGAAAAACATGTTTCAGTAGCAAGCTCGTCATGAGCGTTTTGAGGTGATGAGATCTCTCATTACATGTCGCATGCAGGAAGGTACTTCGGTCAGTACTCACGTGATGAGATCGGGCATTGGAAGAGGAATTGTCCCAAGTACCTGGCTGAGTTGAAGCTTAAGAAGCTGCAGATTGGAGAATCCTCAGGTATACATGTTATTGATCTATTTTCCTTTTCGAGCAAATCTTGGGTGTTTGACACTGGATGTGGTTTTCACATTTGTAATGATTTGCAGGGACTAAAAAGGATTAGGAAGCTGAAGCAGGGTGACTTAGAGCTGCACGTTGGGAACGGGCAGAATGTTGCTGTGAAGGCAGTTGGAGAATTTATTCTTGAATTACCTTCTGGATTGTTTATTACTTTAGACAATGTTTTTTATGTTCCTAGTTTGACTAAGAATATTATTTCTGTTTCTGCTTTAAGAGAACAAGGTTTTAATTATGCTTTTGATATTGTTAATGGTAGCATTTCTGCATTTTTAAATGGTGTCTTCTATTTTGAGGCTAAGCCTCACAATGGTGTCTATGAAATAGATACTTCTAACAATAGATCAAATAATATTGTATGCTCTCTTTCCTCTAAACGTGTTAAAACTACCTTTAATCAAACATATCGTTGGCATTGTCGTCTTGGCCATATTAACATCAATCGCATGAGGAAGCTCCAGACCGCAGGGATTCTAGAATCTACGGGTCAGGAGACTTATGATTTATGCGAATGTTGTCTAAGTGGCAAGATGACTAAGGCCCCTTTTACCGGAACTAGTGAAAGGGCCAAAGACCTGTTAGGACTCATACATACTGATGTATGTGGTCCATTCAGGACTATGTCAAGGAACGGGGAAAGATACTTCGTTACATTTACTGATGATTATAGTAGATATGGATATGTTTATCTTATGAAGTTTAAACATGAAACCTTTGAAAAGTTCAAAGAATTCCAAAATGAAGTACAGAATCAACTAGGGAAAACGATTAAGGCACTTCGATCCGATCGAGGTGGTGAATACATTAATCAAGAGTTTGATGAACATCTCAAGAAGTGTGGGATTATATCCCAACTAACTCCACCCGGAACACCACAACTCAATGGTTTGTCTGAGAGGAGAAATCGAACCTTATTAGATATGGTTCGATCAATGATGTGTCGTACAAACTTACCACACTCCTTTTGGAGTTATGCTCTTGAAACTGCTACACGTCTTGTGAATATTGCTCCTACTAAAAAGGTAGAAAAGACACCATATGAGATGTGGCATGGTAAACCACCTAAAGTCTCTTACCTTCACATATGGGGATGTAACGCTTATGTTACCAGTGAGTCTTCGGACAAACTTGATCCTCGCGGTGAAAAGGTCGTTTTCATTGGATATGCATATCCGGTTGGTTATTATTTCTATAATCCTGCTGAAAATAGAGTTTTCACTAAGCGTCGAGGAACATTCCTAGAGGATGAGCTAATGGCGCGAGGAATTGGAGATAATCTTGTGGATCTTGAGGAAATTCGAGAACCACAAATTAATCAACCAATAGTCGAATCTGCCTCTCAAAAAAATATTGTTGAACCTGAACCTGAGAGGATTCAGGAATCTGATGTAACACTAGGCGTCCGCAGAAGTACGAGGGATCGTCATGAACCTAATCGGTATTCACCTGATAGGTACGTCTTGATAATAGATCAAGAAGAGCCCTCAACCTACAAAGCTGCGATTTCAGGTAACGAATCTGAAAAATGGCTCGAAGCCATGGGCGTCGAGATGCAATCCATGTATGACAACCAAGTCTGGGATTTGGTTGAACTTCCTCCCGAATGTCGGACTGTAGGAAGTAAATGGGTTTTCAAGTTGAAAACAGACATGGATGGAAATGTGCAAACTTATAAGGCTCGGTTGGTTGCTAAAGGATTTACTCAAACTCAAGGAGTTGATTATGAGGAAACCTTCTCGCCAGTAGCCATGCTTAAGTCTATTAGGATTCTACTTGCCATAGCCGCGTATTATGACTATGAGATATGGCAAATGGATGTCAAAACCGCGTTCCTAAATGGACACCTTACAGAAGATGTCTATATGGAGCAGCCTGAAGGTTTTGTAGATCCTAAGAATCCAAAGAAAGTTTGCAAGTTGAATAAATCTATTTATGGATTGAAACAAGCATCTCGAAGCTGGAATCTTCGTTTTGATCAGAAAATCAAACAATTTGGTTTTATCAAAAACGAAGATGAGCCATGTGTTTACAAGAAGGCAAGTGGGAGTTCTATTACTTTTCTGATCCTGTATGTAGATGACATACTTCTCATTGGAAACGATATCCCAATGCTGCAGGATGTTAAATCCTGGCTTGGTAAATGTTTCTCAATGAAGGATCTTGGAGAAGCTGCTTATATTCTAGGAATAAAGATTTATAGAGATAGATCTAAGCGGTTACTTGGACTTAGTCAAAGTACGTATATCGATAAGGTCATTCGGCGCTTTTCGATGCAAGATTCCAAGAAGGGTCTCTTGCCAATGGCAAGTGGAACCGTACTGAATAGTCATCAGTGTCCCAAATTGGACAAAGATAAAGAGGATATGAAAATGGTTCCATATGCCTCTGCTATCGGTTCCATCATGTATGCCATGTTATGTACTAGACCGGACGTATCGTTTGCTCTGAGCTTGACTAGCAGATATCAACAGAATCCTGGTAAAAGTCACTGGATTGCTGTGAAAAATATCCTAAAGTACTTAAAAAGAACTAAGGATATGTTTCTGATATTTGGCGGTTTGGAAGAAGAGCTGAAAGTAAAATGTTACACTGACGCAAGCTTCCAAACGGATCGTGACGATTCACGATCTCAGACAGGCTATGTTTTTACTTTAAATGGTGGTGCTATAACTTGGAAGAGTTCTAAGCAAAGCGTGGTGGCCCAGTCGACCACTAAATCAGAATATATAGCGGCTTCAGAAGCTGCTAAGGAGGCTGTTTGGATGAAAAAGTTCATTGCTGATCTCGAAGTTATACCAAGCATACAGAAGCCTATCGAGATATTTTGCGACAATACAGGTGCAATTGCTCAGGCAAAGGAACCAAGGTCGCATCACAGCACGAAGCATATTCTCAGAAAATTCCACTACATACGGGAAGTTTTGGAAAGAGGAGACATCGTAGTAGAGAAAATTGATACTGATCAGAATCTAGCGGACCCGTTTACTAAGCATATACCTCAAGTGAAACACGAGAAGCATGCTGATAGTATAGGTCTTAGATATGCTAGACAGTGGGTCTGATTTTGTAATTTAGTAATTTGGTGCATTTTGAACTGTAAACAATATTTTATGTTTATTTGAATTTAATGGTTGAATGTCTTTTAAACTATTATATTTGTGTTCAAATATTAGTACGTTAGGTATCTATGAATATTGTATTCTAAAATGTCCGTAGTCTATCAGATTCGTGAGAACCAATCTGGTAAAAGACTATTGTGAATTAGATGGTTGATCCATATAATGGATACTCAAAGTGTTGAGAACCATATTCACTGATATGATTAGTTGAATCATATTGGGCGTAACTCGTTTCAAAATGATCTTCATGGATCTTAGTCATAAGACGTTTTGAATAGGTACGATCATTGTATCCTTAGACCTGCGGTACATACTAGAACTAACTTAAATGAATGGTTGCTCTTTGGTTCTATCTAACGCTGTACGTAACTGGCAGTAATAAGGATAGTTTTGGGAATGATCTGAAGTTTAGTGGGAGTTGTTTGTAGCCAAAGGGATCTGTACTTCTATACTTAGAAGAAGAACACTCTGGCGCCTTTCGTTGATTTGAACTGGTGTTAACGCGTGGCCACGCTCGAACTAGTAATAGTTTGATAAACCACTTCAAATCAAGAACGAAATTAGAAATGGTTGAATAATATATGAGAATGAATTGGATCCATGTCTCATGTTCAACAAGTGTTCAATACAGAGGGATAAATGAGTCGATAACCAGGGCTATAATATTTGCATAACCAAAGGTTTGATTAGTGCAAAGAATTAGTTGACATAAATTTGTCATACCTTGCCGGAGGCAATATGATGCAGCTAGGCACCCACTATTGTCTACATTTAAACTTAATCGGCCAATCGACCAAGTGGGAGATTGTTGGATATAATGTTCAATTGTCCGATTAAAATTCAATGTTGCCGTCAAGGTACGACCCAAAGAGTTACACTTTGGGCAACGAACATTTAACGGTGTTTTATCGTTAATCACCGGATCACGAAATAATAAGCGTAATAAAAGAAACGGGTAATTATTTAGAATAATTATGGAGAGACGGATTAATATTATAATTAATTTGTTAATTATAATTAAATATCAGATAAATAAATATGTATATCCATATTGTTAGTTATTAGATAATTAATAATAATGAGAGATATTATTTAATTATGAGATAATTATGGAGGAGTTGTGATTAGATTACAATTCCTAATCGTTATATATCTTTAAACTCAATAAGATCTCTATGATAATTATCTATTAGAGTTTGGTATCTATTAAAAATAGGTATACGGAACTTTTAGTAGATTGTGAAAAGCTTTCAAAAGCTCCAATAGCAATAGAAAGCATAAAAAAAATATATTGGTCTGTTTTGTTTTTGGCTGGGCCATCGAAAAGAAAAAGAGAAGAGGATACCCACTTCATTGTTCTTGTTCGTTGCAAAAGAAAATTGAAGTTTTAATTGATCCCAATTTTTAAGTTCGTGTTTCTTCGATTACGCAAAAGGTAAGTAAAGTTCTTGAACTTTATTTTTCTTAGTTTAAAGGTTTCGTTTGAAATTGTTTCAAACGAACAAATATGATTTCGTGGTCAACGATCATCTAGCGAGATCGTTCGTTGAACCAAGGTGTCTTTCTTGGATGTCACGATTCTTTAATTTTATATAACCTATTTTGATTGTAATGAGATCACTGGTGGAAACGGTTTAGAACCGAACCTCGTGTACATGTTTTCCGCTGCGTTCAGTTTGTTTGACAAACTGACTAAAATTATTTTCTAAAAGTTACACGAAAATTCTAACAGTAGGCTATTGAACGTGGCCTGTTACCTGCTGATTTCTTGGATGATATACCATGCAAATATATTAACGGAGCGGTTGCTTGCGATAATGACACTTGATCTACCACACATCAAAATCCATCGCCCCTTCTCACTCCTCCATTTTCTTATGATTTTCCACAGATAATGACACTTGATCTTTGACCGGCCATTTTGTTACGACGAATCGCTGCAACATAAATGGTGGTTTCGCAGCGGCGATGACAACGGCAGGAAGAATTGATGGCGGTTTTGGGGTACCGTCTACGGCGGCGGCGCAAAGGTGCAACTTTTGCAGATGACTTTTTTTTGTAAAAGGTGATATATCGATGTAGATGGTTGTTCCAGGTCTAGAAAGGCATCGACATTATGTTATTGTGAAAACCTAGGGTTGCAGTATCATTTTGAGCTGCATAAAGGTGAGTACTTTTAAGTTTTTCATCGGTTTCTTGGAACTTTTTCACTTGGGTCTGATAGATTTATGATTTTGTTTGGTTTTGGGTTCTTCAAGTTTGTTGCAAGTTTTGAGTCTTGATTATGTTATATTGTGAATAACATAAGGTTATAGAACAATAAAAGTGTTTGATTGTTTCAAATTGCCTGCTTGAAATTCTGTCTTAATCACAAACAATCTTTTTGCAGATGATATGTTATTTGCAATTGAGCATGCTTGATTACATGTGTTTATTAAATAAACTGAAATGAATAGTGGCGGGATTGTGATTCACCTACCTGCCACTCTGTTTCATCTTCTTAGAAGATGAACATTTGTCTTGTCTTGCTAGGTGGCTGATGGTTTTCACAAAACCATTTACACACTCCCACATAAAATCCTAAACCACTCATCTGCCCATCATTTTACACGCATATACAAATCCGAGAGAGATACACGCCCTAGAAAGAGAGGTCAGACGGAGAGAGAGTGGGAATTGATGGTGGTTAGAGCAAGAAAAGGCGCCGCTAGGTTTAAATCGGTTCGGTCGGAGAGAGAGAGAGCAATGAGGGAACCGATGCAGCTCTGGCTAGCTAAGGTTCCGCTACATTAAAATCGGCTCAACTGATAGAGGTGGAGACAAGAGGCAGTGTTTGAAGACTAACAGCCGCCGGCGATGAGCCAGATTTGACGATTTTCGATCTCTGGCGAAGTACCGGTGAGCAGATTTACTTCTGCATGTTCTTTTTTTTTGCCAAACTATTGGATTCCAAATTTAGTTTTCAGTTTGTAGATACACTCGGTTCGTTCGGTTTTATTTTAGATCATTAGATTCCAATCTCATTCCCATGTCTGATGTTAAAAACTTTTGTTTAAATGGAAGTTGGTGGTGAGTAGTCGCCGGCGGCATAATAGACCACAGATGGTTGGAACCGAAGTTGGTTAGTTGCGGTTCACGGTGATGGTTGCAATGGTGATGGATTAGTGGGATTAGTGTTATGGGATTCACTTTCGGAACAGATTGTTGATGATTATATATGCAGCTCAACCAAGTCAACATAGTCAAATTTAGTCAACTCAGTCGACAAACGAGTCGAGTCAAAGCTGGCCAGAAACAAGTTTATACCGAGTCAAGGGTTATACAAATTCGATTACGACAGTGGAGGTAACTTTCGGTCACAAGTTAGTTTTGTTGTTTGTGTAATGGTGATAGTTGGGGTGATGTTTGGTAACACTGGCTTAGATCTGTATTTTTTAAGTGCTTATATACATTTTCTAACGAAGAGTTCCATCACCTGCCTGTCACGTGTTGATTGGGTAACTTGGTAACGGGTCGTACGTGTTTAATCTTCATCCTTTGATAATGCTCAGTTGGTGAATTTTTCATCTATGGATCACATGTTTAGTTGTTCTTGTTAATCTACTTTGATCTTAGCAGAAGGCTTTTGAGCTAGAAAGAATGGTGGACTCATGGAGAACATGATCATCATGATAAAGGTTCTAAGTTTGAAAGTTCCAAAAATCCTTCTCTTATGGGCTTTAGTATAAACCCTTAGGAGTGACAAACTCAAACAACCTATGAAGTGCATAACACGCAACGCTTTGGTTAAATGTTATCTTTACTAGATAGTAACCAACTTTGCACTCGCGCAACGTGCGATGCTTTGGTTAAATGTTATCTTTATTGCCTCATAAAGATTATCAGTTCGGACGGATATAATCGTTGATTATTGTTGAATTTTAATGCCATATCATGAGACTTTATGGGCATGTTTGGATATACACTTCGCATTCGCAAGTAATGAATGATGTTATACAATGTAAGGAATATGTAATTAAATTATTTACATCAGGAAGGCATACTTGTCGACTAAAAAAATTGGATTCATCTTATGTTGCTCTTATCAGTTTTAAAAAGTTGACATATACCTTTAAGCAATTCACATTTTCTGCAAATGGAAGTTTAATCACTATTCCCTTTATTTTAGCAACATGTTTCAGTTCGTTTGTAGGAGGCTTCTAAAAGACATCAAGTCTGAATTTAAGCGTAAGATCCTTGTCTCTTATTCAGTTTTGGCGTTTAGCTTCTCATGCATAAAATACTTTAAGTTCACTTTGATGTTATCATATGTGTTCTTCAATGCAGCTTAGGTTTCAACAGGTATTCTAAGATATACTGCTACCAAGGTGCTGACAGTGAAGTATGTTCCAGGTTTCATTATGAACTCTACATCTCGACCCGTATCTGTTATGCCCAAGCCTGTTATGACAATTTTCTAATACAAATTGCCCTGTCATAAACTTTTTTCTCAAGCGATTCTGGTAAAAAATAATACGTTTATACTTATTTTGTGTATGTTCGTAAAATGTATTTGAAAGCAAGTCAGGTCAAATATAATACGTTTTCATTCGATGGCGATGTAATTTTTTTAAGTAAAGAGTCAGGTCAAATATACAGTATAAATACTTCGACGTCGCCGCAACGCGCGGCGGGTCAAAATCCTAGTTTACTCTAAAAATAATTGCTATTGTAGTTGTTGAGGGCGGTTCATTTCGGTTTTTCAGCGGCTCAACTTTTTTCTGCACACGTCGCCCGTAAACCTTCATGTCTCCTTGAGTTAAATGCTTGGTTGGTCCCTGTGGTTTGTAAAAATTGCAGACTTAGTCTTAGTGGTTTACTAATTACATGTGTGGTACCAAAACTTGTCAAAAATGAACTCGCTTGATCTCCAGCCCTAACATCAGTTAAATATCTCTGTTAAAACACCTCATGTGCTTGGCACATGATGGTAGTTTGGTCCAGTCCAACCCATTATAAAAAGAGTTAAATACCACCCCCACCTCCTTCTACTTCCCCAAACCACCACCACCATCTCATCTCCTCCACACCACCACTGAACTTCCACTCCCCACTTCCAATCGAACTGAAAACCTAGAGTAGAAGTTCAACATATCAATATATTAATAATAATAATAATAATAATAATAATAATAATAATAATAATAATAATAATAATAATAATAATAATAATAATAATACATAAAACGTTTGCAGATTGTGATGAGTAGCATAATGGTGAATTGTTTTCGAAAAGGAAACCTATGTAATGTCGGTCGGATCAAATAGGTCGGCTATTAATACTACAACCTTCTAATCTTGGCTTCTCACATATATCTACTGGTTAGCAAACAATTATCTTTTTATTTCATATGTTTATCATCAGCAAATAAACAAAACTGTTTGGCAGAGAAATAAGGAGGGAAAAAATAGAGGGAGTATCGAAATCACAGAATTCCGTTCATCGAGCTAATGAAACATGAGTTGCAAAAGTAAAGTAAAAACTTACGTACCAATCTGAAAGGGTCAAAATGGAGATTTACGATTTGTCGAAATTCATCGTCTCCAATCGCCAGAAAACAACATCAGCGCCGGTGTGTTTTCAGTTCGATTGGAGGTGGGGAGTGGAAGTTCAGTGGTGGTGTGGAGGAGATGAGATGGTGGTGGTGGTTTGGGGAAGAAGAAGGACGTGGGATGATATTTAACTCTTTGAGTAAACCGCAATTTTACACCCTGTGGTTAGTGGTTAGGGATGATTGGCACCCTTACCCCCCTAATGAAATAATTGCAATTTTACCCCCCACTGTTCACTGTTATGTCTCAACTTTACCCCCGGCCTCAAATTTGTTGACTAATCTGTTGACTAACAACTTGAAATGACTATAATGCCCTTTCATATTACCCCCTGTGTTTTGTGCACTCTGTGATATTACCCCCTGCCACCATTGCCACCGCCATTCACCACCACAACCACCACTGCCATCGCCAGTGTAACACCTCGAATTTTTGTGTCCAATGATGTGTTAACACGTGTCATTTGATTACACGTGGCATTGATATTAAATAAAGGACTAATTTTGACAAACCTTGAATGTATGTAAATTCGAGGGTTATAGATGTCAAGCAAGGGTAAATATACTGTATGGTAACCCTAGATGGTGCTTCTACCTTCAAACGAATAAATCATGGATCGTACGGAAGCGAAACGCAGAAGAAAGTGAGAGATTACAAGCTACAGGGGTTAACTGTGTCAACATGTTTAATTATACCTCTGAGTGACCCTTTAACGCTCCCGAGGCTTTGTAACAGTATTATACGCTCACTAGAACATACTGTATAAATTCCGCGAAGTTCCGTTTTAAAACGAGAAAGTTATGATCGAATTCGTATAAGCAGGGTTAAAAGCGTCAATAATGAAAGTTAAGGCTTTCAGAATAATTAAATAAACTAACCAGGGACTTAACAACGCGGGTAAATAACACGAGGTCCTTAGTTGTAATTAACCGAGGGCCAAACCGCAAAGTTACCCCTTCAAACCCGAAAGGTCAGGTTAATAATTACGAAAGATTTCGTTATTAATTACCAGATTCTGTTCATGATTATAAAAGATTTTAAAAACCTGAAAATCTACCCACTCGCGGGCCGCATTAGAGTTTGGGTTAAGTGAAAGCGGGCCGCGAGCCACCTAATATACGCGCCTGAAGTTTGAGTCTCAGGCGGCCCGCGTTAAAACATGCATGGATCCTCCATGCGGGCCGCATGAGACACCCAGATGCAGAAAGTTTGTAATTGCATGCCTTTTGAGCTTGTGAACGATCAAACATCAATAAATGAGGCATGGGCACCCTATACCCGACCCATAGCTCTATGGGACACCTGCCCATCATCCATGATCAGTTGTAGGTGTTGTGTAATGATCTTGAGTGCCTTGTTTCACTATAAATAGCCATCCTTGGTTCATAACCAACACACAACTCAAACTCACTCATCTGATCACGTTCTAAAGCTCTCAAGCATTCTTCTCTGCTCTCTAAGCAAGACACAACTTCTGTAAGTCGTTCACATCCATTGTGGTCTTGTATTTCCATAGATTTAGCTTATAAACCCAACCGTCGTAACTAACGGTTGTCATAGCGATAATTCACAAATGGTCCAGTGAATTGTCGGATCAAAAGTAGTTATGAGTTGGTATTTATGTGGGTAATAAACCCCTAAAAGGGTTCCCTCTGATCACCACTCTAACTATGTCAAATGTCGAGTCAAACGTGCACTTAAAAAGTCAACAGAAAGCTATTTTGCCGTTCTATACATAATCTGTAATGTATATGCTATGAAATCTGTTTTGACACTCATAAAACATGATATTGAGTATATAAACTTGTTTACGCTCATTTGAATCGACCATTTGCTATATTGACCCGGTTCGGAGCCGAATGTCGCAAAAGTTTGACTTTTGCTTTGACTTCAGTTCTGACCCGCTTTAGTGAGGTATAGATATGCCTTAGGACTCTCTTAGGACCAGGTTACATGATGGTATAGACCTCTGTGATCGGTTCATGATTGTCCGAGTCTTTTACGCATTTCCGTTAATCGCCTAAAAGTTGACCGTAACGGCCTTTTAAAAATAAAACGAGTATTTCGGACACGTGAACGGACCATAACCTTGCTTATTAAATTATAAGCATGTCCTGAAAGTTTCACGTCAATCCGAGGTCTAGAATGAGAGTTATGCTAAATAGCGCATTTATAAGAAACTTTTGTAATAAACGGCGCAATTAGCATAACCCCTATCTAAACCAAGATTTCGTCACCAAAACTTTTACCCACTGTTATAAAATAATATTTTTGGAATTTTAAAGATTTTTAATAATTTTTACCTTGCTCATAACCTGCGGTTATGGCTACGGTTCGGTAAATACCGAATATGCCCTTTTCGGCCAAAACGTGAGTTCTACAAGGTCTTTTGACCCGATTCCAGTTGCTACTGATTTTAAATAATAAATAAAGTATTTTAGACTTTATAAACTGTTCGGGAAACTCAGATTTCCTGTAGAACTCGAAAAGCTCTTTAAAAGTCTTTAAAATGACCGAAAAGCCCCTACGGGGCGTAATATTAACTTAAACTCGTTACGGGCATCACGGTAGGTATCCTACTGATACCACAACCTCTTTAAGGCATATTGACTTAGGAAATAAGAGTAAGACTCCCCTGTTTAACCGTTTCGCCTATTGCGCGCACGGTTCGGCTTATGAAACTAGTTTTCATAAGTTAGCCGATACGGGTCAAATTATATTATTTGGACCCCAAAATCCAGAGTGTGAACCTTGAACCCATATAAAACAAGTCTCTGAACTTGTTTGGGGCAGAATCACATTCCATTCTCGGTTTTCGCCTTTTCACGCGATTAAGCCATATTTATATTCCGGAACCAACCGGTCTAGGCTACGGCCAATATAAGACCCGTTAGGATTCTAAGAGGTTAATTAAAACCTTCGTTCCAGATTAGGAGCCCCAGTAAAAGCTATCGGTGATTTAATCAAATTAAGGAATATACTTGCAAAGGTAAATACTTTTAACTTATTTCCCCTATACGGGCTTGGGATACGGTATAATAATACCGCTTGATTGAGCATCATATCTTCCATCGCTGAGGTGGTTAAATTGTGTAATGTGATCGGCTCATTTAAACAGTTTTGTTTCTTAAAAGCCTTTGGGGGGTTAATGACCGTTGTCCCGGATATCCTTGGCATCATTTTACGAAATGGCCACGACCTCGACATCCCGGTGTAGGCGTACACCCGGTATATATTGTCGACATTTAATTAAAAGACGTAGCCGTTGGTTTCTATACTACGGTTTTACGCAATGTGGTGTGTCTATTAATCTTTAACCCGGCACGATCCGGGCTACTGAACGCATAAAAGAACATGTAATACGTTCACAAGATTTTAATAATTTTCCCAAGTTATAAAAGAGTTTGTGCCTTGTGCATTCAAATCAATTTTAATAAACATTTTCAAATGTGTCAGTTGAATGTATTTACCAGTGTAAACTGACGTATTTTCCCCAAAAAGATTAAGTGCAGGTACTATACGAAATTGGCTGGTATTAGCTTCCTAAGCATCACGAATAGTCTCGCAAACTCGATGCCGTATCTGAATGAACAATATTTTATTATTTTGATCCGCTGTGGATACATTCGACTTCTGTAATACATTTGATATTACCACCAGAGGTTGAAGTATATATTTATCTTTAAAGCTTCCGCTGTGCATTTATGTAATTGTGTGGTTTGACTATATTGTTGCCAACTACGTCACGGTAATCCCCCACCGGGCCCACCGGTGATACACGTGGAAATCGGGGTGTGACAGGTTGGTATCAGAGCCAACATTGAGTGAATTAAACACTATCCTATTGTGTTTAATCTCAATGACACAATTGCACATACTTGAGTCTAGACAAGAACTTAGGACAAATTCGAATTGTTATTCCAATTTTGTCTTTTTCTTTTATCATTGGTATTTAAAGTTTTATAAAGCAGGAAAAATGCCACCTGTTATATTTCGAGGAAGAGGAAGAGGAAGAAGAGGCAGAGGAGATATCGTGACACATCACGATCACGAAGCTGGACCGTCAGGTACAAGACCTCCTTCAATGACAAGGAGCGAAGAACCACAACGACGAAGAGATCTTTACGAACCTGCGAGGCATTCCACCTCGCACAGCTCGACGCCATCATACCGGCACTCCTTTGGGCCAAACTCGGAGAATGATCCCAACAACCCACAACCTTCCTTCATACCTCTACAACGTTCGGTATCACACCGAAATTACGACGACCCTACTCCATACTTCATAGGTCAGTTTAATCCAGCTGACTACATACAGGAACCTTCAGGCTTTGTTCCATTAGGGCCACAAGATCACTTCTCCGAAGACCATATGGATGAAGATACTGATCCAACAGAACCTGCTCGTGGTACGCCCACGCATCCGATAGAAGTCTCTGATGGGTCATCCTTCCATGGCACACCCTATCAGGGACCAGATAGTTTCCAAGCGTTGTTCGACCGACATGAGTGGTACTACACACCACCTCAACAGACATCACAACAACCGCGACATCCACAGGATCCCTCTAAGGATTCACGCTTTGTGGCAGTTACGCCACCACCTCCGCCACCGGCGCAACCAGTAATGCCTGATCCGCCAAGGCGTAGAAGGACAAATGCTTGTATGTCCACACGAGGAGGAGGGGGTATCCACTTCAGCACCCCTCGACACTCTAGTAGTAGCCACTATCCGCCACTACAAGAAGAAGGACCTTCAAGTCCTATACAGGAGGCGAACTCCGCACCAGCTGCACCAAATTCGCCACCATTTGGGTACGACCAACCCATACCTGCTTACACGGGTCCAGCGGCTTACAACCCGTTCGAACCGTCTCAGGCACATTACAACTACAATTATGAGCGCGACCCATATGTGGTGTCGGCTAGATATAATGCACGCTACCCTGACGGAGCTCATGGGAACATGGGAGCACCGGACTACTCAGCTCATGGGTATCCAATACCTCCCAGACCTCCAGTTCCGCAACAAGCGCCACAACCACGTTTCTCTCCTCCTGAACAGGAAGAGATACTCCATCGACTAGATCGTGTGGAGAGAGAGTTCGAGGAAGAGAAAAAGAGCCACCGAGGATTTCTCAAAGGCTTGGCGAACCTACTAAAGGGCAAAAAGAAGAAACGTGACCCCTAGCCCTTAATAGTTGTACTAATGTAATCTCTACTTTGAAATAAGTCCCTGCGTGGACACTTATCGTATTTCAGTCCCTACATGGACTTATCTTTTAGTCCCTGCATGGACACCTATCTTATATTAGTCCCTGCGTGGACTTGTCACTTATTTTAAACCTCTATGGAGGTATGTACTATTTGAAAGACCCATTTAGGGCAATGTGTGATTGTATTTAAGATTATGGAATGTATGTTATGAATTTTGTTTTAATATGTATGAAATAAATCAAAACTATTCCTTTTAAATTGATCTGCCTAAATAAAGAATCTTACGAGTGAAACCTAGCCTGGTATCTTTTAAGATCCGGCCAAGATGGTAGGACTTAATTAAAGGATTCAGATTCCCTGTTAACCGCTGCAAGCATGTTAACAATCATGGCAGATGTGATTCGTTAAAAATCACGCGCGTCATTCTTATACAATAATCCTTTAAGGATTTCAAAACTCAACTAGATGATTTATAAATCATGGGTTAAATCAGCAATAGAGATGATCACTTATTAAAACATCCATTAGTGATGTAGTGCCTACGGGCCAACCTTATTTAAAACATCCATTAGTGATGTAGTGCCTACGAGCCAATCTTATTAAAACATCCATTAGTGATGTAGTGCCTACGGGCCAAATCTTATTAAAACATCCATTAAGTGATGTAGTGCCTACGGGCCAACCATATTAAAACATCCATTAGAGGTGTAGTGCCTATGGGCCGTAATAATTGTCTTATAAAGACAAAAGGCAGTGGTGGTCTATGACTCCCTGTCAGAAAGAGATAAAAGAACTACGGTTCAAATCTCTATGCCTTTGATTCTCTGAAATCTCGGCTAATAGCATAAAACATCCTCGTGATTAGGCTTTATGCCGCCAATATTATAGATATAGCTAAAATAGGATATATTCAAATCCTAAGATTAAATAAGTAATAAGTTAACCAAATATGGTCTCTGTTACCATGGTTGACAAATTGTCATAAAAGACAATTATATAATAATCTCCTGAATAAAATTTTGTTATCTTCTGTAACAGATTCAAGTTACAATGGCGGGTCCCAATGGAGAGAATAGCCATACAAATGAAGATGACTACGACAATGCGCCAGTGCATTTGACAGGCGCACAGTTAAAGGCTCTAATTGACAATGCTGTTCAGGCAGCTCTGGATCGTCAATATACTGAGTCCCAAGGCAGAACCGTATCAAAACCACCCTCCAAACCAAAGTCACAATCCAAACTACTCTCCAAACCCAAGAAAGATGATGATAACCACTCGTCCGCTGAGAATAGTATTCGTCGTGAACGAGAATATACTGATGCATCCGGTGCCAAGGGTTGCACCTACAAGTACTTCGTGTCTTGTAAGCCCCGGGAATTCACAGGGGAGAAGGGTGCTGTGGATTGTATCACCTGGCTGGATGAGATGGACACTATTGTGGACATCAGTGGGTGCGCAGAGAAGGATGTGGTGAAGTTTGTGTCCCAGTCATTTAAGGGCGAGGCCCTGGCATGGTGGAGAGCGTTGGTGCAGGCATCAGGTAAGTCTGCTTTATACAAGATGACATGGGAGGAATTTATTGCTCTCATTAAGGAAAACTACTGCCCTCAGCATGAGGTTGAGAAGATCGAGGCTGACTTTGTGTCCCTGGTGATGACGAACCTGGACTGCCAGGCTTATTTGACGATCTTCAATACGATGTCTCGCCTGGTTCCGTACCTTGTGACACCAGAGTCTAGAAGAATCGCCCGTTTCATTGGGGGCTTGGAGCCTGCGATAAAGGCTAGCGTGAAGGCCTCTCGGCCGACGACCTTCAGGTCAGTTACTGACCTCTCCTTGTTTCTCACTTTAGATGTTGTCCGTCTGAGGACGCTAAGGAGCAAGGAGGCTGAGAAGAGGAAACGTGAGGATGATACCTCACGAAGGTCAGGAAAGAAGCACCGTGGAAACGGTGATGGCAAAAGAGGGTCGGAGACGAAGAAAGATGGGCAAACTGGTGAAAGACCCAATTGCAAAATCTGCAAGAAACCCCACTCTGGGAAATGTAGGTTTGGGTCGAATTCACAGTCTCAGCCAAAGACTTTTGCCTGTGGACTGTGCAAGTCCAAGGATCATAAGACCGTGGATTGCAAGAAGATCAAGGATGCAACCTGCTACGGTTGCAATGAAAAGGGGCATATCAAGAGCAACTGCCCTAAGAATGCCAGGAAGGCGGAGGAGACCAAGAAGAAAAATGCTAGAGTCTTCCGCATGGATGCAAAGGAGGCTGTGCTGAACGACAATGTGCTTACAGGTACTTTTCTCGTAAATAATATATTTGCAAGAGTACTTTTCGATTCAGGCGCCGATAAATCCTTTGTAGACCAAAAATTTTGCAAACTATTGAATATGCCGATCAAAACCCTAGACGTAAAATACGAGGTAGAGTTAGCAGACGGCATGATAGAAACCGTCTCTACTATTCTAGAGGGATGTGAAATGTCCATTAAGAACCATTATTTTCCTCTATCTCTACTTCTCTTCAATCTAGCGGGTTTCGACATAGTCCTAGGCATGGACTGGTTATCCCGTAATCAGGCCCAAATCATTTGCGGCAAAAGGCATATAGTATTAAAGACTCCGAGTGGTGAATCGCTTACCATTCGAGGAGATACGCAGTACGGATTGCCCGAGGACGTATCTATGCTCAAAGCTTCTAAGTGTTTGAACAGAGGCTGTGTCATTTACATGGCTCGGGTGATAATTGAAGAACCTAAGCCAAAGATCGAGGATCTTCCTGTCATTTCTGAATATCCCGAGGTTTTTCCTGAAGAACTACCTGGTTTGCCACCAAATAGACAAGTGGAATTCAGAATAGATATCATTCCTGGAGCAGCTCCGATAGCAAGAGCACCTTACAGGCTAGCTCCTACTGAAATGAAGGAACTAAGAACCCAGTTGGATGAACTGTTGGCAAAAGGTTTTATCAGACCTAGTTCGTCTCCCTGGGGAGCACCTGTCCTATTTGTAAAGAAGAAGGACGGATCGATGCGGTTGTGCATCGATTACCGAGAGCTAAACAAAGTTACCATAAAGAATAGATATCCTTTGCCAAGGATCGACGATCTGTTCGATCAGCTGCAAGGAGCAAGCTATTTCTCGAAGATTGACTTAAGGTCGGGCTATCATCAGCTAAGGGTCAGAGATGAAGATGTACATAAGACAGCATTTAGGACTCGCTATGGTCATTACGAGTTCCTAGTGATGCCTTTTGGGCTCACAAATGCACCGGCTGCGTTCATGGATCTCATGAATCGCGTCTGCAAGCCGTATTTGGACAAATTTGTCATCGTCTTCATCGACGATATTCTTATATATTCCAAAAGCCAAGCTGACTACGAGAAGCACCTCCGTTGCATTCTCGAATTACTACAGCGTGAGAAACTCTATGCCAAATTCTCGAAATGTGAATTCTGGCTACGTGAGGTTCAGTTTTTAGGTCACGTTGTAAGTGAGCGTGGTATCCAAGTGGATCCCGCTAAGGTAGAGGCAGTCATGAACTGGCAAGAACCAAAGACGCCTACCGAAATTCGTAGCTTCCTGGGATTAGCAGGATACTATAGGAGATTTATTGAGAATTTTTCAAGGATTGCTGCGCCCCTGACTTCCTTAACCAAGAAGAAAGAAAAATTTAATGCCTTTTGGGCTCACAAATGCACCGGCTGCGTTCATGGATCTCATGAATCGCGTCTGCAAGCCGTATTTGGACAAATTTGTCATCGTCTTCATCGACGATATTCTTATATATTCCAAAAGCCAAGCTGACTACGAGAAGCACCTCCGTTGCATTCTCGAATTACTACAGCGTGAGAAACTCTATGCCAAATTCTCGAAATGTGAATTCTGGCTACGTGAGGTTCAGTTTTTAGGTCACGTTGTAAGTGAGCGTGGTATCCAAGTGGATCCCGCTAAGGTAGAGGCAGTCATGAACTGGCAAGAACCAAAGACGCCTACCGAAATTCGTAGCTTCCTGGGATTAGCAGGATACTATAGGAGATTTATTGAGAATTTTTCAAGGATTGCTGCGCCCCTGACTTCCTTAACCAAGAAGAAAGAAAAATTTATTTGGGGCCCAAAGCAGCAAGAGTCCTTCGAAGTTCTGAAGCAGAAGCTAAGCAACGCACCTGTGTTGACACTACCTGAAGGTACAGATGAATTCGTAGTTTACTGCGACGCATCACACACAGGCATGGGGTGTGTGCTTATGCAGAAGGGCAAGGTGATTGCCTATGCTTCAAGACAACTAAAGGTGCATGAAAAGAAATATACCACCCATGACTTGGAGTTGGATGCCGTTGTATTTGCACTGAAATTGTGGAGGCATTACCTTTATGGTATTAAATTTGTGATTTATTCTGATCACAAAAACCTCCAGCACCTGTTCAACCAGAAGGAGTTGAACATGAGGCAGCGCCGTTGGATGGAAACCTTGAATGACTATGATTGCGAGATCAGGTACCATCCCGGCAAGGCGAATGTAGTCGCTGATGCCCTGAGCAGAAAAGAAAGGGTAAAACCTATTCGAATCAATGCCAAGAGCATTGAGGTCAAGAACAATTTAATTGAAAGGATATTAGCTGCACAGCGAGAGGCTGTGTTGGAAGCTAATTATCCTAATGAAAAGTTAGGAGTAACTGAGGAGCAGTTGACTCTTAGCAAGAATGGAATCCTTAGACTGAACGGACGTATATGGGTTCCGATTTATGGAGGACTACGAGATGTTATCCTCCAGGAAGCCCATAGTTCCAAATATTCTGTCCATCCTGGTGCAGACAAGATGTATCAAGACTTAAAGGCAAACTATTGGTGGATAGGCTTGAAAAAGTCTGTGGCCGCCCATGTAGCAAAGTGCTTGACTTGTGCTCAAGTCAAAGCCGAGCACCAAAAGCCGTCTGGCTTGCTACAACAGCCTGAGCTTCCCGAGTGGAAGTGGGAATGTGTAACTATGGATTTTATTACCAAGTTACCAAAAACCAGGAAGGGAAACGACACGATATGGGTCATAGTCGATAGGCTGACTAAATCGGCTCATTTCTTACCCATCAAGGAGACGTATAGCTCCGATATGTTAGCCCAACTATATGTTGATAAGATTGTAGCCTTACACGGCATACCTGTGTCTATTATCTCCGACAGGGATACTAGATACACGTCACATTTCTGGAAGAGTTTCCAGCAATCTTTGGGTACGCGTTTGAACTTCAGTACGGCTTACCATCCACAGACGGACGGTCAAAGTGAGCGTACTATCCAGACATTAGAAGACATGCTTCGTGCATGTGCGATCGATTTAGGTGGTAACTGGGATAAGAACCTACCCCTAATCGAATTCTCCTACAATAATAGCTACCATACCAGCATAAAGGCTGCGCCTTTCGAGGCATTATACGGTAGGAAATGTAGATCGCCTGTTTGTTGGGCGGAAGTAGGAGAGGTCCAATTATCGGGACCAGAGATAGTTTTCCAGACAACGGACAAGATTGTCCAGATACGGGAACGTCTCAAGGCTGCCCGTGATAGGCAGAAAAGCTACGCTGATCCGAAGCATAAGGACCTTCACTTTGATGTAGGTGAGAAGGTGTTGCTTAAAGTGTCTCCCTGGAAAGGGGTGATGCGTTTCGGCAAGAAGGGCAAGCTGAGTCCGAGGTACATAGGACCTTTTGAGGTCATTGAACGTGTCGGGTCGGTCGCCTATAAGTTGAACTTGCCTGAAGAGCTCAATGGAATTCACAATGTGTTCCACATCTGCAATCTCAAAAAGTGCTTCGCCGATGAATCATTGGTGATTCCACACACAGATGTGCATATAGATGAGAGCTTAAAGTTTGTAGAAAAACCTTTGTCGATTGAAGATCGACAAGCTTCGCAGAAAGCACGTACTGATTGTAAAAGTCAAATGGGATGCTCGTAGAGGTCCCGAATATACGTGGGAAGTCGAAGCCACAATGAAAGAAAAGTATCCCTATTTATTTGAGTAAATCTCGGGTCGAGATTTATTTTAAGGGGGTGAGGATGTAACACCTCGAATTTTTGTGTCCAATGATGTGTTAACACGTGTCATTTGATTACACGTGGCATTGATATTAAATAAAGGACTAATTTTGACAAACCTTGAATGTATGTAAATTCGAGGGTTATAGATGTCAAGCAAGGGTAAATATACTGTATGGTAACCCTAGATGGTGCTTCTACCTTCAAACGAATAAATCATGGATCGTACGGAAGCGAAACGCGGAAGAAAGTGAGAGATTACAAGCTACAGGGGTTAACTGTGTCAACATGTTTAATTATACCTCTGAGTGACCCTTTAACGCTCCCGAGGCTTTGTAACAGTATTATACGCTCACTAGAACATACTGTATAAATTCCGCGAAGTTCCGTTTTAAAACGAGAAAGTTATGATTGAATTCGTATAAGCAGGGTTAAAAGCGTCAATAATGAAAGTTAAGGCTTTCAGAATAATTAAATAAACTAACCAGGGACTTAACAACGCGGGTAAATAACACGAGGTCCTTAGTTGTAATTAACCGAGGGCCAAACCGCAAAGTTACCCCTTCAAACCCGAAAGGTCAGGTTAATAATTACGAAAGATTTCGTTATTAATTACCAGATTCTGTTCATGATTATAAAAGATTTTAAAAACCTGAAAATCTACCCACTCGCGGGCCGCATTAGAGTTTGGGTTAAGTGAAAGCGGGCCGCGAGCCACCTAATATACGCGCCTGAAGTTTGAGTCTCAGGCGGCCCGCGTTAAAACATGCATGGATCCTCCATGCGGGCCGCATGAGACACCCAGATGCAGAAAGTTTGTAATTGCATGCCTTTTGAGCTTGTGAACGATCAAACATCAATAAATGAGGCATGGGCACCCTATACCCGACCCATAGCTCTATGGGACACCTGCCCATCATCCATGATCAGTTGTAGGTGTTGTGTAATGATCTTGAGTGCCTTGTTTCACTATAAATAGCCATCCTTGGTTCATAACCAACACACAACTCAAACTCACTCATCTGATCACGTTCTAAAGCTCTCAAGCATTCTTCTCTGCTCTCTAAGCAAGACACAACTTCTGTAAGTCGTTCACATCCATTGTGGTCTTGTATTTCCATAGATTTAGCTTATAAACCCAACCGTCGTAACTAACGGTTGTCATAGCGATAATTCACAAATGGTCCAGTGAATTGTCGGATCAAAAGTAGTTATGAGTTGGTATTTATGTGGGTAATAAACCCCTAAAAGGGTTCCCTCTGATCACCACTCTAACTATGTCAAATGTCGAGTCAAACGTGCACTTAAAAAGTCAACAGAAAGCTATTTTGCCGTTCTATACATAATCTGTAATGTATATGCTATGAAATCTGTTTTGACACTCATAAAACATGATATTGAGTATATAAACTTGTTTACGCTCATTTGAATCGACCATTTGCTATATTGACCCGGTTCGGAGCCGAATGTCGCAAAAGTTTGACTTTTGCTTTGACTTCAGTTCTGACCCGCTTTAGTGAGGTATAGATATGCCTTAGGACTCTCTTAGGACCAGGTTACATGATGGTATAGACCTCTGTGATCGGTTCATGATTGTCCGAGTCTTTTACGCATTTCCGTTAATCGCCTAAAAGTTGACCGTAACGGCCTTTTAAAAATAAAACGAGTATTTCGGACACGTGAACGGACCATAACCTTGCTTATTAAATTATAAGCATGTCCTGAAAGTTTCACGTCAATCCGAGGTCTAGAATGAGAGTTATGCTAAATAGCGCATTTATAAGAAACTTTTGTAATAAACGGCGCAATTAGCATAACCCCTATCTAAACCAAGATTTCGTCACCAAAACTTTTACCCACTGTTATAAAATAATATTTTTGGAATTTTAAAGATTTTTAATAATTTTTACCTTGCTCATAACCTGCGGTTATGGCTACGGTTCGGTAAATACCGAATATGCCCTTTTCGGCCAAAACGTGAGTTCTACAAGGTCTTTTGACCCGATTCCAGTTGCTACTGATTTTAAATAATAAATAAAGTATTTTAGACTTTATAAACTGTTCGGGAAACTCAGATTTCCTGTAGAACTCGAAAAGCTCTTTAAAAGTCTTTAAAATGACCGAAAAGCCCCTACGGGGCGTAATATTAACTTAAACTCGTTACGGGCATCACGGTAGGTATCCTACTGATACCACAACCTCTTTAAGGCATATTGACTTAGGAAATAAGAGTAAGACTCCCCTGTTTAACCGTTTCGCCTATTGCGCGCACGGTTCGGCTTATGAAACTAGTTTTCATAAGTTAGCCGATACGGGTCAAATTATATTATTTGGACCCCAAAATCCAGAGTGTGAACCTTGAACCCATATAAAACAAGTCTCTGAACTTGTTTGGGGCAGAATCACATTCCATTCTCGGTTTTCGCCTTTTCACGCGATTAAGCCATATTTATATTCCGGAACCAACCGGTCTAGGCTACGGCCAATATAAGACCCGTTAGGATTCTAAGAGGTTAATTAAAACCTTCGTTCCAGATTAGGAGCCCCAGTAAAAGCTATCGGTGATTTAATCAAATTAAGGAATATACTTGCAAAGGTAAATACTTTTAACTTATTTCCCCTATACGGGCTTGGGATACGGTATAATAATACCGCTTGATTGAGCATCATATCTTCCATCGCTGAGGTGGTTAAATTGTGTAATGTGATCGGCTCATTTAAACAGTTTTGTTTCTTAAAAGCCTTTGGGGGGTTAATGACCGTTGTCCCGGATATCCTTGGCATCATTTTACGAAATGGCCACGACCTCGACATCCCGGTGTAGGCGTACACCCGGTATATATTGTCGACATTTAATTAAAAGACGTAGCCGTTGGTTTCTATACTACGGTTTTACGCAATGTGGTGTGTCTATTAATCTTTAACCCGGCACGATCCGGGCTACTGAACGCATAAAAGAACATGTAATACGTTCACAAGATTTTAATAATTTTCCCAAGTTATAAAAGAGTTTGTGCCTTGTGCATTCAAATCAATTTTAATAAACATTTTCAAATGTGTCAGTTGAATGTATTTACCAGTGTAAACTGACGTATTTTCCCCAAAAAGATTAAGTGCAGGTACTATACGAAATTGGCTGGTATTAGCTTCCTAAGCATCACGAATAGTCTCGCAAACTCGATGCCGTATCTGAATGAACAGTATTTTATTATTTTGATCCGCTGTGGATACATTCGACTTCTGTAATACATTTGATATTACCACCAGAGGTTGAAGTATATATTTATCTTTAACGCTTCCGCTGTGCATTTATGTAATTGTGTGGTTTGACTATATTGTTGCCAACTACGTCACGGTAATCCCCCACCGGGCCCACCGGTGATACACGTGGAAATCGGGGTGTGACAGCCAGCCACCACCACAACTTAATATCCCTTTCATATATAACACCACCACTACCTCCGGTCACCACCACAACCACCACTACCAGTTCCAGCCACCACCACTGCCACCTCCAGCCACCACCACTGCCACCTCTAGCCAAACCGAAGCTGCTACTGAGTCAGCTAAAATGGCAATAGTAAAATTAGTTCCACATCAGATGCTATTTTAACTTGTTCCAATTAATGCAATTTGTATGTTTAGTGATATCAAACCAATTTTCAATTCCATGATGAAATTATAATTTATTCAAGATTATTTCAATTCCATGGAACTGTTCGGGTGTAGCGCAGAGTGTAATCGGTAAAATTGGGTGTGTGGGTGGTTTGTGTAGTCGCAGGAGTAAGGTCGGTTGGTATCTCGGAGATGTCACTAGGAAGAGAACGAAATGTAATCGAGACATACCTGAGTTTAGAAGCGAAGGAACACCGGTTAGGTTATTGGGTGATAACGGCTGAAGACGGTGGTGGTCGGAACCAGCGACGGGCGGCGATGGTGACTGTGTGCAGTGAAAGAGGTGTTCGATGGGGGTGGGGTTCAGGGTTAAAGGGGAAAGAAGGTGTATGTGGGTGACGATAGGTTTTAGAACGGAGATGGTGGTTGAGGGCGGTGATTGACCGGCGATGGAGATGGATGACTGTTGTGGGTGTGTCGACGAAGGAATGAGGAGTGGTGGTGTAACAGATCAGAGATCGTTTGAAGGGAATTATGGAGATGGGGATACTGGTTGCTGATGTTTGGGTCTAAAGGGATAAGATGGGTTTTCTTTTCTTCTTATTATTATTAAAACCGAAGCTGCTGCTGGTGGTTGTGGTGGTGGCTGGAGGTGGCAGTCGTTGGAGAAGATGACCGGAGTTGCAGGTTCCCGGTGACGGAAGTAGTGGTGGTGTTATACATGAAAGGGATATTAAGTTGTGGTGGTGGCTGGAGCTGGCAGTGGTGGTTGTGGTGGTGAATGGCGGTGGCAGTGGTGGCAGGGGGTAATATCACAGACTACACAAAACACAGGGGGTAATATGTAAGGGCATTATAGTCATTTTTGAGGTCGGGGGGGTAAGGTTGCGACATAACAGTGAACAGTGGGGGGTAAACTTGCAATTATTTCGTTAGGGGGGTAAGGGTGCCAATCACCCCTAACATCAGGGGGTAAAATTGCAGTTTACTCTAACTCTTTTTATAATAGGCTGGACTGAAAGGACCAAATTACTCTCATGTGCTAAGCACATGGGATGTTTTAACAGAGATATTTAACTGATGTTAGGGCTGGGGACCAAGTGAGTTCATTTTTGACAAATTTTGGTACCACGCGTGTAATTAGTAAACCACTAAGACCGTGGGGTATGGTGGGGCTTGGGTTGGGGCATGAGTTGACACCTGGAATTGGAGTCCCCCCACCGGCTAGTGACGTGTCTGTGGGGTATGGCGGGGCTTGGGTTGGGTGCACCGCGTGACAGCTTGTTAAAAAAAAATTACAAAAACTTTACAAAATTCAAACAACATTTTAAAAAAAAAAACCTACAATTTCATTAGATTTTTAAAAATTACATAATCTTAAAAATTACATAATACCTAAAAATTACAAAATAAAAAACTTAGAGCATTAGGTGAATTTCAAAAAGGGCGATCTTGTCGAACGCCTTTCGCTCTTTGCCTAGAAATTCAATGTTCGTCACCGCCACCCGGTCCTCGTGGCTTAAATCGCCGCTCGGAACGGCTTCGTAGTAAGCCTTGAAACGATCGAGCTTGGGCCGTAGCTCGCGTCATTTATGTTGGCACGCGTTGAGGTTGTGGCGGACGTTATGTTTGTAGCTTGCGAATGCTTCCGGCCAATATCGCGTTTGGTCGGGTTGCCGACCCTTCATAGCGTCAACGACGCTTGTGACGAGAGTCAATTCTTCCTCGTGAGTCCAAGATGCCATCTTCTTCTTCGGGTTGGGGGTGGTCAGCCGGTGGGGTAGCGGTGGATAGTGACGGGTTTGGAAGTGGGTAGCGGTGGATAGTGACGGGTTTGGAATGGGGTAGCCGGTGGGGTTGGGGGTTACATTTATAGGGGATGTTGGGGTTGGGGTGACCGCTTGGCTTGGCCAAACGGTTGGAATTTAAAATTCAAATTTTCAAATGGCCCGCTATGACATGGCGGGTCAGCTATGACATGGTTGGGTTAGCGAATAGGAGGCCGCCAGCTAGGATGTCAAGATCTCCCCACGCCCGGCTTGAAACCCAAGCCCCAAGGGCCACGCCCCAACCCAAGCCCACCCAGGGTGGTGGCTTGGACGTTTTCCCCCAACCCAAACCCCATACTCCATAGTCTAAGACCAAGTCTGCAATTTTGCAATTTTTGCAAACCACATAGAGCAACCAAGCATTTTAACTCCGTCTCTTTTTTTCGTCGACATCGTGGGTGGTTATCGAAGCTTAATGACGGTATTAATGGTTTGCTTCACGCCTTCACACAACTGCTGCCGGTAAGCCCTTCCCCTCTACTCGTTGTCGCTGTTGTTTGAGTCGGACACCGGCGCCGCCTCCGTTCTACACTCTGTCGTCGCTTAACACACCCTGGCGCCACAACATTTCTGAAATCGATCACAAGGTACGCAACTCTTGATTCAAAACAGTCATTGGTAGCATAAATCGCGATTTGGGGACCACAATCATCAGTTCAAACGACGGATTTGGTCGTTAGGGTTTCATCGCTTCCACCTTTTTTTCTGTTTATTTCAGGTCGTTAATGTTCTTGGATAGGTTACTATCTCAGGTTATTGATTTCTATTATCAAACTCATATTTTTACAATTTTGGGTATTTTGGTTCTTTATTTACGTTTTTATTGGTTGTCTACTGCTTAGATTTTTGGGTTTTTCGTTTTTCAGTTAAGGCTTAGTGGAGATAAAACATTAGGGTGTAGGGAGTGGTTAAACAGGTGAAAGTGGTAAACTTTAAAATGGACCAATCAGAGAGTGCCACGTCAGAGAGGAGAAAAAGTTTAAACTTTGCTGAAAAGTGTTGGCAATGGTTAGACACTTGGTAAAGTGGTAAACTTTTTATAAAAAAAAAAAGAAAAAAGGTGTGATTGGTTAAAAATGGCATGGACCCCACTCCCCCCACACACACTCTCTCCTTCCCTCATTTCACCGCTTCGGCAATGGAACACCGATTGGGAATGAAACCGTGCGGCAACATTGGTTGGTGGTGGTGTACACCGATCGGCAAACCCTTTCACCGATCGTTTACCGCACCCACACCGTATCCCCTTAGTTGCAGAAGATCCCAATTGAGAGGAGACCACCGGACAATGGTCATATGGTTGGTAGCATTTCTTTTACTGCTTATTGCTTTACAGATTAATTTAAAACATCACCATGTGTAGTAGTAATAGTTAAATCAAAATATCTGAATAACTTCAATAGAAGAGGGAATTCCAATTTACTGAGAGAGAAATTATTATGTTTTTTTTTTTTGGAAGGAGAACAATCTAATCTACACCTATGTGGGTACAAGAAGCCAAAGAAAGTGCATGATTCCGATTTAGATTTACCTGGTCAGTGTTCATTGATCACTTATTTTTATGTTCTTACACATTTTATGTTAGATATAAAATTGCGTTTCACCGTTGGTGCTTTGTCTTGAAGAGTTGCAGGTGATGCTCGCTCTTGGCTTAACTCCGTTGAATGTTTGTCGGTATCAACGACCTTTAACTTTGCATCCTTTTTTCTTTTGTTTCATTACATCTTCAATATAGTCAAAGTAACATTACAAGTTTGTCGGTATCAACGACCTTTAACTTTGCATCTTTTTTTTCTTTTGTTTCATTACATCTTCAATATAGTCGAAGTAATATTACAAATGCTTTTCCTCGGTTTTCTTTAATGTTTCACTTTTCGTTTAGTATTATCAGTATAGTTGTGTTTTGAAATTTTAGGCTGGTATGACTATGTGTTTTAAAATTCTTATGTTGAAGGTAGAATTTTGTGAAATGTTGTAGTGTCTTGATTTTAAGTTTAATTACCAAAAAAAACTGCAGGTTATATAGTTAGAAGATATCTTATGTGGCACGCTAGGTAGTTAAAGACATACTGTAGGAATAGAAAAGCATGTGCAGGAAATTCATCTAAAAAGTATTTGAACACAATTATAATTGGGTAAGTTGTTGCAACTTAGCTTCTTTAACTTTCCTTCATTGAGTGCTATTAAGTTTCAAATGGTTTGGAATGCTCTGATGTTCTTGAAACCACAATTATGACTGCATAGGTTGTCTTCAGTTTTCAAAACTACTGTTAGGACTAGATTTAGAGAAGTTTGAAGATAGTTGAAGGTGAAACTCTTGACTAACTACATCAGTGAACAGAACCATACTGGAGTTGTGGGGCAATTTTGTATACTTACTTTTGAGTCTTCTTTAGAATCGAGTTATTTGTTTCAACTTCCAAGTGAGAATTCTAGCCCTTAATGATGAGCATTTGGTACCGGGTACCGGTACCGAATCGTACCAGATATATTCGTTATCGGTACTCATTTTCCCCCTTTTTCGGTACCAGTATTTACGGGTAAAATACCGGTATCGGTACCAATTTTTCCCATATTTCGGTACCGATACTTTCAGTACCAAACGTAACATGCTCATCCCTAGCCTCTATTCATTATCCTATTTCCAAGAAAATGATTTTGCATGAGAACAATAAGAACAACAGCACAAGAGTTTCAAATGAACTAGGGGCAGGAAAACACGAATCTGCAAAACTAGCAGTATGGGTGGCCTTATCACTAGTCATCACAGAAGTACTCGTTATTGGCCTGGTTCTAGTGGCAGCCCGTAAGGTTTGGGCAAATTTGTACACGAATGAAGCTGAAGTCGTTAGTTATGTATCATTAGTTATGCCGGTGCTGGCTATATCTAACGTCATGGATGGAGTTCAAGGTGTATTATCAGGTAATTAGAGGTCATGCATATTCTTATCATTTAAATGAACCATAACATTTTAACTATTTATGTGGTAATAATAAAGGTGTTGTGAGAGGGTGCGGTTGGCAGAAGATGGGCACGTTGGTGAATCTCGGAGCTTACTACCTCGTTGGTCTTCCTTGTGCTGTCACTTTAACATTTGTGTACAATCTAGGAGGCAAGGTGAGGTTCGGTTTCTTGTTCATTTCTCCTCTTTGGGAAGTTGACTTTGTTAAATTTCTTCACAGGGTTTGTGGATCGGGATCATTTGTGGAAGTGGGGTTCACGCGTTGTCGCTTTTAGTAATCACAACACGAACAAACTGGGTACTAGAAGTAAGACATTGAGTCATTAACTTTGTTTGCTTGTTTAAGTCTACCATCGATTAGCAAGTCATACGTTGTCTAATGTCGTTGCAGGCGAAAAAGGCGATGAATAGGGTGCATTCAAGCACCATTACGATGACCACCGTGTCATGAAACCAACATTGCAGCTTTAATTGGTAGTTGCTCTATGATTTTGATTATATGTTAAGAACTCTATGGATAAATGAGTATTGTTTGGTCTATGAATGCTAGTGGTCGAGTATGTAAATCGTACCATACAATATCCTTAAGATAAGTTGGATGTTTTGGTAAAAAATTACGAGGAAAGCCTTTCATCGTTGAGGATCTCCGGCATAAAACCTTGGGCGCCGACTAAACGTCATACGGCGATGTTCTTGATATTTTATTAGTAAAAAGTAAATACAATGAGCTGAAGTGGATCGTGTTCTAAGTGTTACAAGTGTTTGTGAGAGAGTGTAGTGTCGTTCCTATCGATCCACTATCGCTTAAATACAAAAAATATCTAATAACTAACTATCCTGGATTTCCGGGATAAACTTGGTCTTCTCTTGTGACCGTAGTGGACCTGATCAGTGCTCTTTTCCACGTGCTTTTCAACTACTGAAACGAATATCCAGACCATGACTTAGTCATACAATTGTTCCTGCAATTATTGAACAAAAATGAAGCAAAAGGTAAGTTGGTAAAAATTTCACAAATAGACTCAATACTTAACCTATTCAGGATCCAGGATCCCTAACTAGTACTCAGATATTGGACTTAAAATTTCACCCACAACAATTGTCCCAAAAAATAGGACACGTGGGAGTTACGTGCATAATTATATTTCGCCAAAGTTAGCGGTCCAAGTACATGCGACAACTGTTTACAATACCAAAAAATGTTTTATTTTACCAAATAAAAAAGGAAATTAATATTTACTCTTCATCATAGTCAAAGTTATTGATTCAAGCACGCGCAAGAGCCGTTTACAATACCTAAAAATTTTAATCTGAAAACAACCTCGATTTCAATAAAATTATATAAGAATGTTGTCAAAAATAAACATAATTGTATTTTTATAGTTTAGAAAAATTAATGAACTAAATATAATAGAATTCCTACATCTTAAACACAAAGGTCGGTGAACCTTTTTCTTTAGGTCCTCAACTTTTGGAAAATTACACATTTAGTCATTACACTTTAACTCCTTTCAACTTTCATAGATTACAATTCTAACCTTAGACTTTTACTTCTTTCACTTCACACCCTCAAACTAAGTAAGTTAGACATTCACTTCTAACTTTTGGTAATTGACAACTTTGACCTGTCAACTTTTTCTACTTAATAACTTGACGTCTCATTTTATTTGAATTGCTTTTATGACTTTAAACCGTAGCGTGTCACACATTAATATATTTTCTTTTATTTTTACACGGTTGTCTAAAATATTGTTACAACTTTACATCGTAACGAGCGAGTCATACTCTTTTTCTATCTATATCTAATGATGTTAATGTCACGAATGTACCATGTGTAACAAAGTAAAAAACGTGTAATGTAACGTGTGGGCATCACACGTTAATGCCATCATCGTACACTATAACTGCAATACTTATATAGGTTACACTGAGTTAGATCGGATACATCAAAACATGTGTTTTATATAGGTAACGCATCCCATAACGTCTTGTTAGCTATAAACAACTAAGGTGTTGCTGCCATAACACACGGCGTATGACAGTTTTAACGTACCTATCATTTTAAATTCACGTTTCAATGTGAAACGACTCACGTTTTAATATAAACTTTTTTTCTCAAACGAGTCTAGTAAAGAATAATACATTTTTATACTTATTGCGGGTAGTTTCGTAAACTGTGTTCGAAAGAGATTCGGGTAAAATATAATATGTTTTCATTCGACGACGACATAATTTTTTTTTTCAGAAAAGAGTCAGGTCAAGTATACAATATAAATACGAGTTACTTTATTTTTTTATGCCGCTGCAATGCGCAACGAGTCAAAATCCTAATTAAAGGATAATGAAACAAGATTAAAATACAAATTAAATAAAAAATGATTAGCGGTTATATTGAATATTCATTTTTTTTAATTAACAAAATATTCTTTTTTTTATTTTTTTAACATAAGTTTGATTGATATTATATATATATATATATATAGGGAGAAGATCATGCGAGAACCACCTCTTATTGTGAGAACCGCGAGAACCAATGTGAACACATCAAAAATGCCTAAAAATAGCTAAAAATTACACAAAATTTTTTTTTTTAATATTTTTTATATAAAAATCGCTACTTTTCGAAGCAAAAAAAAAAATTAAAATTTTTTTTTAAAAAAAAGTTTTTTTTTTGCCACTAAAAGTAGCGATTTTAGCATAAAAATATTCAAAAAAAAATTCAGATTTTTTTTTAGATTTTTTTAGATTTTTTTTTTGGTTTTTTGGGGGTTTAGTTTTTAGCATTTTAGATTGGGGGGGGGGGGGGGGTTAAGGTTTTTGGGGGGTGGGGGAGGGAGGTTTAGGTTTTTTTTTTTTTTTTGGGGGGGGGGGGGGTTAGGTTTTTTGGGGGGTGGGGGTTAGGTTTTTTTAGCTATTTTAGGTTGTGTTCACATTGGTTCTCAAGGTTCTCACAATAAGGGTGGTTCTCGCATGAGCCCCTCCCTATATATATATATAAAAAACCTAACCCCCACCCCCCCCCCAAAAAAAACCTAACCCCCCCCCCCAAAAAAAAAAAAAAAAAAAAACTTAAACCCCCCCCCCCCTAAAAAAAACCTTAAAAAAACCTAACCCACCCCCCCCCCCCAAAAAAAAAAAAAACCTAAACCCCCCTCCCCCACCCCCCAAAAACCTAAACCCCCCCCCCCCTAAAATGCTAAAAACTAAACCCCCAAAAAACCTAAAAAAATCTAAAAAAAATCTAAAAAAATCTAAAAAAATTTTTTTGAATTTTTTAATATTTTTTATGTTAAAATCGCTACTTTTAGAAGCTAAGAAAAATTTTTTTTTTTTTTAAATTTAAAAAAAAAAATTTTTTTGGCTTCGAAAAGTAGCGATTTTTTTATAAAAAATATTAAAAAATTCAAAAAAAAAATTTATGTGATTTTTAGCTATTTTTAGGCATTTTTGGTGTGTTTACATTGGTTCTCGCGGTTCTCATAATAAAAGGTGGTTCTCGCATGATCTTCTCTATATATATATATATATATGTTAAGCCCATTAAGTGTAACTACCTTGCAAATCCATCTACATCGTCAGATCATGCTGAGATGAAATCTGAGCCGTTTAAACTCATAAAAATAAGAGTAAATTGCCAAAAACGTCCCTGAGGTTTGGGCATGTTGGTCATTTTCATCCAAAATAACTTTTTTGTACAATATAGTCTTTCACTTTTGGGATTTTTTGCCATTTTCATCCAAACATCTAATTTGATTTATTTTTTCTATTAAAATTTGGATGAAAATGGCAAAAAAATCTCAAATCTCAGGGGTGGCCAAAAAAAAAAAGTCAGACGATTGGATAAAAATAACAAAAAATCCCAAAAATGAAGGACTATATATATGATACAAAAAATTGTTTTAGATGAAAATGACAAACATGCCCAAAATTCAGGGACGATTTTGGTAATTTACTCTAAAAATAATTGCTATTGTAGTAGTTGAGGGCGGTTCATTTCGGTTTTCAGCGGCTCAACTTTTTTCTACACACGTCGCCCGTAAACCTTCATGTCTCCTTGAGTTAAATGCTTGGTTGGTCCCTGTGGTTTGCAAAAATTGCAGACTTGGTCCTAGTGGTTTACTAATTACATGTGTGGTACCAAAACTTGTAAAAAATGAACTCGCTTGGTCACCAACCTTAACATCAGTTAAATATCTATGTTAAAACACCCTATGTACTTGGCACATGATATGGTAGTTTGGTACTTTCAGTCCAACCCATTATAAAAAGAGTTAAATACCAACCCCACCTCCTTCTTCTTCCCCAAATCACCACCACAATCTCACCTCCTCCACACCACCACTGAACTTCCACTCCCCACCTCCAATCGAACTGAAAACCTAGAGTAGAAGTTTAACATATCAATATAATAATAATAATAATAATAATAATAATAATAATAATAATAATAATAATAATAATAATAATAATAATAATAATAATAATACATAAAACGTTTGCAGATTGTGATGAGTAGCATAATGGTGAATTGTTTTCGAAAAGGAAACCTATGTAATGTCGGTCGGATCAAATAGGTCGGCTATTAATACTACAACCTTCTAATCTTGGCTTCTCACATATATCTACTGGTTAGCAAGCAATTATCTTTTTATTTCATACGTTTATCATCAGCAAATAAACAAAACTGTTTGGCAGAGAAATAAGGAGGGAAAAAATAGAGGGTGTATCGAAATCACAAAATTCCGTTCATCGAGCCAATGAAACACGAGTTGCAAAAGTAAAGTAAAAACTTACGTACCAATCTGAAAGGGTCAAAATGGAGATTTACGATCCGTCGAAATTCATCGTCTCCAATCGCCAGAAAACAAAATCAGCGCCGGTGTGTTTTCAGTTCGATTGGAGGTGGGGAGTGGAAGTTCAGTGGTGGTGTGGAGGAGATGAGATGGTGGTGGTGGTGTGGTTGTCGCTTAACACACCCTGGCGCCACAACATTTCTGAAATCGATCACAAGGTACGCAACTCTTGATTCAAAACAGTCATTGGTAGCATAAATCGCGATTAGGGGACCACAATCATCAGTTCAAACGACGGATTTGGTCGTTAGGGTTTCATCGCTTCCAATTTTTTTTTTTTCTGTTTATTTCAGATCGTTAATGTTCTTACTATCTCAGGTTATTGATTTCTACTATCAAACTCATATTTTTTACAATTTTGGGTATTTTGGTTCTTTATTTACGTTTTTATTGGTTGCCTATTGCTTAGATTTTTGGGTTTTTCGATTTTCAGTTAAGGCTTAGTGGAGATAAAACATTAGTTGCAGAAGATCCTTAAGAGAAAGACATTTCAACTTGAAAGTCCTAAGACTAGAGGGTATGGAGAGCCCCATCCTCAAGAGGATGGGTCGCCACGTCACCGCCACGTAGGAAAGGCTTGAGGGTGATGGACTAGGGGGTGGGAGATGAACCTCTTTATATATATATATGTATGTATGTATGTATAGGTATATGTGAGAGAAGGAGAGAGGAGGTGGGGGAGTCGAGTTCGGCTGGTGGGAGCCGAAGTTGCCGGGCTTGGGGCGGCGACGGGCATGGGGGGTGGGGAGTTTGGGGCGGCGGCGGGAGGACGGGCCTCAGCCGACCCTCCATACCGCTTAGTCTAAGTGAGAGGAGACCACCGGACAAAGGTCATATGGTTGGTAGTGGTAGCTTTTCTTTTACTGCTTATTGCTTTACAGATTAATTTAAAACATCACCATGTGTAGTAGTAATAGTTAAATCAAAATATCTGAATAACTTCAATAGTAGAGGGAATTCCAATTTACTGAGAGAGAAATTATTATGTTTTTTTTTTTTTTGGTGAAGGAGAACAATCTAATCTACACCTATGTGGGTACAAGAAGCCAAAGAAAGTGCATGATTCCGATTTAGATTTACCTGGTTAGTGTTCATTGATCACTTATTTCTATGTTCTTACACATTTTATGTTAGATATAAAATTAGTGCTCAATTCAGCTATGTATGCATTTGTTTATGATAAGTGAATTTGCATATTTAAGAAGAATACAATTTATTTTTATTAGTTTAGGTCTCAGCTTGACTGAAATGTTGAAAATTTGCTCGGCTAAGTTGCAAAATTCATGGTTACGCACGACAATGCAAATGCTATTTTGAATTACTGTACCATTTGTTAAAAGTTGCAGAATGGTTTGTAGAATTTACTGTATCAATTTGCAAAGTGGTGGTGGCGATTGAACTCTTCACTTCGTCATTGCTCGTTTCACCATTCGTGCTTTGTCTTGAAGAGTTGCAGGTGATGCTCGCTCTTGGCTTAACTCCGTTGAAGATATCTTATGTGGCATGCTAGGTAGTTAAGGACATACTCTAGGAATAGAAAAGCATGTACAGGAAATTCATCTAAAAAGTATTGGAACCCAATTATGATTGGCCGGTAAGTTGTTGCAACTTAGCTTCTTTTACTTTCCTTCATTGAGTGCTATTAAGTTTCAAATGGTTTGGAATGCTCGGATGTTCTTGAAACCACAATTATGACTGCATAGGTTGTCTTCAGTTTTCAAAACTTCTGTTATGACTAGATTTAGAGAAGTTTGAAGATAGTTGAAGGTGAAACTCTAGACTAACTACATCAGTGAACAGAACCATACTGGAGTTATGGGCCAATTTTGTATACTTACTTTTGAGTCTTCTTTAGAATCGAGTTATTTGTTTCAACTTCCAAGTGAGAATTCTAGCCTTTAATGATGAGCATTTGGTACCGGGTACCGGTACCGAATCATACCGGGTATATTCGGTATCGGTACTCATTTTCCCCGTTTTTCGGTACCGGTATTTACGGGTAAAATACCGGCATCAGTACTAATTTTCCCCGTATTTCGGTACCGGTACTTTCAGTACCAAACTGGTACCATGCTCATCCTTAGCCTCTATTCATTATCCTATTACCAAGAAAATGATTCTGCATGAGAACAATAAGAACTTTTAGGGATTTATGTTCATATATTATTTGATTATTATATTACATAGTAAGTTAAACGTTTGATTTTTTTGTGGTTAATTGGCAGGTGTATTAATTATTAAAAATTACCAATCTTCTCTTGGGGTTTAGCATTTGCAATGTGTGCTGGTGTTTTAGTTTTGGGTAAATTACACTTTTCGTCCTTTATGTTGTATCGGATTGTAGTGGATAACTTTTAACTTCAATAATTACAGCCACAATCATTTATTTGGATAACTCATTACGTATTTCATCTTTTAGCACTAACCAGGTTAAATATTAGAGCTAAGTCTAGTCACATGAGGGTGTGACACTGGTGATGTATCATGTGGCTGTGATGATGTATTATGTGGCAGTCTTTGTTCGTCTCACTCCGATGTTTCCGCCATCGGTTGGGGTGTGACAATGGTGATGTATTATGTGGCAGTGATGTCGGGCTTATGCAACGGTTGTATTATTTGAGAGAGAGAGAGTGTGTGTGTGTGTGTGTGTGTTTAATGAGGATGAAATAAGGTACAGCAATTATATATCTGTTGACCTTTTGATTTTATTTAGAGTAAATTACAATTTTGTCATTTATGTTTACATCAAATTTCAGGCGCTGTCCTTTAGCGCAAAAATTGACAGGCGGTGTCCTCAGGGCCGACTCAAGGGGGAGTGAAATAAAGCACGAGCTTTAGGCCTCCATTTTCATAGGGCCTCAAATCCTAAGAAAATATATTATATGTTGGTAATTTTGGCTTTGAGATTGTTAACATTGAGGTTTATGATCTATAATTATGCGTATACAAAGATGATATATGAATAATAGGATCCATAACAGTTTTTTTGGTTTACAAAAAGGGCCCTAATTTTACTATCCGCTTTAGGCCGAGAAAAAATTAGAAAATTTTGAGCCGGCCCTGGGTGTCCTTTACTTTTAAAATCTTGCACATTTTGTTCTTTATGCCAAACCCAGTTAGATTTTTTTATTAAATCTAGTCATGTGTAAGGCACATGAGGGTACTATTGTAATTTCACCATTCAAGGGGCTATTGTGTAAGTAATATATAGATTTGAACTATTTTATAAAAATAGAAAAGATATTAAACCCTCTGGGCACTCTCTCTCTCTCTTAACTTTCTCTCCCTCTTTCTTCTCTCTCTAACACAACGATCCAACATATAAAACCTCCATTTCGTCCGGTAAACCATCTTTTATGTGTTTTTTTAATTGAGATGTAAAGTTAATTGTTATTATTGTTAATTGATAATGGTGGATTGGTCTTGTAGGTGTTTACTGAAATTAGGGTTTTTGATTGGATATTTTTGGGGGTTTTGTGAGGAGGATAGTAAAGATGCAATCGAGGTCGTATACGAATCTGTTAGAGTTGGCTTCAGGGAATTTCCCTGTAATGGTCTTGAAATCTTGAAGATTAGCAATGGAGCTCGAAGCTTAGATGGGGTTAACGGGGTCGAGAATCTGGGTATTCGTCAGGCAAAAATGTCAAAAAAGATCGGTGTCGTGATAGCTGCTGTTCTTGGAGCCGCTGTGGTGTTGGGTCTTTTGGGTTTGTGTTATTGTTGTGTCAGCCACGATATTTCTAACGTTTTGGCAATGACTGTTGATGTATTCATACGTGGAAACCATGAAGGCAACTGTGTTCGCCATTAAGGGCTGGTTTAAGCTTGCATTTTTATCACACGGTACATTGCAACAAACACAATTCACCCAGCCAAAAAACCATACAGTTACACACCCAAACCTTCAAGTTAAAAAATAAGCCACCTATCCCATGTCAGGTCTCTTGCTTTTGCGTGATTTAACCACAGAAACGCAAGAGCCTTACTGTCATACATGATCCTTCCGAAGCTCGCTTGTTCTTGCTCGAGGTTGTAAACAATTTAAGATAAATATCCTCCTGTAAATTGTTCACTCTAGCTAGTGTCTGTAGATATTAATGAATTTAGTTGTTATACAAGATCTAAATTATAAATCAGTCATTGAAACATTGGTGAAGGGTGGTGGTGGTGGTGGTGGTGGAGGATGGTGGTGATAGGTGGTTGCTAATTTCAGATATATATATATATATATATATATATATATATATATATATAGGACAAAGATCCGTTAGGAACCACCCCTTATTGCGAGAACCGCGAGAACCAGTGTGAACACAAACAGTAATTCCTAAAAAAATCTAAAAAACACCCAAAAAAATTTTTTTTTATTTTTTTACTATTTTTTTTGAAAAAATCGCTATATTTTGTTAATAAAAAAAATTAAAAAAAAATTCAAAAAATTTTTTTTTTCGAGTAACAGTTATCCATGCACATGTGCATACGTGTCGTTTCTTTGTCAAATTCCGTAATTCATTACAAATAATAGTCAATTGCACTTTCATTTACACTACTACGTGTAATACACTATCTTTTACATTACCAATGTTAGAAATGCACATGTGCATCTATATGTATCAACAGGAAATAAGGTGTTTTGGTACACTACTTTCTCTTTCATCTATCATTCCATCCATAATACACAAGCATGCACATGTGCATTTCTGTCATTTCTTTGACAAATTCCGTAATTCATTACATATATTAGACAATTGCACTTTCATTTACACTACCATATGTAATACACTACTTTTTACATTACCAATATTAGAAATGCACATGTGCATTATATGTATCAACATGAAAATAAGGTGTTTTGGTACACCACTTTGAATACACTTTCCCTTTCATCTATCATACCATCCATAATACACTACCATTACATCCTACCATCCATAATACAATACCATTACCTCCTACCATCCATAATACAATACCATTAACAATGTTTTCACTTTATTACATGTATGTAAACACCATTTATACCATCCAATCAACATATTACATAAAAAATTGACAACTATAACCAAACCATCAACCACTAGATATAACTAACCAAAAAACATGTATATGGGTCTACTTCTCCATTCAAAATCACAAACTTTTTGTATCAAAACACGTTATATCATGGTTATACCTAATTATGCACATGTGCATTTTGAATATTGGTAATGTAAAAAGTAGTGTATTACTAATGGTATTGTAAATTAAAGTGCAATTGTCTATTCCTGATAATGTATTACCGAATTTGTTGAAGTAATGATACATATGCACATGTGCATGGATAACTGTTACTCGAAAAAAAAAGTTTTTTTTTTTTTTTTATGGAACGAAATATAGCGATTTTTTGTTAAAAAATATTAAAAAAAATAAAAAAAAAATTTTGAGTGCTTTTTTGATTTTTTTTAGATTTTATTTTGTGTTCACATTGGTTCTCGCGGTTCTCGCAATATGGGTGGTTCTCGCATGAACCTTACCCTATATATATATATATAGAGAGAGGATCCTGTACAAAGTCCTACTTTTGTGAGAAGGGTGATAAATAATGTGGTGATGACAAGTGTCCTATATCTAAATTAATTCAAAAGGGCGAATTAGTAATTTTCTATTTCTTTCAATTAATTGATTAAAAGATAACCGCCCAAAATAACCGCCACCCTTTATTATAGGAATTCGAATTTAGGAATTAATCTACGAATTTGTGTAGTGTTATATAATTCTGTAGTGCAACAACCATTCAGAACTGTATAGTGTTATATATTTTTTATATGGTATTATATAGTGTTACTTGGTGTTATATGGTGTTATAATATGGTTTTTGGTGTTATATAATTCTGTAGTGTTATATAATTCTGTAGCGCAACCATCAAAAAACACTATATAACACCATAAATTATTAATTCTGTAGTGCAACTACCATTCAGAACTGTATAGTGTTATATATTTTTTATATAGTGTTACATGGTGTTATATAGTGTTCTTTGGTTATATAGTGTTAGATGATGGATGCATAGTGTTATATTTTTCTGGTAGCATGTTTATGATAGATGTATAGTGTTATATATTGTTATATAGTGTTATATGATAGATGTATAGTTTTATATGATGGATGTATAGTGTTATACGTTTCTTGCAGCAGTTACATATTTTTGTATTTTTAGAATTGAGGATCGATATAATTTAGCAATTAAATTTGAATAGCTAGTTTTTAGGAGATTAATGGGGGTTTTGGTTGTGTAGGATACGGTTACCATATTTGAAACATTGGAAAAGACACTATTGCCCTTCAATTTTACATAAGGTCCTTCTAATTAAAACACAATTTACATTTTTATACCCTATTGATCTCAACCATTAGATCAAATATCCAATGGTTTAAAACACTTCTTACCCTTCTCACATTTTAGACACTTTTTACCATATCTCTACCCTATATATATATATATATATATATATATATATATATATATATATATATACATATATGGTTATAAAAATAATATTATAAATTATTTTGTTTTATTTTTACATAATAGCCCCTTGATATAATTTATCTTACACAGTAGCCCTTGGGAGGTGAAATTACAATAGTACCCTCATGTGCTTTGCACATGACTAGATTTAACCAAAAAATCTAACTGGGTTTGGCCTAAAGGACAAAACGTGCAAGATTTTAAAAGGTAAAGGACACCACCTGTCAACTTTTACGCTAAAGGACAGCGCCTGAAATTTGATGTAAACATAAAGGACAAAACTTGTAATTTACTCTAAATAAAATCAAAAGGTCAACAGATATATAATTACTGTACCTTATTTCATCCTCATTAAACACACACACACTCTCTCTCTCTCTCTCTCTCAAATAATACAACCGTTGCATAAGCCTGCCACCACTGCCACATGATACATCACCACTGTCACACCCCAACCGATGGCGGAAACATCGGAGTGAGACGAAGAAAGATTGCTCATCACACAAAACGCTAATTGTGACAATAGAATTAAAGATAAACTGATTTCATTCATGATCAAAAGTGTTACAATACATGGAACTTGGAAATACAACATGTTCAATACAAGAATAACAATACAACAAACAATTACGAAGTTGATACAACAAGTTCATTACCCAAAAAAAAATTTGATACAACAAGTTAAAACTTAAGATGTCTATGTGTGTATCTATGCATTATCACTACTTCAATTTCAAAGCATCTTCATCCTCAACCTGTAACATGTTTAAAATAAAGTTCAATGCAAAAGAAAAGGCGAGTATACAAGTTTTCATGCATACATAGCATAAAAAGAATGAGTTTAAACAATTCCACATGGCAAGCTATTGATACAAGATAAACAATAAAATCGGCATGTGTTCGACTAATCAACCCAATGATGAAACGCAATAAACTCATGACATAACCTCAAGAATACGGGTGGTGCGTTAATCCTATAGCGTTATATATGTCAAGGATAGGCTCGTACGAAGTTAATGATAAGTCTAACACAAAACGTATAACCCCAGGTTTAATGTATCAAGTAATCAAGTATGCAAGCATGTATAAGGAATGTTTGTGCATTTACGAATAAAATTTAAGTGTAAGTTTCATAGATAAACATGTTACACCCCAAAAAGTGGTAAACGAAAAAGGGGGTTCAAGTATACTCACAAAATTGCATATGCTTTCTGATTATCCAAGTGTTGACGAGTCATGGGATGTAGGAGATTGAATGTATACGGTTTGGAGTTCAAGGTATGTTTAGAGTCAAGATTCGGAATTTAAAAGTATATGAAAGTAAATATAGGAGAAAATAACCATCTGTCACATAATACTTATTCTTGACACTACGAAACTCAAAAGAGTTTAAATGTTTTCATGGGTCGAAATGCCCATTAGAATTGTGATGAGTATTATGTCCTTATATGGTGTAACCTACTATTTTGACAAATAACCATTAGGTTATCATCAAAAGTTTGGTTATTATAAGTATTATATATGCTATATAGTTTATATTAGAGTAAACTGCAATTTTACCCCCTGAGGTTAGGGGTCATTGGCATGTCTACCCCCCCCCCCTAAGGAAATAATTGCAATTTTACCCCCCACTGTTTGCTGTTATGTCGCAAGTTTACCCCTGCCATCAGTCAACAGTTATTTGACTGTTATAGGCAGGGGTATTTTGGTAATCTTACCCTATATTTATTATTATTATTATTATTATTATTATTATTATTATTATTATTATTATTATTATTTATAAAATCAAATTATCATCATCATCTTCAAAACCAGATCCATCATCATCATCTTCTAATTACCCAGATCCATTATCATCCACTCCCTCAACCACCGTAACCACTCCTCCTCACCACCTCCCAGAACTCTTCCACCCTCACTCCTCCCTCTCCGGTGTAAGTTTTCCGGCGAAACCCTGGGTGGACCACCAATGATGAAACATTATTCCGCTCAAGCAAACCCAAAACCTCCACTACTTCCTTTAACTTCCCCTCCTTGCACAACACATCAAACTCCTCAATCGTCACGCCGTCTTCGTCCGGTTGAGTACAATTCATCCCATTACTCTGTTAGCTACCCCAAACACTCTGTTGATTACCCATCATGTATGTATTCTGCACATTTCTACCTTGTTCATACAACCTATTTGAAGTATTCTGATTTTCGCTAGAAACCCCATTAGGGTTTTGCTCAAATCGGTCATTATTTCCCCTAAAATACGGATTATTGTTACTAGCATAATTATTAGATTGGGCGTTTTGATAATCAAAGGTCTTGTTAGTAGCTGCAGGATCTAGGGGTCAACCCACCCGAGCTCATTTAAATTCTTACCCATTACCAACACACTTATAATGGCACATTTGCAGGAAATGAACCTGCTGGTAGAAGTAGATCAACCAGGAAATCAACTCAACAATTACATTACAAAACTAAATATAATTATATCCCAAAAAGCAGCCTCGATTCAACAACTCCAATTTCGTTCGATTTTAAATTTCGTTCGATGTGGTAATACTCCTTAATCTTTTTATTTTCGTTTATTAAATTTCATTCGATTTTCGTATAACAATGGTGTTGTGTTTTTTTGTAGGTGCAACAGTTTCAGACATGTGTCAACCTGCTTATAGCTTTTGCCAGCAAATTTTTGAGGATATACTATCTTTAACAGACAACGTAAATGTAAGAAATTTTAAAAGACAAACTCATAAAATTCATAAAGTTAAATAATTCTACAATGATATGTTTTTTTTTTCAGTACTATGATATAAGGAAGAAATGTGATAGGGAGCTTGTGTTATGACTTCTCAAAGTTGGAAAACTTTTTAAGTAAATCATCGGTTAAAAAAGCATTAGGGGTACCAAGCAGTCTAGATTATGTTTCATGTAGTGATTTAGTGTTCCAGTCTATGCTTAATGATTGGATGAGAAATCTTGAAGTTGAGATTCCAGCACTTTTGGAAGACAAGATTCAATTGCTTGTGTATGCAGGAGAATATGATCTTATTCGCAACTGGCTTGGTAAGTTGATTTCTTCCGTTATGAAAAAAGAATCCAACCGTTTTACGTTTAACTGAAATAATAGAATAAAATGCAGGGAATTCGAGATGGGTGCATGCCATGTCATGGTCTGATCAGAAAGATTTTATTTCAGCTTCAAATGTTTCGTTTATAGTCGACGGAAAAGAAGCTGGCATTTTAAAAAATCATGGGCCTTTGACTTTTATTAAGGTTCATAACCCTGGACACATGGTCCCTATGGATCAACCAATGGCTGCATTAAAGATGTTGGAGTTGTGGACCACAGGGAAGCTACTTCCACCCAACAAGGGTGTTGGTGCGGGTGCACCTGTTTGATTGTTTTGTAGATACTCAAGAAAATAAAAATTATAAAAAGCTTCCGTTTCGTTATAAAGATCCATGTACTGTAGAAGATATTTGCATTATATGTGTATATGAAAGCAAGAAAGAAAGATATAAAAAGGTTAAAACTTTACTTGTAATTAGCCAGCAACTGGGCTGATTGGTTTGCTAACCAAAACACCATTTTAGTTTTTGAATTTTACACGCGTTTCTAACATCATACATGTTCAACAAACTTCTGGACTATTTCTAACATTTAACCCTTATTAGATCATGTATTTCCATTCAAGGGTTGAAGAAACAGTGATCTAATCAGAGTATTAATTAGGTGGGTTTATGTTTCTATCATAGAGGTTAATCTTCTTTTAGGTATTTGAGCTCCGACTGCTTAATCAACCTGCAAAACAGAACACCGTTACTCGTTAAGAGGGGAATGTGGGGGTTTCCCTCTTAACCAGGCTCCGGCGTGAGAATAAGCGTCTGCTTTGAGAGTAATTAAATGTAAAGAGTGAGAGCCAAGAGAATAGAATGTTTAACCTGAGGAATGAAGGTCTCTATTTATAGTCGGAGAGGTATAAGAGGTTGTGGGCTGATGGGCCTTGGGCCAGAAACGGACAACAACGAATATGCTCTTTGCCTCGCTGGCCTCGACTGCTTAGCGGCTTCTAGATGCTCGTCGGTGCTGGCGCCCCTTGATTGGAGCCACGTGTCATTGTTGTCGGCCTTGTTGTCCTTCTGTCATCAGCAGACGAGTGGAGATCGTGGGACAGTTGTCTCCGTCCTCTGATTGGTGCCATGTAGGCGTCCTTGTGTACTTCTCGTCAGGCGATCGTGGCGCACGATTGACCAGAGCCTGCTAGACGCTCATTGGCTCCTTTTACTGCCACTTGTACCTTGTGTACCACTGTAGGTAGCCGCGCGCTTCCTTACCGAGTGGATTTTGTTTGATGGCAACTAACCCGCGCGGGGCTAGTGTGCTCATCTATACCATTGTTTTTATGCTAAGTGTTGGTATCTGGGTTTGTTATGTGACGTGAGTTGCGCGAGGCTGTATTATCAAGTTGTTATGTTAAGGAGTATGGTCTCACGTGCAACCTGTTATGAGGTTTGCGCGACTTTTTGAGACCATACCCCTTCAAGTCCCCCCAGTCCAGTGCTGCACCATGCGCAACGCAAGTGGTTGGAGTTCTGGACTTAATAAAAATAAGAGAAGGGGAAATAGTCCTTTTGGTCCTGACTTGTATGGCGCATGTATAATACTGATGTTCTTCATGCGCAGGCCCAAGGCAGGTGTTGGGTGATTTGTTATTGTGCCCTTTAGGCGCGCGAGATTATAGTAGGTTATATATATCTGGCGCGGCTCACGTAACTTCTATATGAAGTTTCTTGTGTGTTTTATGGCAGGAAACTTCGAAATTTGAACTTCTGACAGGTTGGTGAGATAAGTCGCTGAGAGCGACGCTTGAGTTGACCCCTGGCACGGATGTCATCATGCCGCCTGCGGCGGTTGCACTTCATGTCAGGAGAGTGGGTGCCACGCGCGCGTGGTAACCGTCGTCCCTGCTTTTCCGCTCTACGTGGCAACTTCTCGTTGGTTGCCCTTGCGGCGAGTGCGGCACGGTTACCCATCGCATTAAATGCGATGGGTATATATATCCGAATAGAAAGGTGAGAGATTCACTTTCTCTTCGTTTCTTCTCCAATTTCCTCTCAAAAGGTCTTTGAATCTTCAAAGTGTTCTTCATCTTCTTCAAGATTTCTTCAAATCTTCAAACTTTTCTTCGTTCTTTTTTCCAGATCCTTCTAAAATATGAGTGAGGAGCACCAAGAGGTTCCTGCTAGTGAGGAAGGACCGGTTCCAGTCCTTAGATGGGACTTAGGTCTATTCGAACAGATTGTTCGGAGCTTCAGATTCCCACCGGAGTGGGACGCCCGGTATCCGGCTCAGGGCCAAACCGCGGCTGATGCCCCACCTTGCTATATTACCCTTTATGAAGATTTCTTTCTTCAGGGTAATTTCCGGCTGCCGGCGACCAATTTTCTGGGTAGTATCCTTTCTTACTACAGGTTCCACATATCTCAGATGAGTCCACCTGGGATGGTGAGGGTGAGACACTTCGAGTTCTTATGTCAGTCTCATGGCATCGAGCCATCCGTAGACAAGTTTCGATCCTTTTACCAACTGCAAAGGACGATGGGGTTTTTTTCGTTTGCGAGCCGGGGTGCGGCGAAGAAGATCTTGTTGAATCCACCCAAGAGTTTCCATGATTGGAAACCCAAGTTCTTCTTCATCAGGGAAGAAGTTGTGCCGGTTGCTATGACCTTTAGGGAATGGACTGAGGCCATACCCAAGGAAGACCTAACGATCCCAAAAACGGCTTTGTGGTATCAGCAGCTGACCCCAACCCCGAACCGGGTGTTTGGGGAAAGTGTTCTAGTTGCAGCAAAGATGAGTGACCAGTGGTCACCTAACAGCAGGGATGTTCCCGTGTTGAAGCTTGGCGATCAAGGTTAGTCGTTTCTCTGTCTTCTTTTTAAGTAGGATTTCTGTAATTATTACTTACGTATCTCCGTTTATAGAGGCGCAACTCTACCAAGCTGCTTTTTCTACTTTTGGAGGCTCCATGGGCGTTCGCCCATTGCGCGATGACGAGGAAAGCTGGTATGACCAGATTAGAGGAAACTTCATGTTTCCTGCTGCTGATGCTTTCGCTTCACCGCCAACCGCTACTGAAGGTGCGCAGTACCCTAAACCTCGTCCATTGCGCTCTGTGACTCTCGCTGGGAAAGAGACTTTCTATCTTTCCAGCGATGAGTCTGTAGGTTCTTCCAGCGGCGAGCTAAGCTCTTGGTCTAAAATCTTTGCAGGTGTGTTGCGCGACCTGGGGATTGACCCAGAGGAGAAAAAGAAGAAGCCTGTGAAGAAGAAGAAGAAGGCGGAGCCGGAGGTGACCAGCAAGGGCACTGGCCCTAGTCGCGCAACAACTGCTGCTGGCAAAGGTACTCTTCGCCTTCGTCAACGTGACTTGGATGATTATGTGATCATCAGTGACTCACATGAAGGTTTATCATATGCAGCTAAGGGAAAAACTGGTGCTGGTGGGTCAAAGAGTTCTGGAAGCGCGGGTTCTCGCAACCCTGAAGCTGGCGCGACTCCGTCTTTCCCAGAGGATGAAGAAGTGGAAGAGGAAGATGCTGCTGCCCAACTTATTGGGCGGAAGAGGGGTAGGAGCGAGGCTACGACTGCTGTCGCTTCCGCGCCTACATCTGTGGTGATACCTGTGATAGGGAAGACAAGCAGGCTGCGCTCGTTGTACCAATTTTCTCCTGGTATGCTCTTTTCTTCTCTTTTCTAAAAAACCTCTTTGCTTACATACACTTGCCTTATTTTGCAGAGATCAAGAAGAAGACCCCTGAAAAGGCGGTTACATTCAGTGAAGCTGGGGTAAAGAGGCCCAAGATAACCGTCAAGCCCACTGACACTGCAGCCCAGGACGCCGCGAAGGCGGCTGAGGCGCAGCGAAAGGTGGAGGAGGCGCGTAAGAAAGAAGAGGAGAAGAAGATTGCGGAGGAGAAGAAGAAAAAGGAAGAAGAGAAGAGGAAGGAGAAGGAGAGGAAAAGGAAGGAGGAAGAAGAAAAGAAGCGTAGGGCGGAGCAGGAGAGGTTGGCTGAAGTGGCGAGGAAGCAGGCCTTGGAGAAGGAGCTATCGGCGAAAAAGGCTATGGATCAGCCTCTTATACCTCCAGGTCCAGAGGTCAACAAACCAACCAACACCGGCCCTGTTACTACTTCTAAGGGTTCCAGCCGCTTCTCCTCAAGCGGCGCGAGCTCTGGTGGAGCTGGGGGTTATAACCCCAATGTGATAGGTGCGAAGGACACCGTTGGGGATATTTACTACAAGACTTACACCGAAGAAGAGCGTGGGGACGCTCCTCATCAAGCCCCCTGGAGTTTAAAACAGAAAGATACTTTCGTCGAGTTCAGCCCTGCGCGCGAGTGGTTCCTGAACTCTTTTACACCTGCTGAAGTCCATCGGCAAAGGGCGAAACCTCACGAAATGTTGTATCGTACTTATATTCTTGCGGAGGCCAACGCTCGTGCTGCCAACCATCAAATAGTTCGCGAATGGCGAACGATGGTTAGGGAGCGCGCCGACTGGGAGGCTTATCGCGAGCGTATGCTGAAACGTATTGCTGAATTCGAAAAGTCGAAAACCGCGTTTGGTGAGGAGAGAGCCAAGTTTGAGGCTGACAAGAAGGCTGAAGAATGGGGCCGCGAGGGGCTGCAGAAAAAACTTCACAATGTTGAGGAGCAACTGGCCAAGGAGAAGGCTGAGTTCAAGCGTATATGCGCCCAAGACAACGATCGTGCTTATGCTCTACGACAGAAGATCGTTGATCTTGAGGCTAAAGTTGCGCACTTGACGTCAAAGGTGGAGGAAGCGCAGGGTGAAAAAGCTGCCAAGCAGCAGATGGAGGTTAGTTCTACTGATTCTCGCTCTTCCTTTTTTGTTTATGAGATTTCTTTAAGTCAATTCTCAAGGCGTTTGCCAATTTTTAGGTTGAGCTGACTGCAGCCAAGGTGCAATTGTCCAACAAGGACAAGGATCTCCATGCCAAGGACGTTGAGATAGCGGAACTCAAACGTCGCTTGAATGAGCAAATCGACAGATGCGAGTCTTTGGAGATTGACCTTGAGGCTGAGAAGGTCAAGGCTGCTGATGCTGAGGAGGCGCGTGCTGTGAGCACTGCCGCGCTGAATGTGGCCCAAACCAACTACTCTGAGGCTCAAGGTATCGTCGATACACTTGTCTCAGAAGCGGAGTGGATGCGCACTCATGGAGTAGTGTTGGTAAGTGCCTTATGCTTTTTTCTTAAGTTGATTTGAAGAGTTTTTCTTTAATGCTTATCTTTTGTTGAAGGTTGCCAACTCCATCCTAAATGCGAACGAGCTAGATCGCGCCGTAGCGGCTCTGACAGATGCGGCGCGTGCGGTGGGTCATCGGGGAGGCTATCTGGAGTGTGCTGATCATGTTGAGCAAATGCTTGGGCAAGAATTTGATACAAGTCATTGCTCAGTGACAGAACATGCCGATGCTGCGCTGGCAAGTGCTGAAAATTCCTATGACAACCTCTCTTTGCCTATCATGGAGTTGGTTGTCGAATCGTTAAAGAAAGACGACTGGTGCCAGCGTCTTAAGGCAATCCTCGATCCACCGGTTACCGTCGAGTTGTCCGACGAAGAGCCAGTCGGTGATGATGGCGGTGATGGTGATGATGATGGCAATGATGATGATGGTGAAGATGACGGAGATGATGGTGATGATCGTCGCGAAGAGTAGGAGAGTTTGTTGAGTAGGTAGTTGATAGGCATTTGTGCCTTTGTAATATCTTTGATATTCTTATGTATGATGCTGCGCGGTTGCGCAAGTTGTTAATGAAACATTTTGTTTTTTCCGTTGCAATTATTGCATTGTTATAAAACTTTATGCTAAATTAGTTCGAATAAATGGAAGCGTTTTGTAAGTATTTAGGTGATCGTCCGGTCTCGCGCTTTGTTTGCGGAGGACCTTGGAGGTGGTTTGAACCGTCTTGAAATGCTGTAGTGTTTTCGCGCTAATCAAAAGTTTAACATGCATTTGTAACGAAAAAATGTAATAGAAAAAACATGTCGTATGTTTTCATTCAAGTCAGAAGTTGGCTCTTAGGCCTTCATACATATTTGCCAGTGGCTCGTAGCCGGCGTAGTTAATTGAAAGATGGCGTAAGGCCGAAAAGATTACATATAGCATTTGCGCAATTGTTGCGCATTCCAAGTTCTTGGTAAGATGTGGCCATCTAAGGTGCGTAATTTGTAGGCCCCCTTGCCCAGGACCTCATGGATCAGATATGGGCCTTCCCACTTAGGTGCCAATTTCCCTGGGCGTTCCGCATTCGATGCTTCGTTGTCGCGAAAGACGTACTCCCCTGGGTTGAAGGTACAAATGCGGACCCTTGTGTTGTAGTACCTTTCCAGCTGAGTTTTGTACTTGGCCTCTCGGATTCTTGCGATTTCGCGTCTTTCTTCTAACAGGTCCAAGTCTAGGCGCCTTTCCGCTTCATTGTCAATTGTGTTGACCGTTGTCATGCGTGGCGAGGGCAGGCCAATCTCCGCCGGGATTACCGCCTCTGAGCCATAGACCAGGCTGAAAGGGGTCTCGCCGGTACTCGTCTTTGGCATGGTCCGATGAGCCCATAAAATGCTTGGGAGCTCATCAACCCATCCGCGCCGCCTTGTCCCTAATCTGGCCTTTATCCCTTCGACGATACATTTGTTCACACTTTCCACTTGTCCGTTGCCTTGTGGGTGTGCAACGGAGGTGAAAGTGTGTTCGATGTTCATCTCCTTCATCCAGTTCTTAAGATCGTCCGAAGCAAAGTTGGTGCCATTGTCTGTCACGATCTTGAGCGGGAGGCCAAATCTGCATATGATGTGTTCCCATATGAACTTGCGCACAATCATAGCTGTGGTGGATGCAAGGGCTTTGGCTTCTACCCACTTTGTGAAGTAGTCAACAGCTACTATGATGAACTTTACGGCGCCGGGTGCATCCGGGAAGGGTCCCACCATGTCAATTCCCCATTGTTGGAAGGGCCATGCGGTGGACACGGGAATGAGATCGTTTTTAGGGCGCAGCGTTTTTGGAGAGTGTCTCTGGCAAGAGTCACATTTGCGGATCTCCTTCATTGCGTCGACATGCATACCCGGCCAGTAGTAACCGGCGCTCATGATCTTCGCGATAACCATCCGTGGTCCGGAGTGAATGCCACAAATCCCTTCATGAATTTCCCTTATCAGATAATTTGCATCCTGGGGGTCCACGCAACGTAGTAGTGGTCCCAGGAAGGATTTTCGGTACAGGATATCGCCATTCATTTCGTACTGTAAGGCTTTGTTTTGGATCTTTCTTGCTTCCGCTTTGTTCTCGGGAAGCACCCCCTCTTGCAAGTATTGGATGATGGGGGTCATCCATGATGTCTGCCCTGTTTCGATTACGTTAACTTGGCGCAGTAAAACCGATGTGTTCTTGAGTACCTCTATCCTTACATCCTTGGCGAGATGTTGAAAGGAAGTCGAGGCAAGCTTGCTCAAAGCATCGGCAGGCTTGTTGTCTGAGCGATTAATGTGTATAACTTTGTGGGATTTGAATTGCTGTAGCAATTCTTTCGCTTGTTCCAGATATAAAGCCATGACTTCTCCCTTCGCGTCGTATATGCCATTTACTTGACTGGCTATCAGGAGTGAATCAACATGTGCGCGCAAGTTTTTTGCTCCCATCTTGATGGCGAGGCGTAAGCCTGCCAGAAAAGCCTCGTACTCGGCTTCATTGTTGGTGTTTTTGAAGTCGAGCTTAATGGCGTAAGTAAACTCGTGCTTTTCTGGGCTCACTAGACGTAAACCTGCTCCCGCGCCATCTTCATTTGATGCCCCGTCCGTGTAAAGCATCCAAGTCTCCTCTGTTGTATTTTCTTCGGGAGCCTCTATCATTTCACATTCCTTGATTTTATCAGCCGGCACTTCTGTGATGAAGTCGGCGAGGACCTGCCCCTTAATGGCTGGGCGCGGTCGATACAAGATGTTATGGCCGCCCAGTTCAATGGCCCATTTTGCTAACCTGCCAGATGTCTCAGGCTTCTGCAGTATAGTGCCAATGTGGAAGTTTGTAAGCACAGTTATCACATGGCCCGTGAAGTATCGGCGCAGCCTTCGGGAGGCGTGTAATAGCGCAAGAACCAGCTTCTCCATTGTGGAATATCTTGTTTCTGGGTCTGTGAGTACCCTGCTGACGTAATAGATCGGGGTTTGCACACCGTTCCTGTCTACCAACAATACTGACCCTACTGCCTTATCCGAGGAGGACAAGTACAGCACAAGGGGCTCTTTTTCAAATGGTGCCGTCAGCGTAGGGAGTTCGATCAGACATGCTTTCATTTGTTGAAAAGCTGTTTCGGCTTCTGGGGTCCATTTGAACTCTTGCTTCTTTACACAATTGCGCAGTGTACTGATGAAGGGATACGACTTTGCGGCGTGATTGGAGAGAAAACGATTTAGCGCGGCCAGCCGGCCGGCTAGTCGTTGCATTTCCTTGATGTTTCTCGGTGAGGGCATTCGTTCTATAGCCTGTACCTTCTCTGGATTCACCTTGAAACCGCCGTTTGTGACAATGAAGCCCAGAAACTTCCCTTCTTCCATGCCAAAGGAACACTTGGCTGGATTTAACTTCATATTTACGCTGCGCAATGAGTTGAACGTTTTTTCGATGTCTTTCAACATTTGGTCCTCCTCGGGACTTTTCACCACTAGATCATCGATATAAACCTCAATATGCTTTCCGATGTCACCTGCGAAGGTTTTGTCCATCAAGCGTTGATACGTCGCGCCTGCGTTCTTCAGACCAAAAGGCATTTTTGTGTAGCAGAAGATTCCAAGATCTGTTCTGAATGCTGTCTTGTCTTCATCTTCTAGTTTCATCTGCACTTGATGGTATCCTTTATAGCAATCCAAAAAGCACTTCCATCGGTATGGCGCGAGAGAATCTATTTTTTTATCGATCTCAGGCAAGGAATAGCAATCCTTTGGGCACGCCTTGTTGAGATCAGTGTAGTCTACGCACATGCGCCATCCGCCATTTGATTTTTCGACCATCACGGGGTTCGCCACCCAACTCTGATATCTGACCTCTCGCAGGATCCCGGCTTTGAGCAGCTCACATACCTGCTCGTTCATTGCTTTTGTCTTGTCTGCCCCTAGGATGCGCCTTCTTTGGACCTTTGGCTCGACAGATGGGTACGTGTTTAAGCAATGCTCGGTGATGTTGCGCGGGACACCGGTCATGTCTGCCGGCGTCCAGGCAAATATATCCATGTTTCGAAACAGCAATTGCTTTAGACGTGTTCTGATGTCTGACGAAATGGCGTGGCCAATTGTCACGGTCTGCTCGGGGTATTTTCGGTTTAAAACCCATTTCTCCGGCTCAGTCGTGGAGACCTTCGCCGCCTTTGTTGGGCGCAGCTCTTCAGTTGACATTACTTCTTTCTTGGCGTATATGATTGCTACTCCTGTTTTGGTTGGGAATCCTATTGCAGAATGAGGCGTTGACGTCACCATGTTTAGCTCGCCTTGTGTTTCCCTCCCAAGAAGTACATCATGCCTTGATTTCACTGGCATTACCATAAAGTTCACATTTGTTGTTCTTGAGTGTTTCCCATCAGAAAGCGTGACGGGAAAACTGATCTGTCCGAGAGGAAAAATAATCTCGTTGCAAAATCCAGACAAAGGATAATCGACAGGTTCGAGTCGCGCTTTATCCTCTTCATCCAGCTGATTAAAACATTGTTCATAAATGATGTCGGCAGTACTTCCCGGGTCTATGAATATGTAGTCAGTTTCATAATGCCCGAGTATGCCGGTGATGACCACAGGACGTGTGGCGCGAGGTCCGCCGCGCACTACTGGAAATACAACTTGCTGTTCTTGCCATGAAGGTTCATAAGGGCGTTTGCCTTTCTCTTTCGCGCTGTACCTGGGTCCGTTGACCATGTGAGTCTCTAGTCGTCGGACCTTTTTGTGGTTACCCTCATCATGGCGCTGGAGTTGACGGGTTTCCTTGCGTACATTCTTCACTAAATGGCTTAGTTTGCCGCTTTTGAGCGCTTTCTCGATTTCCTGGCGCAAGCTGTAACAGTCGTCGGTTAGGTGCCCTGAATCTTTGTGAAAATCGCAGTACAAGTTAGGGTCTTGCCCTTTCTTGTTTGTCATTGGCCTTGGCGCCTTGAAATCGACATTCTCCGTCATCAATACCTCCTTTGGAGTTTTTGTGAGCGGAGTCCAGTGTTTATCACGATTGTCGTCTCTGACTGCTTTCTTGTAACCGATTCGATCAATCGTTTCTCGCGCATCTTCTCTGTAACGTGGCCTGTCGTCACGGCCTCTGGGTCTCTCAGACTTCCAATCATGACTCTTGTACTTGTTGCGCTTGTTGTTGTTGTCGCGCGTACTTCCTCTTGAAAATCGATCTTCTGGGTAGTAGCCCTTTCCACCAGCAAGGGATTCCTCAGTTTGCGCGACGATTTTTGCGGCTTCCATCAGTTTATCCCACTCCTTCGGCATTCCATCCTTGCCTGTGATGGTTCTAATGAGACTATCGCAGCGTATAGCCTTTTTAAAGTGACAGCGCATGAGTTGCTCACTGACGCCGCCTATTTCCAGGCACTCTTTGTTAAAACGCGTGATGAAGTCCTCCAGACCTTCACCATCTCTTCTCCAAATATCCTCTACTTCGGCTGTGTCACGTTGGTAGCGACGTTGTTGGCTAAAGTAGCTTAAGAACTGCGTCTTGAAATCTGTCCATGACTTAATCTTTCCGGGCGGAAGACTGTCAAACCAGGCGCGAGCCGCTCCGGTAAGAGTTTGAATGAACAGGTGGCACCACATGGGCATGTTCCAACCTCCCATGCAGCCCACACTCGTGAATGTTCTGACGTGGTCGTCTGGGTCAGTCAACCCATTGAATTTCCCAACGGTTGGGGGTAATTTCTCTCGTGAGAGCGGTGCGAGTGCGATTTTCGGGATAAACTTGGAGTGTTCCGCAGCTTCCGCTGGTCTGTATGCCAGGCGGAAATCTCGTTCAGCCTCTTCTGTATAGCCAATGTGTTGTCTTGGCTTATAGTACTCATGGTTTTTTGGTAAACGATTAAAGACTGATGATTCTTCATCACCTTCCCATGTAGGATCATATGGGTCGGTTTCTTCCCATTCATTGTTCATGTTGCGCGGCGTGAGCCGGCTGTGAACAGGGCCTCGTTGAAGGTTCGACGGATATTCATAGTAACTATCCGTTTCCCCTCTTGTATCGCGCGTGTCTTGTACGCTTAAACGTCTTGTAGGGGGAGGCCTGTTAGTTCTGCCTTGTAGATTGGCTGGTGGTGGCATTTGGCGCACCCCCTGACTCGGAGGGGTGACCAAGGACGGTTCTGCCGTCAAAACTGCTTGCTGCGCGATGAGCGATTGGTATGCTGCATTGATAGTGGCGATGTTCTTGGCATACCATGAGGCTGGGGTTTCGCCTTCTGGTAAGCCAAGTAATGCAGATACATTTTGAGGTGGCGCTGAGTTCGAAGGTCCTTCTCCGTTTCCTGGGGTGACCACTTGTGTGATGCGGGTGAAGCTCCCGCGCGGACCCCCAGTATTGTTGATTTCAACTTCGCCGATTTCTTCGATTTGTTGGGCTTGGAAGGTTTGGACTCCTTCACCCAACGCCGTGTTAGAGTTGGTTCCGAAACCGAACTCTGGGATGATTCCTTGACCAGTCATAGTCGAAGTAAGGAAAAGATGTCAAAAGCTCAAATGAAAGAAGATGAGGGTGGTTATAGAAAAAATCGGTGGGCGCCAATGAAGAAACAGTGATCTAATCAGAGTATTAATTAGGTGGGTTTATGTTTCTATCATAGAGGTTAATCTTCTTTTAGGTATTTGAGCTCCGACTGCTTAATCAACCTGCAAAACAGAACACCGTTACTCGTTAAGAGGGGAATGTGGGGGTTTCCCTCTTAACCAGGCTCCGGCGTGAGAATAAGCGTCTGCTTTGAGAGTAATTAAATGTAAAGAGTGAGAGCCAAGAGAATAGAATGTTTAACCTGAGGAATGAAGGTCTCTATTTATAGTCGGAGAGGTATAAGAGGTTGTGGGCTGATGGGCCTTGGGCCAGAAACGGACAACAACGAATATGCTCTTTGCCTCGCTGGCCTCGACTGCTTAGCGGCTTCTAGATGCTCGTCGGTGCTGGCGCCCCTTGATTGGAGCCACGTGTCATTGTTGTCGGCCTTGTTGTCCTTCTGTCATCAGCAGACGAGTGGAGATCGTGGGACAGTTGTCTCCGTCCTCTGATTGGTGCCATGTAGGCGTCCTTGTGTACTTCTCGTCAGGCGATCGTGGCGCACGATTGACCAGAGCCTGCTAGACGCTCATTGGCTCCTTTTACTGCCACTTGTACCTTGTGTACCACTGTAGGTAGCCGCGCGCTTCCTTACCGAGTGGATTTTGTTTGATGGCAACTAACCCGCGCGGGGCTAGTGTGCTCATCTATACCATTGTTTTTATGCTAAGTGTTGGTATCTGGGTTTGTTATGTGACGTGAGTTGCGCGAGGCTGTATTATCAAGTTGTTATGTTAAGGAGTATGGTCTCACGTGCAACCTGTTATGAGGTTTGCGCGACTTTTTGGGACCATACCCCTTCAAGGGTTACTTGTAAAACATGAAGTTATATGGAATATCACTTAAAAATATCGTATTTGGAAAAAGTATACACATTAGCATTTAGCTATAACACTTCGCGTACAAGTTAAACAAAATTCTATTGCAGGGGGTAATATTGTTACTTAACACAAAGTATAGGGGGTAATAAGAAAGGATAAATTAGTAATTACTAGTGGGGGGTAATTGTGCGACTTAACAGGAATGTTGGGGGGTAAAATGGAAGGGTAATATAGTCATTTCAACTTAGAGTTAACAGATCTGTTATTGACTTTGACACCGGGGGGTAAGGTTGCGACATAACAGCAAACAGTGGGGGTAAAATTGCAATTATTTCCTTAGGGGGGGTAGACATGCCAATGACCACTAACCTCAGGGGGTAAAATTGCAGTTTACTCTTTATATTATAAGTTCTTAGTCCAAGATCATCACAATAATTTCATAGAAGTCATGTAGGAGGTAGGAAGGTAAATCTTCCATTTAGGAACCTCTTGTGTTTCACCAATTCACAAGTTGTCATGGACAACAAGGATGGTCATGAATACATACAATAAGGAATGAAATAACTACAAACTAACCAAGAAAACATCAAATAATGTGTGGATTTTCAATTAGGATAGCCCAAGCTAACCTCATAATCACACAATCTTCAAGCTCTAAGCTTGTTCATCACCTGTGGGTAAAAACCCTATCAAAACATAATGTTTATGAGGATTAAACCTCTGGATTTACATGTCACAACCTTGTTTTTAAGCCCACCTAATCATAGACTTGATTATGAGCATAAGGGCATAGGAATGTGTTGAGAAATCTCAATTTAAAGCATGTTAAACAAGTGTTTATACAAAATCAGAAAGTTTATTGCACTTTGGAGCCTTTTATGGTGATGTTCCAGCCTTGGTTTTCAATGGAAAACCTGTGGAAACATACCTAAGGTTGTGTTTAGAAAGAAGAATCATTGAAAAAGATGGAGAAATGATAAAGTTATGCTTGTTTTTTTGTACTTGAAAGTTCCTGCCTTGAATCTGACCTTAAACTAAGATTTAGCTACTGATTTGGAGTGTTTTGAGTGAGGATTAGTGAGTTTGTAAAGTGGTAAGTGAGGGGAAGTGAGTTGGGTTAAATAGGAGGTGATTAGGGTTGGTTTAGGTGAGTATTAAATGAAGAAAACACAATAAACAAACACAAACTTGACCAATCCAAGAGCTGGTAACCCATTCTGATGGATTGAAGGCGTCGCCGCCGGCGACGACGAGGGGGTACCTGTGGCGCGACGCGACGGCTATATATTTTAGAAATAAGTTCCAAAGTTGGCAATTTAGCCCCCTGATGTTTAACTAAGTTAGGTTTTGTTGTATATTAGGGTGTTTTATGAGAGAAAAGCATATAATAAGGGGTTTTTAAGTATTCCTAATATAAGGACAAAGTATGGACAAGTATGATTAAGTATTAGTAGGTGTCCAAGGCATATGTATATACATGAGTGAAAACGTAATGGTTGTGTATGTATGAAGCGTATTTGAAACCTTAGCATATGTTTACAAGAATCACGAATGATGTAACTAGGTAAAACGTACAAGTATAATGAATAAGTGAAGGTAAAATTGTGAAATAAAACGATAGGTTTTAGTACGATTAAAGTTTCAGATTTATGATGGTGGAACGAAATGCGATTACGAAAGAATCAAGTTTCCAATAATAGATTTGTAAGACAAGCTTTCTAATTTTGGAAGTTTACGAAAAAACAGAGCATTACAACCACCACCATCATCATCGAAGCTACACCACCGCGACACTATCTCTCTAAACTCATAACATCACAGCCGCAAATCTGGTTGGATTTCATCAAACCCTAGCCCCAAATCTGGTGGATTTCGATTCCGGCGAAGAGAGAAAAGTGATTTCAGATGGTAGATCGGACGGTTGTGAAGACAGATTTGATGGTTCTTGGCCGGAAAAAAACGATATGGTTGTTGCCCATCAACTCAGCCGCCAACCACAAAACCCATTTTTCCATCTATTCATATTCTTGTTATTACACTTTTTTTCAAATCGACGGTGGTTGTTGGCTGGAAAAAAAACGAAAGGGGAAGTGAAAATTGAAGAAAAATGGGGTAGGCCATGGTGGTTCGGCTGTCAGTGGTGGTGGGGGTTTTGGGTGGCTGAATCTGATGGTGGGGGGTTGGTTGTATACGGCGATTGGTGGTGGGGTTGGATTCAGTGGTGGTGGGGTTGGATTCAGTGGTTATGGTGGTGGTTGAAGAGAGATGGAGATGAGAGGGGGAGAGATAACTGAGAGAAAGATTTAGGGTTTTATGTGTTATATATAATTTATTAATTTTCTAAACAAATGAGTAAAATTATCGATCTACCCTCTTGTGCAAGTCACATGATCAAACTTAACTCAAAATTTTAACCTAGTTAGTGCTAAAGAGCGAAATGTGTAATGAGTTTTCCAAGTAAAAGATTGTGTCTATAACTATTGAAGTTAAAGGTTATCATCTGATACATTAACATAAAGAATGAAAAATGTAATTTACTCATTAGTTTTTGTAAAAGAAGTAAGCAAAGTGTAAATGGTTACCAATCAATTTTGGTTGCTTCTCATGCTTTGATCCCAAATTTTTGTAAAAACCGAATAAGTACTATGGTACAGTTTATTTCTATACAAACCAAAACTTTGTTGTCAATTTTACAGTAAAGGTATATTATTAGGCTATGGGGTGTGGGGTTTCATGGGGCTCCATCACCGTCACGTCACCATCCATCACCACACCATCCATGTGGGGGCTCCATGGGGCTCCATCATGGTAACCATGTATGGCGCCATCTTCTTCAATTTGGACGAATCAAATTTTTTTTTTAATTTTGTTTAATAGGGTCTCCATTCACACCCTTCAAATTAAAGGGGGGTTCTATGACTGACGTGGATCCTATGTGGACTTGATAAAGCCCCATAAGGCTTCATCCACTCCTCATAGCCTTACAGTAAAGTACATGTGGGTATTAAACTAGTTAAGATACGGTGTGTATGAATTATTCAATTTTAAATATGATTATCCGTCATAATAATACGCAAGTTCTATTTATTGCTTCACTCCGTCCAAAACTTTCTCTCCACGATTAGCTTTGCTCCACGTATATTATTATAACTTTTTTTTTTGTATTATCCACCAAAACTTTCTCTCCACGTTTAGCTTGGTTCCCATATATTATAATTTTAATTTAATTCATAAATTGAGTATTATCCACTCCCAACAATTTATTATTATTTTTTTAATACCTTTCTCCCTACCTTCAACTTTACAATATTAACCGATTTGCCCTTATTGTTATAAAATTATTCAATGTAGAGCAAATTACACAAATAGCTCCTACTTGGAGATGGTTTAGTGAAACACATCATGACTCGGAAGGGACGACCGAGCGATGGCAGTTCCCGATTGAACCTTCAAACAAGGGCTTACCAGACAAACATTGCATAATCATCAATAATTCAAAACCAACACTAGGAGATAACAACTACGTGTCCCCATCATAAAAGAAATTGTAGCATAACAATATTCAGGGGCAATAAAAAGAATATTCTTTCTATACATATCTAAAGTTTAAACACCACTGAGGTTGGTGGTCCAGTACCTTTTAAAACACTTGAGTGTGAGATTTTGGGTTCAAGTCATTTAAAAAGAGCAAGAAATTCGTCGTTAAAAAAATATCTAAAGTCTGAACACGAACGGTTTTTAGTCAACAACCAGAAACTCAACAATATAATTGAATGTCATGTAGATGGTGATGTAATTACGTATAAAAAAAATAGAAAATTGGTTTCCTTAGTGTACTAGTTTTCGAGTTTTCTTTGGAAGAAAGATACTACTAACTAGGGCTGTAAACAAACCGAACGTTTAGCGAACAGTGCGTAAACCGTTCGGCAGGAAGTTCGTTTACATTCGTTCGTTTAGTTAATGAACGAACATGAACAAGAAATTCCGTTCGATTAGTTAAATGAACGAACACGAACAACTGTCTCGTTCGTTCAATTGCGTTCATGAACGTTCGGTAACGTGTTTGTGAACATTCGTTCATGTTCGTTGTTTATGTTGTTCATTAAATATTTTTTTAGCATTTATTTATTTTATCTAAACCATTTACCCAAACAAATAAAATAGGAAACCCTACCTCCACCTTTCTTTCTTATTATTCACATCGAAAAATACAATTGAACTTTGTCGATTTTATCTGTGTTCGTGAACCGTTCATGAACACGTTCATTTTCTTAACGAACGAACACGAACAAAAAATCTCGTTCAGTAAGTGTTCATGAACCGTTCGTGAACACATAATATTCTCAACGAACGAACACGAACAAGGCCTTGTTCGTGTTCGTTCTTTACAGCCCTACCTTCAAACAAGGGCTTACCAGACAAACATTGCATAATCATCAATAATTCAAAACCAACACTAGGAGATAACAACTACGTGTCCCCATCATAAAAGAACTTGTAGCATAACAATATTCAGGGGCAATAAAAAGAATATTCTTTCTATACATATCTAAAGTTTAAACACCACTGAGGTTGGTGGTCCGGTACCTTTTAAAACACTTAAGTGTGAGATTTTGGGTTCAAGTCATTTAAAAAGAGCAAGAAATTCGTCGTTAAAAAATATCTAAAGTCTGAACACGAACGGTTTTTAGTCAACAACCAGAAACTCAACAATATAATTGAATGTCATGTAGATGGTGATGTAATTACGTATAAAAAAATAGAAAATTGGTTTCCTTAGTGTACTAGTTTTCGAGTTTTCTTTGGAAGAAAGATACTACTAAATAGGGCTGTAAACAAACCGAACGTTCAGCGAACAGTGCGTAAACCGTTCGGCGGGAAGTTCGTTTACATTCGTTCGTCTAGTTAATGAACGAACATGAACAAGAAATTCCGTTCGATTAGTTAAATGAACGAACACGAACAACTGTCTCGTTCGTTCAATTGCGTTCATGAACGTTCGGTAACGTGTTCGTGAACATTCGTTCATGTTCGTTGTTTATGTTGTTCATTAAATATTTTTTTAGCATTTATTTATTTTATCTAAACCATTTACCCAAACAAATAAAATAGGAAACCCTACCTCCACCTTTCTTTCTTATTATTCACATCGAAAAATACAATTGAACTTTGTCGATTTTATCTGTGTTCGTGAACCGTTCATGAACACGTTCATTTCCTTAACGAACGAACACTAACAAAAAATCTCGTTCGGTAAGTGTTCATGAACCGTTCGTGAACACATAATATTCTTAACGAACGAACACGAACAAGGCCTTGTTTGTGTTCGTTCTTTACAGCCCTACCTTCAAACAAGGGCTTACCAGACAAACATTGCATAATCATCAATAATTCAAAACCAACACTAGGAGATAACAACTACGTGTCCCCATCATAAAAGAACTTGTAGTATAACAATATTCAGGGGCAATAAAAAGAATATTCTTTCTATACATATCTAAAGTTTAAACACCACTGAGGTTGGTGGTCCAGTACCTTTTAAAACACTTAAGTGTGAGATTTTGGGTTTAAGTCATTTATAAAGAGCAAGAAATTCGTCGTTAAAAAAATATCTAAAGTCTGAACACGAACGGATTTTAGTCAACAACCAGAAAGTCAACAAAATAATTGAATGTCATGTAGATGGTGATGTAATTACGTATAAAAAAAAATAGAAAATTGGTTTCCTTAGTGTACTAGTTTTCGAGTTTTCTTTGGAAGAAAGATACTACTAACAAATACGATAGAAGACGAATTCTTTATATACCCCTTGTCTTGTGTTCGTACCGTTACCATAACCATAACCTCACAGTCACTGAAATCGCTTCGCGGCTCACGGCTACGCGATTTTTCAGCTCATCCATTTCCCATCCACCCAATCCAATCTAATCATATACTCTTCGATCATCGTTTCCAAAGTTTCTTTCTTTCTTTCTGTTATTCTCTCACTTCACTCTCTCCACATGGCGTCTTCGTCAATTGTCATCAAGGTTTGTTTTTTATTGTTTAATTTTGCATATCTATGTGTCGATTTTGATATGATCGTCTTGTTACCGTATTTTGTGGTGTAATTTGTTGATCGTGTATGTTTTTGGGTGATTATTAAAATAGTTGTTTGAATTAAAGGTTGTTGTGAAGCTAGGGTTAGGGTTTTTGTTGATCTTTTTACGACGACGATCAGTATCATTTTTACTTTTTTTTGTTATTTTTATTGGGGTAAAACCTAATTTCTCTCTTTTGTTTTGTATCATTTTGTTGTTTGCCTCTTATTATTTTCATTTGTACAACGAATTATTGTTCATTTTGATGTGTTAGTGTAACTTTTGTTTAGGATTATAACAAAATATTATGTGAATCGAAGAATTGTAGGTGTGTTGAAGGGTTAGTTTTGTAGATTTTTGTGTTGAAAGCTGAAATGTTGATGTGATAATATTCAATGTCTTCTTGTCTGACTTAAAAAGAATAAATTATTATGCAAGGAGCTGTTTGTTTACCTCTTAAAGGTTCAGACCTCTTACTGGTTCAGCACTTAATGGTTCAGACTGTTTGTTTCGTGGGTAGATAGATGTCTGAATGGTTCAGACATTTGCCTCTGAATGGTTAAGTATTATACAGAGTCATTTTGATTAGCCGATTATGTTGGTATGATGAAATTTTAGTATTGTAGTGTGTTTTGTTTAATCTCGGCTTTCTGTTGATGAAGTTTTAATGGACATGTGGTAAATTTGCAGGTTAAGTTTGGGGAAACGCTTCGGCGTTTCATTGCTTCTGTCAATGACAAGAAACTTGTTCTCGACATTGATATGTTGATGGAAAAGATCCGCGGGCTTTTCAGCTTCGGTTCTGATGTCGAGTTTACCATGACTTATGTCGATGAAGATGGTGATGTGGTTACTCTTGCTGACGATGACGATCTTCATGATGTTGTTAGACAATCTCTGAATCCAGTGAGGATTACTGTGAGCCTAAAGAGTAGCAACTCTAATGCATCAAGTGGGAATTCTACTCCCATGAGATCACAAAACCCACTTCCGTTTCAAACGTTGAACTCTGGGATTTCTGAAATTATAAACTCTGTTCCTGAGCCGCTTCGTGAAGCTCTCTCAAAGCTACATCTTGATTTAGCATCTAAAGCATCGTCTTCTGCTCCAGTTGCGGAGCTTGTAGAAAAGATGAAGGCTTTGTACTTGAACCAGGTGGCTAGCCAGAAGGCGAACCCTCCTACTGCGGGTCCATCAAATGTGAAATCTGAACCGTCATCTGTGGAGACTAAGGTTCAGGTGAACCCTGAAGCTGGAAGTTCAAACTCTAAGAAGAAAGAAAAACAGGTTCAAAAGGTGACTGAAGGTGTGAAGTTCAAAGACGTTCAGCCTCCACGAGGCGTGGATCTTAACGTTCCTTACTTTGAGTACGAATCGTTTCAGGCTCCGATTAACTCAACAAAGAGCGTTGGTGAAGGGTCTACCGGCAAAGGCAAGAACACTATCGGTGGTGTTGAGATTAAGAAAGAATTTGGCTCGGAGAAGAAGGATGACATCAGCAGTGGAGCTTTTAATGAACCTTTGAAGCCTGATCTTTTGTCTCCACACTATTTTGAACAACTACACCAAATGAACCAACACTTACAGGATGGAATAGTGGGCCAGGGGTCCCAAAGTGCGCAGGCAGTCACAGATGTTAACAAAAACAGTAATGATTCTGGCAGCTCTTCAAGCTGGGCTCAGGGGATGGTGAACGCAGGTTGGCCATTTTCCGGGATTCCGTTAACGAATGACTCTGTTTCACAGGGGCATCGTCATTCTCGTGGCCCTCACTGGAAGAGACACGGTCTTGTTAGTAATGGCATTGGCTCCATATTCCATATGGGTGTTTGTTGCGATGGATGTGGAGTTCATCCCATAACCGGGCCTCGGTTCAAGTCAAAAGTGTAAGAAAATATTAAATTGATGTTGTAAAGACGTATGTAAGTTTTTTTTTTTTTTTAAACTTGTGTAACTGTTGCAGGAAAGAAAATTACGACTTGTGCAACGTTTGCTTTGCGGGAATGGGAAATGCAACTGACTACATTAGAATCGATCGCCCGACAACTAGTTTTAGGCGTCAACATATGCCCTTCAAGGGGTTCTATGATCCTGTATGTAGTTTTGAGATAAGTTATATTAATGATTTATGGTTCACTTGGTGAAAAACTGATAACAATTTATTCACTGGGATGTTTCGTGTCTTTACAGTCTTTCCGTATTCCACCTCCAACACTACCACATGCCATGCGGGCTCCTGGGTCAAAGCTCCCTCGGTCAAAGCTCGATAGCCGATTCATACTTGATGTTAATGTTCTTGACGGAACCATCATGGCTCCATTCACTGCATTCACCAAAATATGGAGGATGAGGAACAACGGCACCGTCATCTGGCCCCATGGCTCACAGCTTCAGTGGATCGGGGGAGATCGGTTAAGCAATTCAGATTTTGTCGATGTTGAGGTTTGTAGTCTTTGTAGCTATACCCTATTGTTCTAGTTTGAAATTTTCAAATCCGGTCCCTTAGCGTTTATATCTTCTGTCAGATCCCGGTAGATGGTTTGCCTGTGGACAAGGAGCTTGACATCGCGGTTGACTTTACCGCTCCGGAGCTTCCGGGCCGATATGTTTCTTATTGGAGGATGGCGTCTCCATCTGGACAGAAGTTTGGGCAACGCGTTTGGGTCTTAATTCAGGTAAATAAGTTCTTTCGATTTTCGATTTATGTTAATGCTTACATATTAGTGTTATTGATTTTGATTATTGTTCTTTCGTTCTTGCAGGTGGATGCTGCTATGAAAGATTTGGGGGAAACCTCGATCAATTTGAATCTGCCACCTGTCACAAGGAACCCGGAAGTAGTTAATCAGGATCTTGTTATGGATAACATTCTTTCCGGAAACAATATCATCAAGGTCACTGATTCTGGAAATACGTTTGGTGATTTTTCACCTAAGGATGATGAGATGAATTTTCCGATTAATGACTCGTTGATTATCGATAACGGTGGTGTGTCAAGCACTATGGCTACTCTTTCCGCTCCACCAGCGACTGCTAGCAATCCGGTTTATAACCCTGCACAAGTGGCAAGTGCTTTGGCTTCGCTTCCAGCTGGACCTACGTTTTCGTCAGGTTTGTATCCCACAGTAGGATTGGATACTATGGTGGACTTTTCTGTACCGCCACCTGCTGTGGTTAGTGGTGCACCGTCATCACCCCCCACAGTGGCGGCGGTGAAGCCGTCGGGTTCTGTTAGTCGAGAGGTGAGTGAACAGCAGGAGCAGGCTCTTGTGAAGGAACTGGAAGAGATGGGATTCAAGCAGCTGGATTTGAACACGGAAGTGTTGAGGATGAACGATTACGATCTGGAGAAATCTATTGATGATCTTTGTGGTGTTTTAGAGTGGGATCCAATGCTCGACGAACTGCAGGAAATGGTGAGTGTGTAGATTTCATACCTGTGTGTTATTAGCTTTAAATGTTAGTGATGTTGTTTATTGATTAGTGGTGTTGATTAGGGTTTTGCAGATACGGAAGCCAACAGGAGGCTGTTGAAGAAGAACAATGGAAGTATTAAGCGTGTGGTCATGGATCTCATCAACGGAGAGAGGGCTTAATCCAGTGACTTATATGTCGATCGTAGTATAATATCTAAATAAAGTGTGAGGAAGACTTGGTGTGTGTGTGTGGGTGTAGTAACCGGTTCGAACTTATGGTGTGTGGGTGTAGTACATGGTTCGAACTTGTGGTGGGTGGGTGAATAAGGATGCTTAGCTCTGGTTAGCTGGGCTGATCCGTGTGGCTATATATATGTATCTGGCTGTTGCTTTATCGAACTTTGATGCTGTAATATAAGATGTCTTTATATTTGTGTTCGTGCTTGAGGTTTATTTTGTGTCATTTAGGTAATAATTTGTGAAGATAAGTAAATGACAAACATAGCACATATGAATTAAAAGCTGTTAGACCCCAGTTATATGTTATTGCTTTCATCCATTGACATGTTATGTTTCTATGAATAACGTTATGCATGAGCGTTTTATATGGACTTCAATGATCCGGCTCAAACGGAACATAGTTCATCCTTACACTTAATCATGAGTTGTTTTGTTAATTCAGTTGTTATCTGGATAAGAAGATGAGGCTATCTTATTGTACTGTGAATCAGATGAGAGCGCGTATTAGCCGTCATGAAAGATATATAGTTCAAGCACATAAACTCTCGTGTACGCGAGTTCCCAATGATGAAAGCAAACGTTCGCTCACCATAAATGATAAATCGTCGAATAGATTTAGTGTTAACAAGTCGGACACCAAAGAGAAACTACACCAATCTTTTCATGACAATGTGTTAAACAGTGACCTATTTTTAATCCGAAGGAACCCGAGCGACTTCACCTCTTTCACGATTCTAGCGATTATAACCTCTTTGTTAGAAGAAGAAAAAATCTCATTTTTAGCTTTCCATATGCACCAACACGCAAAAAAGATGATTCTTTAAAAGACTTTACTTTTCTGACTACTCAAATTCAAAGATTTATGTAACATGAGGATTGAGGAGATTTCTAACTAAGAAATCAAAGATGGGAGAGACGCCGCACCAACTTGAAATCAACTTAGAATTTAGCAGGAAGTCAACAAATGCTCACTCGTTTCCTTATATTCACCGCAAAATATACATAACGTCGAACCCACGTAGAGATGGGCATAATACCCGGTTCCAAACCCGACCCGGTAGAACCGACCAGGAACCGGTTCCAGTTCGTACCCGCTGTATAGAAGAACCGGTTCCGGGTTCAAAAAACCCGTAGGTTCTTACCCGGTTCCACATTTTATAAAAAATATAGGGTCGTACCTGGTTCCTACCCGGAACCGGTTCCTCCGTAAACAAAAAAACCCGGTGAATTAAAATAAAACCGATTACATTAAAACCAAACATTACATTACATTATAACATAACATTAACATAAAACCAACTAAACATAACATTAAATTACTAGTGGAGGGTTCAAATGAGAAGAAATTTTTTGTAAGAAGAAAAAACAAGAAGTTTCAACCAATAAGAATGCTTCATTTTACTTCATTTAATATTTGTTTTTAATTTTAATATAAGGGTATATTGGTAAACTTACATAAATCATTAATTTGTATTCTTCCCCTTTAATAACTAGCTAAATTAAATTTGTAACTCATTTTCAAAATATATATATTTTTTCCAAATTAAAATAACAACTTAATTTAAAGTGTAGAATAAATTACTAGTTGTGTAAGATAAATTACGAGTTGTGTAGGATATATTTCGAGGTGTGTGGGATAAATTTCGACTGTGTAGTATAAAATTCTATAATGTGTAGGGTATATGTAGGAAAATTTTGATATGTGTAGGTTTTGTAGATTATATGTAGGATAATTAATAAATAGTTGACTAATTAATTAAAGAGAGAAAATTAATGATATAAGTTATAAATGAAATAACATTTTACTAATATGTCATTTCTTCTTTTTCTTCTCACATTTAGTTTCTTCTCAAATGAACCTTCCCCTAAATTACTAAACATCATAACTAAACATAACATTAACATAAAACACACTCAAACCAACATCAAACAAACACACTAAACCTTTGAAGAACCAGTTCCGGATGATTCACCGCCTTCACTTTTCTTCGCCGTAGCCTTTGTAACCGGAGAATGACGCTCGGTGTGTTTTTTAAGCGTCGAGTTTCCCGTAGCCTTCATGAACTTGCCGCAACCTTTGCACCATGCCATCTCATGGCTATCGGTCATTAAGCACAGGTCAAAATGCTTCCAAACTTGGGGTTTCTTTTGGTTTCCAGAACCATGACCACTTCATCGTTGCACGCCATAACCGATTTGAGATGTAACTTGAAAGTTGAAACCGATTTGAGTGGGAGTAAGTTTTGTTTGATGGTGATATGCATATAAATACTTGAAACCGATTTTAATGGCAATAAATCGATTTCTAACGGCATTATAGCCGTTGGAATCGATTCCGGCAGGTTTTGCAGCTTTTTCTGGAAGTTACCCAAAGGAACCGGTTCCTCCGAAGAACAGGTTACAATATACCCGGATTCGGTTACTAACGGTTCCGGTAATTTTGGTTTGAAACTGGGTAGGAACCGGAACCGGTTCCTACAAGAATCGGTTCCATTGAAACTCAGTCAAGAACCGGGTACGGTTAGGAACCGGTTCCGGGTATAAAAAAAACCCCCGATTTGCCCATCTCTAAACCTACGTTTATGTTCCTTCTACTAAGAGCCACCAATGAAGGAATCCGATCCATCTCCGCCTTCCGCACTAAAATATTAATTTTCTTTGGGATCAAGTTGTTCCAATCCAACACAAATTGAGGAAACCCATGAATTATGGTTTATGAAGAAACAGTGATCTAATTAGGGAGTTAATTAGATTGGTTTAAGTTCCTTTCATGAAGGTTAATCTTCTTAAGAATATTTGAGCTCCGACTTGGTGATTTATCCTGCAAAACAGAACACCGTTAACTCGTTAAGAGGGGAATGTGGGGGTTTCCCTCTTAACCAGGCTCCGGCGTGAGAATAAGCGACTGCTTTGAGAGTAATTAAGTGTAAAGAGTGAGAGCCGAGGGAATAGAATGTTTAACCTGTGTGATGAGGTCTCTATTTATAGCCAGAGAGGTGTAAGGGGTTATGGGCTGATGGGCCTTGGGCCAGAAGCGGACAACAAAACGGATATGCTCTTTGTCTCACTGGCGTCGACCGCTTAGTGGCTTCTAGACGCTCGTCGGTGTTGGCGCAGCTTGATTGGAGCCACGTGTCATTGTTGTCGGCCTTGTTGTCCTTCTGTCATCAGCAGACAAGTGGAGATCGTGGGACAGTTGTCTCTGTCCTCTGATTGGTGCCACGTAGGCGTCCTTGTGTACTTCTCGTCAGGCGATCGTGGCGCACGATTGACCAGAGCCTGCTAGACGCTCATTGGCTCCTTTTACTGCCACTTGTACCTTATGTACCACTGTAGGTAGCCGTGCGCTTCCCTACTGAGTGGCTCTTGTTGGACAACAAACTAACCCGCGCGGGGTTAGCATGCTCATTTGTTCCATTGTTTTATGCTAAGTGCTGATACTTGGCTCTCTTGTGAGCCGTGCCTCGCGCGCGACAAACCACAACGCGTGTAAGTCGCGCGAGGATACTTTTAATAAGTTTTCTGAAATAAGGAGTATGGTTCCGCGCGCAACCTGGGCGGAGGTTTGCGCGACTTTTTGGGACCATACCCCTTCAAGTCCCCCCAGTCCAGTGCTGCACCATGCGCAACGCAAGTGGTTGGAGCTCTGGACTTAATAAAATTAGGAGAAATAAGTGTAGTAGGGGAAATGTTCTTTTGATCCTGATTGGTGTGGCGCATGTGGAAAATGTTGTTTTCAATTGCGAAAGTACAAATGCAGGTCTTTAGGGATTGCCGTTTGTCTGATCAGGCGCGCGGGTTTATTGGAGGTGATATGTAGCTGGCGCGGTTCATGTAACTTCTGCATGAAGTTACTTGCAACTTTTATGGCGGGAAACTTCGAAATTTGAACTTCTGACGGGTTGGTGAGATAAGTCGCTGAGAGCGACGTTTGAGTTGACCCCTGGCACGGGTGGCATCATGCCGCCTGCGGCGGTTACACTTCATGTCAGGAGAGTGAGGCCCACGCGCGCGTGGTAACCGTCACCCCTGGTTTTCCGCTTGACGTGGCAACCTCCTGTTGGTTAGCCTAGCGGCGAACGCGGCACGGTTTCCCATCGCATTAAATGCGATGGGTATATATATTCGAAGAGAAGGTGAGAGGTTCTCACTTCTCTTCGTTTCTTCTCTACTTTCCTCTCAGAATTCTTTGAATCTTCAAAGTGTTCTTCATATCTTCAAATCTTCAAACTTTTCTTCGAGTTTTTTCCAGATCTTTCTGAAAAGATGAGTGAAGAACATCAGGAGGTTGCTGTTACTGAGGAAGGACCAGTTCCTGTCCTTAAATGGGACTTAGGTCTCTTCGAACAAATCGTTCGTAGTTTCCGATTCCCACCGGAGTGGGATGCCCGGTATCCGGCTCAGGGCCAGACCGCGGCTGATGCACCACCCGGTTACATCACTTTATACGAAGACTTCTTCCTTCAGGGCAATTTCCGACTGCCGGCGACCAACTTTATGGGCAATATCCTTCATCACTACAACTTTCATATATCGCAGATGAGCCCACCCGGGATGGTGAGGGTAAGGCACTTCGAGTTCTTGTGCCATTCTCATGGCATTGAGCCATCTGTAGATAAGTTTCGTGCTTTCTATCAGTTGCAGAGGACAATGGGGTTCTTTTCTTTTGCGAGCCGTGGTGCGGCGAAGAAGATTTTACTGAACCCACCGAAGAGTTTCCATGACTGGAAACCTAAGTTCTTCTTTATCAGGGAAGAGGTTTTGCCGGTTTCCATGCCTTTTAGGGACTGGACCGAGGCCATACCAAAGGAAGATCTTCCCATTCCAAAAACTGCTCGGTGGTACCAGCAGCTAACCCCAACCCCAAATCGGGTGTTTGGGGAAAATGTGTTAGTTGCTGCTAAGATGAGTGACCAGTGGTTACCTAGCAGTAGGGAGGTTCCGGTTTCGAAGATCGGCGATCAAGGTTAGTTTCCTCTTTGTTGTTTTTTCAGTTGATCTGCTTTAATTGCTACTAACTTACTTAAGTGCATGTTTAGAAGCGCAACTCTATCAAGCTGCCTTCTCGACATTTGGTGGCTCCATGGGCGTTCGCCCATTGCGCGATGATGAGGAAAGCTGGTTTGACCAGATTAAAGGCAATTTCATGTTTCCAGCTGCTGATGCCTTCGCTTCGCCGCCCACCGCTACTGAAGGTGCGCAATACCCTAAACCTTGTCCTTTGCGCTCTGTGACTCTTGCTGGGAAAGAGACTCTCTATCTTTCCAGCGAGGAGTCAGTAGGTTCTTCTAGCGGAGAGCTAAGTTCCTGGTCTAAAATCTTTGCAGGTGTGTTGCGCGACCTGGGGATTGACCCTGAGGAGAAGAAAAAGAAACCTGTGAAGAAGAAGAAGAAGGTGGAGCCTGAAGTCACCAGCAAGGGCACTGGCCCTAGTCGCGCGACAACTGCTGCTGTCAAAGGTACTCTTCGCCTTCGTCAACGTGACTTAGATGATTATGTGATCATCAGTGACTCATTTGAAGGCTTGTCACGTGTAGCTAAGGGAAAAACTGGTGCTGGTGGGTCGAAAAGCTCTGGGAGCGCGGGTTCTCGTAACCCTGAAGCTGGCGCGACTCCATCTTTTCCTGAAGATGACGAAGCAGAAGAAGAAGATGTCGGTGCTCAGCTTATTGGGCGGAAGAGGGGTAGGAGCGAAGCCACGACTGGTGTGGCTTCCGCCCCTACATCTGTTGTGATTCCCGCGGTTGGGAAAACGAGCAAGCTGCGCTCGTTATACAAATTTTCTCCTGGTATGTTCTTCGCTTCTCTTCTTAATACTTTTCTCTTTGCTTAAATGCACTTGCTTTATTTTTCAGAAATCAAGAAGAAGACCCCTGAGAAGGGTGTCACGTTCAGTGAGGCTGCGGCGAAGAGGCCCAAGATTACCGTCAAGTCCACTGACACTGCTGCTCAGGATGCCGCGAAGGCTGCTGAGGCGTAGCGAAAGGTGGAGGAGGATCGGAAGAGAGAGGAAGAGAAGAAGAGGGTTGCGGAGGAGAAAAAGAAGGAAGAAGAAGAGAGGAAGAAGAAAGAGGAGGAGAGAAAAAGAAAGGCGGAGGAAGAGCGTTTGAAGAAGGCGGAGCATGCGAGGTTGGCCGAGGCGGCGAAGAAGAGGGCCCTTGAGGAGTTGGAAAAAAAGAAAGCCATGGAGCAGCCTGTTAATGTTCAAGGCCCTGAGGTTACAAACCCTACTCACTCCGCTCCTGTCATTACTTCTAAGGGTGCGGGTCGACATGCTTCAAGCAGTGCGAGCTCTGGTGGTGCAGGGGGCTTTAACCCGAACGTGATCGGGGCGAAGGATACCGTCGGCGATATCTATTACAAAACTTATAGTGAAGAAGAGCGCGGCGATGCTCCTCACCAAGCCCCTTGGAGCTTAAAGCAGAAAGATACATTTCATGAATTTGCCCCTTGCCGCGAGTGGTTCTTGAATTCGTTCACCCCTGCAGAAGTTAACCGGCAAAGGGCGAAACCTCATGAAATGTTATATCGCACCTTTATTCTTGGAGAGGCCAACGCTCGTGCTGCCAACCACCAGATAGTCCGTGAATGGCGAACGATGGTTAGAGAGCGCGCCGATTGGGAGGCTTATCGTGAGCGCACGTTAAAACGCATTGCTGCGTTTGAAAAGTCCAAGGCTGCTCTTGGCGAGGAGAGAGCCAAATTTGAAGCTGATAAGAAAGCCGAAGCATGGGGCCGCGAGGGCCTGCAAAAGAAACTTCATAATGTTGAAGAGCAACTGGCCAAAGAGAAGGCCGAGTTTAAACGTATTTGTGCCCAGGACAACGAGCGCGCGTATGCGGCTCGACAGAAGATAATTGATCTTGAGGCTAAAGTTGCTGACTTGACCTCGAAGGTAGAGGAGGCGCAGGGAGAGAAGGCTGCTAAGCAACAGGTGGAGGTTAGTCTTATTTGTTTTCCTTTATTCTGGCTATGTTTTTAACAACCCAGCCTAAGTTGTTTTGTCGGTCTCCAGGTTGAGTTGTCTGAGATCAAGGTGCAGTTGTCTAACAAGGACAGAGATCTCCATGCTAAGGACGTTGAGATTGCGGAGCTCAAACGTCGCTTGAACGAGCAAATCGACAGATGTGAGTCGTTGGAAATCGACCTGGAGGCCGAGAGGGTTAAAGCTGCTACGGCTGAGGAGGCGCGTGCTGTTAGCACTGCTGCGCTGAATGTGGCCCAAACCAACTACTCCGAGGCTCAAGGCATCGTCGATACGCTTGTCTCAGAAGCTGAATGGATGCGCACTCGTGGAGTAGTGCTGGTGAGTACTTTTTATGCTTCTATCTTGTTAAGGGTTATCTCTAACGCTACTCTTTTGTTGAAGGTTGCCAACTCCATCTTGAATGCTGGTGAGCTAGACCGCGCCGTTGCTGGTCTTACGGACGCGGCGCGTGCTGTGGGTCACCGAGGTGGTTACTTAGAATGTGCCAGTCACGTTGAGCAGATACTAGGGCAAGAATTTGATGTAAGCCATTGCTCGGTGACTGATCGTGCTGATGTTGCGCTTGCACAAGCTGAAAACTCGTATGACAACCTTTCCTTGCCTATCATGGATCTGGTTGTGGAATCCTTGAAGAAAGACGACTGGTGCCAGCGCCTTAAAGCGGTCCTCGATCCACCAGTTACTGTTGAGTTAACCGATGAAGAGCCAGTTGGTGATGATGGTGGCGATGGCGATGATGGTGGCAATGATGATGATGGCAATGATGATGATGGCGATGATGACGGCGATGATGATGGTGACCGTCATATTGAATAGGGTAGGCTGTTGATAGGCTTTTATGCCTCTTGTAATTTTCTTTAGGTAGTTGAATGTACAATGCTGCGCTGTTGCGCAAGTTTTAAATGATATGAAAGATTTTCGTTTTTTCCGTTGCAATTATTGCATTGCTATAAAACTTAGGTTAAATTAGCTCGAATAAATGGAAGTGTCCTTTATATAAAAGGTTATCGCCCGGTCTCGCGCTTTGTTTGCGGAGGACCTTGGAGGCGATTTGTACAAACTCTGAGATGCTGGAGTGTTTTCGCGCTAATCAGAAGTTTAGCATGCATTTGTAACGAAAAAATGTAATAGAAAAACATGTCGTATGCGTTCATTAAGTCAAAAGTGGGCGCGTAGGCCTTCGTACATAATTGCTAGTGGCTTATAGCCGACGTAGGGAATTAAAATGGGGCGCAAGGCCGGAATAGATTACATATAACATTTGCGCAGTTGTTGCGCATTCCACGTCCTTGGTAAGATGTGGCCATCTAGGGTGCGTAATTTGTAGGCCCCTTTTCCCAAGACCTCATGTATCAGATATGGGCCTTCCCATTTAGGTGCCAACTTCCCTGGACGTTCCGCATTTGACGCTTCATTGTCACGAAAGACGTATTCCCCTGGGGTGAAGGTACAAATGCGGACTCTTGTGTTGTAGTACCTTTCCAGCTGGGTTTTGTACTTGGCCTCTTTGATTCGCGCGAGTTCGCGCCTCTCTTCTAACAGGTCCAAGTCCAGGCGCCTTTCTGCTTCATTGTCAATTGAGTTGACCGCTGTCATACGTGGTGAGGGTAGGCCAATCTCCGCCGGGATAACCGCCTCTGAGCCATATACCAAGCTAAAGGGGGTTTCGCCGGTACTCGTCTTTGGCATGGTTCGATGAGCCCATAAAATGCTTGGGAGCTCATCAACCCATCCTCGTCGCCTTGTTCCCAATCTGGCCTTTATTCCCTCGACGATGCATTTGTTCACGCTTTCCACTTGTCCGTTGCCTTGGGGGTGCGCAACGGATGTGAAAGTGTGTTCAATGTTCATCTCCTTCATCCACTTCTTGAGATCATCTGATGCGAAGTTGGTACCATTGTCAGTTACGATCTTGATCGGAAGGCCAAATCTGCATATGATGTGCTCCCAGATGAACTTGCGCACAACCATAGCTGTGGTGGATGCAAGGGCTTTGGCCTCTACCCACTTGGTGAAGTAGTCGACAGCCACTATGATAAACTTTACGGCGCCGGGAGCATCCGGGAAGGGTCCCACCATGTCAATTCCCCATTGCTGAAAGGGCCATGCGGTGGATACAGGGATAAGATCATTTTTAGGGCGCAGTGTTTTTGGAGAATGCCTCTGGCAAGAGTCACATTTGCGGATCTCCTTCATTGCGTCGACATGCATACCAGGCCAGTAGTAACCGGCGCTCATGATCTTCGCGACAACCATCCGTGGTCCGGAGTGAATGCCGCAGATCCCTTCGTGGATCTCCCTTATCAGGTAATTCGCATCCTGAGGGTCCACACAGCGTAGCAGTGGCCCTAGGAAGGATTTTCGGTACAAAATACCGCCGTTCATTTCGTATTGTAGGGCTTTGTTTTGGATCTTCCTTGCTTCCGCTTTATTTTCAGGGAGTACCCCTTCTTGCAAGTATTGGATGATTGGGGTCATCCACGATGGTTGCCCTGTTTCGATCACGTTCACTTGTCGCAATAATACCGATGGATTCTTGAGTACCTCTATCCTTACATCCTTGGCGAGATGTTGAAAGGAAGTCGAGGCAAGCTTGCTCAAGGCATCGGCGGGCTTGTTTTCTGAGCGATTGATATGTATGACCTTGTGAGTTTCGAATTGTTGGAGCAATTCTTTCGCTTGTTCCAGATATAGAGCCATGACCTCTCCCTTCGCGTCGTATATGCCATTTACTTGACTGGCTATCAGGAGTGAGTCAACGTGTGCGCGCAAGTTTTTTGCTCCCATCTTGATGGCGAGGCGTAAGCCTGCCAGAAAAGCCTCGTACTCAGCTTCATTGTTGGTGTTTTTGAAGTCGAGCTTAATGGCGTAAGTAAACTCGTGCTTTTCTGGGCTCACTAGGCGTAAACCTGCTCCCGCGCCATCTTCATTTCGGTGTAAAGCATCCAAGTCTCCTCTGTTGTATTTTCCTTGGGAGTCTCTATCATCTCGCATTCCTTGATTTTATCAGCCGGCACTTCTGTGATGAAGTCGGCGAGGACCTGCCCCTTAATGGCCGGGCGCGGTCTGTACAAGATGTTATGGCCGCCCAGTTCAATGGCCCATTTTGCCAACCTGCCTGATGTCTCAGGCTTCTGTAGTATGGTGCCAATGTGGAAATTTGTAAGCACAGTTATCACATGGCCTGTGAAGTATCGGCGCAGCCTTCGGGAGGCGTGTAGCAGCGCAAGAACCAGCTTTTCCATTGTGGAATATCTTGTTTCTGGGTCAGTGAGTACCCTGCTGACATAGTAGATCGGGGTTTGTACCCCGTTTCTGTCGACCAATAATACTGACCCTACTGCCCTATCCGAGGAGGACAAGTACAGTACGAGGGGCTCCTTCTCAAATGGTGCAGTCAGGGTAGGGAGTTCGATCAGACACGCTTTCATTTGTTGAAAAGCTGTTTCGGCTTCCGGGGTCCATTTGAACTCTTGCTTCTTCACACAATTGCGCAACGTGCTAATGAAGGGATACGACTTTGCGGCGTGATTGGAGAGAAAACGATTAAGCGCGGCCAGCCGGCCGGCTAGTCGTTGCATTTCCTTGATGTTTCTCGGTGAGGGCATTCGTTCTATAGCTTGTACTTTCTCTGGATTCACCTTGAAACCGCCGTTTGTGACAATGAAGCCTAGAAACTTCCCCTCTTCCATGCCAAAGGAACACTTGGCTGGATTTAGCTTCATATTTACGCTGCGCAATGAGTTGAACGTTTTCTCGATGTCTTTCAACATTTGGCCCTCCTCAGGACTTTTAACCACTAGATCATCGATATAAACCTCAATATGCTTTCCGATGTCACCTGCGAAGGTCTTGTCCATCAAGCGTTGATATGTCGCGCCTGCATTCTTCAGGCCAAAAGGCATCTTTGTGTAGCAGAAGATTCCAAGATCCGTTCTGAACGCTGTCTTGTCTTCATCTTCTAGCTTCATCTGCACTTGATGGTATCCTTTGTAGCAATCCAAAAAGCACTTCCGTCGGTATGGCGCGAGAGAATCTATTTTTTTATCGATCTCAGGCAAGGAATAGCAATCCTTTGGGCACGCCTTGTTGAGATCAGTGTAGTCTACGCACATGCGCCATCCGCCATTTGATTTTTCGACCATCACGGGGTTCGCCACCCAACTCTGATATCTTACCTCTCGCAGGATCCCGGCTTTGAGCAGCTCACATACCTGCTCGTTCATTGCTTTTGTCTTGTCTGCCCCTAGGCTGCGCCTTCTTTGGACCTTTGGCTCGACAGATGGGTACGTGTTTAAGCAATGCTCGGTGATGTTGCGCGGGACACCGGTCATGTCTGCCGGTGTCCAGGCAAATATATCCATGTTTCGAAACAGCAGTTGCTTTAGACGTGTTCTGATGTCTGACGAAATGGCGTGGCCAATTGTCACAGTCTGCTCGGGGTATTTTCGGTTTAAAACCCATTTCTCTGGCTCGGTCGTGGAGACCTTTGCCGCCTTTGTTGGGTGCAGCTCTTCAGTTGACATTACTTCTTTCTTGGCATATATGATTGCTACTCCTGTCTTGGTTGGGAAACCTATCGCAGAATGAGGCGTTGAAGTCACCATGTTTAGCTCGCCTTGTGTTTCCCTCCCAATAAGCACATCATGCCTCGATTTCACTGGCACTACCATGAAGTTCACATTTGTTGTTCTTGAGTGTTTCCCGTCAGAGAGCGTGACGGGGAAACTGATCTGTCCGAGAGGAAAAACCATCTCGTTGCAAAATCCAGACAAAGGATAATCGACAGGCTCGAGTCGCGCTTTATCCTCTTCATCCAATTGATTGAAACACTGTTCGTAAATGATGTCGGCAGTACTTCCCGGGTCTATGAATATGTAGTCAGTTTCATAATGCCCGATTATGCCGGTGATGACCACAGGACGTGTGGCGCGAGGTCCGCCGCGCACTACTGGAAATATAACTTGCTGCTCTTGCCAAGAAGGTTCATAAGGGCGTTTGCCTTTCTCTTTCGCGCTGTACCTGGGTCCGTTGACCATGTGAGTCTCTAGTCGTCGGACCTTTTTGTGGTTACCTTCATCATGGCGCTGGAGTTGACGGGTTTCCTTGCGTACATTCTTCACTAAATGGCTTAGCTTGCCGCTTTTGAGTGCCCTCTCGATTTCTTGGCGCAAGCTGTAACAGTCGTCGGTCAGGTGCCCTGAATCTTTGTGAAAATCGCAGTACAAGTTAGGGTCTTGCCCTTTCTTGTTTGTCATTGGCTTTGGCGCTTTGAAATCGACATTCTCCGTCATCAATACCTCATTTGGAGTTTTTGTGAGCGGAGTCCAGTGTTTGTCACGATTGTCGTCTCTGACCGCCTTCTTGTAACCGATTCGGTCAATCGTTTCTCGCGCATCTTCTCTGTAGCGCGGCCTGTCGTCACGGCCTCTTGGTCTCTCAGATTTCCAGTCATGACTCTTATATTTGTTACGCTTGTTGTTGTTATCGCGCGTACTTCCTCTTGAAAATCGATCTTCTGGGTAGTAACCCTTTCCACCAGCAAGGGACTCCTCAGTTTGCGCGATGATTTTTGCGGCTTCCATTAGTTTATCCCACTCCTTTGGCATTCCATCTTTGCCTGTGATGGTTCTAATGAGACTATCGCAACGTATAGCCTTTTTGAAGTGGCAGCGCATGAGTTGCTCACTGACGCCGCCTATTTCCAGACACTCTTTGTTAAAACGCGTGATGAAGTCCTCCAGACCTTCACCATCTCTTCGCCAAATATCTTCTACTTCGGCTGTGTCACGTTGGTAGCGACGTTGTTGGCTAAAGTAGCTTAAGAATTGCGTCTTGAAATCTGTCCATGATTTAATCTTCCCGGGCGGAAGGCTGTCAAACCAGGCGCGAGCCGCTCCGGTAAGAGTTTGAATGAACAGGTGGCACCACATGGGCATGTTCCAACCTCCCATGCAGCCCACACTCGTGAATGTTCTGACGTGATCGTCTGGGTCAGTCAACCCATTGAATTTCCCAACAGTTGGGGGTAGCTTCTCTCGTGAAAGCGGCGCGAGTGCAATTTTCGGGATAAACTTGGAGTGTTCCGCAGCTTCCGCTGGTCTGTATGCCAGGCGGAAATCTCTTTCAGCTTCTTCTGTGTAGCCAATGTGTTGTCTTGGCTTGTAGTATTCATGGTTTTTTGGTAAACGATTAAAGACTGACGATTCTTCGTCACCTTCCCATGTGGGATCATATGGGTCCGTTTCTTCCCATTCATTGTTCATGTTGCGCGGCGTGAGCCGGCTGTGAACAGGGCCTCGTTGAAGGTTCGACGGATATTCATAGTAACTATCCGTTTCCCCTCTTGTATCGCGCGTGTCTTGTACGCTTAAACGTCTTGTAGGGGGAGGCCTGTTGGTTCTGCCTTGTATATTGGCTGGTGGGGGCATTTGGCGCACCCCCTGACTCTGAGGGGTGACCAAGGACGGTTCTGCCGTCAAAACTGCCTGCTGCGCGATGAGCGATTGGTATGCTGCATTGATAGTGGCGATGTTCTTGGCATACCACGAGGCTGGGGTTTCACCTTCTGGTAAGCCAAGTAATGCAGATACATTTTGAGGTGGCGCTGTGTTCGAAGGTCCTTCTCCGTTTCCTGGGGTGACCACTTGGGTGATGCGGGTGAAGCTCCCGCGCGGACCCCCAGTATTGTTGATTTCAACTTCGCCGATTTCTTCGATTTGTTGGGCTTGGAAGTTTTGGATTCCCTCGCCCAACGCCGTGTTAGAGTTGGTTCCGAAACCGAACTCTGGGATGATTCCTTGACCAGTCATAGCCGAAGGAAGAAAGAGACGTCAAAGGCTCAAATAAAAGAAGATGAGGGTGGTTATAGAAAAAATCGGTGGGCGCCAATGAAGAAACAGTGATCTAATTAGGGAGTTAATTAGATTGGTTTAAGTTCCTTTCATGAAGGTTAATCTTCTTAAGAATATTTGAGCTCCGACTTGGTGATTTATCCTGCAAAACAGAACACCGTTAACTCGTTAAGAGGGGAATGTGGGGGTTTCCCTCTTAACCAGGCTCCGGCGTGAGAATAAGCGACTGCTTTGAGAGTAATTAAGTGTAAAGAGTGAGAGCCGAGGGAATAGAATGTTTAACCTGTGTGATGAGGTCTCTATTTATAGCCGGAGAGGTGTAAGGGGTTATGGGCTGATGGGCCTTGGGCCAGAAGCGGACAACAAAACGGATATGCTCTTTGTCTCACTGGCGTCGACCGCTTAGTGGCTTCTAGACGCTCGTCGGTGTTGGCGCAGCTTGATTGGAGCCACGTGTCATTGTTGTCGGCCTTGTTGTCCTTCTGTCATCAGCAGACAAGTGGAGATCGTGGGACAGTTGTCTCTGTCCTCTGATTGGTGCCACGTAGGCGTCCTTGTGTACTTCTCGTCAGGCGATCGTGGCGCACGATTGAACAGAGCCTGCTAGACGCTCATTGGCTCCTTTTACTGCCACTTGTACCTTATGTACCACTGTAGGTAGCCGTGCGCTTCCCTACTGAGTGGCTCTTGTTGGACAACAAACTAACCCGCGCGGGGTTAGCATGCTCATTTGTTCCATTGTTTTATGCTAAGTGTTGATACTTGGCTCTCTTGTGAGCCGTGCCTCGCGCGCGACAAACCACAACGCGTGTAAGTCGTGCGAGGATACTTTTAATAAGTTTTCTGAAATAAGGAGTATGGTTCCGCACGCAACCTGGGCGGAGGTTTGCGCGACTTTTTGGGACCATACCCCTTCAGTTTAGAATACATAGAACACCCGACACCCTTCGGTACTAGAATAGTAAATTATATCAAGTTGAATAATTGATCAAGAAGATTATGCTTGTTAGATTTTCACACTTGATGTGGGTATTACAGAAACAAAATCTCAGATATAATTTAACTACGGAATTTGTTGATGGGCTTTATGTTACAGAAGAGCAAAGTATATAAGGGAATTAAAATTTGAACTAGTAGAATAAAAAAACTACAAATTAACTAACTTTATTATATTATAATAAAAATAATAAATAAGTTCAACATGTTTTAACTTTAATTTTGTTATCCATCATTTTTATATAAATTATAACACCTATAAGGCTATAATAAAAGACAAAAATACTTGACTGTAAACTCAGTTTAGGATCTTAATTTTACAGAACATCAAATATTAGTTAGGGGTTGTTTCGTAGCTTCTGAATGGTCATTAAAAGGCTACCTCTTAATGGAACAATTAAAAATTTTACTAATAAGAAGGTAGAAGAATGTGACATGTGATGATTTACCATTCAGAGGTTATCTCTTAACCATTCAGACTTGAGGTTACCTCTTATTCATTTAGAGGTTTTAAATCATTAAGAGGTAGCATCTGAATGGTCATTAAGAGGCTACCAAACAACCCCTTACTCCTAAATTACAAATCTTAATCTTACATAAACGAAACAATTTCAAATAAAAATATGATCTTGACAACTTGGCCGACACCGTTAGATGTTTGATCATTAACTTAACCGATTTAAACCATTTGTGCAAGTTTCCACACGCTTTTTGTATTCCAAACGTTTCATAAATGACGCGGTGCGGTTCCTAAAGCGGGTTCAACAGGTGGTAAGCAGTAACACCGCACATGTTAAGGGGCAGAATTTTGTGTTTAGCAGGGTAGGGTTTGCTATTCAGAAAGGGGTAGCGGCGCAGCTTGTTGCTCGTCTACCTACCATTAGTTTGTAATCGTATTGGATATTCATACAGTATGTGAAATTGTGAATTCGAGTTGATGACAAAATAAATGACTCAAATGTACCTTAACATATAATATGCTAAATTAAGAAAACATGTATTCCAAACGTTTCATAAACGACTCAAATGTACCTTAACATATAATGCTAAATTAAGAAAACAAATAATAGTTGTAGTAGTAGTGCACAAAATAAACCTATCTTGAAGCCTTAACATATAATGCTAAATTAAGAAAACAAATAATTTTTTTTTTTTTTGAAAGATCAACAAAATTTATTCATACCATCTGGATAACCAACTGTTAGCCAGAAATGTATCACCAAAAGTTCATACACCCATGTAAACTATCATACCCCAAGACTAATTAAATCGAAATTACACCAGTTTTCCCATGAAATATTAGCGTTTTTAACTCTACTTTTCAGCCACATATACCCGAACATCTTGATTTCTTCCTTCATCCTATTAACATAGGGCTGCTTTCCTTCAAATACCGCCTCGTTTCGGCTTCTCCAGATCACCCATATGGTCGCTTGTGTTACCAAGTTAACCGTTTTTTTCCACCTATGTGATCCTCTGTTGCATTTATGTATATTTGCCAAGTCTTTCAACTCCAAAACAAGAACCTGTTTTATTCTGCACCACCGAGTTATGAACTCCCAAATTTGCTCCGCAATACGGCATGAGGCGAAAAGATGCAAAGCAGACTCTTCCTCATCACCGCACATTTTACAACGATTATCTTCTATTATGACATTTCTTCTATTCAAAGCCGCCTTGGTCGGAAGCTTATCTTGAATTAGTCTCCAAACTAAAAAATTTACCTTGATGGGGGACCAATTATTCCATTCAAAATCCAGCCGAAGATCTGAAAACATTAAACGGTGCGTCTTCTCCTTTACACTGCTCACCGAGAAGCTACCGGAGCTGTCCAAGATCCAAGCCCATTTGTCCGCACCCAAACCGAATTCATATCGAACAATAGCATCAGATAGGATGTTTAACTCGGATATCTCGGCAGCCACCGAAGGTAGCCTGATCCACAGAAACTTCAGCTCCAAACCATTAGGACCATCCACCACCCGCTCCTTGATTAAAACATTTTTGTATCTCTCCAACTGAAACAGGGCCGGGAACTTCTCGCATAAAGGCTCCTCAAACAACCATCTTTCTTTCCAGAAAAACATTTCCCTGTCGCTTCCCGGAGACCCACGAAACAGAGATTCCAAACAAAAACCCATTTCATTGAAATCAATTTTTAAATTGTGTATTTGTTTCCATGGGCCCGCCATTGACATTTTTGCTGGAATAAAGCTCCACGTTCTTGAATTGTTATGCACCTCCCATACCACTTTTTTCCAAAGACTATCTCTTTCCACCTTAAACCTCCACCACCACTTAGACAACATTGCTAAATTTACCGCTCGTAATGATCCAAACCCCATTCCCCCGAGGTCTTTTGGCGTCATCATACTCTTCCATGCAACCCACTTCATTTTTTCTTGTTCAGGATTCGATCCCCACAAAAAATCTCTACGTAATTTTTCTAACTTTTTTATCACCCCTAGTGGTGCCTTATATAAAGAAAAGTAATACGTAGGCAAGGCATTAAGAACGGAACTCACCAACGTAATTCGGCCACCCAAAGAAATCGTTTTTGCCTTCCAAAGTGACAACCTTTTTTGAAATGTTTCCACCACCGGATCCCAATTCTTGATCAAATTCATATTTGCCCCTACTTGTAACCCCAAATATTTGAAAGGGAACGTTCCTCTTGTGCATCCCAACATATTTGCCATCAATTGAACGTGAGAATCCTCAATTCCAACCCCATACAAACTGCTTTTTTTCAGGTTCACTTTTAAACCCGAGCTCAAATAAAAGCATCTAAGTATACGTTTCAAATTCAACAAGTTATTAAAGGACCACTTACCCACAAAAATCACATCGTCTGCGTAAAGAAAATGTGAGATTTGGCCTCCGGTTGGCGACAAGCTTAAACCTTGGATCACTCCGATATCACACGCCTTTTTCATTACTCCGGTAAGCGCTTCCATTGCAAGTACGAATAAAAAAGGGGATAGCGGGTCCCCCTGTCTTAATCCTCTCGAGCATGTAAATTCTTGTGTTGGAGAACCATTAACCAATACCGAAGCCCGAGCCGATGTTACAATAGACATAACCCACCTTCGCCACTTTACAGGAAAATTCATTTGACAAAGCATAGAATTAAGAAAATCCCAACTCAATGAATCATACGCTTTCTCAATATCGACTTTCAAAATCATACCTTCACTTTTATTCCTTTTCAGCCAAGGAATAATTTCATTCAAAATTATGACTCCATCGATAATACTCCTCCCTGCCAAAAAACCTGTCTGTTCCTCCGAGACTAATTTATGAATGACCGCCTTCAATCTATTGACAAGTACCTTTGATACTACTTTGTTTATACATCCAATTAAGCTGATCGGTCGATATTCGTGGAGTCCACCTGGGTCTGACCGCTTTGGGATGAGAGCTAAAAATGATGACATACACCCATTATTTAACTGTTCGGCCGAATAAAAATGCTGAAAAAGCCTCATGAAATCACCTTCAAGTTCGTCCCAAAATTTTTTAATAAATCTGAGATTTATTCCATCAGGGCCAGGAGCCCGGTCTCCATCACACTCCCAAACTGCACTTTTTATTTCATTTAAAGTAAAAGGACTTTCCAAAGCCTCGGCTTCCACGTTTGACACACTCGATAAAAATGGGCACTGTAACACCGGTCTTGAAACTAATGGTTCTTCAAATTTTTCAGCAAAGAACGAGAAAGCATGGTCTTTTACCAAGGGTGGACTTGTAACCCATACACCGTCGATATGTAAACCATGGATCCTATTGTTGGTTGTATTTGCGTTCATAACCCCATGAAAGTATTTCGTATTTTCGTCACCCTCCTTTGCCCAACGAACTCTTGATTTTTGTTGCATATCCATGGCTTTCAATCTATCCGTCTCTAATACCTGTGACTTACACTCTACCCTCTCCTCCAATTCCGCCTGATCTAGGGACCTTTGTTCCGCCGCCAATTCAAGTTCTTCTAACCTTTTTAATTTTGTATTGTATGAACTCTCCATATCCGCTTTCCTAACAAATACCCATTCCTTTAAACGCCTCTTTACCCACTTTAGCTTTACATCCAAAGCCAAATCAGGTAGTCCTTCAAACTGAAATATCCCCAGCAAGTGAATCACCTGCTCGGTTGCCCCTGGAATTTCGAACCATGAGTTGAACATCCTAGACGGGATCTTGCCATAATCCGTCTGGGTTGTGGATAATAGAATTGGACAATGGTCAGAAGCTAATTTTGATAAAGCCATACACGAAGCCAAAGGCCACTTACTCATAAAATCTCGGCTCACAAGAAATCTATCCAACTTACTCATCTTAGTACCATTATCCGACATGTAGGTATATTGCCTTCCACCCATTTGGTACTCTACTAGGTCCGCCTCCGTTATGAAATGATTAAAAAATTGTGCATTTATAGCAATGAACTCAGAATTTAGCCTTTCTTCCGGACACCGTACATCATTAAAATCCCCCAAAAATACCCACATCCCACTGGTTGACCTTCTTAACTGTAACAGTTCAGTCCACAGATCACGTCTATCCCCCGGATCATTCTGCGCGTAAACATTAACTACGACAATTGTTTCCCCGGTCATTTCGATATTTCCCATTATTGCCAGATAATTTCTATTTTTAACTACCCCAGATCTAGTAAAAACCGACGGATCCCATATAGTCAGGAGACCCCCCGATCTACCCGACGACTCTACAGCTTCAAATTCTAGAATCGATCTACCCCAAAATCGATTAACCATAAACTTAATGTTACCTGGCATTTTTGTTTCCTGAATAGCTACGAAGTGTGCTCCGTGAGTTGTCTTCAAACCCCTCACCCAATCCACCTTTCTGGAGTCTCGAACTCCCCTTAAGTTTACTGACAGATAATTCATGATGATACGTTTTGACCGCCTTCTTCCCTAATTACCTTTTCCATTTGTTCCTTTGCTTCAAATAGTCCGAATCCCAATTTCGTTCCTAACCGTATCGTCTCCAGCAACTCATTCTCCAAACCTGTGACTTCCTCCTCATCTCGGTTAGCAAACTCTTTAGCACCAGACGATGCTTGACTATTATTATTATGAACCCTGGATTCGTTTGGCTCAACCTGTGTTTCTTGGTTTTTTTCTCCCAAATTTTCGGTTCCAGTGCCCTGATCCCCGCTGCTTTGGCTTGTGTTGTGATTAATATCCTGTACGTTTGACATATTATCCCTAGCAGGACTGTTTAGGTCTAACCCATTGGGTAATTGAAACCTTTGGGCCCAATCCTCTTCCCCTACTTTTTCTTGAGAACTTGGGCTTCTCATGTGCCTTGGTCTTTTTCTTGATTTGGACTGGCCCATATTATCACTGCACCCCATGTGAAAAGGATTCCCAATTTTTTGAGCTCCAACATTTCTGGTCCCACTTCCATTAATGTCTGCCGTCACCCTAGGGGCAACCAACTCAGCCTCCATGTCATTTGATTCCCTATGCAGACCATTTGTATTCCCATGCAAACTCCCATTTACTGGCTTTTCAACTGTCGCCACCTCCTGCCTATTCGTCTTCCCCGGTTGAAATTCCGGCGGAACCTGAACTTCTGGCCTAATCTCTCCGTCTTCCATATCATTATTTTCCCCGGCCACCGATTCATCTGATCCTTCCGAATCTGAACAATTCGACTGACCATCTGATGTGAGATCTTCCAAAACTTGATTCATAGAAATCATAGGTACCTCAGAGACCCAGACATGGAATGTCCGGTCCTCCCAAAACACTTGGACAGACTCGTCAATGCGTCTCCCAACCTCCGTTATGATGCCGCATACTGACTCGTGGTTCATCGGAGTGTCCCAAGAAAAATCTGAATTGATCACAAGTCTCCCAAACATACCTGCTATCGTATTGTAAAACTTTTCATCCCTAAGTTGTAACGGGACGTCTGTAATCTTGACCCATGTCAACTTACCATATTCAACCTCCTGTCCTTCCCATAAAACAGCCGATGTAAAAAGCTGTCTCCATAAATCTTCTTTATCCCTTATGAATTGCATGGCGTCCCTCTTTTCTTTGAAGATGATTAGAAATTTTAAGCCTCCGATATAACTAACCGCATTTTCTTTGTAACCTCCATCATCCAACACACTCCTCATTCTTTTAATTACATCCATGCTTAAAGCCTCCGCTATTACTGATCTCATTATGCAATGGCTGGGATATAATGCAGACTTACCCTTGTATTCCAATCTTTTTCCGGTATGAGTTGCATCCTGTTTTACGTTAGGCCTAATCGACGATCCTGCCAACGATTCTTTGAATGATACTCCTTTCCTTACGTAAGCCTGACCAGGGAATTTACCCGGTTCGGGCTGAGTTTTATGAGATGCCGGAACGTAATTTTTCGTATGAGCTTGCTGGTTAAACCGCTTATTGCCCTTCCCAAATTTTGCCGGAAAAACCTTCAACCTTGCTTCGTAAATGGTTATCGTATTCATGCCCTCCAGCACCCTCTCCATGTTCTCCACCCCTTGAAGTCTAACGAAGCCAAAAAAATTGCCTCTGGTATCTCTCTTCTTTGCGACATACGCGTCCTTCACTACCCCATGAGGTTGGAAAGCCTTCCATAACAGAGACTTAGAGATTTCCCCCGGAAGATTACCCACATAAAACGTCGTTACATTATACTCCTGTCCGCCATTATTGTAAAAACTTCCCATCTTCCAGAAAAACTCCGGTGACCTTACGAATACACTCCCCTAACTCCTCCGACACAAACAAACGAAACAATGGCGACTTGACCCTAAGAGTGTTAATGGGATTCGAATCGGTCTAGCTAAACTATACTCAGATAGCCGCGACCAATATCAGACCTACTAAGCCCCAAAGAAATCAAGAACCACTGTGGGAAAGGAGGGTAGAGGAGGGTACGATCCAGATGTTGAGAAGAAAAAGAAAAAGAAAAAAGACGGCCGAGTGGGGGAGACGCAAGGTCGAGATAGGATACAAGGTACAAAACCGCTACTTCCGGGAGGAGAGCGGGACCACGTACGCTATTTCAACGGCAAACTCCGGCGACACTCCGGCGACGCTTCTGCAACTTGTTTATTATGTAGTAGTAGTGCAGTATGCACAAAAGAAACCTATCTTGGGGGCATGATCTAAAGTCGCCATCTTCCCCCACATGTTAAAGGGATCAGTTTCCATGTGCAACTTTTTTTATTTTATTCATTCACCCAAAAATAAAATTAAAAAAGCTTGCATCTCTCGTGCCCTGTTTTGTTGTTTTCTCCCCTCTTTAAGACAATCACCCAACCTCATTAATGATTTTGTCTCCTATTAAACAATTCATGTAACCCCCATCATCACTTGTTTTCCATTTTCTCTCTATTTTGCTTACCATTTTCATGTAAAAAAAATACATAAAAATTGTAAATACCGTAATAGTTGTGTTGATAAGTTACATAAGCTATAAGATTATAAAAGGCTATGGGTTCAATTCCCATGATATGATATGCAAGTTTAGCCTTTCAAGAAAAAAGTATCTCTTTTAATATCAAAGACTTTACTCCACATGGCATTGTAGCCTGGTGACATATTGAGAGATGTGATAAGGCTTAGGACCTTTAGGTCTTGGGTTCGATTCCCACAAGGGGGTTTTTTTCCAGTGATCCCAAATTTTGCCGTTCAAAAAAAAAGTATCAAAGACTTTATAAAAACAATAAAATCCTAAAGAAAATTGAAAAAAATGCATTAGTTATTACTTATTTATAGGGCTGCAAATGAACCAAACGTCCAGCGAACCCGTCCTTATACACTGCCTCTGCCCCTGGTGTTTGTTCGTTTATTAAACAAACAAACACGAATAAGAAATTTCGTGCATTTATTTAAATAAATGAACATGAACAAATGCCGTGTTTGTTCATATATGTTCGTGAACGTTCGGTAACGTGTTCGTTTGTGTTGGATATTTCACTAGTGTTTTTAGTTTTATATTTTATTCAAATACTTTAAAATTCCGACAAATAAAATATTTAATAGGTGTCGGTGTATTATATATACATTTTGTTCATGAACGCTTGTTTGTGTTCGTTCGTTTCCATTTGTGTTCATGAATATTAGGTTGTGCTCATTTATGTTAATCAACGTTTGTTGACTAAAATTAACAAACAAATACAAACGAACACAAACATAGAATCTTGTTCGATAAGCGTTCATAAACAGTTCATAAACATATATATATATTTCTTAACAAACGAACACAAACAAAGTCTTGTCCGTGTTGTTGGTTTGATTTGTTTGCAGGCGTACAGTTATTTATGTCATTTATCTCCAAGTGTTGGATCTAATCTCTAGGTTCATTGGGTGATAATGTGTGATCTTGAATCTTGCCATCTTATGAGTACAATAAAGTACGATACTGTCCTTTGGCCTTTGGTTACATCATCCCATGTGGCATTAAATCAACCATTTAGAGAGAGAGAGAAACAGTGTCTCCTAAGTGAATAATAACCCAAGGTTGCATGATGCCTATTAATAATATGCTCCTGCAAGTGTTGTCTTGGTGTTGACTTTATACTTTGCATATCTAAAAGTATGGGAAGCAGAGATAGTTTTTATTCAGTTGATGAGTACAGATTTGATCCTAAATGGTTGATTGATCCTCAACATCTTTTTGTTGGGCCCAGAATTGGTGAAGGAGCCCATGCCAAAGTTTATGAAGGAAAGTAAGTAAAAAATTCAATCTTTTTTTTTCTTAATTCTTGGATCTTGATCTACATTACATCTTAAAAAACTAATGATCAATTGGGTATTTTCCAGATATAAGAATCAAAATGTCGCGATTAAAATCGTTCATAGAGGTGACACGCCAGAAGAAATTGCTAAAAGGGAAGCGCGATTCATGCGAGAAGTTGCAACATGGTCTAGAGTTCAACACAAGAATCTAGCAAAGGTTTGATATTCATAGTTAACTAGAAAACTGATTTAAGTTATTAAGAATTAAAGAGCAGAATGTAACAGATTGGTATCTTTTTTATTTATGTCTATGTAACAGTTTATAGGGGCATGTAAAGAGCCTATGATGGTTATAGTTACTGAGATTTTAACAGGAGGATCACTGCGTAAATATATGTTAAGTAAACGACCCGGAAGCTTAGATTTGCATGTGGCTATTGGTTTTGCACTCGATATTGCTCGCGCAATGGAATGCCTGCACTCTCATGGAATTATTCACCGAGATCTAAAACCTGGTAACTATTATTTTTCCCCGAAACCAAAAACTTAAATTCTTTCACAAACAGAAATTAATTTTAAATTTCATTAAAATTCTTTCAAACAGAAATTAATTTTAAATTTCATTATTTTGCAGAAAACTTGGTCTTGACTAAAGATCAAAGAACACTTAAACTTGTTGATTTTGGATTAGCTAGAGAAGAGACAGTAACAGAGATGATGACTGCTGAAACCGGAACCTATCGTTGGATGGCTCCAGAGGTAATTAGTTACTAATTACACAACTATGTTTACTTTTCTTTTTAAAAAAAAGGTAAATTGGATTTTTAAATAATCCGATCTGACTGTTTTTGGCCAATAGTAAACCTAACTGAGTTTATTCCCGATAGGGGTCCAACATTTTTCATTTTGTTTGTATAATGGTCCGCCGTTAATAATAACTTGACGGAGTTAAGTTCTTTTCCGAATTACAAGCCGATGTTTTAGGGTTTTTGATCAAAATGAGGATACGAGCCGATTGATGTAAAACTTATCTCGAAATGATGCTCCAAGCGGCTTGGTTTTTGTTAATTGGAAGTTTAAACACCCAAATTTGGAGCACTGTTTCGAGGTAAGTTTTACATCAGTCGACTCGCATCCTCGTTCTGATCAAAAGCCCTAAAACATCGTTTGTAATTTGGAAAAAAACTTAACTCCGTTATGTTTTTTAACGGCGGACCATTATACAAACTAAATAAAAAAGGTGGGACCAGTGTGGGGAATAAACTCAGTTGGAATTATTATTGGCCAAAAACAGTCATATAGAATTATTTAAATCCAATTTGCCTAAAAAAAACTTAATTTAGATAAAAGATGAAAATTTTGAAAGTTGGTTTTCCGTTTGTTTTTCTGTAGTTATACAGTACTGTCACACTAAGGCAAGGAGAGAAGAAACATTACAATCAAAAAGTAGATGCTTATAGTTTTGCCATTGTGTTATGGGAACTTTTACACAATAAGTTACCATTTGAGGGTATGTCCAATCTACAGGCAGCCTATGCTGCAGCTTTTAAGGTAAAAACTCATAAAGGGCATAATAATTAAAAAAAAAAAAAAAAAAAAAAAAAAAAAAAAAAAAAACTAGAGGGGGGATTCTTATTATCTTATACTTAATTGTTTTATGGTTCAGAATGTGAGGCCAAGTTTGGAAGATCTACCAGAAGATCTAGCGATGATTTTGAGTTCATGTTGGATGGAGGATCCGGATGCTAGACCGAATTTCAGTCAGATTATACAAATGTTGCTAAACTGTTATTCAACAATTATGCCATCAAAACCTGTAATTCCTTCTCGGCTTTTTACGGCTGAGAATGCTCCGATGTCTCCTGAATCGCCAGGTACAAGTGCGTTAATGGCGGTTTGCAATTTTTCAGGGGACACGCCAAGAGGAGAAATGGAACACAAGCCAAAAGGCTTCTTCTTCTGCTTTAACCAATGCTATTAACGGACATGTCACAAGATGAAAAACATGTATTTTTAAAAAAGTGTGTGGTGTTTTTCTAAGAAAAATGCTATCGTTATCATCTTGTAAATGTTCATCTGATGTAGATGTTATTCGCTTTTGAATTTACTATCTTATACTAGAATCAGACTCTCGGATCATTCATTGTATACTTTGAATGATAAAATCGAACCCATTGGACTGGTTTCTCTTGAACGATGACACGATACACACATTGTTCTATAACTATCCAAAAAAAAAAAAAACAAATTTTTGGGACATGTTGACTAAATGTGAAATAAAGGGTCACAAGTTCACCAATAAAAGTGACCTCGTCAAACTTCACACATAAACCATTAACCAATGTTAACATTGTCAAACTTCACATATAATATGTAATGAAATAAAGCAACAGCCTGTTTCCATCAATTAGCACGCAATCGGGGCGTTGCCTCTTGGAACCCATTAGGCATTAGGGAGAGCCCCAGACCCCGCCAAGGGGCGATGACATTCATAAAAACATGGAGATTGATATTCATAAAAACATAACATGATGGTGGATGAAGGCAATAACATTAATTACCTCACAATCACTCTAATGCATGTGCCCATATAATTCATAACTGGGGTCCTCCAACATATATATGTGCTATGTTTGTCATATAGTTATCATCCTAACAAATTATTACAGAACTTAAATGGCACAAATTAAACCTCAATCAAACGAAGACAAATAAAAATACATTTTATATTATATAGCATCAAAGTTCGATATATGGGGGGAGATTTTAAGGGGCCATCCCCCCCCCCCCCCTCTCCCGTTTTTCTCAGTAGTGTAAATTTAAGCGTATTTCATCCAAAACATGCAAAATGTGGGTTAACATATCCCACATTCTTTTGTATTTACACATTACGTATGTTATGGTTTTTCACCGACTCTTGAAGTTTTTAAACTTACTTACAAAAGATCAATTTATACATGTTGCATTTGAAAAAACGAGGTGAATAAAATACTATTAAATTTAATTAAGTAATATAGTTATTCTTTCTAAGTGAGTCTTGGATTCTGCATTACCTTTCCGTGGTCATTATTGTCTCAAAAGCCACTCTTAGTTTTACATTTAGATGTGGTAACAAGTTATCATCATTTATATGATCTTATCCGATTCGAACCGACAATTTGGACTTTGGATTAAGACACATATGAGCACCAAGAAAAACCTGACTCCTAAGAAAATAAATTTTAGGTGCGTCACTGATCAAGTTGAGCATATACCAGGACCGGAAACCAAGATATGTCATAAACCGGGACCAAATACTGGACTGAGTCTAACTGATCAGTACCAAGCGGGTCATGGATTTGAAACCGGTTGTATAAACCAATTGATTAAATTTATGATTGAATCAAAACAATAAAAGCTACCAACTTTGTTAAATATTACATCCATAATTGTGTTGCTATGTATATTGTACCTGGTTCAAGATGACGAAGATTGGCTCAACTCTATCATCAGGACCGGCCCAGAGGAGGGGCGTGGTAGGTGGTTGCCCAGGGCCCACTCTCCCTGCAGGCGCCCGAAATTATATGTATAATGTATATATAATTTTTAGGTTTTTTTATATGTTTTTTCTTAGGCCCATTTTTCGCCTTAGGTTCTTAGGGGGCGTTTGTTTCGCGGAATGGTTTGGAATTGAAATTGGAATTTGTACAGGAATTAGAATTTGAAGGAATTTGATTTGGAATTTAATTCCAATTGGAATTGGAAATTGTTGGAATTGGAATCTCAATTCCCTTTTTGTTGTGTTTGGTTGTCAAATGAATTGGAATCCATCACCACGGCAACCACAACCACCAGTTCGCGTCGAAACGGTACGGGTCGAAACGGTTCGTGTCAAAACGGTTTGATTCGAAACGGTTCGGTTCGAAACGGTACGGTTCGAAACGGTCGCGTCGAAACGCTTCGATTCGAAACTGTACGCGTCGCAACGGTACGCGTCGAAACAGTTCGCGTCGAAGCGGTTCGCGATGAAACGGTTCAATTCGAAACGGTACGGGTTGAAACGGTGCGGGTCAAAACGATAGAAGATTCCAATTAATTTACTTTAATTCCTTCACATATAGGAAGGATTTTGAATTCCTTTAGTTAAAGGAATTTGAAGGAATTCATGCCTAATTCCAATTCCAATTACATTGTCAACCAAACACATGAAGATTGGAATTGGGATTCCAATTCCATCAAATTCTTTGAACCAAACATTTTAAAAGATAGAATTCAAATTCCAATTCCATTAAATTCTATTGAATTTCTGCGAACCAAATGCACCCTTAGATTTTCGAAGATTCCAGAGACGGCCATGTGATTTATTAAGAATAATTTTGGTTTTATACTTCACTTTTAATTTTATGAACCAAAGTTCCCTTATAAGCAGGCGGGGTGGTCCGTGATACCACCCCATCACGCGTTAAACAACAACGGAACACCGCCGTCGCCCCTTATATCACGCGTTATGTTATTAACTCGTTGAAAAGATAACGCGTAAAAATCAAAAAAGGAACTTTAGAATTGGACCGTTGGCTGACAAACAACATTACTCAATGATTTTTAATTGGACCTTAATTTCATTTAAAGTGAATTGAAACATTTTCTAATTTTAAAATAAAAACTTAAAAAAATTTGGGAGTGATGGAATTGTATCACTAGTGACCACATCACTAGTGATAGAATATTGGATGACGACATGGCATGAATTGATTGGTGCTTGGTAGTGAAAGCATTTAATTAATAGTTAACATGTAAACGTACTCTTAAATAGTTGAACCTCATCAAACTCTGGCAATGTCTCTTATCCTAATCGAACATAATTCTCAAATAAGAATATCTTCGAATTTATAATATAAATTCCAGCACACGATTCTAATATAGACGACTCAAACTAATATAAAACACGTTAAATAATTAAACTATATGTGTGGACAAAAAATAAGGATCAACCCGACCCAACGACCCATCGTGACTTAAAACTATTTTAGATATAATTATCAAAATTACTACCAATGGTGTGGTGGTCTATTGGCAAAGGCAAAATCTTTAAAACACCAAGGTTGGGAAGAGGAAAATCTTGGGTTCAACTGTTCAAGCCCCACAGACGACAAGAGATTGAAGAAATTAGTCGTTAAAAAAAAACCTATCAAAATTGCTAAGTAACGCTAACGCAATCCATGACCAAAGCAACATAATTGAGGAATGAGTACAAATGCATAAGAGTTCATGCATGTGATGTGACACCATTTTTTCCCAACAAACATTATTCCCCAATCTTTACCATACCACCACAATAAATTAGAATCCAATTCGGTTGTGATAAACTTGTCTTCGCTAACCTATATTCGAAGAAAAATAACCTGTCTATAAATAGATTACTATACCTATCACCAAAATTATACATTACTCAATCAAACAAACCACATAAAAAAATGTTTGGTCGTAGTTATGACAACCGTCAGTACGGTTGGGATACTGCATCCCCACAGTACGTGCGTAGGGATCCAGTAATCGCCTATGACGTTCCTCAGTCCCATAACGGTCACTTGGGATATGACGAGAACCGTATTGTGTTCGAGGAGGAACGTCCGGTTGCAAGCTATTACCCGGAACATGTTGTTTTTGAGGAACAATATTCTGTTCCCGTGCATAAAAATCATTATCACAGCTCTACGGCGCCACGTAAGCAAGTCCACTTTGTTGAGCACCAGGAGAAGGTTACTGAATCTTTTGATAGCTTTGGAAATCGAAAGGTTTACAAAGAGAGCGTTGATACCGAAGCGGACGGGTTCATTAATCGTAAGCACAAGAACTTTGAGTCGACCAAGACCGGAACTTTCAACTCGTTCTACTAGACTACTAGCTAGTCCTACTAGTCGTGGCGCGTGTACGCATGGGTATGATTATGTCGTATTTTCTGACATCGTCGTTTAGATGATGATATGAATAAGATAGGAAAAAAAGTGTTCCGATTATTATGTCTGTTTCCATGTTATTAACATGGTCGTCATGTATTGTAAGATATATTTCTTATCGAATTTTAAAAAATTTATTAGTAGACATTTGTTTCATGAAGGTTTTAGCATACATACTAGACACAAGATATATACAAACCCATGAATCTACTTATGTCTGGTCTTTAATTGACTACTTAAGTAAAGCATAAATATAAAATACTAACCAGTTCATATATATGTATTAATTCATCACATCTTAATAAATAGTAACATATTTTTACCTCTTGTATTTTGATTTTTTAGGGTTTTTTTTTCCATTTTTATTTTATAAATTTATTTCTTATTTTTTAAATTTTGCCATAAGAAGCTAAACAAGCTTAGTTTTTTATTAGTTTTTGTTTTATGTTTTTTCCTATATTTGGTCGTTGTTCGGTTGTTACTAAGCATAATGTTTTGTGGTCACATTTGATCCCTTAGTTTTTCTTTCGTTCGGTTGTTATTTAGCACGGTGTTTGGTAGTTTTTACGTCACGTGAGTCCGTTGGTGTTAAAAATTCGTGTATTTGTATTACATTTTTTTTCCGGTTTTGGCCGTAGTTCGGTCGCTACTTAGGACAGTTTTACACCTCACGACCCCGCAACGATGATAACATAGTTTTACGCTCCCGCTCCGTAACCGCGAGGGGGGGAGGGGGGGGGCCTTAAGACTAGTTTTATGTAAATTATAAAATTCTGTTAGAACCACTTAAAAGTCAACATAAAAAACAAATATTGAAGTAGTTGTTATAAACCTTTTATAACCGGATAACACAAGTGACATAATTATATAAGATAACAACGATTGAAACTTTAATTTGTTGCTAGTTAATATTATTGTAAGTTTAAACTAATGTTACATATCTATATCTATACTATATAATAAAAGAAACCTGATTTTGAACACGTGTCATTCATTGAAGATGTCTACATTTGTAATTTCCTACCTTTTCATACTTAATATTATTATTTACCAAATTGAAACTTTTTTATTTAGTTTACCCTTATCTCATATTTTATAAAAAAAAATATCGATTATTCTATCTCTTATTTTCATATTGAATTTTTTTTAAATTTAGTTTGTACTTATCTTTTCCGTTCAAATGGGGTAGAAGTAAAATATTGGGTTTCACATTTGTAATTAGTTATTTTTTTATTAAGATGCTATCGTTCTATTTGCTCATGTTCAAAATGATCAGAAAAAAAACTCAGTTTCGTCAACAAATTATTTATCACGAAAACCAAACTTTGTATTAATGTATGAAATCTTTTTTTTCCTTACTAAAAAAATTATTATATCAATTTTATTACATAATTTATAAATCAATTTTTCGGAATTTGCACCAACATTTTATCACTCAAATAGATGCTGATTTACTTCTTGAATAACATATCTTCTTTTCAAGAACCATCTTCACAATCACCATATCCATCGCGTGTCGAGTATTATCCTTTAGTATATTGAAAGATATGACTTTTTTTATTCTTTTCAAGAACCATCTTCACAATCACCATATCCATCGCGTATCGAGTATTATCCATTAGTATATTGAAAGATATGACTTTTTTTATTATTGGTATATAAAATTAGATTCATTAAACCTGTGTAATACACGTGGTTTTCTAAAGATATACCTTTTTTTATTATTTACTATATAAAATTACATTTATTCGACCCATGTAATACATGAGGTTTTTTTAAGATATAACTTTTTATTATTTGATATATAAAATTAGATTTATTCAATTCGTACAATATACGGGGTTTTTTTAAGGATATATATTTTTTATTATTTAGTATAGAAAATTACATTTATTCAACCCGTGTAATACACATATTTTTAAAGACGTAACTTTTTTATTATTTGGTATACAAAATTACATTTATTCAACCTGTGTAATAAATGAGGTCTTTTAAAGATGTATTATTTTATTATTTGGTAAATAATATTACATTTATTCAACCCGTGTAATACACGTGGTTTCAAATATATAACTTTTTTATTTGGTATATAAAATTATATTTATTCAACCCGTACAATATGGTTCTTATAAATATAACTTTTTATTATTTAATATATAAAATTATATTTATTCAACTCGTGCAATAAATGAGGTTTTTAAAGATATATTTTTTTAATATTTAGTATATAAAATTTATTTATTCGACCCGTGTAATACACGGGGTTATAATCTAGTAACTCTTTAAACATGTAACTTCACTGAAACGATTATTAAGAACTTTACTATAATAAAACATTAAGACCTTAGTATTCTACTATTAATAAAAAGTTCAAGTTACGTGAAACTTAATAATTATTAATTAAAAGAGTTAAATGTCATTTTAGTATCTGTGGTTTGGGTTATTTTCCCAGTTTAGTCCAAATGTTTTATTTTTCGTCTGTGGGTTCAAAAAGATTTCACCGTTGCCATTTTAGTCCACTGGGTTAAATTTATCCATTATTTCTGTTAACAAGAAGGGCAATTCGGTCATTTTATATGGCTGAATTGTCCTTCTAGTTAACAGAATTACATATAAAATGACCGAATTGCCCTTCTCATCAGTAGAAAAAATGATGAAGTTAACCCAGTGGATTAAAATGACAACAGTGAAACTTTTTGGACTCATAGGCGAAAAATGAAACATTTGAACTAAACTGTCAAAATGACACAAACCACTAAGACTGAGACTAACTCTAATTAAAAAAAAAAAACTATATTTACTGTAATTAGATTCATACATATCGTGGATCTGCGTATACAATGTCCATCTAAACACTAGTTTCTATCATAGATATAATATGGGTTCTACTTCTAACCTAGTTATGGCCCAAAAGAACCACTATATAGTCGGACCAGAATATAACTATAAAAGGTACAAAAATGCTTTTAGAGTACATACAAATCTTTGTCAATAATTAATATCCTCTACTTTTATCGGAATCAGAATTTGATGATATTGTCTTTATTCGTCGATATCTATATCGGTTTTTAACGATACTTACAATAAGGTCTTACTACTTCTTATATTTTAAATGACCATCTTACTAATTACTTACCCGTTCGACAATATATGAAATAAATAAATTTTATATATTTTTATTTTTTGTCTACAAAATAGGGTGTTACACTAAGAGATGCTACTTCATACACATAACACTTTACATATCAAAATCAGTAAATTAAAAGAAGTAAAAAAAACTAAGGGGCTGTTTGATAGCCTCTTAATGACCATTCAGATGCTACCTCTTAATGGTTTAAAACCTCTGAATGAATAAGAGGTAACCTCAAGTCTGAATGGTTAAGAGGTAACCTCTGAATGGTAAATCATTACATCTTACATTCTTCTACCTTCTCATTGATAAAATTCTCAAAGATTCCATTAAGAGGTAGCCTCTTAATAACCATTCAGAGGCTATCAAACAGCCCCTAAACCAATAGTACACATTGTGGTTTTGTCCTGAGGTTTGAGAAAATACATATTTCGGACTCTTTATTGTCCTTTGTGAATATCATATTGGGTTATTAAAAGTTTTATAAAAACTATGTGAGAAATCCATTTTTACCATGATTAGAAACACAAAATAAAAATATATATATGTAAATACAAAGCACCAAAACACCACAACCCATGAGTTTTGTTAAAAGTTTGTTCTTGGACTGGACAAATGTTAAAAGTTATGGGGTAGCCCAGTTGGCCAGCCTCATCCACCCTCTCCCTAGAGGTCCTGGGTTCGAATCTTGGTGTCCGCAACCCACGGCCAAGCTCTTCGTTCTCGGTTGGGTAATCACCCCCAGGCACTTATGGGGCTAAGCTAGCTTGTGGAGTGTGATCACTCCAGCGGTTGGGAGGATCGTGTAATATCCCCCCCCCCCCCCACCAATGTTAAAAGTTTGTGATGCTCTTGAATCTACACATCTTTTATATGTGATTACCCATGAGTTTTGATTGGAATTTATTCAAATATATATATATATATATATATATATATATATATGTTATTGGTATTTATTTAGTTATTTGATGGATTTACTATTGTCGATGAAGAAACAAATCATTAGGAGTTGAAAATCGAAGTCGGAACGAAAAATGGGCAAAAGTTGAAAAATTGGATTTTTTTTTTTTTTGTAGGCTCATAACGGACCGCCACTGAAATCTGTAGCGGTCCTCCATCAAATTTGAAAACGGTAGAGGACTACCACCAATTTCGTAATTGTCCTCCACCGCCTCATTGCGACAAAAAAACCCTAAAACAATTAATTAGGCCATTTTGATGACTTTCTTCACATAACTTCGATCAAGAACGAATATTTTGAAGGTGTTTCTATATTGTGGAGCATAAGGCAAATTTTAAAGGTTTGGATCAAAGAATTGCAGTGCCTTTTAATTGGTGTTTCATAGTTTTTATTCTTTATTCGATTTTCAAATTGTTCCAAAACTTGTTTTAATCAGGATTTCTACTTTTTATGACCTTGAATTGTTTGCAGACATGATGAGTACCTAAACCTTTTGTGCTACTTAGACTTGTGATGAATATTGTGTAAACTCATTTGTTTTCGGTTTTGGATTAATCAATTGGCTAGAGTTTTCGTAAAGAATCTTTCCATTGTCTATTGTGATATGTTTGAGTACTGATTGATTTGCATGCCATGTTCTTTTTGTGATTCTCATTGATTGATTGCATACTTATCAGTTAGAATTGCATGTCTAGGTCATCTACGTTGTGTTTATGATCATTTTCAGGTTATACTAAATATAGTTAACTCTAAGAACATGTGTGTGTTTTAGTATAAAGTAGTGTTCTACCATTTTTTAGAGCGAGAGATGATTGAATGTCGGGTTGTCTTTGTCTTTGGGTGTTTGGGTAGTAATTACGCGAGAGTGAGTTATCCTTATTGCCTTCGGGTCATTGCAATATTATGTCATACTCAGTTTAGTTAGATTACTTCATTTATATCTTCAGATGTATTGTGACTAGTGAGACTAAAAGGAGATCTAGTATGTGAGTACTTAAACCTTCCATAGTTTAGTGAGAGACAGAGGAGAACCATTCTACATCATGGTGAGTTTTACACGTTTCATAGGGTCATTTAGTTGTGTTAAGGAGACTGAGAAGAGATATAACATTATCTTAGTGATTCCTAAGTCAATCATATCTTTAAATCGGTTTATCAATTCATTTTCCAATAACCTAGAGCAGTGAGTTTGCCAATAGGATTCATCGTTTGGGTAGTTGCCTTCCTATGTTTGATGCTCCTTCATGATTTAGTCATTTTTCTAATGTATTTCCATCTTCCTTCTTTAGTATTCTTATTTGATTTTGTAGTTGCTAAAAAACATTTTGATTATTTTGGCTAGGAGTTGATGGTCGATGGAGGTTTAGTGTTGAGAATTGCCTACAACCCTTATCCTACCCCTAAATAGGCCGTATATGATGGTACACAACGTCTAACGGTTAAAGGAAGATTGAAAATTCAAACGAACACGGTTCCAACGGATAACTCGGATATAAACACACCACCTGAATGAATCCGATAAACAAACCAAACCCGTAATAGGATACAGTCACACCACCTATCACGAATAAGGGTCCAAAGATCACATCTCAAGATGCTAAACTTGAGATAGCAATGGAAGAATTTTAGCTCTCTAGTGGGGAAAACCAAAAAAAATTATAAAACTAATTTCTCTGATCTTTTCATTGATGAACTCGTAAGGTTTTGTTACAAGAGAAATTACAACCTCCCACTAAGCCATGATCCTATCCTTTAGGGAATAATACTGTGAACACGTAAAACAAAAAGGAAACTGAAAGTAGTGGCATAAAATAAAATTACAACTAGGAAATTAAAAAAAAACAAGAAATAATTAAAAGACTGCATGCATGGGAGGATGGCCAGTGGGCTCATGAGCCTGTCGTTCATTTGATATGGGTTGTGGGCCCATCAATCGAAACCCTCCTGACCCAATTGTTACTTGATCCAGAATGAAAGGTTGGTCCATCTCCTTTGGTAACAACAAGTAAATCAAATTCAATGGCTAGTGAGTGTTGAACCAGGGGTTCGTTCCTATCATTCCTGTCAACGTCGGAAAAGTTTGCCCTCAAACTTGGGATAGGCTCGCCAGGATCATAGTAGGGCTGCAGGTCAGCAACATTAAAAGTCGCAGACACGCCATAAGCATCGGGAAGCTTGATCTTGTAAGCATTGGGATTAACATTAGAAACAATCTTGAAAGGGTCGTTGGTACGAGGACTGAGTTTAGAACGTCTTTTAGTAGGAAAACGATCTTTGCTGAGATGAATCCACATGAGATCACCCCGTTGGAATGCAATAGTCTCCGCTATTTATCGCGACGTTCTTTTTCCTGCATATTAACTTGGTGACCCGATCACGGACTTGCACATGAATGGCTTGAATATCCCGAGCCCGAGCCTCGACATCATGGCTGAGCTGGACAGAGGTATCCAAGGCGACTAAATCAATTGGAGTGATAGGATTGACACCATAAACAATCTCAAACGGGCTACGACCAGTGGCCTTGTGTGGGACCTGGTTGTAAGCGAATGATGCGTGGGGTAGAGCAACATCCCACTAAGTAAGTTTTTTTTCTGGCAAGCGCGTGCCCAAGTTATGGTTCTGTGACCTCCTTTTGACTGTTGGTTTGGGGGTGACATGATGTGCTAAACTTGAGTTTAGTACCCATCTTTCGCCATAAGATCAACCAAAAATGACTGAGGAATTTAGGATCACAGTCACTTACAACAAATTTAGGGACACCATGTAGGCGAACCACCTCGTTGAAATACAAATCAACGATCTGAACGGCATCAAAGGTGGTGTGGCATGGAACAAAATGAGCCATTTTTTAGAAGCGGTCAATGACCACCATTACTGAATCCTTTTGCCTTTGTGTCTTAGGTAATCCAGTTATAAAGTCGATGCTGAGATCTTCCCAAGGGGCATGTGGCACAGGTAAAGGCAGGTACAATCCCTGATTTTGTGAACGACCTTTGGCAATATAACACGCTAGACAGCGCTAAATGTAGTGATCAACACCACGAATAAACCGATGCCAATAAAAGGAGTGTTTGACCAGAAGACTTGTTTTATCAGCTCCAAAGTGACCAGAGAGGTTTCCCTCATGTAGTTCTTGGATCAAAGTTAGACGAAGGCTGGTTCGTGGAATACACAACCGTGTGCCTTTGAAAAGATAACCGTTAGAAGGGTGAAAATCCTTGACTGGATGGTGAGAGCACTGAAGGAAGAGTTCACCGGAGTCCTCATTGGTAATATACACTTGTTTGATTGATTCCATTTCGACAATCTTTGCAACTAATGTAGTAGTAAGGAGATGTTTACGTGACAAAGCATTAGCCCCCTTGTTCAACCAACCTGATTTATGGCGAATAGTGAAAGAAAAGGATTGGATAAATTCGACCAATTTGGCATGATGAGGTTGTAACTTATGTTGACCTTGGATATATTTTAGTGCCTCATGATCTGAGTGAAGAACAAACTTTATAGGAAGTAGGTAATGTTGCCAATGGTCCAAACCATGTACAAGAGCACAAAATTCTTTATCATAAGTCGAATACCGTTTCTTACCTTCGTTAAACTTCTCGCTGAAATATGCAATGGATCTGCCTAGCTGAGACAAAACAACTCCAATGCCAACCCCGGACGCGTCACATTCAACCCCAAACATCTCATCAAAACACGGGATAGCCAATATCGGCGCAGAAGTTAAACGCCATTTTAATTCATCAAAAGTTGTCTATGCTTGAGGAGTCCATTCAAACCATTTAAGTTTGGTTAATTTTGTTAAGGGATCAACTACTGTACAAAAATCCTTCACAAATCTTCGATAAAACGAAGCGAGACCGTGAAAACTCCTAACTTGCTGAATGGTGGTGGGTATCTGTAGCACCCTAACACGTAATTAACGAAAGTCGCAGCGGAAGTTCATGCCATAAAAATTCTTTCATTATAAACCTTACGTCTTACTTGAAAGTTCACTTTTATAATAACTCTTTTATATCGAATACGACAAACTGACTCAATTATAGAATAAATCATAGCTTATGTACAACAATTTACATCCTTAGACAACCCCGTACAATCCCTTAAGTGACTCGGTCTTCGATCTTTATTCCTTGATGATCCTCCGTGACCCGCACAACCTGCATTCACCACGTACATTCAAAAACATTAGCACACAATGTATAAACAAGATCGTTCGCATACACTTCACATCTCGTTCTTTATCAAACTTCAAGCATTTCATCTGCGTATCCATTTCCTGGCGAGGCTTCATGAATGTACCTGCATTACTTATCATTCTCAAGGTACACCATTAATAACGTTAATCCTCAATGTGTCTAAATCATACACATATATGTACTTACATACCCACATACATATACATCTACATACGTACATACACTCATACATACCCTTATACATACCTACATACACAACTACATACTTACATATCCTTCCTACAACTAAACATACGTACATACACTCATACATATCATTAAGCATAACTACATATCCTACTACATACGTACACTTGGAGTTATAAACATACATACGTGTATGCCTACATACATGCTTACATAACTTCTACATACGTATACAAATACATACAAACACACAAACTTGCTTATCTACATATGTACATACTTTAACGAACACGTACTAGATCACGCGTACCTCTTATATAACCATACATTATTAACGTGTGTCTTAGACTTAGCTTTATAGCCCATAAACATCCAAGGAACCTTCAAAATCATGTTTGGAAAGTCCGCCGTAGTCCACGGATATCAAACCGAAGCCCACAGTACATAAATTATCTTAAATAACAAGATTTCAGCTTTTGGGACTTGGGAAGGCCGTCACCGACGCCCCTAGGGCCGTCGGCGACGGGCCTTGCATTTACCCGTAGCCCAGAAACCCGTAGACAGGTAATTAACCCGTCAGCACAAAAATTGATTTTCCCTTGCCCGTCGGCGACGGCCCCCTACCCGTCGGCGACGCCCTCTAGTTTTTGCAGTTTTCTGCAGATTCGTTTCGTCGTCCGTATGCACTAAAACGCGCGTAACTTTTGAACCGTTTACCCGTTTGACCTCCCGTTTCTTCCTACATGCTTGTAAATTCACATTCTATCATATGAACTTAAAATCCCATATCCGGATTAAGGAAATTCTTAACTTACACTATCGGCTTATTACCCTCTTACCCACAATTTGACCCGTTCATGCATTCATCAACGTAACTTGTTGTTTTACCATAAACTCTTATAAACCTAATAATATCAGTGACATCTATCATAAAATAATAAGTTCTTAGACATTTTGCATCCTCTTAACACATTATCGTTCATATACTTAGTTTTGACCCGTTAAGGGTATTTGCGCGTTAAATGGTTTATGACATACCAAAACCATACTCTTCGCTTCCATATTTGTCCAAGACATTATACTAATCTATAACTTGTTTCTAAACTACTTATTAAGATCGTTTGCCCAAAATACCCATCAAGGGCATTTTGGTCAACTTTAATCCCATCATTTACGACGAAAGACTTTCCTACATATTTAACCTCAAACATCATGTTTAATTAATTTCAACACTTTATTACTTACTTGAACTAAGAGGTGATTACGGAAATCACTTACCTTATGCGTCCGTGCTCGTATCCGATTCCTCGCCTTTTCTTGACCCGTTATCCTTTCATGCTTGAGTCCGTCACGACGTGATTCCTATACTTTCATTTCATCGAAACCACGCGCTTATTAGCATACCCATTTGTACATGTAACAATCATATCATTCGCATAATTCATACTTAACTCTCCTTAGTCATTTCTAACAAGTATCAAAACATCTAATCAACTTCATATCCTTTCCAACACACGTAATTCATCGGGTAATCAAAATTAACACATATTAACATAACCTGTGGGTTGAGATCCTGTACAAACAGTGCTTATTATAAGAACCGTAAGAACAGATCTGAACCATTGATAATTTAAATCAAAGGTTGATATTGATTATAAATAAAACCCTTATAATTAAAAATTACTACTAACAAATTAGGGGTACTTTTGTAAAATTGCTAGTCATTTGACCATTTTCCATTAAATACAAATTCCACCAAGAGTTTTTAAATTAAAATAACTTTTATATACTTCATTATTTTTTTTTAAAAAATATATCATAAAATCAAGTATTTTTTTATCTTTAATATGAGTACCATATTGCTATACTTTTTTTGTATTTATAAAAGTGATTTTTAAAAAAGTTAACAAAAGGTGTTTTATAATTGTGCTGATAACGTGTTGATTATGTGTTAATTACAAAATAATACAAACAAACACCAAAGGTAGATATAATCAGCACATCTGGTGTGCTGATAATAGAGAACGATTGAGGATGTTGTGCTAATATCGTTTATGTTGATAATGGAGAACGATTGAGGACGATGTGCTGATAATGAAGAACGATTAAGGATGTTATGCTAATTATATAGTGTTGTGCTGATTATATTTTTTGTAATTATTTTTAATTAGTTATAAATAAATATGGTTAAAAGGTCTAAATTACCCCTAAACTAATTGTTTATTGATGGACACTTGTCAATTATGTGTTGGTTCTTATGGTTCTTACAAACTTAAGTGTTTGTATTTGATCCCATTCCCATAACCTGTATCAAACGACTTCCTATAATCCTGCTTTTACAATAACGAGTCAAATCATGTTTCTTGTGCTTGTTGGCTTCCAAAAGTCAACTATTAACCAGAGGTAACTATCGACTTATCAACATATGCCCATAACATCATAATCGACTATACGGACGACATTGTATACATTTAATCATACACCTACATAACTCTTGCATTCACATATAGTATGCATTCTATAACACTTTTTATGTAAAAGGCCAATTCCATAATTTTCTACATGCAACACAAGACTTCATAATTCATCCAAATTTATAATATTACCCATTCAAGCATTTAATCGAACACTTGGCGTGCATATAACATTGTAAGCACATTGTACAAGCAATTTAAGCATATAGTACAAGTGTTTTATGCATACTCTTCCTAGTTCACAACATAGATTATCAATCTCAACTAGAATCATATAACTTTCATACCATTATCAAACCATTACTCCTTACAACAACATCACGCATCAACCTCACACAAGCATTGAACATGTATAGTCTTCCATATCATCATCTCTATACTACAAGTGGGTTTATAGAATTTTCTTTCAATTAAACTAAAATCAAGCATGATTTCTACTCTAGGGAGTAACCCTAACATCCAAATTAGACATATCATATCACAGATTCATGATTGGGTTAAAACCCTTTTTCTACAATTCACCAAATCAAGAAATTCGACTTACCACTTCGCTTGGTATGCTTAGATGATCGAAAATTCAAGACATGCAGCCGATTAACATCGAATTCTCTTGCTAATTGATGAGTTTTACCAAGAACAAGGGTAAACCCTTGTTTCTCCTGCCCTTGGTCGATCCCAGAACACGCACAGAGTGTGTGTTTGGGGTTTAGGCACTACTAACCCTTAATTCATTACAATCTTTCATATCACCCCCTTCAAACTTGTTAAGTGTTTGATTTAAACACTTCCCATTTATTCAAATTTAGCCCCTCTAGTTTGTGACACCATCACAAATGCCATCCATTTCATTCAATACTTGTCTTACCAAGTATTTTAACTAGGTTAAATGGCCTAGTTATTTTATTCCGTGTTACATCATGTGAAAACATAGGGTAAATATATGTTTTCAAATTTTGGGGCGTTACAGTATCGTCCAATCACGAATAGGCTGGACCTTGCGCTCGTCAACTTCGATGCCTTGGGCTGAGACCACATAACCCAAAAACATAACCTAAGGAGTAAAAAATGACACTTTTCTTGGTTCCCACATAGTTTCTCGCTTGCTAAGACATTTAATACTTGTTGTAAATGTTCTGTGTGCTCTGCTGTGGACCGACAACAAACCTGCCAAGAAAGGATTTCAAAGTTTGATTCATCAAACGCATAAAAGTGCTTGGTGCATTTGACAATCCGAAAGGCATGACGAGCCACTCGTAGAAACCCCCTTTAGTCTTAAATGTTGTCTTCCACTTATCCCCTTCGAAAATTTTGATTTGATGATACCCACTCCTCAAGTTAATCTTTGAGAAAACCGATGCACCGTATAATTCATCAAGAAGGTCGTTTAGTCGAGGGATAGGAAATCGGTACTTGATCGTGATCTTATTAATCGCCCGACTATCAATACACATCCGCCATTCTCCATTCTTCTTTGGTACTAATAATGTTAGAACTGCACAGGGACTTAGAGATTCCCTAATGAGTCCCTTGGCAAGTAAGTCATCAACTTGTTTGCGAATTTCAATCGTTTCAACAGGACTGGTTCGATAAGTTGGCTTGTTGGGCAGGACCGAGCCCGGAATATGATCACTTTTATGTTGAATGTCTCGTAAAGGTGGTAAACCAGGGGGAATATGTGTAGGGAAAACATGACAATATTTATTCAATAATGGTTGAGCTAAGGGGTGACCTCAGTGGGCATAGGTGTATTGTCTTCAGTCTTCGTCCAGTCCCATCAAAATAAAATGTGTATATGTAGTGAATTCATGCAACTTAGACTTCAAGAGTGTGGTTAGGGGATGAATTGGCGTTGCTCCTGAAGATATGGGAATCATGGGTGCAAGGGTTATTCGACGGTCCTTGAAAAGAAATGAATATGTATTTTTGTACCCGTCATGAATAAATCAGCGATAGAATAATCATGGTCGACCCAGGAGTACATGGCATGCATCCATGGGAATGATGTTGCACCATATTTGATCTTGATACACTTGGCCAATACTTAGTGAAAGTAGGACTCGATGTGAAACCCGAATCCCTTTTCCGTGATTAAGCCACTGGATTACATATGGTGAAGGATGTGACTCGGTTGTTAAGCCAAGCTTAGAAATGAAAGTCTGAGAAGCAACGTTGGTGCAGCTCCCGCCATCAATAATCAAATCGCAAACTTTGGTATGGATTGTACAACGTGTATGAAAAATCGCCTCCCGTTAGAGCTGTTCTTCATGTGCACTACTACCATTCAGAACCTGTCGCACCACACGACAATCGCCAACATCAGGTCCCACTACTTCTTCTTCTTTATCGAATTGGATTGGGTGGGTGTAGGGTTCATCCTTCTCAAAATAGGGTTCTTCAGCTAGCTCATATTCAGCAAGTGTAATCACTCGGTTATCAGGGCACTCAGACGCAAAATGCCATAAGCCTTGACATCAAAAGAATTGGCGAGGAGCCTTTGGAAGATTGTTACCACCAGAGGAAGTGGCTCGAGTTGCAGAGGAAGTATATGATTTATCAGGGGCAGCAGATCTGTTGGATTTTGGGAATGAATTGGGCCTGTTGGGGGGAGGGGGGTTGGCCTCAAACTTTCCTTTGGACTTTTACTGAGATTCAACTTTATGGGACATCAGAATCAGTTCAAAGAGGGTGGAATAAGGTTGTAATTCGATGATATTTTAAATGTGGTATTCCAAGCTGTCACACCCTCAAAATCCACAAGCGGAGTAATACAGCGAGGCGTGTGACTGACCATGATCATACCACCAACCATACTGAACATTAAGTAATGTAAAGTAAAACCATCGCAAATAAAACGTTTAGTTTTCACAAAACCAAAGAATTGGCGAGGAGCCTTCGGAAGATTGTTACCACCAGAGGAAGTGGCTCGAGTTGCAGAGGAAGTATATGATTTATCAGAGGCAGCAGAGCTGTTAGATTTTGGGAATGAATTGGGCCTGTTGGGGGGTTTTGGGCCTCAAACTTTCCTTTGGACTTTTGCTGAGATTCAACTTTAGGGGACATCAGAATCAGTTCAGAGAGGATGGAATAAGGTTGTAATTCGATGATATTTTAAATGTGGTATTCCAAGCTGTCACACCCTCAAAATCCACAAGTCGAGTAATACAGCGAGGCGTGTGACTGACCAGGATCATACTACCAATCATATTGAACATTAAGTAAAGTAAAGAAAAACCATCGCAAATAAAACGTTTAGTGTTCACAAAACCAAAGTCCAAAACCAAATTAAAAGTTTGCGGAAGCATAAAGTATAAAACCCATTAATAGTTTAAAACATAAAATTTAATGTTAGGAACCCATTAATTAGTTCCTTGCCACAACGTCCACTCCTCGTGCAAGCTCCAGCCATGTACCTATCGACCTGCAAAGCATGCAATAGTGTGTCAACAAAAAGTTGGCGAGTTCACAGTTGGTTGTTCGTTTTAATGTTATTCCAAAAACCCAAAAGTTGTTAGGTTTCTTGTTCTTTATAAAAACATGCCATGGGGAGCTACCCCACTGTTTTAAACTAATAAACCCGTTACCATATCGACTACTGACTGAAGTTATGTTGAGTGCCCCGAGTCAACGTCTGTCATCATTGACTAAGTGCCCAAGTACATTAGTCCACTCCCATCCTATTCGGCACGGTGTGAGGCTTGTCAAACCTAATAGCGCTATTTAACTAATGACCCATTCGCCATTGGCCTGACGATTAAGTCGATATAAATATGGGGGACTTAAGATAGAGTTGTTGTCTAGCAAGCTTAAGACATGTATTATAACGATTGTCACCCTTCCCAAGGAGGGTGGAGGTACGCATTCTACCCAAGGAGAATATGCAGGTTGCATCCCACCCAAGGGGGATTGTTGTTATTTAACCCATTCCCAAACCACCGGGAATCCCATGCTTTCTAGAAAAGTGTGAACTCACCTTTGATTGCTAGGTTGGTCTCTAAAAATGGTTAGAAGTCAAGGTAGGTCAATCACGTCCTAATACGATTACCATTTAGTTTATTAGTATGTTCAAGTACGACACAAAGCTCCTACACGTACCATGCACTCACCTTGACAACTTACATACACACACATAATCCACATATAATTACTCGTGATCAAGCACACAATACTTCACATAACACTTTCGTTGACATTAAACAAGTTGGATCATTATCAGATAGCATAAACGACACTTAGATACGCAATTAACAAATTATAGCATTTCAGCTCTTACGTCCAGAACTGGGTTGTTTTCGGGTAATTTTATAAAATTGTTATCTCATTCCAAAATTCTAAATAATTTATAGAACGTTCTAAACAGTCCACGTCATCTTATGTAAAAATCTCAAGACCTAATTCATTACCGATTATTTAATAAAAAAACATTTATTGGGTTGTAGTTAGATTCGTCACTTTCTGACTGCAGTCCATGAAAAAATTCATTTAAAATTCATCGTCAGCCCGATTGTTGAAATTACAGTTGTATATTTACGACAACATCCGTGCCCAGCTACTGTACGAAAATTGCAGCCTAACTATATCCATATTACAAGTTATAACAAAAAGCGTAACACGTATTTTTTGCAGGAAAACGCAGCTTTTGCTGTTGTACAAAACAGGCCTTTAAAAATAGCAAACGACCTCATAAAAGTGTGATTCCAGCACCATTAGAAGCGTTTTTCGAAAACGTATGGTTTAGACTCCAGAAATCAATTTTTCAATCTATAACGGCCCGTTTACAACCAACTGAAGTTGGCTGTTTTCGCTAATCAGCAAACTGTTTTCCATTTAAACGATACCAAAACGCATTTGAATGATCACGTCACTTCCTAATAACAACTAATAGCATATTAAGTTATTAACCATCAATTATCACTTTAGCACATCAAGAATCACACAACCCTAGTTATAAAACATCATGATTTTCGCAAAAATGCAGCCTATGATCATGTATGCATGCGTATTATCAATTAACTCAAACAATAGCATAATCACCCGAAACTAATTGTGAAATCATTATCCGTTTATCATACAAGACTTAAAATCACAGCCATGTCTACATAAAACACACCAAGAACACTAACCTTGGAGTGAAGGAGATGACTAACGAAGAAGAGAGAGTCGAGGGAGAAGCTGATTCGCGAACCGAGGGGGTGGTCTCCTGCCGTCGCACACACCAAGGGGTAGGGTTTTGGTTTTTACTTTTTTTGCTCTCCAAGTATAATACGTACATAAATGAAACATATGGGTGTTTGGGCTTTGTGGGCCGAGAAGGGAAGGGGGTGGCGGGTTGGGCTTGTTGGTTCGCACAAGGGGAATGGGGTGGGGTCTTGTAACATTCCCATTTTTATCATATAAGAATTATAGGTTTGATTAAATTTATTAACCACTAATAACTAGTTTATTTTAAATATTCAACCCAAGTAATTTTAAACACTATTTTATATACATAGTTGGTTGAAATATTATATTAATTAGTTGGCTTGTATATGGGTGACCTTTCTAAAATAAAATAAAAGTCTATAAAAATTTATACTATTAGACAGGTAATTTACGGGTAGGTTGACCGTAAGAAATATGAAATTCTTAGACGGGCCTAGGAACCATATAATAATTAAAATATAAAAATACATTGTATTTTGAATCTACTTTATTTTTAATGAAACTTAGACCCAAATGTAGACAAAAATATTCTCTTTCTAAAGACATATTTATTATTTTCTAGAACTTCATATTTTAGAAATTATACGTGCCAAATAATTAAAGTAATTGAATTAATTATAATATATAAATAATAATAATTATAAATCAAAATATATGACAAAGGAAATGGACGTATGTGTATGTAAATAAAATAATAAAAGTTAAATTGAATATTTGAGAATTGAGAAGACATCTTGTACGTGTCACAAGAAAAGAATCTTATCTTACTAATATAATAAAAGAAACCTTTGATGGCACACGTGTCATGTTTTGAGGAGCATTCCATTTTACTTTTCCCGCTCATCTTTCAGATCTATTTAGGTTGCCAACATGTTTAACAAACCCGACCCATTTATACGCAATACATTATCTCCAAAACCGTTTACCTACCTCTCCGATCCTTTCCCTTTTGTTCCTCCAAATCCAAACTTTTGAGTTTATCTGCACCGTGTTTTCCTTTCCAATTTGGACCTAGAAATAAATCTTGTGCGAGAGCAATCTACAACTTTGTGTAAGTTTCAATCTATTATATATATATATTTTTTGCTTTGCTATCTCAGGTTGAAAATAAATTTAGGGTTTTCTGATACAAAGATTGTTATTCGCATCTTGAAATTTTAGTTCCTTACTTTGCTATGTACGTTAATTTTAGGGTTTTCACAGGTTAGGGTTTTCACCCCGTTTAATCTTCCCAACAACCACAATCTTGCATCTTTTATTTTATATCAAAGATTCAAAGGTATGTTCTACTTTTTTTTTTTCTTGTATTTGGTTCTACAACTGTGTTGATATTTGTGGTTCAATTTTTATGAGGTATGTGTTATGTAGAGATACCAATACCTACTGTCGGTTAGTTTATTGTTATAAGTCTATTTATTTACATCACTATCCAACATACATGGGGTCTTCAATGCCGTATACATTTTTTTATTGACTCTGTTATTTCATATTGATTTTTTTTTCTATTCAAGTCCATATTATGAATGATTAATTTAAATTATGTATACTACATTGATATAATCTGGTCAAACATTGTGATTAAATAAATTCATTTTACCATAACACACATATAAGGTTAATATGCTAATGTGTTGCAGGATGCTTCTGAAATTACTGAACATATAAGATGTGCATCCATTTATGTATGTTGAAAGATGCTAAATAATCCTATCTCAGTTGCTGATTTTTAAGCTATCTCTAATACAGTTTAGTTTTGCTCGGTTTAAGATGTGGACACTAGATAATTTTCTTGTGACATACAATATCTTTCAAGTTTGGATCAACCGATATTGTGTTTACTGTTTAGAAACAATGTAAGCCAAATGAAGCCGAACATGTTGTCTCTGCATGTGTATCTCACTGGTTTACCATATGCTAATTCTCCATTTATAGAAGGAAATCCAAATGGTTATCTCAGCATGAGGAAGTGTGTTTCTTCTAAACATGCTAAAGGACATAAGGTAATATGACCATATAAAAAGTAAATTTCTTACTTATGGACTGTACAATATTTTGTTTATAGGTCAGGTTTGGTTTTTAAAATACTTATCTGATTGTGACCATCTGCATTGATTTTCTATTTAGTTCGATGTCGGATTTGCCCAAAAGTTTTGAACATCATCGGGGTATTCAAAATCAAAAGACTTGGTGCTGCTTCTTTTGTCTACTAGATTATGAAAAAAAATTGTTTAGAAAAACTTTAATATATATATGATTTTTGTTTATCTTTTTATTTCATCTATTATTTATTTTAATAACTGACTTGCTTGGTTTAATAGGGAAGTGGGTATTTGCTACATGGAGCCGGAGGTTAGGTTGCCCACCTGAAACTGTAGCTGAATTTGATCAAAGAAACTGTCAATTTTGAATGGACCAGATTACGTCTCGTATTAGCATGTGGCTCTAAACCTAAGGTGAGTGCAATTTTTAATGATTTGGTATTTTACATTAGACAATATTAGTTGTACGTATCTTTTTTATTGTACTTGTGTGCTTAAGTGTGGTCTATTTTAACTTATTAAATATATTTTTTGCATGAGATAATATGATTAGATAATGAACTCATGAAAGTAGTAAAAAAGCTTATAAATTTGATTTGTTACATCTGTTTATCAATCATATCTGTTACTTGAATACACAGGTCCTTAAAAATACTTATGTTGTTATGGCATTAAAACACCTGGCCGCCGGAGGAGTGTAAAACTAGGAACTTAAGAAAATAGCGATGAGGTTTCAAGAGAGGATGTATGTTAATCAATGCCAAAAGATATGTTTGTTTTTTTATACAGATAGATATTAATAGTTTTGTAGTTTTTGATTTTTGGTTTTATTGAACCAATGGCCAAGTCTAAGAAGCTGCCATGCAATTTCATCTTTTCCATCTTTCATGTCTGAGATCTTGGTAGCAATTTAATATATATTTTTTTTCCAATTTAAGTTGTTATATCATTATTTTATGATTAATTTGTGGAGTTGGCATATGGTGATACCAAGTTAGACCAAGTTCTAAGGCACAACCATTCCTTTATTTTTACTTCCTATGTTATACAGGGGATCGGGACCAGAATTGGCCAATTGGGTTGGCTGGGGTTTGATCGATGGTTCAGATCCATCTATCACTATAAAACATGCGAGTTTGGGAAGAGTCGATGATGAGACATGTTGCAGCTGTTGGTGAAACTTATGCCAAAACTGCTTTTGAAGATTTTTCATGGAACGTCTGGCTAAGTCCATATTTAGCTAGGACATCTACTTCGAAGTTCGAACAACCCTTCTACAAGTGATATAAGACAACAAGGGCATGATTGTGGTTCAGTTACTTGTCAAATTTACTTACAATGGTTGAAATGGGCCGTGAAGTTCTTCCCCGTGTTCCAGATGAATTAATATTGTGGGCATCGCTTTTTTTCTTATTTAAATCAATTTTTGTGTTTATTTTTGTATATTGTAAGTTTCATTCCTGATGATAGCTGCTTGTACTACTCGAGAACACTAATCAAGTTTTTATTGTTATATTGATTTTAGGCCTAAATTGGAACATATACAAAATCATATTTAATAAGATTGTAAAGCAGTTGATGGTTATTTTGATTTTAGGCCTTAGTTTTATGATTTGGTGTATTGTTGTTTTGATTTTAGATCTATGGGTATATTAATAGATTTTTATATTTTATACAACTTAAATTGTTCAACCCGTGTAATACACGGGTAGGTAACCTAGTCTTACTATATAATAAAAGAAACCTTTCTTGGTACACGTGGCGTTCTGTGGTGCATTCTTCGATGGGTTTTCCCACCTATACGGAGTTCTCTATAAACACGGATCGATTATATCCTCTTTCTTTGCTTTTCAAAAACCCTAAATTGATCTAACTAACCATCCGCCATTTCCTTTGAAGCCAACATCATATAAGCAAAATCATCTCGATAATTCATCTAGGTTGCTCGCCATTTTGTTCCGATCGTAAGAAGAAAAGGTAAGATTTTTCAGATTTGGTTAACATTATCACGTCTTATTCTTTTAATTCTTAGATTGAATTTGCTCTTTTTCTATTTAAGTTTGTGAGGTTACAGTTACGATACAATTTCAAAACTGAGATCATGGATTCATTCCTAAATCGGATCGACAAGTTCCAAAAGTTGAAATCGGGGTCTCATTCGAAATCGCAGGTCACCAGGTATTGAAATCGGTGTTTCATTCGAAGCTGTAGATCGTTTTGAGTACATTCGGATTGTGTGTTTCTTATTCTGTCCTTGGTTATAGAATCATGACATGACACCAAATCGGATTATGTGGGGACGGTGCAAATAGAACAATATTAAGTTTCGAGTTCGGGATCTCAGTATATTTGTTAATTGTACTTAATTTGAGCCGATCTTCACAACTAAATAACACCAGTTAGTTGTGTTAGCTATTAGTATTTACCATGTTCATATTTGAATCCAATTTATTGTTTTCCATGTTCTGTCACATTGATGTTCATATGGGTTTGTGTATTTTCTTTGGTTAGTCAATACAATCTCATGGATTTCTTTAGCATAAGGTTTGATGGAAGTACCTTTTAAAATTGGTTTATGTTTGCGGATTTTGTGGATACATCGTTCTTTCAGAATCTAATAAGAAATTATGGGGTAATCTTTACTTCCAAGCTATTGAGTTTTGTGGATAGTGTTATTTTCACTTTGTTCACTCAAGGTGAGTTTACATTACACGTGCCTTGCTTTATTTTATCTTTCTTTCTTCGATTTCATGTAAATGATGATGTGTTCATTAATTAGGATTATTATTATCCTGTTCTCGGTGTCGCTCGAATTCAGTTCATAATATTGCAATCCCTAAATTTGACGATGGTGTTACTGGAACTGCTACATGGGTTGAAGTGGAATCTGCTTTATATCCACTTGACACAATTAAAAAGCTAGGCTTCAAGCAGGTAAAACACTAAAATGTTTGTTTAGGGAAACATAAATTTATTTAGGCCATTTCTTTTTGTTTGATTTTTAGGTAAACAGTTCCTCGCTGAAAAAATTATTCTGAAGGATTTTTACTTTGGTTAGGCTGGAAATCTCAGGTGTTTTCCCCGGTCAATGTTGTAATCCTTATATATATGTTTTCATATATTCGAATGCAGATCATGGTTTCATAGTGAAGAAGAACCTACATTTGAGTGTTTGCGGTTCGTATTTAAAATATGTTATAACTTCTGCAAGATATTTTTGAAGTTATCTGCTCATTGTATATACAAAAAATGCATATTACATCAGAATTTCAGTAAAAGGAAAGGTTGATCAGAAGTTGTTGTTGGCCATGATACCCAAGATGAAACTGATAGTTATGAAAGATACAAATACTTTGTAAAAAGAGAAATGGATATTATATACAAGTGAGTTTCATTTTTATTTTACTATAATATCCATTTTCTCTCTCTTTTTTTTTTAATTTTCATTTGTAAGAGTGGTCTTGCATTTTCATGTATGAATACTAATTTAGTTTAAGATGTTACTCCATCCATTAAAATTAGGAAATCTAACCCTTTACTATTTGGTTGTGATCACATGCTCTGGTTCATTTTTACCGATGTGGACATTCTTTTCTTTTCAAAATTTGCAATTTTTAGCTCAAACAATGGTTTGTGGAAACCTAAGGTATCATGTATTTGAGTCAGCAATTTTTAATATTTATATTTAAGTTTCTCATTTATATACATATTAGATTTCTCAATTTATTTAAATTAAATTAAGATGTAATCTTAATTACTTATATCCTTTAACTTTATATAAATGTTATTTTTACACCCGTGTGTCACACGGGGTTATAACCTAGTAAAATAATAAATAAATCAAAACTAACATGAATATGTATAAAGCATACGGAAGACACGTGTATATAGACTGTAGAGGTGTTCAATTCTTAGCCTTTAAGAATTTGGAAGGACACTATAAATTGAAGCCAAAGCCATCCAAATTGCCTAGTCTATTTCCATCTTCCGTCTTTCCCTTTCTCTAAAAATTCTCTGTCTTTCTAAACTTCTATTTTATTTTATTTATTTTATTTTTCCTATAATAATTACAATAGCCATGCCCTGTTTTAAGTATTAACTTCCGATCACCGCTACCCTTTCTGATTGATCTGAGCCTCATAACATATGTCAGGGCTCTGCCCGACTAAGTTGTTGAGATTCTATCTCGGGACTTCGGGACAAGGTTGAATTAGGGGTACTATACTTAACACGAGTGCATTATATTTTTAATAGCCCAAAAGTTATATCCAAAATTTATACCAGAAAATTTTCTAGTTGAACCCTAAAATTACCAATTGGGTCCATTCTCTTTTTATCACTGTTTTATTTCCTTTTTGTGATTTACCCAAAACTATTATTTATTATTCTATTTTGTAAACAAATCTCATCAAAAGTCATATCCATTATTTTATTCACCCAATAGGAAACCCTAATAGAGACACCCAAGTAATCCTGCACAACTCCTAAAATTTTCATAACAATCAGAATCAAGATCAGGGCCCCTAAAACTCAGGGGGGTATTCCCTACTCAACGATTATCCATATAGTTTGCTGTCAAAATTAAAATTTTCGTTTCTGTCAACTCAGCAAAGCTACATGTGTAGAGGGCTACCCTATAATAGGTTCGTGTCCCTTATGGACCGTAAGGGATGAGGCTTACGGTCCGTAAGCAGGGTCAACTTTTGTGTATAAATAGTAGGCCTTGGGACTTGAAATCAGAAGTTGGAACGACGTAAATTCTCGTTGTATACGTCGAGTTATAGCAGAAACAGTTCAAATAACACACACGATTCGCAAATCGCTGCCGCAATCAGGGTAATAACTCGATCGCTATTACGATTCAACATCCGATCGATTGTAACTATCCAACGATTATTTGAGTGCTGCTCAAATTGGGTTTATACTTTGTTATTCATCGTGATTTCGACTTGAATGTTTGAGTGTAGTCCGAACTCGGACTATACTCTGTCATTCGTTGTGAATCTGCTGAATTGTTAAGTATTGCACTTTATTAATCGTTGTGAGGGTTTAATCTCGTGAATTGTCGTAAATGCTGTATTAGTTATTTACCTAGTTTCGTGTGCATCATTTCTTAAATTAGGATATTAGTCTTACCAGTAGACTAAACTTTACCCCTTACACTTACAATCAAAGTAGATGCTAATTCTCAGAGGAATCTGAATCATGAAGCTTGTTAATTCAAATACCGCATGCTTACAATGTGAGTCATTCTCTTTTTATCAACTATTTTACAATACTCCAAATTATTTTTCCAAGTTATAATTACAGGGATTAAGTCTTTGTAATCACCAAGTTACAGCCGGTATGTGGGGTATTGTGCACAATATTAATTTCTCACGGGGTTAGGCAAATAAGCCCTAACATAGGTTAGGCAAATAAGCCCTAACAGTGAAGTATCACAGGGTTAGGCCAATAAGCCCTAACACAGGTTAGGCAAATAAGCCCTAACAGTGATATACGTCATTCATTGGGGCAACCAATGGTGATATGACCACAGTCACAGATCCGGTCGAGTGACAAATACTGTGGGTAGTTGGTTGATATGGAAACATTGTAATCGCTCTTAATACTGTAAATTATAACAAATGTGCTATTTTCAAGTAAACTGAATGAACTCACTCAGTATTTCCCGCTGACAAAACCTTTTTAAAACGCGTTTTAGGTAATTACAGTAGATTGGAGTAAGAATTGGATCTGACACTAAAGGACTTCAAGAAGTGGCTTATTTTATTAATTAAATCAAATTAAGAAATATTGTTTTATGTAATCAAATTTATCTTTATTAAAAGCTACCATTATAAAACATGGGTTTATCCCATTTATTTAATAAATAAAAATCCGGTGTTTTCTAAACTCTGATATTTTTCCTAACTCACGGTCCTGATGAAATTTCCGCTGCAATGTTTTTTTTTTTAAAAAAAAATAATCACCGGTACCACTTGGCTGTTCGTGATTTCCGATTCCGTCCAGGGTGGGTCGGGGGTCGTGACAGGTCTGGGCCGGTTTGTTGCGCAAAGGAGAAGGGGGTCGGTTTGGGGTTGGGTTTATAAAGTGGCGAAACTTATAAAGTGGCGGTTTCACAAGTTTTGCAAAAATTACTAATTAAGAGGTTTCGTGTCGCAATGTTTTGTTTTGCAAAACAACATACTACAATATTTCAGTTTTGGGTTTCGGTTTCACGTAATTCACATTACACAATACCAAGTTCACAACCATTCAAAGAAAATAATCAAACGCCACATTCAAATCATATATCGTACATGAAATTACAAAGTACACGAACGTAACAGGGATTTATACGAATTGTCACATCATCCCCAAGTTGAAAGAAACTTTGTCCTGAAATTTAGCACGTAGTCACTGAGGAAGCTAGTTGTGTCGTGCGTTTTCCTGTGTCGTCCAAAGTAGCTTCAGTACTGGACTCACCTTTCTTAAACAACCGGGGATACTTGCGTTTCATCTAGTCCTTTCGTTCCCAAGTGAACTATGGGCCACGACGGGAGTTCCAACGAACTCGAACAATAGGTATCTTGGTTCGTTTAAGAGTCTTGATTTCCCAATCCATAATTTCCACCGGTTCTTCGACGAAGCGCAACTGATCGTCGATAGTGAGTTCCTTGAAAGGAACAATGAGGGTCTCGTCTGATAAACACTTCTTCAGATTCGACACGTGAAAGACGTTGTGAACACCACTGAGTTCTTCAGGTAAATTTAGTCTGTAAGCCACCTTGCCGATTTTCTCAGCGATTTCAAAGGGTCCGACATATCGTGGATTAAGTTTGCCTTGTTTGCCAAAGCGAACCACACATTTCCATGGTGAGACTTTAAGTAGCACACGATCCCTAACTTGGAACACGAGAGGTTTCCTACGCTTATCAGCGTAGCTTTTCTGACAGTCACGAGTTGCCGCCATTCGTTGTCTGATCTTGGGCAATCTTTTCCGTTGTGTCGATAACGAGTTCTGGACCAGTGATTTGGCTGTCGCCAACTTCGGCCCAGCATAGAGGTGATCGGCATTTCCTCTCGTACAAAGCGTCGAACGGAGTAGCCTTGATGCCGGTGTGGTAACTATTGTTGTATGAAAACTCCACCAAAGGTAGATGTCTTTCCCAACCGTTGCCAAAGTCGATAACACACGCTCGAAGCATGTCTTCAAGAGTCTAGATGGCGCGTTCATTCTGCCCATCCGTCTGAGGGTGATAAGTTGTGCTCATGTCTAGACGTGAGCCAAAGGGTTTGTGCATCGCCTGCCACAAATCAGATGCAAAGCGCGGGTCACGATCGGAAATGATAGTGGTTGGCACTCCATGCCTAGCAACCACTTCTTTCAAGTAGATGTCTGCGAGTGTTGAAAACTTATCAGTTTCCTTGATTGCCAGAAAGTGTGCAAACTTGGTCAGTCGATCCACAATCACCCAGATGGTATCGTTTCCTCGCAGAGATCTAGGTAAGCTAATGACAAAATTCCATGTGGGGATCTCGGGTTGTTACAGTAATCCTGATGGCTTCTGGTATTCCACCTTAACCCTAGCATAGGTCAAGCATTTACTAACATAGGTCGCTATATCAGCTTTCCTGTGGGGCCACCAGTACAAAGTTTTGAGATCTTGGTACATCTTGTCAGAACCAGGATGCACCGAGTAACGAGACTCGTGCGCTTCGTCCATCACAAGCTCTCGTAAGTTTTCATAGAATGGGACCCATCCACGATCTACAAAATGGTAAGTGTCGTCTTCCTTTAGTTCAAGTCGCCTTTCCATGACCCGCAGGGACTCAGCTTTATGGTTTTCTTCCTCCAATGCTTCAACCTGAGCATCACGGATTTGGGTAGGAAGACTCAAGTGGATAGTAAGTTGTAACGCACGTACACGCTTAGGTTTGGTTTCCTTTCGACTGAGGGCATCAGCCATCACGTTGGCCTTGCCTGGATGATACTTGATTGCGCACTCGTAGTCGTTGAGGAGTTCGACCCATCGACGCTGTCGCATGTTCAACTCCTTCTGATCCAAGATATGCTGGAGACTCGTGTGATCGGTGTAGATGGTGCACTTGGTACCGTACAAGTAATGTGTCCATATCTTGAGTGCAAACACTACTGTTCCCAACTCCAAATTGTGGGTAGTGTAGTTCTTTTCGTCAACCTTGAGTTGGCGTGATGCGTAAGCGATAAATTTCTCGCGTTGCATCAACACACAACCAAGTCCTTGGATTGACGTGTCACAATAAACAACGAAATCGTTTGTGCCTTCTGGTAACGAAAGAATAGGTGTACTATAGAGTTTCACCTTCAACTGTTGAAACGCGGATTCCTGAGCAATCCTTCAAGTTAGAGTTGCGAGGGTTTGTGCATACGATCAAGAAAAGCAGGCTTTGCAACGTCAAAAGTCGTTCGTTGGAACCTAAACATAAGGTTGTTTGTGTTGTAAGGGCTCCAAGGTGTAGGTATCGTTCGGATTCCTACTAGTTCTTGGAGTAGTTTTGGGTGTCGTCGAAGAAATCAAGTGACATGTCCATCTAGGTAGGCTAAATTCGAATGTCGTGACTGGGGATCTATATCGGTCGTATCGGATTCCATGGACAGTGCTTGTGATATCATCACGCTATGATATTTATGGCCCAATGCTCCTCGGGTAACGTTCGTAGAGAGTAACTCGTCCAAGCGAGAGTTCGCGAAGAATGTCGTTAGGATCATAGGGTTCGAGAAGTATATCGTGTATGGATGTGGAAACATGCAAATGGGTGGTCGCATTCGATGCGTAAGTGTTTAAGAATCCGTAGCAGGGGTTTACCTGATGTCGAGAGCATAGCTGGTCGTACGCAAGTTGTATAAAGTTAACAGAAAGTACGCTGTTTGTCAAATGGAGATGTCACGTAGATATATCAATCATAACAAGAATTTACCATCGAAGAATGGTTGTCGCACAAGTTTGTAGTGTTAAGGTTCGCTGAAACTTCCGTCAAAGTTGTTGGGCTCGCCCACATGCGAAGGAGGAATAATTCACCTTGATCCATGAACTTATATGAGTTTGCGATTTATCAACCAAATTCGGAGGAGTTTCCTTAGGTCATATGAATGAATCTAAAATATGTCTGTGTAGTCTAGAGGTTTCAAGAAAGGACGCGAAAACATGTTCAAGTGGGTATGATCGTATCAACAACACATCACTATCCTTAGGGTTTCAAGAAGTGATCACCAATGATCGAAAGTCGAGCCTTCCAAATTCTCTCGACTAGAGTGAGTTCGTTTTAGTGTCGCTCCCTGGAGAAGCGAGGGTGTAGTGTCACTGTGGTAAAGGAATGACGGTTTTGTCTAAATCAATAGTAAGAATTACGCATTGCATTAATCAACAAGCATAGGTCGGTACAAAAACTAGTGAAAAGATTTCATGTAATTTAGATAAACTATCGTAGGATTAAATTGTGACTCTTATAGTGTAAGGGGGAAAGGGGTGAGGTAAATGTGTAGTTCATCGTGTCTGTCTGTAGGTTGAGTAATCCGTATCTCCGTCCTCGAATGTCCCGAAGACTATCCCATCATTAGGAGGTGTCCACTTGCTAAGTTGGGTATACGAAGGTGTAAATCAAGTTAGAATAAGAATTAACCACCCAATAGGGTAATTGGGGGGGGGTAATCTTGTGATCGGTGGAAATCGTGGTATGGTTGTTAGCGTTTCGTTATATCGGTTGCGGATCGAAGAAACAGGAGGTTGGTGATGTTCATACGAAGAATTAAGCGAAAACAAAGTCCAACAAATAACCGAAGAATTTCGTAAACTATTCGGTTCTCCAGAGGCAGTTCTAGTAATGGTGGATGGTGGCAACGGCAAGATAAGAAAGTTCGTTGCATCAAGGTCACATGAATGCATCATTTATCCAAAACAGAGTTCGGATGACCGGGTTTCGAGTTGCACAACGACAGCGCGTGTAGCTGTGACCGCTTCGTTTCTGGTGACGATGACTGGTGGAGATGATAAGGTTCGTCAACATGGACGCATGGGTATATTTCTCTCCTAAATCCGAGTTCGTTTGGGCCGGTTCTGGTCCACGTGAATGTTGTCGTGCAAACCGAATGTACGAAGGGTCAGATCTGAATTCTAGTTGTAACGGCGACGTCATGTCGAGACAATCATATGAATAGATAGAATGCATAAAACATTTGTCGTAGTGGGGTGAGGAGAAAACAGGAAAAGAATTTGATCACCACACGTCAAATTTCAAGTAAAAAGTTGGGTGTCATAAAGAGCACATTCGGGCTAATGGATAACATGCTACTACTCTAACTAAGCATACCATAAGCAACACATCATGCGGAAGTAAACTAGCAAGTAGGCAATATAAACATAAATCATACCACCTAAAGTGTTGAGTCTTGCACGTGGAGCGAAGCGTCGTTGTGGATCGTTGAGCACTAAACAGGTTATAGTCTGTTTTTTTTTTGTTAAAAAGATTTTTCCCTTTTTAAAACCAAGTTCACTATAACCACTGGCTCTGATACCAATCTGTCACACCCTCAAAATCCACAAGCGGAGTAATACCGCGAGGCGTGTGACTGACCAGGATCATACCACCAATCATACTGAACATTAAGTAAAGTAAGGTAAAACCATCGCAAACAAAACGTTTGGTGTTCACAAAACCAAAGTCCAAAACCAAATTTAAAAGTTAGCGAAAGCATAAAGTCTAAAACCCATTAATAGTTTAAAACATAAAATTTAATGTTAGGAACCCAACAGTTAGTTCCTTGCCACAACATCCACTCCTCGTGCAAGCTCCAGCCATGTACATATCGACCTGCAAAGCATGCAGTAGTGTGTCAACAAAAAGTTGGCGAGTTCACAGTTGGTTGTTTGTTTTATTGTTGTTCCAAAAACCCAAACGATGTTAAGTTTCTTGTTCTTTATAAAAACATGCCATTGGGAGCTACCCCATTGTTTTAAACCACTAGACCCGTTACCATATCGACTACTAACTGAAGTTATGTTGAGTGCCCCGAGTCAATGTCTATCATCATTGACTAAGTGGCCAAGTACATTAGTCCACGCCCGTCCTCTGCGGCACAGTGTGAGGCTTGTCAAACCTAACATCGCTATTTAACTAATGACCCGTTCGCCATTGGCCTGGCGATTAAGTCGATATAAAATATGGGGGACTTAAGATAGAGTTGTTGTCTAGCAAGCTTAAGACATGTATTATAACGGTTGTCACCCTTCCCAATGAGGGTGGAGGTACGCATTCTACCCAAGGAGAATATGCAGGTTGCATCCCACCCAAGGGGGATTGTTGTTATTTAACCCATTCCCAAACCACCGGGAATCCCATGCTTTGTAGAAAAGTGTGAACTCACCTTTGATTGCTCGGTTGGTCTCTTAACATGGTTAGAAGTCAAGGTAGGTCAATCACGTCCTAATACGATTACTATTTAGTTTAGTAGTATGTTCAAGTACGACACAAACCTCCTACATGTATCTAACACGTACCATGCACTCACCTTGACAACTTACATACACACACATAATCCACATATAATTACTCGTGATCAAGCACACATTACTTCACGTAACACTTTCTTTGATATTAAACAAGTTGGATCATTATCAGATAGCATAAACGACACTTAGATACGCAATTAACAAATTATAGCATTTCAGCTCTTACGTCCAGAACTGGGCTGTTTTCGGGTATTTTTATAAAATAGTTATCTTATTCCGAAAATTCTAATAATTTACAGAACGTTCTAAACGGTCCACGTCATCTTGTACAAAAATCTAAAGACCTAATTCATTATCGATTATTTAACAAAAATCATTTATCGGGTTGTAGTCAGATTCGCCACTTTCTGACTGCAGTCCACGGAAAAATTCATTTAAAATTTATCGTCAGCCAGATTGATGAAATTCCAATTGGAGATTTACGACAACATCCGTGCCCAGCTACTGTATGAAAATTGCAGCCTAATTCTATCCAGATTACAAGTTATAACAAAAAGCGTTACACGTATTTTCTGCAGAAAAAATGCAGCTTTTGCTGTTGTACAAAACCGGCCTTTAAAAATAGCAAACGACCTCAGAAAAATGTGATTCAAGGCCTTTAGAAGCGTTTTTCGAAAACGTATGTGTAACAACTGCCACTAAAATCTATAATTAGGATGGTAATTAGGTAATAAGGAAACCCTAATTGAGAAACCCAAGTAATTTTGCACTAACCCTAAAATTTCCAGAATAATCAGAATCAGGATCAGGGCCCCTAAAACTCAGGGGGGGGCAAAACCCTGGCTACGATTATCATCATAACTCTCTGTCGAAATAGAATTTTAAAAATCTATCGACTCAGCAAGCCTACACACGCAAAAACCTACCCTATGAAAGTAGGGTGGTCACTCGCGTAGCGCGACGGCTAAGGGGGTACCCCTCGCGCTACGCGACGGTGACAAATTTTCAGTATAAATAGCAGGGTTTGGGACTTGAAATCTGGCACTTGAACGACGTTAAAATTCATAATATACGTCGAGTTATAAGCAAAACAGTTCACAAACACACACGATTACCGAAACGCTGCCGCAATCAGGGTAATAACTCGATCGCTATTACGATTCAACGTCCGATCGATTATAACTATCCAACGATAGTCCGGGTGCTGCTCAATTGAGTTTGTACTTTGATTATTCGTCGTGATTTCGACTTGAATATTAGAGTGCTGTTCGAATTCGGACTATGCTCTGTTATTCGTTGTGAATCCGATTGAATTATCGAGTATTGCACTGATTAATCGTTGTGAAGGTTTAATCTCGTGAATTGATGTAATTGCTGTATTAGTTACTAACCTGTGTGTGTGCATTGTGTTAAATTAGGTTTAAGCAAGGCTAATCAGTAGGCTTATATCTATTGCTCGTTAATCTGCAATGTGAGTCATTCTTCTTTTTAAACTATTTTCTCACAGTTTGTGAGTAAGTATTACAATACCTCAAATTATTTTCAAGGTTATAATTACAGGGATTAAGTCTTTGTAATCACCAAATTACAGCTGGTATGTGGGGTATTGTGCACATTACTGTTATTATCACTCTATGTGAGTGAATATTACTCTATGTGAGTTATTATTACTCTGTGTGAGTACACCGTCACTATTTGGTAATGAGACCCAATAGTGGTATGACCACAGTCACAGAAATGAATCGAGTGACAAATACCCATTCTTGATAATTGGTTGATAGAAACATTGTAATCGCTCTTAATACTGTAAATTATAACTAACGGGTCATTTTAGAAAAACAGAATGATTCACTCAGTATTTCCCTGCTGACAAAACCTTTTTCAAACATGTTTCAGGTGATCTGTGTGATCCAGGAAAAGTGCAGTAAAGCACTATCAAGCTCAGAGAAGTGGCTCAGTGTAAATAAATAAATAAAACGTGTTTTGAAAAATAAAGATTTCTATGTGAAATCAACTTATTGTAAATTATGGGATTTATCCCTTAAACTTTGTGTAATATATTAAACGAGCATATTTCACGGATAAAAGATCCTGTTATAAAAAGACTTCCGCTGCCGCATTAATTAAATACCACGGGAACTGTCTCGCGGTCCCCCGACTCCGTCCAGGGTGGGTCGGGGAGCCGTGACAGCGAAGGTGGTATCAGAGCTAATAATTAAATTGAGCCACTGATCGAGCCACTGATTAAGCCTAAATTAAAGCATTTTGGACCACGATACTTAATTTTACTAATTGTTATTCTGTGATTATTTGTTTTATTAACTGATTATTTGATAATTACAGTATGGGTAAACAAAAGTTGTCTGCTATCTACCACAAACTAGATGTGGCATCTTCTTCTAGAAATCCGGTAAATCTAGAAGAAGGAATCTTTGTCCGCAAGGCAAACTATGAGAATCCACTTTCCCCAGAGAAAAGGGATTCGATACTTAAAAAGAGTCAGGAGACAAAGAAACCCCGAACCAAGAGAGTTAGGTTTAACCCCGAAGTCCAAGAGTTAGGTAATAGTACACCTTGGGAAGATAAAATAGACGGGAAATGGGCAAATCTCTATATGCTAGCTACTGTAGCAGAAAATGCTAATCTTTAAATATCCGATAAGTTGGGTATAGTAAGAGAAATCACAATCCCGTAAATAAATAAAGTCCTAAGTATGTTATTTTTGTTGTTCTTTGTATAAATTAGTATGCAATAACACTTCAGTATTTTGTTTGTTAAACTTTGTTCCAAAGTTTTAACATTACATTTTGCATATATGCTATGCAGCATGAATGAGATGTCGGAAACATTCCAGAATCTCAACTTATATCCAGTGCCTATTGAAGTCTCTCACGACTTTACTGGTTACATTGCTGACATAGAAGAACCTGTGGAATTCCAAGCTCCACCGCTGGAAAAAGCCAAACCTAAAAAGAAGAGAAGATATGTAGGGTGGAGGAAAGTGCGCCGTAGGAAAACTGCCACTAGGAAACTCCCTAAAATAGAAAATCCTGTGAGTGTGAGCAAGGGAAAGGAAATAGAAACTGGAGAAGGTTCGAAATCACCTGAAAAAGAAATAGGAATAGATCTGAAACAAAAGGGAATAGAGATTGGCGAAAGCTCTAAACAATCTGAGGAATTCACGTTCCAAGACGAAATAGATCGCCTACTGGAGAATTGTGATGTTTTAGAGCCTATCAACGATAATCTCTTTTCTTACCCGGCTACAGTTCAATTCCCACTAAACCTAGGACCAGCTATTCCAGAACCACTAGTTCATACCAGACCATTAGGCCAAATGGAGGAATGGTGGACTAATGATTGGCAATTCCAAAACATAGTTAACAGTCCTTATAGTTTCCTTCCACAATTTGACCCAGAACCACTCCCAAATCCTCCCATGAGTAATGAAAACCTAGCTGAACTCCGTCAGTTCGGTGAAGAACTGATAGGTACAGGCAATAGGATCAGGGAAATGGGGGAGCATCTAACTTGGAAGTACGATGAAAGGGAGCACCGTTACTAGAACCGTCAGTTAAACCACAGAAAGCCGTATTATATAATAGTAACTCAAAATTCTGTAAAATGGGCAATAAAACTCTGTAAAATACGATGTGTATGGATGCATATACAATATACTAACAAAGTGAAAGTCGAGAAATCGACAATTTTGGTTATATTCGTATGTTGTGATAATCTATGTGTATCTATGTGAATTTTGTCATCGATAGGTTAGACACTAATAATTTTACCAATTAGCATATGGAAAACGCTAATAATGAACCAATTAATGAAGAAAATCAATCCGAGCAAGAACAGGAAGATCAATATATAACTCGACAAGATATCGAGCATTTTATCGCCCAAGGGATAGCTCATGCTATTCCAGAAATTGTAGCTGCTGTTCGAAAACCTGCCGAACCACAATTAATTCCTAGTAAACGTATTCCAGAAGATAACGGCAGTAACAGCATAAATGGAGGCGGTAATCATGACAATCATGATCCGCAGCAGGCCCCACTCCCTAAAAGAATGAAAGCTGCAACGCCTGGTTGCACTTACAAAGAATTTCTTGCTTGCAAACCCGCTGAATTTGCAGGTAACGAAGGGGCAACTGCAATACTGCGTTGGTTAGAGAAAACCGAAGCAGTAATTGCAATAAGCAAATGTGCCGATGGAGACCAGGTGATGTATGCATCAAATCTATTCAAAGAAGGAGCACTTGAATGGTGGAACACGGTCCTCCAGGCAAAAGGAAGAAGGATAGCCTATGCAATGAGTTGGGAAGAATTTAAGAGTTTAGTAGAAAGAAAATTCTGTCCCGAATACGAGAAGGAACAAATGGCAAACAAGTTCCTAAGTCATCGTATGCTAGGAGTAGATTGTCGGGGATATACTTCGACATTCTTTGAATACGCAAGGGTAGTGCCATCACTGGCTTCGCCAGAACCGGTACTTATCTCTCGTTACATCTGGGGGTTAATTAGTGAAATCCGAAACATCGTTAAAGCTGCGAGACCTCGTACTATTGACGATGCTGTAGAATTAGCTAATACCCTAACAGATGAATTGGTACGCACAAGAGAGGAAGATCGCAAGAAGGAATTAGCTCACAAGATTACCCAAGGATTTCGTATGGGTAATGTCAAGAAGAGAGGAACCGGACAATCCTCATCATCTCCTTTCTGCAAAGTTTGCAAAAAGAAGCATTATGGACAATGCAATATGGTTTGCAATTTTTGCAAAATGAAAGGACATCGGGAAGAAGACTGCAGGAAGAAAACAAAAGTTTGTTACAATTGCAGAGAGAGGGGACACTTTCAATCTGAATGTCCTAAGTTAGCTAAACCTGTAGTTAACCAAACCAAACCAGCTGAAGGAACAACCAAGAGAAATGCGCGAGCATTTCAGCTGACCACTCAAGAGGCCGAACTCATTCCAGATGTGATAGCCGGTACGTTCTTAGTTCACAACGTCTTTGCAAAAGTATTATTTGACTCTGGTGCGAACCAAAGTTTTATAAATACTTTATTTTGCCAAGATCTTAAGTTACCTTTAACCCCTCTTAGGCAAATTTTCACAGTTGAAACCGCAGAAGGAAATTCTGTGAACATAGATAAAATCTGGCAAGGAGGAAAAATAGAACTATTAGGCCATAAGTTTTCTGCAAATTTGTTACCAATGAATTTAGCAGGATTCGATGTAGTATTAGGAATGGATTGGTTAATAGCCAACCATGCACGAATCCTATGTGACAAAAATGCAGTAGAAATTCAAACCCCTACAGGAGAAGTAATTTTAATTACTGGAGATAGACCTCGAAAGCCACTGAAATTTATCTCAGTAATAAAATTGGCTAGTTATTCAAGAAAACAGGAAATGGTGTATATGATTTCAGTAATCATTAACACTAAGGATAAGGAACTTCAGGACATCCCGGTAGTGTCAGAATACCCAGACGTTTTTCCAGAAGAATTACCTGGATTACCACCTGATAGGGAAGTAGAGTTTAGAATTCATTTAATTCCAGGTACTGCACCAATAGCTAAATCCCCTTATAGATTAGCACCTACCGAAATGCTAGAATTGAAAAAGCAATTAGATGAATTATTAAGCAAAGGATTCATACAACCTAGTTCATCCCCTTGGGGTGCACCGGTACTGTTTGTGAAAAAGAAAGATGGATCGATGAGAATGTGTATCGATTATAGAGAATTGAATAAGGTTACAATTAAGAATCGATACCCATTACCTAGAATTGATGATCTTTTTGATCAATTGCAAGGAGCTAGGTATTTCTCTAAGATAGATTTAAGATCCGGATACCATCAGTTGAAAGTACAAGAAGAGGACATACCTAAAACTGCTTTCAGAACTAGGTATGGTCATTATGAGTTTACAGTCATGCCCTTTGGATTAACGAATGCCCCAGCAGCATTCATGGACATGATGAACCGAATCTGTAAACCATACTTGGATAAATTTGTGATCGTTTTCATTGACGATATACTTATTTACTCCAAAAGCCAAAAAGAACATTGTGAACATTTACATGTTCTCTTAACCTTGTTAAGAAACGAAAGGCTTTATGCCAAATTATCGAAATGTGAATTTTGGTTGCAAGAAGTACAATTCTTAGGTCATGTGGTAAATCACGAAGGTATCCATGTAGATCCTGCTAAGATAGAAGCAATTACGAGGTGGAAAGTTCCACAAACAGCTATGGAGATAAGAAGTTTTCTAGGCTTAGCCGGATACTATAGACGATTTATCAAAGATTTTTCTAAGATAGCCGTACCATTAACTAAGTTAACTTGTAAAACTGCTAAGTTTGAATGGGGACCTAGACAAGAAGAAGCCTTTAAGATTTTAAAGCATAGGTTGACAAATGCACCAATCTTAGCTTTACCCGAAGGAACAGAAGATTTTGAAGTATATTGTGATGCTTCAAAATTGGGATACGGATGTGTGTTAATGCAACGCAAGAAGGTAATTGCGTATGCCTCTAGACAATTGAAAAAGCACGAAGAAAATTATACGACTCATGATCTAGAATTAGGAGCCATAATTTTTGCCCTTAAGATATGGAGACATTATCTGTATGGAAGTAAGTTTACTGTCTATACAGATCATAAAAGTTTAAGATATATATTTGGGCAAAAAGAATTAAACATGAGGCAAAGAAGATGGATGGAGATGCTAAGCGATTACGACTGTGATATTCAATATCACGAAGGAAAGGCAAATGTAGTTGCAGATGCCTTAAGTCGTAAGTATCATGAGAAACAGAAACAAGTCCGTGCTCTGAGGTTAAATCTACAAGTAGATTTAATGGCACAAATTAAAGAAGTCCAGAAAACAGCAATCCAAGATGATGCTGAAGGAATGAAAGGTTACCTAAAAGAATTAGAACAAGGAAATAATGGAATTTGGAAATTCCATAAGAAGCGAATTTGGGTACCTAAGCAAGGAGAATTAAGAAATAAGATCTTAGAAGAAGCTCATAAATCTAGGTATACTATGCACCCAGGAAACAATAAGATGTACCAAGATTTAAGGAATAATTTCTGGTGGATAGGAATGAAAAAGGATATAGCCAAATACGTATCCAAGTGCTTAACTTGTTCACAAGTTAAAGCTGAACACCAGAAACCTTCAGGACTACTACAACAGTTAGAAATGCCTGTATGGAAATGGGAACTTATAACAATGGACTTTGTTACAAAGTTACCCAAAACCAAAAGAGGTAATGATGCGATTTGGGTAATCGTAGACCGATTAACCAAGTCAGCTCATTTCCTACCAATGAAAGAAACCTTTAGTATGGAAAGATTAGCACAACTCTACGTGGACGAAGTAGTATCCCTACATGGAGTTCCGCTCTCCATTGTATCGGATAGAGATAGTCGATTTACTTCGCATTTCTGGACAAGTTTTCAGAAAGCAATGGGGACTCGACTAAATCTAAGTACTGCTTATCATCCACAAACAGACGGACAGAGTGAAAGGACAATACAAACTCTAGAGGACATGCTCCGAGCATGTGTAATTGACTTTGGCGGTAATTGGGATAGCCATTTGCCATTAATTGAATTCTCCTATAACAATAGTTATCATTCAAGCATCGAAGCTGCACCATTTGAAGCACTATACGGACGTAAGTGCAGAACTCCAGTATGTTGGGCAGAAATCGGAGAAAGTCAATTATCAGGTCCTGAAATAGTACAAGAAACTACTGACAAGATAACTCAAATCAAGGAAAGACTAAAAACAGCTCGAGATCGTCAAAAGAGCTATGCAGACAATCGTCGCAAGCCTTTAGAATTTCAAATCGGAGATAAAGTACTTTTAAAAGTTTCTCCTTGGAAAGGAGTAGTACGATTTGGTAAGAGAGGAAAGCTAAGTCCAAGATACGTTGGACCATTCCCTGTGATTCAACGAATAGGACCAGTTGCTTATCGTTTACAACTACCAGAAGAATTAGCTGGAGTACATGATGTATTTCATGTATCCAATCTTAAGAAATGCTTAGCAGACGAATCCCTGGTAGTACCTCTTCAAGATGTAGAGGTGAACGAAAAGTTAAAATTTATAGAGAAACCACTACAGATTGAAGATAGAAAGGTCAAGTTTCTCAAGCACAAACGACTAGTGCTAGTAAAGGTCAAATGGAATTCAAGAAGAGGACCAGAATACACTTGGGAACTGGAATCAGAAATGAAGCAAAAGTACCCTCATCTATTCCAGTAAATCTCGAGGACGAGATTTTTCTTAAGGTGGGGAGGATGTAACAACTGCCACTAAAATCTATAATTAGGATGGTAATTAGGTAATAAGGAAACCCTAATTGAGAAACCCAAGTAATTTTGCACTAACCCTAAAATTTCCAGAATAATCAGAATCAGGATCAGGGCCCCTAAAACTCAGGGGGGGGGGCAAAACCCTGGCTACGATTATCATCATAACTCTCTGTCGAAATAGAATTTTAAAAATCTATCGACTCAGCAAGCCTACACACGCAAAAACCTACCCTATGAAAGTAGGGTGGTCACTCGCGTAGCGCGACGGCTAAGGGGGTACCCCTCGCGCTACGCGACGGTGACAAATTTTCAGTATAAATAGCAGGGTTTGGGACTTGAAATCTGGCACTTGAACGACGTTAAAATTCATAATATACGTCGAGTTATAAGCAAAACAGTTCACAAACACACACGATTACCGAAACGCTGCCGCAATCAGGGTAATAACTCGATCGCTATTACGATTCAACGTCCGATCGATTATAACTATCCAACGATAGTCCGGGTGCTGCTCAATTGAGTTTGTACTTTGATTATTCGTCGTGATTTCGACTTGAATATTAGAGTGCTGTTCGAATTCGGACTATGCTCTGTTATTCGTTGTGAATCCGATTGAATTATCGAGTATTGCACTGATTAATCGTTGTGAAGGTTTAATCTCGTGAATTGATGTAATTGCTGTATTAGTTACTAACCTGTGTGTGTGCATTGTGTTAAATTAGGTTTAAGCAAGGCTAATCAGTAGGCTTATATCTATTGCTCGTTAATCTGCAATGTGAGTCATTCTTCTTTTTAAACTATTTTCTCACAGTTTGTGAGTAAGTATTACAATACCTCAAATTATTTTCAAGGTTATAATTACAGGGATTAAGTCTTTGTAATCACCAAATTACAGCTGGTATGTGGGGTATTGTGCACATTACTGTTATTATCACTCTATGTGAGTGAATATTACTCTATATGAGTTATTATTACTCTGTGTGAGTACACCGTCACTATTTGGTAATGAGACCCAATAGTGGTATGACCACAGTCACAGAAATGAATCGAGTGACAAATACCCATTCTTGATAATTGGTTGATAGAAACATTGTAATCGCTCTTAATACTGTAAATTATAACTAACGGGTCATTTTAGAAAAACAGAATGATTCACTCAGTATTTCCCTGCTGACAAAACCTTTTTCAAACATGTTTCAGGTGATCTGTGTGATCCAGGAAAAGTGCAGTAAAGCACTATCAAGCTCAGAGAAGTGGCTCAGTGTAAATAAATAAATAAAACGTGTTTTGAAAAATAAAGATTTCTATGTGAAATCAACTTATTGTAAATTATGGGATTTATCCCTTAAACTTTGTGTAATATATTAAACGAGCATATTTCACGGATAAAAGATCCTGTTATAAAAAGACTTCCGCTGCCGCATTAATTAAATACCACGGGAACTGTCTCGCGGTCCCCCGACTCCGTCCAGGGTGGGTCGGGGAGCCGTGACAGTATGGTTTATACTCCATAAAATCAATTTTTCGATCTATAACGACACGTTTATAGCCAACTAAAGTTGGCTGTTTTCGCTAATCAGCAAACTGTTTTCTATTTAAATGATACCAAAACGCATTTGAACGATCACGTCACTTCCTAATAATAACGAACAACAAATTAACCATCAATTATCACTTTAGCACATCAAGAATCACACAACCCTAGTTATAAAACATCATGATTTTCGCAAAAACGCAGCCTATGATCATGTATGCATGCGTATTATCAATTAACTCAAACAATAGCATAATCATCTGAAAATAATTGTGAAATCATTATCCGTTTATCATACAAGACTCAAGATCACAGCCATGTCTACATAAAACACACCATGAACCGAAATCTTAATCAAGAACACTAACCCTGGAGCGAAGGAGAGTACTAACGATGAAGAGAGAGACGAGGGAGAAGCTGATTCGCGAACCGGGGGGGGGGGGGGGTCTCCTGCCATCGCACACACCAAGGGGTAGGGTTTTGGTTTTCTAATTTTTTTGCTCTCCATGTATAATACGTACATAATTAAAACATATGGGTGTTTAGGCTTTGTGGGCCGAGAAGGGAAGGGGGTGGCGGGTTGGGCTTGTTGGTTCGCACAAGGAGAAGGGGGTAGGTTTAGGGTTGGGTTTATAAAGTGGAGAAACTTATAAAGTGGCGTTTTCGCGAGTTTCGCAAAAATAACTAATCAGGAGGTTTCGTGTCGCAATGTTTTGTTTCGCAAAACAACATACTACAATATTTCAGTTTCGGGTTTCGGTTTCACGTAATTCACATCACACATTACCAAGTTCACAACCATTCAAAGAAAATAATCAAACACCACATTCAAATCATATATCGTACATGAAATTACAAAGTACGCGAACGTAACAGGGATTTATACGAGTTGTCACATCATCCTCAAGTTGAAAGAAATTTCGTCCCGAAATTTAGCACGTAGTCACTGAGGAAGCTAGTTGTGTCGTGCATTTTCCTGGGGTATCACACAAGCCTCCAAGAAATCGGACCAAGGTTTGAGGGTCATCCTCCTCGAGGTCGCACTTCATCAACAAATGTTCAAATTCTTGGGCAAACTCCTCCACTGTTCGACCGATTTGTTTGATAGAGTGTAAACGGGAAAAAACTCTCTTGAAGAAAATAAACATGCAAGAACTTGGATTTTAGTCATTTCTTCATCTTGTGCCAAGTTTTGACTTTCTCTTTCCCTTGCTTCTCGCTTCGTTTGCCCACCATGTTGAGGCATATTTTCTGAGTTTTAACGCCACAACCTTGACCTTCTTCTCATCCGGTGTTTGCTTATAATCAAAAACCCGCTCTGTGGTCCGGAGCCACTCAACAAATTCATCCGGATCTAATCACCCCTCATACCCGGGAATGTCCACCTTGATGTCGCTGAGGGTGGAACTCGTATCCCGTCGCCCATACGAATTGGATTCCCCGGTAGAAGAGTAATCAACATCGTCCCAATCGTCATGTCTGTAACGTCGATCTCAGCGATGTTGCAGGGGAAGTGTCAATTCTTTGACTTGGTCCAGAAGTTCTTTAAATTATTGTTCCATGGTGAGATTGTCGGATGCCTTAGCGGTGCAAAAAACAGGATCGGAAAAAATGATACGGAGCCAAAAGTTATGATACCAAATGATGGTACCCAACGTCTAACAGTCAAACGGAGATTGCAAATTCAAACGAACATAGTTCCAAAGGATAACTCGGGATACAGACACACCACCTAAATGAATCTGATGAGCAAACCAAACCCGTAATAGGGTACACTCACACCACCTTTCATAAATAAGGGTCCAAAGATCACCTCTCAAGATGCTAACCTTGAGATAGCAATGGAAGAATGTTAGCTATCCAACGGGGAAAACCAAAACAAAATTATAAAACTAATTTCTTGGATCTTTTCATTGACGAATTGGTAAGGTTTTGTTACAAGAGAAATTACAACTTCCCACTAAGCCATGTTCCTATCCTTTAGGGAATAATACTGAACACGTAAAACAAAAAGGAAACTAAAAATAGTGGCATAAAATAAAATTACAACAATGAAATAAAAAAACAAGAAATAATTAAAAGACTGCATGCATGGAATGATGGCCAGTGGGCCCATCAATCCAAACCCTGCTAACCCAGTTGTTACTTGATCCAGAATGAAAGGTTGGCCCATCTCTTTTGGTAACAAGTAAATCAAATTCAACGACTAGTGAGTGTTGAACTGGGGTTCGTTCCCATCAGTATATGTCGGGCAAATTTTGAGCTGCCAAAAAGTTTTTGCAACAGTTGTGGGTTGATTTCGGAAAAGTCGATATGATTTTAATGACGTGGATTTTTCTTTGAACAACAATTTTCTTACCTTTAAATACCAGATAACCTTGCATTTGAATCGATTTAAACTCACGTTACTTTTTTTAGGGACAAGCACCATACTATACGAACACAAGTTTAAGGGTTTTAATGACATAGATGTCTTCTAGATATATGTGATGAATAATAATTTTAAGTGTTTTAATTTACTTTTAAAGTATATCTGTATTTTTTTAAACGAGTTTGTTTCATATTACACTTTTAAAGAGTTTTTTTATTGGTATGTAATTAACTAATTATGTATTGCTCCCTCCCTTTAGTTAGTTCCAACTTCCATAGTTTTAATTGTGAATGCTTTTTGGTTGGTGCGTAAATCATGATATTTGTTCTTACATTTACATTTGTGTGTTAATATCTGATGAACTTCAGTACAACCGATATAGAACATTTGAGGGGTTATAATGGGGCTTATCATGGAGTGTATTCTTACTTGGTGTTTAAGGCGACTATGTATATCGAATTTTGCTGGTTCATAAAATTTATTTGTGTTTGTGTTTTGATTTGATTGGTGGCGATGTGGTGACAGATATATTGAAGAAGAGGACAGTGAAGCTGGATTTCTGGCGATTTAGACACCAAAGAAGAAGATGGCGTTGAATCTGTTGTTTTAATTAAATAAATGGCATAATAATCATTTAAAAAAAGTTAAACCACTCCAATGAACAAGACTTGTTAGTAAACAATGAGACCTAAAAGTGTAATTTCTCAAACATATGAGTTAGAACTGCAATATACACAACATACCTTTTTAATGAGTAATGTAATACGAGGGGTATATTTTCACTAAATAAAATAGCTATATCATAGTTATAAAACATCTTATTATGTTTTACCTTTTGACGTTTTGTTTTAGTATAAAAAGCAAATGTAAAAATTCTAATTCATAAGTCAATTACATCAAACAAAAAAAGTAATAATAAGCCGTGTCACATCTAAACCCTTGGTAAATGTTATTCATTCAATAATCAACGTTGGTTAGTTTCATTTAAAAGAAATCATACGTTGTAAACCATATTTCATCCAACTCAAAAAACAAGTCAAATAATTGGAATAAAATAATCAGATCAGCCTAACGCACAAAACACATACGTTAACTAAACGAATTTCATAATACTAATGACAATAATCATCAAACTTTTAAACTTCTTGTGCTTAAACTTCATACATTGTAATTAACTCATGAATCAAGATTATAAACATAAAAGCTAGGGACCGTGACATTCTTATTTTTGCAACTCAACTAACTTCCCGCCTCATTTCAAACATCAGAAAAACAAAAAGGGTTCTTTATTTGGGGAAAAGTCCCAATCTAGGGTTTATACAGCTAAAACTCATCAATCGCTTCTGCACGTTTTGCCAATGAGTGTTCCAATGGAGATCTCTGTTCAAACTCTCACCAACGGAGACGCCACCAGCCACCACACAACCACCGTCCCCGTGCCCGCCGCACCTTCACCTCTACCACCGCCTGTAGCCGAAGATAAATTCCTCGTTTCAGGTATCATAAACCCTAAAAATAGTACATACGCATGTAACGACTAGTTGTATACAGTGTTGTGCGTTTGATTTGTTGAGTTTGAAGTTATGGTTTTGTGATTATTGTAGTTGAGGTTTGCTTGAAGCCTTCTAGCACTGCGCGAACTGAGGACGTGAAATTAGCTGTTGAGAGGTAGTTAATTTCATGATATGTGAGTGTATTTGTTTATCTACAGGCTAAACTTAGCTGTTGAAAGGTAGTTAATTTCATGATATGTGAGTGTATTTGTTTATCTACAGGCTAAACTTATAAATAGTAGGTTAAAGCTGAACAAGTATTCTTCATAATGCTAAAATTTGAGACAGAATTTAAGACTATTTGTCAATCTTTTTTTGAAAGATTTAAGTGTGATTTAATAAAATTGAAAGAAATAACTTTACAAGAACATTTTTTTTTTTGAGATGGGAGGGAACTATTTTGACTTATGCAGTGCCAATGCTGTAGATTGTCACGGAATTCTTAATTTATAGCTGTTTTTTTCCTTTTCATTTCTGTTCAGAATGCTGGAAAAGAGCAGCTTAAGCTATGTTGATGGACCAATTGATTTGCCTCTCGATGACGCATTTCTTGTGGATAATGTGCAAAGAATATGTATATGCGACACAGGTATACCTTTTATGTCCATTTGAGCTACCATTTTGTTGTTAATCATGTAAATTAGTTTCTCATTTATTCCAAACATACACATATTTAAGTTATGTCTGGCTTTATATGCGTTATATTTTGTTATTTTTCTTTAAAATCATTTTTTTGTCTTCTTGGCAGAGGAGTGGGTGGCAAACCATGATATTTTGCTGTTTTGGCAAGTCAAACCTCTTGTGCATGTCTATCAGGTAATTTAGTATTGTGTTTGTTAGCTATCATTACATCATATGGGCAGTGTAACTAATAAATTCTAGCATGACATTTGTATTGAATGATATACTGTATTTCACAATTGCTAATTGTCTTGCGTTTAGGCCCAATGTAGATATAGACATATCACACCATCGATACTGATTCTTTACAAGAATACATGGTGTTTGGTTGTTTACTTGTTTACAACACTTATCATTCAAAAGGAACAATAAATTCGAACCTTACTGCAGGGGAGAAGTTGTGTGGCTAGTGCATTCTTAACTTTGTGATCGTAACTTAGTATTTACATTTTACAGTAGCTTTTTAAAAGTATTCAGTTATTCTTCACCCATCAATCCATGATGATGTGGATATTCTGTTACTTTTCAGCTAAGTGAAGAGGGACCTTGTGAGGATTTAGATGGGGATAGCCAACTTTCTAGCTTTAGTGAATGGATTCTTCCTGCAAAGGAATTTGATGGCATGTGGGAAAGGTTAGAATACTAACAGTAATTTAATTTTTATATTTGTTATAGAGTTGTTTGGTATAAAACTGATAAACCACACAATGTTGCAGCTTAATATATGAATCTGGTTTGAAGCAACGGTTACTAAGATACGCGGCAAGTGCTTTGCTATTCACTGAAAAGGGTGTTGACCCTTTTCTTGTTTCGTGGAATCGGTATGTTTTTTTTTCCACTGTGGAGTCAGTAATTGGTTAACATGTGTCACTAACACTAATAATAATTTATTCAATATTATCTTGCACTTAAGGTAGATCCTAATAGGTGATTTGTATTATACCTGTTATTCGATACCAAGCCTCAATTATTCATAGTCTCACACTCGATGGTAATATAGCACTATCATTTCAATCAACGATGATGAAGAATTCCCTATTGCATTTTTGGTTACAAATGAAAGATTGCACTCCACAGAATCATGCAATAGCATTTTGGAATGAATGATCAACTTTTTATAATGCTCATTCTGTAACTTTATCGATTATTAACCATTTTTTTGCAATTTATTTGTTTAATCCGAGGTTGTAAAACAAACAAACAAACGTACCCAGCAAAATCCCATTCATTGGCAGGGATTCTTGCATAATAGACAGCCTTAAAGCTTCAGAAAGCATGGAACTTTGTACACATTAAATTTGTATATTTTATACAACCTATGGTTCTTGTAAATTTCGCAGTATCGTTCTTCTACATGGTCCTCCAGGAACAGGCAAGACATCACTATGCAAAGCATTAGCACAGAAACTGTCAATACGTTTTAGCTCCAGGTATGTAATGTGTACACGTATTCTCTCATTTAGTGCTAGCATCATAGCAGGTGAAGTAATTGCATTTATACTAAGATGACTTATCTTCTCGTCTTTAATTGAAACAGATATCCACATTGTCAGCTGATTGAAGTGAATGCACACTCATTGTTCAGCAAATGGTTTTCTGAAAGTGGCAAATTGGTAAATATTTACAACTATGTGTTACATTTATATCTGGTTTAGACCATAATCAGTTGATCCAACTTGTTATATACATGGTTTCAGGTTGCAAAACTTTTTCAAAAAATTCAGGAAATGGTGGAGGAGGAGAACAATCTGGTATTTGTTTTAATCGGTGAGAAATGCGTAATTGCCAATGTGGTTCTCTATTTATTGCTTTTTTTCTTTCTTATCATTACTGGAGTGCAATTAAGCTGAAATTCTTCTGAACATAAAATACTAATATGTTGCTAATCTGCAGATGAAGTTGAAAGCCTAGCTGCAGCAAGAAAAGCAGCTATATCTGGTTCAGAACCTTCAGATTCTATAAGGGTATCAACATTCTCAAAGAGTAAATGATAGTGACTAGTGAGCTGTTGTCTAACCACCATACGGGCTGCAAGTGAACCGAACGAACACGAACAAGATCTTGCTCGTGTTCGTTTGTTAAGAAACATGTGTTCACAAACTGTTCATGAACACTTACCGAATGGGATTTTATGTTTGTGTTCGTTTGTTAAGGAAATGAACTTGTTCGTGTGCGTTTGTTAATTTTAGGCAATGAACGAAAACGAACGTTCATGAACACAAACTAATGTTCATGAGCACAAATGGAAAAAAACAAACGCAGAGAGTTCATGAACAGAATATATAATACACTAACACTAATTAAATATTTTATTTGTCATTTTGAAGTTTTTTTTTGAACAGGACAAAAGCTTTCATTATCACTAAAAAATACGACGGAGTCATCCAGCAAGTATTTGAATAAAATATAAAAACTAAAAACACTAATGACCTATCGAACACAAACGAACACGTTACCGAACTTAAATGAACGAACGCTGCCTCTATTTAACTAAACGAACTGAGTTTCTTGTTCGTGTTCGTTTGTCTAATAGATGAACGAACACAAACGAACTTCCCGCTGAACGGTTTATGAACTGTTTGCTGAACGTTTGGTTCATTTGCAGCCCTAAGTCCATACTATTAAAGTTTAAAAATACAACATTTTAGCTTTCAAGAAATGACTAAAGAAACAACCGCTGTATCATGTTTATCACTTTATCTTTGCATTTAGGAAGCATTGTGATTAGTTAACAGCTCCTTGCAAGTACAAATGGTTACTATATTTTTTCAACATTTTCTTGAAAACTAAATGCTGATTTTTAAGCAACAGGGTGATTTGATATATTGATCCTTCTCTGATTACTGTTATACCTACATGATAAATGGGTATCAGGTGGTAAATGCTCTTCTGACCCAGATGGACAAGTTGAAATCTGCACCAAATGTGATTATTCTGACCACATCGAACATAACAGCTGCTATTGGTAGGTTTTACTTTTTCTAAGGAGTAAAATGCCATTTTCGTCCCTGGGGTTTGGTTACTTTTGCGACATTCGTGTAAAGGTTTGTTTTTCCGCATCTGAATCCAAAAGGTTGAAATTTAGCCATTTTCATCCAACTCGTTAACTCCATTCATTTTTCTCCGTTAAATGAGGGGCATTTCCGTCTTTTTAGACATTTTATTAAAATAAAAAAGACTAATAGGCCGAATGTTGACAACCGAAAGACAAAAGAGTACATGCAAAAAATGTGCCTTATGTGTAAGGCTTGATGCAAAACTACTGAGTCGGGGTTCTCACTGAAGCAGCCTCTTTATTCCTACGGGGTAGAGGTAAGGTTGTCTACGTCTTACCCTCCTCAGACCCTACCTTAGCTTTGCTATGGGTGGGATTTACTGAGTATGATGATGATGATTAAAATAAAAAACAATATAAGAAATAAAGATCCACCTCTCTTTGACTTTCTCCCCACCCAAACCCATTAATCATCACAAAAAGCGTCTAAAAAGACGAAAATACTCATGACTTACGTTAAAAAATGGATGGAGTTAACGAGTCGGATGAAAATGACAAGATTTCAAACCTTTTGGATGCGGAAAACCAAACCTTTAGACGAAAGTCGCAAAAGTAACGAAACCCCAGGGACGAAAATGGCATTTTACTTTTTACTAAATTCCTGAGAATTTTACCATTTTGTGTTCTTTTACTTGTATTACAACATGTTTTAAACTGTTCAAGAATGTTTCTTTAAGTTTTTGCTAGAATGATTGAATTCTCACCAGTTGCTTTGGATTTTGTAGATATTGCATTTGTTGATCGAGCCGATATAAAAGCATATGTGGGCCCTCCTACCCTACAAGCACGTTATGAAATACTAAAATCCTGTATGCAGGAGCTTTTAAGAACCGGTATCTTGTCTAGCTGTCAGGTACGTTCACTCTGATATTGTCACAGATATCCACTTAATAAAGTACTTTTTTTTGCTAAAAGCTTAAAAAGTTTGTTTGCTTATCGTAGGATGGTGATCCCTTGATTCTACCAAATTATTCTTCTTTGATAGGCAATTTGGCTTCAGCAACAGCTGAAGACTCTCAATCCCACTTGAACATATTCAAGCACTTACTTGAAGCCGCTCAAGCATGTGAGGTGAGAAGCTAAAATATTTAATGGTAAAATTTGAAGTCGGTTATATAAGCGGATTGGGTAGAGATACAACTAGGGCTGCAAACGAACCAAACGTTGGGCGGACAGTTCGTGAACCGTTCGGCGGAAAGTTTGTTTGTGTTCGTTCGTTTATTAGACAAACGAACACAAACAAGAAATTTCGTTCGTTTAGTTAAATGAACGAACATGAACAGTGGCCGCGTTCGTTCATTTATGTTCGTGAACGTTCCGTAACGTGTTCGATAGTTCATTAGTATTTTTCCGTTTTTATATTTTATTTAAATACTTCGTAATTCCAACAAATAGAATATTTAATAAGTGTTGGGGGCTGTTTGTTTATTTCTTAATGGGGTTCTTAATGGTTTAGACCTCTTACTAGTTCAGCACTTAATGGTTTAGACTGTTTGTTTCACAAGTAGATGTTTAAATGGTTTAGACATTTGCCTCTGAATGGTTAAACATTATACTGAGTCTGAATGGTTAAGACCTCTAATCTGAATTGGTTAGACATTTGCCTTTGAACGGTTAAACATTATATTGGATTTTAACGGTTTAGACCTCTTACTCGTTTAGCACTTAATGGTTTAGAACTCTTACTGGTTCAGCACTTAACCGGTAAGAGTTCTGAACCATTCAGAAGTTGCCAAACAGCCCTTAGTGTATTATATATTCTGTTCATGAACGCTTGTTTGTGTTCGTTTGTCTCCATTTATATTTAACATTAGTTTGTGCTCATTTGTGTTCATCAACGTCCGTTGCCTAAAATCAATAAACAAACACAAACGAACAAGTTCTTTTCCTTAACAAACGAACGCGAACATAAAATCTCGTTCGGTAAGTGTTCATGAACAGTTCGTGAATACATATATTTCTTAACAAACGAACGTGGACAAGGTCTTGTTCGTGTTCGTGTTCGTTCGGTTCGTTTGCAACCCTAGATACAACATAACCAAAATTGATCCATTTATAAGTAAATGCGGCAACATCACCTTTTTCTTAAATTCAATACTCATTATCAGGTGACCACTTTTTTATATTTCTTTTACTTTCTGATCCAGGGATTGAGTGGAAGATCTTTAAGGAAACTTCCATTCTTGGCTCATGCAGCACTTGCCCATATTCAATGTCAGGACCCCATCAAGTTCTTGCTTACGATGATCAGCACGATTAATAGGGAGCGGTCCGAGATACCAGATTAGGCATGTTTGGTTGCTTCAAAGGTCAAAACACTTAGATTCAAGGTGAATGGAAATTTGTTGTCAATCATACAAGCCATATCTTTTGTTTAGTGATGGATACTCATGAGCCTTTATGTTTATGAATACATGTATGTGAAACTTGTGAATATAAAAAGTTCCTTTATATGTTGAACTTGAACCAGTATATTGGCAGTATATTGAAGCAACTCTTTAGATCTCAATTCCATCTCATCAATTCAATGATGTCTACATCATGTTTGACATTTTCTATGTCTGAGTAGAGTTGGCAAATTGGACGGGTTGGGGTTAGGTAACGAGTCAAAATAGGTTCGAATCAAAATGGGTTGGGTTGATGGGCTGATGATTTTTGTACCACTAAGAATAATCATAAATAGTTGATATATGAACTATAATTAGACCATGCGGCATGGTCAAGTTGAAATGGGGTGTGGAAATTACCACGTAGGTGTTACTTCATTTTCACATGCTTTTCAGTTTTCACACAAAATCATAGGCGCGGCATGGTTTCACTTTCCACACCATGTAGAAACTACCATGTCATATATTTTTTTTTACATTAATAAATAATAGCATCACATATGAATTAAAATAACACACATAAATATTAAAATACAAAATATTAAAATACAAAATAAAGTTTAAAAAAACCTAAGATGTTTTAAAAAACCAAACATAAAAAACTATATATTTTGAAACTAATTCGGTTTTCATTGACATCTATATAGGAATGTTCGTAAACTAAAGATTAATAATATTGTGTAATAATTTTTTTTAAGTTAACAATACAAGTTATTGATGAAAAATTAGTTTATTTGTTTAATTAATTATATATTTAAAAATAAAAAATAGTAAAGTGTGATTTCCGTCTTTGTGGTATGTTGCTGACATTAACCTTAGTCGCTATTTTCAAAACATGGATACATGAGTCCCTTTACTTTCCATTCTACTACATTATGAGTCCTTAAAGCTAAGTAGAAAGATACAACTAACTTCTATTTACCCCTCCACGCAAGTGGAGAAACACGGCCAACTTCCACACCCAACTCCAGGCACAATGTTCCACACCGTGGAAACCCTCTTGTCATCTCACGCTCAACTCCATGCATGTATATTCCTATGATCTTACAAAAGTTGTGTCAATAAAGTAATACTTTTTTAAAATATAAAATAATTTCGACAAATTGAAGTATTTTAGTGTACTTTAAACAACTTTTGAACCGTTTATCGACCAAAAAAATCATTCAAAACCTTCTCTATAAAGTTTGATCCGTGTAGATTTTTCCAATATTTTTTGTAAAGCACGTGTGTACTATTTCTTTAAGGCCATGGGGTATGGGGCTTGGGTTGGGGTGTGGGTTGGGGGAAAACGCCTAAGGCACCACCCCAGGTGGACTTGGGTTGGGGCGTGGCCCCTTGGGGCTTGGGTTTCAAGCCGGGCGTGGGGTGATTGAAGTTTGAGTGGTTTATAAGGGGTTACCCCTTATGGGCCTCCAAAGTGTTAAATGGGTTGAGAAGTGGGTGAAGCCCACACGCGCGCCGAGCCGAGCCGAGCCGCGAGCTCGCGAATGGTCGCGTTTGAGGCGCGAATGGGCGCGTTTGAGGCGCACTTTGCACTTCGCACGTACGCATCGTCGCGAGGAGCTGAGGAGCTTTTATTTTTAGCTAAGGTCTGGTCAGGTGGGTCAGATCTGTGGTTCAAATGAGATAGGGAGATAGAGATTAATTCGAAACAGTGGGGGTTATCCCATACTGATTCGAATTCGTATGGGATAGCTATTCTGTAACCGAATTCGTATGGATATGCATCCAGAAAAACGAATTCGTATGGGATTGGTATATCTCTCCCTATTTTTCTCATTCTCAGGTATAACCCACACCTATAAATAAAGGCTTCCTGCTACCCATTTATACACATCAAATTCGCAGCTCTCTCTCTCTATTGTGTGATTCTGTTTTCGTTCCAGCTTCTGCGTTTTCTGGTTTCCATTGCTGTTGGAATACCAGATCAGTTCTGCATTAAATCCTGGGAGTTTACGCTGCAGCTCACAGCAATACGAGCGCGTAAAATCCTTTAAGGACAGGAATCATCCGTGCAGTTCAAGGCTTTCGTTCAACGATCTTCGCCAGGTTGGTTTTAATTTTCGTGTTCTTTAAATTCGTCCGACAACGGGACAGTCTCCTTCTACCTTTCTTTAATCAGTTTGCTCAAGTTGGAACAAACTGGTTTGGCTGATAACTCGGTAATTAATAAATTAATTGTTTGATTAAATTATTTTTCAATAATCTTAAAGGATTTTAGTTTGTGTTTTAATCAACAGAATTAATGGACTCTGAACTACCAACAGCCAATCTGAGATTCATGAATCAAGAGTTTGTCAAGTTGGACAGATTCGATGGTCAGAACTATACCCGCTGGGCGGACAAGGTTAAGTTCATGCTAGTTGTGCTGAAACTTTACTATATCCTTGATCCTGACTTGCCTGCAATCCCTGATGACCCTCCTGGTGAAGCAGGAGAGCTCCCAAATGAAGATTTGGCAAGGCAAAGACTTATCCGTAAGGAAGCTGAAGATCTTTGCCTGGGTCACATCAAAAATTCCCTTTCGGATCGTCTCTATGACTTGTACGCGCCGATAAAAAGTGCTAGAGAATTGTGGAAAGCTTTGGAAGATAAGTACAAGGCTCATGAAGAAGGTACTAACAAATACCTTATTGCCAAGTACCTAGACTTCCAAATGGTCGATGACAAGTCAATCTTGGAGCAGGTGCATGAACTCCAAGTTCTTGTTAACAAATTGACTGCACTTTCTATTCCGCTGCCAGAAATATTTCAAGTAGGGGTCATTATTGCAAAATTGCCTCCTGGTTGGAAAGATTTCTCAAAGAGAATGATGCACAAGTCTGAGGACTACTCTTTGGATGAACTGTTGAAGCACCTTCGAATTGAGGAGGAAACGCGCAACAGGGACAAAAGAGGTAAAGTCGGATCGAGTGTGAATCATGTTGCTGGAGGATCTGGTCAAAAGGGAAAAGGGGCATCATCAAAGAATAAGAAGTTTACAGCACCAAAGAAGAAAGAATTCAAGAAGTCACAACCCACTAACAATCATCAACCAAAGAGGTCTGGTAAATGTCATGTTTGTGGAGAAACAGGGCATTATGCACGAGAGTGCTCTCAGAGGAAATCTGGATCTACGGTTGGTTCTACGAGTGCTATTGATGTTGAGAAAGTCACCAATCTAGTGGCCAATGTGGGTCTTGGTGAAGTTAACATGCTTTCTCAATATACACGCATTGTGGCATGTAGAGGATGGTTTTTGGATTCTGGAGCCACTGTTCATGTTTGTGGGAATCGTGGCTCGTTTCTTACTTATGCTCCTGTTCCTCAAGGAACAGTGGTGGTATGTGCTGATGGACATCGTGTAGAGGTTCGAGGTAAAGGCACGGTGCGGCTAAACTTTAGAGATGGTCAAGTGGTTACTCTTCAGGACGTTTTGCATGTTCCTGGTATCACTAAGGGTCTTGTTTCTGCTGATAAGTTTGATAGGAATGGTTACAAGCTGGTTATCAAGAATCTCCGTGTGAAGTTTTCTCTAAACGACATCTATGTGGGTCAAGCAAAGAACACGGGTGGAATGTATCGTCTTGACTTAGCTGAAGATGGGATTGGTGAAGAAGAAGATTCGGATGAAGGGGGCGTTTCAGTGATTGATGGGTTTGGGAATGAAAGTGATAGTGATAGTGGTGGTAGTGTTAGTTCTAGTGTTGGTGAATGTAATGCAATTGGTTTTGATTTGAATGAAATTATGTCTTCTGATTATATCGCTTGTTCAATTTCTTTATGGCATAAACGTTTAGCTCATACAAATATTAAAAACATTGAAAAGATGCAAACTAAAGGTTTATTAAAATTAAATGATAAAGACTTTGAAAAATGCGAAACTTGTGTTAAATCAAAATTCACAAAGAAACCTTTTCCAAGTGTTCCTAAACGCAATACATCACTACTAGAACTAATTCATTCAGATATTTGTGAACTGAATGGAGTTCTTACTCGTGGGGGTAAGAGATACTTTATCACTTTCTGTGACGACTCGAGCCGATACTTATATGTTTATTTGTTGCATTCAAAAGACGAAGCTTTTGAGGCATTCAAAATATATAAGGCTGAGGTTGAAAAACAAAAGGAGAAACGCATTAAAATTCTTCGCTCGGACAGAGGCGGAGAATACTTTAACCGAAAGTTTGATGCATTCTGCGAAGAAGAAGGCATCATACATGAGAGAACTGCACCATATACTCCCCAACAAAATGGTTTGGCTGAGAGAAAGAACCGAACCTTGGTAGAGATGGCTAACTGTATGTTAAACCAATCGGGCCTACCTCGTAATATGTGGGGGGAAGCTGTGTTAACCGCATGTTATGTTCATAATAGGATCACTAGTCGTGTGATACCTACGAGTCCATATGAGTTATGGAAAGGAAGAAAACCAAACCTAGAGCATTTGAGGGTTTGGGGTTGTCTTGCTTACTATCGCGTACCTGATCCAAAGACACTCAAACTGGGAGAACGAGCTTTCAAGAGTGTGTTCATTGGATATGCTTCGCATAGTAAATCTTACCGATTGTTGGATGACGAATCAGGTATAGTTGTAGAATCCAGAGATGTGGAATTCTTTGAGAACAAGTTTTCTAGAGATGATGAAAACTCAAATAGCACCACAACTTCTAGTACTTCTGAGAAAAGGGTTCAACCCTCACCAATAGTTGAAGAACCAAGGAAAAGTACTAGAGTTAGAAAAGAGAAAAGTTATAGAGATGATTTCTTTTCTTACCTGGTTGAAGGAACTCAAAAGAAAGTGACGAGAGAGGTCATTTTTGCTGTAAATTTGGATGATGATCCTAAAACTTTCAACGAGGCAATGTCATCAAGAGATGCTCCTTTGTGGAAGGAGGCAGTCAATGATGAAATGGATTCCATTATGGGAAATGGAACTTGGGAGTTAGCTGATCTACCCAAGGGAAAGAAACCTATTGGATCCAAATGGATTTTCAAAAGGAAGTATCATCCAGATGGATCCATTTCTGCCTATAAAGCGAGATTAGTCGCTAAAGGGTATAGGCAGAGAGAAGGGATCGACTATTTTGATACCTATGCACCTGTGGCTAGAATAGGTTCTATTAGAACTCTAATAGCGGTGTCTGCTTTGAAAGGGCTTTACATCCATCAAATGGATGTAAAGACAGCATTTCTAAATGGGTATCTAAATGAGGAGATTTATTTGGAGCAACCAGAAGGGTTTGTGATGCCTGGACAAGAGAACAAAGTGTGTAGACTTATTAAATCTCTGTATGGTTTGAAGCAAGCTCCTAAACAGTGGCATGAGAGATTTGACACCACTGTGACTGCTTTCGGGTTTCGACACAACAGTGCTGACAGATGTATTTATACTAAATGCGAACCCGGTTATACAGTCGTGATTTGTCTTTATGTTGATGATATGTTGATCATTAGCACTCACCTTGAAGGTATTTCTGAAACTAAGAAATACTTGTCCTTGAACTTTAAGATGAAAGATCTAGGAGAAGTTGATACCATTCTTGGGATCAAGGTGAAGAGAACTGGAAGTCAGATTTCTCTTAGTCAATCTCATTATATAGAGAAAATTCTGACTAAGTTTCAACACTTAAATATTAAAGAGTTTAATACTCCATTTGATCCAAGTGTGAAACTTAATGTGAACTCTGGAAGAGCAGTGGCTCAACTGGAGTATGCGAGTGCTATTGGAAGTATGATGTATGCAACGCATTGCACTCGTCCTGATATTGCTTTTGCTGTAAGCAAACTGAGTCAGTATACAGTTAATCCAGGGACAGAACACTGGAAGGCAGTGGGTAGAGTACTTGGATACCTGAAAAGGATCAGTAACTTAGAACTGACATACACGTCTTCTTCCAGAATACTTGAAGGTTATTCTGATGCAAGCTGGATTGATCGCACTAATGATTCAAAATCTACAAGTGGGTGGATTTTCACTCTAGCAGGAGGAGCAATTTCTTGGGCGAGCAAGAAACAGACGTGTATTGCCCACTCAACTATGGAAGCTGAGCTCATAGCGCTGGCTGCGGCTGGTAAGGAAGCAGAGTGGATTAGAGATCTACTTACTGACATCCGTCTATGGGATGTTCCAATGCCGTCTATTCTCATGTATTGTGATAGTGAGGCCACACTATCTAAAGTGTACAACGCAGTGTATAATGGGGGATCAAGACACATAGGTCTTCGGCACAATTATGTGAGACAACTGCTTGAAAGTGGTACCATCAAGGTTGTCTATGTCAAGACAAGTAAGAACTTGGCAGATCCATTTACTAAACCTCTGACGAGAGATTTGGTTGTGAATACCGCGAGAGACATGGGTCTAAAACCACAATAGAATCGTTAGTGATGGAAACCCAACTTGAACTTAGTGCTCCTATTTCTCAAGTTTAATGGGTAACAACGAAGTCACTTAACGATAGAAGGTACTATCAAATTTGATAGATCCATGTGAGGTATGATAGTACGTCGTTGCCGAGAACAAGGGTGAGCTTATGCTCTTAACAAAGTTTTGGAGGCATCCAAGCAACATGGATGATGTAAAACTTTGCCTATATGATCTAGGGGTGGTGCCGCCTCGAGTGAAGATTAGTGGTTTATCTTCTAAAGGGTCATGAAAAGGATTTATAGCGCACGACCATATTCGCGCTCAGTGAGAACGCAAAGTCAACTGGTGATGTGTGGGGGTAAACCGAAGGGGGCTATCAGGTTAATGGTTTAATTCCATAGGACACCATCTAATCTGTCTCTTCTTGTTTATCAACATAAACTGGGTTTAATCTTCGTGACACCTAGTGACATCATTAGTCTAAGTGAAAGGAAACATTCCAACTTGGTGGGGGATTGTTGGAAATATTAAAGAGGTAAACATACAAGTTGGTATGTTTCCTCCATCCCACATTGGTGGAGTGATTGAAGTTTGAGTGGTTTATAAGGGGTTACCCCTTATGGGCCTCCAAAGTGTTAAATGGGTTGAGAAGTGGGTGAAGCCCACACGCGCGCCGAGCCGAGCCGCGAGCTCGCGAATGGTCGCGTTTGAGGCGCGAATGGGCGCGTTTGAGGCGCACTTTGCACTTCGCATGTCACGGCCCCCGACCCGGTTTGACCCGTTTCGGGAGCCGCGGGACAGAAAATCCCGTGGTATTTATTTTTATAGCGGAAGTCTTAACAGGATCGTTTTAAACTTGAAAATTTTGCCCGAGTATTATTTATTTATATTTAGGATAAACTCCGTAAATATCATAATTTCATTATTTTACAAACATGTTTATTTATTTTATTTGAGCCACCACTTCAAGCTTGATAGTGCTCCGTAGCACGTGTACTTAATTCAGTAGGTCACCTGAAACATGTTGTAAAAAGGTTTTGTCAGCGGAGAAATACTGAGTGAATCATTCATTTTGATAAAAATGACACATAGTTATAAATTACAGCATAAGAGCGATTACTATGGCAGTATCTTAATTAATATCTGGTTTTGCCACCCGTGTGACGATGGTCATACCACTATTGGGTCCAGTCACCCAATTAGTGACGTTTTGTCACTGTTAGGTCTTATTAGCCTAACCCATGTTAGGGCTTATTGCCTAACGGTGAGAAATTAGTAATGTGCACAATACCCCACTAACCAGCGGTTAAGATAACCACGACTTAATCCCTGTAATTATAACACTTTGAAAATAATTTGAGGTATTGTAATACTTACTCACAAACGGTGAGAAAACAATTTAAAAAGAAGAATGACTCACAAATTGTGAGAAAAGAGTTTATAAAAGAGGAATGATTTATCCTTGTAACCTAGTGCACATAATTAGGTAGGTAACTTAATAGCAGTTACGTCAATTCACGAGATTAAACCTTCACAGCGATTAATCAGTGCGATACTCGATAATTCAATCGGATTCACAACGAATAACAGAGCATAGTCCGAATTCGAACAGCACTCTAATATTCAAGTCGAAATCACGACGAATAATCAAAGTACAAGCTCAATTGAGCAGCACCTGGACTATCGTTGGATAGTTATAATCGATCGGACGTTGAATCGTAATAGCGATCGAGTTATTATCCTGATTGCGGCAGCGTTTCGATAATTGTGTGTGTGTGTTGGACTGTTTCTGTGATAACTTGATCTACGTAACTCGGATTTACGTCGTTCCAAAGACAGAATTCAAGTCCCAACCCCCTCTATTTATACCCGAAATTTGACACCGTCGCGTAGCGCGAGGGGTACCCCATATAGGTGTCGCGCTACGCGAGTGGTAACCTATGTTCATAGGGTAGCTACGTGTGTAACTAGGCTTGATGTGTCGACAGTTTTTTAAATTTTCGAATTTTACAAATAGTTATGAGGATAATCGTTGGCTAGGGTTTATCCCCCCCTGAGTTTTAGGGGCCCTGATCCTGATTCTGATTGTTCTGGAAATTTTAGGGTTAGTGCAGATTTACTTGGGTTTCTTAATTAGGGTTTCCTTAATAGCTAAATACCATCCTAATTATGGATTTTAGTGTCAGTTGTTACATCCTCCCCACCTTAAGAAAAATCTCGTCCTCGAGATTTACTGGAATAGATGAGGGTACTTTCTCTTCATTTCCGATTCCAGTGCCCAAGTGTATTCTGGTCCTCTCTTGGATTCCCATTTGACTTTTACCAACACTAGTCATTTGTGTTTGAGAAATTTGACTTTTCTATCTTCGTTAGCCAATGGTTTCTCTATGAATTTTAATTTTTTTCATTTACCGCTATATCTTGAAGAGGTATTACCAGGGATTTGTCTGATAGACATTTCTTGAGATTGGATACATGAAATACATCATGTACTCCAGCCAATTCTTCTGGTAGTTGTAACTGATAAGCTACTGGTCCTATTCGTTGAATCACAGAGAATGTTCCAACGTATCTCGGACTTAGCTTTCTTTTCTTACCGAATCGTACTATACCTTTCCAAGGAGAAACTTTTTAAAAGTACCTTATCTCCTACATGAAATTCTAAAGGTTTACGACGATTATCTGCATAGCTCCTCTGACGATCTCGAGCTGTTTTCAGTCTTTTCTTGATTTGAGTTATTTCGTCAGGGGTTTCTTGTACAATTTTAGGATCTGATAATTAACTTTCCCCTATTTCTGCTTAACAAACTGGAGTTTTGCACTTGCGTCTGTACAGTGCTTCGAATGGGACAGTTTTGATACTTGAATGATAATTATTGTTATAGGAGAATTTAATTAATGGCAAATGGCTATCCCAATTACCACCAAAGTCAATTACACATGCTCGGAGCATGTCTTCTAGAGTTTGTATTGTTCTTTCACTCTGTCCGTCTGTTTGTGGATGATATGCAGTATTTAGTCGAGTTCCCATTGCTTTCTGAAAACTTTTCCAGAAATGAGAAGTAAATCGACTATCTCTATCCGATACTATGGAGAGTGGGACTCCATGTAGGGATACTGTTTCATCTACGTATAACTTGGTTAACCTTTCCATGCTAAGGGTTTCTTTCATAGTTTAGAAGATAAGCTGATTTGGATAAATCAATCCATGATTACTCAAATCGCATTATTACCTTTTCTGGTTTTGGGTAACTTAGTAACAAAATCTATTGTTAAGAGTTCCTATTTCCATATAGGCATTTCTAATTGTTGGAGTAATCCTGAAGGTTTCTAGGGCTCTGCCTTAACTTGTGAACAAGTGAGACACTTAGATACATGACTGGCTATGTCCATTTTTTATTCCTATCCACCAAAAGTTATTTCTTAAATCTTGGTATATCTAATTGTTACCTGGGTACATGGTATAAGCATCACAATATACTTCAAAATCTGCAGTTTCTTCTGGTAATGCTAAAAGTGAAGCACTTGTTAACCTTTGATTTACTATCTTAAGAGCTTCTTCTTGTCTAGGTCCCCACTCAAACTTAACTATTTTACAGGTTAGCTTAGTTAAGGGTTTAGTTATCTTAGAAAAATCTTTAATAATTTGTCTATAGTATCCAGCTAAATTTAGAAAACTTCGAACTTTTATGGCTGTTTGCGGAACCCTCTATTTAGTAATTGTTTCTAGTTTAGAAGGATTCACATGGATACCTTTGTGATTTTTCACATGACCTAAGAATTGCACTTTCTGTAGCCAGAATTCATACTTCTAGATTTTGGCGTACAATTTCTCTTTTCTTAACAAGGTTAAGAGTGCATGCAAATGCTCACAATGTTCTTTTTGACTGTTGGAATAAATAAGTATGATAACTTAATTTATATACATTAAATGGTTATTATTATGGTTGGATATTGGTTAGTGCTGCCTTGTTTAAGCATAGGTGATCAGTCCATGCCTAACTAAGGCTAGGCTACTCAATATCTGCTCCTGATAATAACCAGAGTATTTAAAATACTGATATATTATTACAAATAATGAAACTAACATAAACTTAAATGGGAGTATATTAGAATAGGAGGTGAATTTGTGTATCATTATCTGAGTATATGTTTGCTTATATAGAATAAATTAATAAGGCAAATTTAATATAAATAATTTTAAATAAATGAATAATTAAATCCGAGATTAGCGCAATCTTCAGATTTTGTGGGCATATAATTTAATAAGTTTCATGTGTTTTCTTGTGTATTAGCACAACTTTATTTGCGTAAATCGTATATGGTAATTCTTTTAGAATTTCTTTTACTCTTAATGATGTCCCAACTTAATGGGTTTCCATTGTTTTGTCAAACGAGCTACGGGACAATTGATCAATCGGAATAATGTTTGATATCGGAAAAGAGATTCCTGATAAAGAAATCTAGACACAGATACTAGTGATTTATTTCAAATTGTCAATCCTTATGGTTTTTGGATTTCCTTATAGATATACCTATCTATATAATCACATATTTCACATGTTGAAATAAACATACCATTTATCAGGTCAATGTATTCACAAAGTCATATTTCCAAAAACCCAATCAAATATCTGATCATAATACTATTTAGGGAAATCTTGTCACTTGTTTGACATATTATATACCTGCTTACCCGGTTCGCGCCGGAGAGGTAATCTCAGTATATCCGGGCAAACTGGAGAGTCTGCTACACCATACTCAGTCTTGCCGGAGAAAATTTTCTATTTCCCATAAATAGTATCTTTTCAAGGTTTTAAAAGTGCCTATTTCAATAGGGCTTTTATGTAGAGTCAAGGAAATTTGTATTTCCATACATATCTTTATTCTGTACTAAATATCAAGAAACAAAAATAAACAGCAACTAAGTGCTATTACCTGCTAATCGTTATTTTTATGGCTTACCAATATCTATTGCATTATACTTATATAAGTAATTTGATCTTGAAGGTTATGTTTAAGACGAAATTCTTAAGTTCAAGTCTAAATATTATTCAGAGTGCTATCAGATAATATTAAGTTTCTAATTCTCTGTTTAAACTTAGGTATTATTATAACACCTAACTGCTTAAACGAGTGGCTTAGCTTCTACTAAGGTATGATATCAGATGTGCTACCAGTTAATAGCAATTTCCTAACTCTTGTATTTAGGTTTAAGTATTATTATCACAACACTTATAGGCATAAAACAGTGGCTCTGATACCACCTTTTTCTGTCACGACCCCCGACCCGGTTTGACCCGTTTCGGGAGCCGCGGGACAGAAAATCCCGTGGTATTTATTTTTATAGCGGAAGTCTTAACAGGATCGTTTTAAACTTGAAAATTTTGCCCGAGTATTATTTATTTATATTTAGGATAAACTCCGTAAATATCATAATTTCATTATTTTACAAACATGTTTATTTATTTTATTTGAGCCACCACTTCAAGCTTGATAGTGCTCCGTAGCACGTGTACTTAATTCTGGACGGAATCGGGTGCCGTGAGCAGTCCCGTGGTACCGGTGGTTATTTTTGAAAAAAACATTGCAGCGGAAATTTCATCAGGACCGTGAGTTAGGAAAAATATCAGAGTTTAGAAAACACCGGATTTTATTTAAATAGATGGAATAAATTCCATGTTTTACAAAGGTAGCTTTTAATAAAAACAATATTTCTTAAGTTGATTTAATTAATAGAATAAGCCACTTCTTGATGCCTTCGGTGCCGGATCCAATTCTTACTCCAACATACTCTGATTACCTGAAACGCGTTTTAAAAAGGTTTTGTCAGCGGGGAAATACTGAGTGAATCATTCATTTTGATAAAAATGACACATAGTTATAAATTACAGCATAAGAGCGATTACTATGGCAGTATCTTAATTAATATCTGGTTTTGCCACCCGTGTGACGATGGTCATACCACTATTGGGTCCAGTCACCCAATTAGTGACGTTTTGTCACTGTTAGGTCTTATTAGCCTTACCCATGTTAGGGCTTATTGCCTAACGGTGAGAAATTAGTAATGTGCACAATACCTCACTAACCAGCGGTTAAGATAACCACGACTTAATCCCTGTAATTATAACACTTTGAAAATAATTTGAGGTATTGTAATACTTACTCACAAACGGTGAGAAAACAATTTAAAAAGAAGAATGACTCACAAATTGTGAGAAAAGAGTTTATAAAAGAGGAATGACTCACCTTATAATCATGCAGTTTCATACGGCCAAAGTTTAGTCTACAGATAAGCTTTGATATATTGCAGATTTATACAGGCAGAGCTTAGCCTATTGATTTATCCTTGTAACCTAGTGCACATAATTAGGTAGGTAACTTAATAGCAGTTACGTCAATTCACGAGATTAAACCTTCACAGCGATTAATCAGTGCGATAATCGATAATTCAATCGGATTCACAACGAATAACAGAGCATAGTCCGAATTCGAACAGCACTCTAATATTCAAGTCGAAATCACGACGAATAATCAAAGTACAAGCTCAATTGAGCAGCACCTGGACTATCGTTGGATAGTTATAATCGATCGGACGTTGAATCGTAATAGCGATCGAGTTATTATCCTGATTGCGGCAGCGTTTCGATAATTGTGTGTGTGTGTTGGACTGTTTCTGTGATAACTTGATCTACGTAACTCGGATTTACGTCGTTCCAAAGACAGAATTCAAGTCCCAACCCCCTCTATTTATACCCGAAATTTGACACCGTCGCGTAGCGCGAGGGGTACCCCCTATAGGTGTCGCGCTACGCGAGTGGTAACCTATGTTCATAGGGTAGCTACGTGTGTAACTAGGCTTGCTGTGTCGACAGTTTTTTAAATTTTCGAATTTTACAAATAGTTATGAGGATAATCGTTGGCTAGGGTTTATCCCCCCCTGAGTTTTAGGGGCCCTGATCCTGATTTTGATTGTTCTGGAAATTTTAGGGTTAGTGCAGATTTACTTGGGTTTCTTAATTAGGGTTTCCTTAATAGCTAAATACCATGTCATATATTTTTTTTACATTAATAATTAATAGCATCACATATGAATTAAAATAACACACATAAATATTAAAATACAAAATATTAAAATACAAAATAAAGTTTAAAAAAACCTAACATGTTTTAAAAAACCAAACATAAAAAACTATATATTTTGAAACTAATTCGGTTTTCATTGACATCTATATAGGAATGTTCGTAAACTAAAGATTAATAATATTGTGTAATAATTTTTTTTAAGTTAACAATACAAGTTATTGATGAAAAATTAGTTTATTTGTTTAATTAATTATATATTTAAAAATAAAAAAGAGTAAAGTGTGATTTCCGTCTTTGTGGTATGTTACTGACATTAACCTTAGTCGCTATTTTCAAAACATGGATACATGAGTCCCTTTACTTTCCATTCTACTACATTATGAGTCCTTAAAGCTAAGTAGAAAGATACAACTAACTTCTATTTACCCCTCCACGCAAGTGGAGAAACACGGCCAACTTCCACACCCAACTCCAGGCACAATGTTCCACACCGTGGAAACCCTCTTGTCATCTCACGCTCAACTCCATGCATGTATATTCCTATGATCTTACAAAAGTTGTGTCAATAAAGTAATACTTTTTTAAAATATAAAATAATTTCGACAAATTGAAGTATTTTAGTGTACTTTAAACAACTTTTGAACCGTTTATCGACCAAAAAAATCATTCAAAACCTTCTCTATAAAGTTTGATCCGTGTAGATTTTTCCAATATTTTTTGTAAAGCATGTGTGTACTATTTCTTTAAGGCCATGGGTTATGGGGCTTGGGTTGGGGTGTGGGTTGGGGGAAAACGCCTAAGGCACCACCCCGGGTGGACTTGGGTTGGGGCGTGGCCCCTTGGGGCTTGGGTTTCAAGCCGGGCGTGGGGTGATTGAAGTTTGAGTGGTTTATAAGGGGTTACCCCTTATGGGCCTCCAAAGTGTTAAATGGGTTGAGAAGTGGGTGAAGCCCACACGCGCCGAGCCGAGCCGAGCCGCGAGCTCGCGAATGGTCGCGTTTGAGGCGCGAATGGGCGCGTTTGAGGCGCACTTTGCACTTCGCACGTACGCATCGTCGCGAGGAGCTGAGGAGCTTTTATTTTTAGCTAAGGTCTGGTCAGGTGGGTCAGATCTGTGGTTCAAATGAGATAGGGAGATAGAGATTAATTCGAAACAGTGGGGGTTATCCCATACTGATTCGAATTCGTATGGGATAGCTATTCTGTAACCGAATTCGTATGGATATGCATCCAGAAAAACGAATTCGTATGGGATTGGTATATCTCTCCCTATTTTTCTCATTCTCAGGTATAACCCACACCTATAAATAAAGGCTTCCTGCTACCCATTTATACACATCAAATTCGCAGCTCTCTCTCTCTCTATTGTGTGATTCTGTTTTCGTTCCAGCTTCTGCGTTTTCTGGTTTCCATTGCTGTTGGAATACCAGATCAGTTCTGCATTAAATCCTGGGAGTTTACGCTGTAGCTCACAGCAATACGAGCGCGTAAAATCCTTTAAGGACAGGAATCATCCGTGCAGTTCAAGGCTTTCGTTCAACGATCTTCGCCAGGTTGGTTTTAATTTTCGTGTTCTTTAAATTCGTCCGACAACGGGACAGTCTCCTTCTACCTTTCTTTAATCAGTTTGCTCAAGTTGGAACAAACTGGTTTGGCTGATAACTCGGTAATTAATAAATTAATTGTTTGATTAAATTATTTTTCAATAACTTCCACACCCAACTCCAGGCACAATGTTCCACACCGTGGAAACCCTCTTGTCATCTCATGCTCAACTCCATGCATGTATATTCCTATGATCTTACAAAAGTTGTGTCAATAAAGTAATACTTTTTTAAAATATAAAATAATTTCGACAAATTGAAGTATTTTAGTGTACTTTAAACAACTTTTGAACCGTTTATCGACCAAAAAAATCAATATAAACATTCTCTATAAAGTTTGATACGTGTAGATTTTTCCAATATTTTTTGTAAAGCATGTGTGTACTATTTCTTTAAGGCCATGGGGTATGGGGCTTGGGTTGGGGGAAAACGCCTAAGGCACCACCCCGGGTGGACTTGGGTTGGGGCGTGGCCCCTTGGGGCTTGGGTTTCAAGCCGGGCGTGGGGCGGGGGAGCAAGGTGACATAGCGGTTTGTGAATGGCCAAAAGAAAAGAGCTGTTGGGCTAGCCGTTGGCCAACGACTATATTAAAAAATAATAATAACTAGCAATAACATCCGCGCGCGTTGCGTCGCGGGTGCATCGCAAACATCGAATGGATTAGTCCAAACGTTATGTAATGCGTTACCCATATGAAAACATGCATTTCGACATATCATAGAAAACGTAACGGGTATAACGAAAAAACTAACACGTGCAATCAAAAGAGATTAATTAGAACTTTTGAAAAAAAAAGGGAAAAAACCACAATTTAACTCTACTTGGTTCGAAACAAAATTAACGAAACATTCATAAAATAAGCACGAAAACATATTATATTTGACCTCACTCACTTCCAAAAAAGTTTACGTTGAAACATACACTAACTCAAATTTATACCAAAGCAGACATAAAAGTATACACGTAAAAAATGTATATTTTAAAAAAAACGTATTATATTTAATCTGACTCGTTTCCAGAAAAAAGTTTACGTCGATAGAGCAAATCAAATTCATACCGACACGTACATAAAAATATGCACGTAAAAAAATATATATTTTTTTTAAATAAAGGAGGTATAGGGGTAAACACGTTTGTAAAATCATGTCAGGTAGCCCCAATGCCATACCACCAACAACGGAAGAGCTCGTAGAATAAAATATTAAAAAAAGAAAACATAACACTGAACGAAAGACAGATGTAAAATCGTTGAATGACGCACACCTGTTGCGGCATGTTAATGCGAAGAAATTAGACCGAAACGTAAAACGTAGAAAGAAAAAACTAAGTCGATTTAGGACCCGCGTATTGGAACAAACTTGTCAAACGGAGAATAATAGACGCGTTACGACAGGCCTGTCAAACGGGAAAAACATACAAAAAAACGTTGAACCACACACACACACGTTCCGGCGTGGTAACTCGCAGAATTTTGAACGAAACGTAAAACGAAAAACTTCGGAAAGATGCAAAATATATAGAGGACCAAAGTTGAAAAATAAAAAAAGTGTTGGGGTTAAATTGAAAAATATGAAAATCTTTGGGTTAAAAGTAAAAAGTTCAAAAAGGTTAAAATGGAAAGATAAAAACCTTTGGGTGATAAATGAAAAATCAAATTTTTTTTTGAAACACTCCCAATACATATGTTACAAGAACATAAAGCAACAAAATGTTGCTTATTTATAATATGGAAATAATTTTTTCTTCCATTTTTTCACTATAAAACTCACATTTTTCTTTCATTTTTTACCGCATTCAACCACATCTTCAATTCTCCTTCTACAAAACGAAAAAATGCATCCTTACAATCGTCCTTATGACCCGAACAACCCGTATGGATTCCAAGAAAATAATCCTAGCCCACCACCCACTCGTCCAATAGCTCGTCCATTTTTCATACACTCTCCTATGCCCAACATGGCGGGTTATGCATCGTATCTCGGGAATCGTTTATTTACCAACTTCCCACACACCGAAGATTCAATACCTACCCCGTTTTCACAATCGCCCATCGACCTTTCACCAACCTCCATCGACCTTTCACAAAACGAATCCGTTCCCGAAACTCAACCACCCAATGATGGTCCTTCCGCATCAAAACCCATCAAAAAGATAAGTCATAAGAAAAAAACCGAGGAGGATAAAGTAGTTGAAACCGCCAAACGAAAACAACAAAAAATGGGTCTATGCTGAAGAAGTTGCATTGGCGAGGGCTTGGTGTGAACAATCTCAACATTTAACTTTAGGTATTCTTAACCTTTGTTTATATTAATAGAATGGTTATTTTTTATATAAGTTTGTAATATATTAATATTCTTTTATTAAAATAGGAAATTCGCAACATCGAACCGCCATGTGGGAATCGGTTAGTAGACTATTACATATGGGTAGGGAGACTTATCGTGAAAACGATAGCTTATCCTCAAAGTGGAGCGAGATAAGCTCCCAACTTACAAAATTTAGTGGGTTTTTAAATAAAGCAAAGCAAAACCCTAAAAGTGGTGAAACCGAAGCCGACATTTTTACAAATGCAGTGGTCGCATTCAAATCAAATATGAAGACTGACTTCCTTTTCATGCATTGTTGGGAGATTTGTAAATTCCATCCAAAGTGGGCGACTATCCCCATTGGTAGCGAAACTAACTCGTCTTCCAAAAGGTCAAGGGCCTCGTCCCAAGCCCAATCTGATGCACGAGATCAAGAGTTTGAGAACCTTTTGGATGATTCGTCAAGCCCAAACCAGCCTGAGCATGGAAGAAATGCCTCAAGAAGGCGTGCTCAAAAATATAGATCTGATGCCCTATCGCCTTCAGCTGGGAGTTCTGGCTCACGTAGGGGAATATACAGCGACCAGTTGGATGACATTTCATGCAAGTTGGATACATTCAACGTATTCCAACAACAAAGGGCCGAAATACGAAGGAGCAAAGAAGCTAGAGATGCCGCTAGAGATGCCCTGAAACAAAGACGGGATGATTTGAAAATTCTATCCCAGCCGATTGATCACATACAGGGTGACGAGTTAGAACTAGTCTTGGCGTTGAGAGAAGAGATAAAAAACAAATATAAAAGTCAGGAATTTTTTTTTTTTGTAATTTTCTTTATTTAAAAATATTAAAAAAATTAAATTTGTTTTTTAAATAATATTGGGTCAGCCCAGCCAGTCAGCCCACGAACCCACCAAACCCACGCCCCAAACTCTCGCCCCACCATACCGTGTTGAATGTGGGTTTAACCCATGTCTGCCACCCCATTTCACGTGTCAACCAATGCCCAACCCAAACCCCACCATACCATGTTATAACCTTAAAATATACCCTCACCCACTTTCATATTTCATAACGAAACATAAAAGACAAATTTGCATTAAAAATCAATAAAAGTAGTAGACCCCCCATGATAGTCTTCATGAATACTTTTTGAAAGAATCATATAGAAAACCCTTACATGTTAAGAAACCTGAAAATTTAAGTTTTGAAAAAGTTGACAGTACGATATTCTTCATAGGCTCAATTATTTTCTTTGTTCTGTACAATATGGGGATAGGAGAAAATTTAGGTAGGACGAAACCACCAAGGCTAGGACTATCAAGGATTGATATTGATTGGATCTAGGGCGTTAAAATCACTCGCCGCTCGTTCGAAAATTGCTTGAAAAATGCTCGTTCGATTTGACGCTCGGTTGTAAACGAGCCGCTCTGCTCGGTTCGGTTTGTAAACGAGCCAAGCATGAGCAAAGGTCCGCTCGGCTCGGTTCGGCTCGAATTATTATTTTATAATTAGTATATATATACATATACATATACACATACATCTATAAACATGTATATACACATATATATACACAAATATAAATTATACATATATATACACACATACACCTATATATATACACACACTTATACATACATATATACTTAAATATAAATTAAATTTATAGTTTTATATGTACCAATCTATTAGATTTTGGTCAACTATATACAAATTTACAACTATATCTATACGTACTAGCCCAACCACGCCAATGAAAAATTAAAATCAAAACTAAAAGTTAAACCCTAAACCAATAAACGACAGTCTGTTTATCGCCTCAATGTTTTATGTCGTTACCCTAAGTCGATCATCTCCTGCTCTCAATGTAATTGTTCGTGCAATATGATCATCGCCTCATCAGCCACAACATTGTTATTCATAAGAAAAATATTATGCCATGAAATGTGCATGTTTTTAAAGATATAAAAACTTGAGACCCAACATTGTCACTATCTCTCTCAGCAAATTTAAATTGGGTGACACGGTTGTCCAAATCGCTCGAACTTCGCTCGACGCTCGCTCGGAATTTTTACTGCTCGAAAAACGCTCGCTTGATTTGATGCTCGGTTTTAAATGAGCCGCTCCGCTCGGTTCGGTTTGTAAACGAGCCAAGCATGAGCAAAGGTCCGCTCGGTTCGGCTCGGCTCGTGAACATCACTAATTGGATCATGATCTGATCTATTAATGATTCAACTTAGAACTGATCCATAATCCAACATAATGAATCGTCGTCTGATCCATATCCAAATAATTTAAAATGGACGGATCATTATCCGGATCGATCCTTCTCAAAAAATATAATAAAAAAACTCTAAAAAATAAAAAAATAATAAAAAAAAATCAAAAAATTCTGAATTGGTGTATAAGCATTATGCCTAATGGAGACGTGGTTCCGCTAGTTGCACGATAATATTCCAGTGGTCCGTCAGTGATCCAAATTTACCGTTCAAAAACAAAAAACATCTACGGTAAAATTTATATTGAAAAGAGCATAAGAATAAATTCACTAAAAACAATATATTTGAAAATTTTATAAAACATTGTATTGTGCTACAAAATAATAAACTCATCGTTTATGATACTAAGAATAATAGTGATTATTAAATAATTATAATACGGATCTCATAGATAATTAATTTGATCGTGTAAGCGGTCTTAGAAATAAATTGGGTGAATATCTAAAAGGATAGCTTTTAACGTACAAGTCATTGACCTAAATCTTCTCCATAAAAGGGAAATTTGTGTTAAGTACAGACACATTTATTTAACCTCATGGCGGTAACCATATGAAAAGTCATTAGTACCCTCCTACTCAATTTTATATTATAACTATAATTGTTAAATACAGCTTTTTATGAAAATGTTATATGCCATATATAAGCATACTGATCAAGTGGTGAAACACTTAGGGGCTCTTTGGCAACATCTGAATCAATAAGTGCTGAATGAATAAGAGGTCTGAATGGGTAAGAGGCTCTGAACCAGTAAGTGCTGAACCAGTAAAGTGCTGTTTGGTTACACATCTGAATGACTGTGTAAAATGACATTTTTACCCCCTTTTAATTAAAAAAACCGTTACATGTTCTTCCTCAATTCCTCTCCTCTGAACTACACCGTCACCACCATTCAATCGATCTACTCAAATCGACAAACAATCAAACAAATTAAGCACAATCCAGCTCCAATTCAACAAATCTACTCAGATCCACACACAATCAATCAACAAAACACATAAAACCTAAATCAAACTTGTTCAACAATCAATTCGAGCTACAACATCAACCGATCGAAAGTAATTTTAGAAGAAAAAAAAACGATAAATCTACTTGCGCGGATCCTTGATTGTAAAGATCGATCGAAACGGAGACTTTTTCGGCGCCGGATTTGAGTCGGTTGAGTGTAGCTTTCTTGTGCGCTACGATGAAGGGAGAATCGGCAGTGGCGATTACCGATGATGAAATGATGAGGAGGAGTGTTACGATTGAGATGAGAGAGTTGTTCATCGTGAAGTTCACCATTTTCGGTGGTGAGGAGGAGACGGTGGAGGAGCAGTGGAGGGGGAGGAGGAGCTGTGGAGGAGATGGGAGGAAGGGGCAGGTATGTCAAGTTTTTCATTCAGCAACTTCTCAAATCTGAACCATTCAGACTGAATGAAACCATTCAGAGGTAAGGGTTTTGTGAACCAAACAACCCAACCTCTGATGGATTCAGAGGTTAAGCTCTGAATGGATCCATTCAGATTCAAACAAACAACCCCTTATATTCTTTTTGTGAGATGCAAGTTTAACTTTCACTTAGTGTAGAGTGAGTCGTTAGTGGACAATGATAAGAGACCTAGGGAAATATGGGTTTAATGCTTGAGCCAAATGAGTTTTACCGATAATTTCACCGTCGTACCTATGAGAGGGTGAGTTATCGAGTTTTCCCCGGATTGGTGATGGACTCAGGTTACTCTCGGAGTACTTCGTTTGGTTAAGTGAGTGCCCCAAAACTATTCGATATTGATTTTGTTGAACTTAAAAAAAAATATAGTTGACAACCCTTAAATATGTTCTTACTAGGTTATGACCCCGTGTGTTACACGGGTTGATTAGTGAAAATGATATAATTTATTATTTGTAAATACTTATTATTTTTAATCTACTTTTGATAATTTTGATTGAACATACATGATAAATTCATAGGTTGTCATTAATAACATTGAATTTCGGGACAAACCTTTTAATAACAATGAATTTCATGGGATAAACATCCTAAAATTATAAAATAAAAAACAAAGTCATTAAAATTCACACCAAGAAAACTTGGTAAAAGTTTAATTAAAGAAAGAAATATTGGATTTTAATAATCTTAACTATTCGTCGTTGGCCGCTAACAGTTCCAATTTTGAAAATGACCACTGGCCGTCCCAACTATTAACATATTGGCTTCCAATAGAACCTGACTAACAGAACTTTAACGTTGTTAGTTTTCGATCGCCAGAAAAACGTTTTTTAGCCAGAAAAAGGTTCTAAAAGGTCCGATATAGGGTTACAAAAGGGTTTGGAACGAAAATGTTGAGTTTTCTGGCAAAAAACTTGAGTTTTTCGGACAAAAAGCAGTTTTCTAGCGATGAAGGAATTTACGGCGCCCTTAATAATTGGGCCTTTTAGTAGAAAAAGGTTCCTAAAATAAGTAATACGGTTACAGAGAGGTTTGAGACAAAAAAAATGAGTTTTCCGGCCAAAAACGTTTTTTCGGCGACCGAAGACTAACGACGTTAGGGTTCTGTTAGTCAGGGTCCATTGGAGGTCAATATGTTAATAGTTGGGACTGCCAGTGTGGTTACTTATTAAGTTGGGACTATTGGCGGCCAACGACGAATAGTTGTTATTATTGAAATCCAATATTCCCTAAAGAAACATGCAACTGTTTTGATTCTTTTTACTCACTTTTACTACCTTCTGTGCGTTAATTGAAAAGAAAAGTCTTGGTATCAATACATGCATCTCAATCCAATGGAAAATGTCCCCATTTTATTTCTTTTATTATATAACATTGTGTAGTGTATGGGTTGAATAAATGTAATTTTATACACCAAATAATAAAAAAAGTTATATCTTTAAAAATCTTGTGTATTCTACAAGTTGAATAAATGTAATTTTGTATATCATTAAAAATCCCTTGTGTATTAATTTTTAAAAAGCCTCATGTATTATACGGGTTGAATAAATGTACTTTTATATATGTTATTCTTTATTTAAATCTTCTGAAAAAATACCCAATTCATTTTGTGTTCTTAATAGAATAAATTGATTAAAATAATAAAAATTACAAAAAAGTATATTAAACTGTTTTATTATTATAGTTTGTTTTATGCGATTAATAGAATAAATTGATTAAAATCATAAAAATTACAAAAAGTATATTAAACTGTTTGATTATTATAAGTTTGTTTTATGCGATCAATCTAGTTGTTTAGGGTAAAGATACAAAGATAAAATTTAGGGATTAAAATAATATATTTTTTATTTAAATCTTATTAACAAATATTATCTATATCTATTTATTTAGGAGGGAAAAAATTATTGAGATCACCTTATAGAGTGCCATGTGTCACTCATATGATTTACTTTATTATATGTATAGATTTAATAAGTTTGTGATAAAAGCCGCTGCACATATATATTTATTGTTTGGTTGAGTTGAATTATTTTACGTGGTTTATTTTATTTTTTATAGAGTATATCTTATCTTATTATATAATAAAAGAAATCATTTAGAGCCACTTCTCATCATATTAGGTCATCTCTTATAGATAATTATTATTTTAATTTAACCTCTTTTAATTAATTATAGATAACCCTCCTATTAAATATTATCTAATTTAATATATTATATTATAGATAACCATCCTACTAAATATTATTAGTTTAATATCTTATGGATAATTATTATTTAGTTTAGTCTCCTTCTCATTTATAATATTATTTATTTGAATTAATTATATTTGAACGTTTTGTTCAGTTTGGTATCAAATAAATTTTACGAAACTTAAAATTAAACTAACTAATATTATTTATCAATTATACATTTACAGAGTTTTAAATAAAGGGTTAAATTTATTGAGACTTCATTAACAAATTTTGCAACAACAGAATAATCTATTTTTATCACGAAACCAAACTTTGTATTAATATATTAAATATTTTTATTTTCATTATACAAAATTACATTTACTCGACCCATGTAACACATGAGGTTTTTTAAGATATAACTTTTTATTATTAGATATATAAAATTGGATTTATTCAATTCGTACAATACACGGGGTTTTTTAAGGATATATATTTTTTATTATTTAGTACAGAAAATTACATTTATTCAAACCGTGTAATGCGCATATTTTTTAACATGTAATTTTTTTAATGTTTGGTATATAAAATTACATTTATTCAACCCGTGTAATAAATGAGGTTTCTTAAAGACGTATTATTTTATTATTTGGTAAACAATATTACATTTATTCAGCCTGTGTAATACACGTAGTTTTAAAGATATAACTTTTTTATTTGGTATATAAAATTACATTATTTCAACCCGTATAATATGGTTCTTATAGATATAATCAATGAAATGCTATCTTGGGTTAAGAAGGTTAGAAAACAAGCTTTCATTCTCAAGATCGATATTAAAAAGGCGTACGATACTGTTAGTGCATGCATCTGTCGACTTCGTCTTGTATCGAGTCTTATGCTAGATATGATAGATCAGGGCACGTTGTACTAGAAAATAGGAAGTTTAAGGTTGAATAGTAAGTGATTTCGCTTGAGTATGCTATTCCGCTTGAAATGACCTTAGTCACTTTCAAGCGGAATCACCATCTGTCTTATTCCGCTTGAACTGATGATTGGGTGTTTCAAGCGGAATCATGGTAGTATATATAGATAGTTGGAGCGAAATCATTGTAACAGTTTCTGAATTCCATACCGAGGTGTTGCCGGTGTGAAGTTTGATTGTAATCAGTGTTATATCAATCAAATCAGTGTTTAAAGTGAAAAACAAGCTGTGTCTAAGTCTGTTTCTTGTTTTCCGCACCTGAAACAGATCAAAACTCCTCTGAACGACTCATTCGGGTCAATTACACGATCCTACCGATACAATCAATTGGGATTTCATCGAATCCATATTGGATCAGATGGGATTTCCAATGGTATGGAGAAAATGGGTTCGAGGTATCTTAGCATCTTCTCGTGCTTCTGTTTTAATAAATGGGTCATCTACGCTCGAATTTGAATGTTTCCGTGGAGTTCGTCTAGGGGATCCGTTGTCTCCGTTTATTTTCATTATTGCAATGGAAGCTTTGTCTGGCTTTATGAAAAAGGCAGCCTCGATAGGAAGCATCTCGGGAATTAATCTACCAAACAACGGGCCGGTATTGACCCATCTAATGTATGCGGACGACGTAGTTTTTATGGGAGAATGGGGGGAGAATAACATACGAAATATTATGAGGCTTATGAGATGTTTTTACCTCATCTCTGGGCTGAAAATAAACCACAAAAAATCTAACTTATTTGGGATTGGGGTGAATGATGAGGCGGTAACAGATTTAGCCAATTCCATAAAATGCAACGTTGGAAAATTTCCTTGCAAATATCTTGGTTTATTAGTTGGTGCTAATATGAACTAGAAAAAACATTGGAAAAGGGGTGATTGATGTTTTCAAAGCAAGACTATCGAATTGGAAAGCAAAAACGTTGTCAATTGGAGGTCGTACCACGTTATTGAAAGCAGTTTTAGATAGTTTGTCTCTATACTATTTCTCTTTATACAAAGCCCCGAAAGGAGTTTTGGATAATTTAGAGGCACTTAGAAGACGGTTTTTTTTGGGGAGGGGATGAAGAGAAGTCTAAAATGGCATGGATATGTTGGGATCAGATTATTGGTCCAAATGAAAAAGGAGGGCTCGGCTTGGGCGCTTTAAAAGACATGAACGCTAGTCTTCTTCTAAAGTGGTGGTGGAGATACAAAAAAGATGAAAAGAGTCTATGGCATCGCACTGTGACGGCTATTCACTACAACCCAAACTCTTGGTCGTACCTTCCGATTAAGGCGGGCATTGCTGGGTTTGGAACGGGATTGTCAGTATTCAAAGCGACCTTTCTATTTTAAATGTGCAGGTCCCGAGTCTTATCAGAGCGGAGATTGGGAATGGCAACAATATACGCTTTTGGCTAGATAACTGGCACAATGAAAGGTTGATGAAAGACTTGTTTCCAGACTTGTTCATTCTGGAAAAGAATAAGAAAGCTACTGTTGCAGCAAGGAAGGAATGATGGGAGTGGAAACGACAGTTTTTTCTCAATTGCGGAACGAGATCAGTGGACCAAGATACAAGATCAACAACAATACGGTGTTATATGCCGTTGACGATCACTGGCGGTGGGAACCAAACAAAGATGGGATTTTTTCAGTTTCGTCTTGCAGAGAGGTTCTTACACGATTCGCAGTTGCGTATTGCCCGATTGACTAGGTTAAATTGGCGCAAAAAAAAAACCAATATATTTGGCTGGAGGGGAACTCAAAATAGGCTGGCTACATTAAAAAATCTTCAAAAACCTAATGTTTTTAATGGCCAACCACCTGCAGATTATGCGGATCGGAGGAGGAGGACGCTGACCATCTTTTTGCAACTTGTGGTATCTCGACCATAATTTGGAACAAGGTATGCTCCTGGTGTAATATTCCAAGGGTGGTTGTGAGGATAATGCAAGAAATACTCGTCGGATACTACAAACGGGTGATGGTACAAAAACAGAAAAGAAGAATGATTCAACTGATATTTCTAACCTCATGTTGGGAGATATGGAAGGCACGCAACGATCTTATATTCTCCGGCAAACGTATTGATATTGAAAAAAATCTTCAGAGAAATACAAACATCGTCTTTCCTTTGGGCAAAGCATAGGGCGAGGCGGAGCAATTTGGAGTGGAGAAGCTGGTTAAATTTTAATATAGCAGAGTAATGTATTTGGGCTAGGTGATATAAAGTGTTTGTGTAGAATGTTATGGTCTAGTGTCTTGCTTTCCAATCATTGTACACATTTTGATGATGAATTTTAATATATCTGCGATATTGATGTAACTCGGCCAGTATTTTATATATAAATAAAATATTTAAAGAAAAAAAAATATATGAAGTTTGCTGTTCAAAAAAAAATTCCTTAAAAAAAGTAAATAGAAGGTGAAAATTGGAAAAAGGAAATATTTTGGGGGGTTGTGCAAATATGACTCGACAGTGATGCGTACAATTTTGTGTATGACAAGGCACAGCCTAAAAAAGCCAAAAGACACCTAACACACCCACAATCTATCTGCCACGTGTCATATTATATCAACTTAGCTTCTCTTCGTCAGGAAAGCTTTTCCTTTTTTCTTCTTCTCATTTTCCTCAAAAACAAAAAAGAAACTTTATTTCCACTGAAATGGAAATGGAAATACCTTGCGGGCCCTGAAATAAATAAGTAAAAATCCCTTTTAAGAATATTTCCCATGATTAATTTATTAGAGTTGGATATTTAATTAATTTATATTATTATAAGCTTAACGAAAATTTCATAAGCTTATAATATACTATGAATATTATATTGAAGCTTAGGGCCGTCTATCAGGGGGTGCAGGAGGTGTCTGCGATCAGGGCCCAAATCAATATAGGGCCCGAAAATTTTTTAATTTTTTTATATCTATTAAAAAAAAATCTGGATGTTTGTATAAATAAGGGCCTAGTAAAAGACCCAAAGTTTTTTAAATAAGTGTCTGTTTAAAAGTTTTTAAAAAATGGCCCAATTAACAAGCTAAAATGACTAGTCTAAACAAAAATAAGGGCCTGCTAGAAGAATCACACTGTTCGCTTAGCGAGTAGGTCGATAATTTGATCATTTTTGCCACACTATTTTTGTTAATTTGTTTTATCTATTTCATAACAATTATCGCAGTATTATGAGTTTTTCGTATTTATATATTTGATTGAATGATTGATGAGTTTATATTATATGAAGACTTGCGAATAGGGCTCAAATTTTTTATCTCGAACAGGGCCAATTTTTTTTTGTGATTTTCCGAGACGGCCCTGTTGGAGCTCTACAGTCAACACAACCTGTTAGCATGACCTAACAAATTATGAAGTTAATATTCAGGATAAACAACTTCTATTTATAAATGTGTCGACATAGTAACATCATAATTATAAATTAGTTGAACGCTAGTGGCGTTATTGTTAAATCTGAATTGTAATTTTGGTAAACCTGATTCTATCATGCTAATTGTGCATTATTTTTCTCAATTATTATTTAGTAAATTGTGTGAATAATCGTATTAGACATGTCACGTCATCCTGTTTATTTTTCTTGAACGACCAACTAAATCACCGGATAAGTATCCTGAGATGCGCTTTATCGAGCAAATGCATCAATTCCTCCATAACGGTCAGAGTTGGATGCATACCCAAGCAACCAAGCCACCAGTTTCGAGGAAAACCCGCCCACCCGAAGGCCCACTGTGGTAAAACCCGGTTCAGCTCAATTTCGAGCTGGCGACCTCTAAAGAGGCATAGTTCTACACTTCATTGCCACCAGGCCCACCACCAATGTCCTTCAAAGTAATGCTAGTTGGAGTTCAAGGAAAGAACCCAAATGACTAACCACTAGATCAAATTGTTAGGACATGTTATCGCGTTTCAAACTCCTTGTTTTCTTCCATTGTTTTGTGGTATAGTGACATTAGTGATTGAGCATCATAAATCTGATGTTAGTACAAATCGCTACGAAGCATATTGATTAATTGGTATTTAAAAGTAAAGAAAAAAAAAGTTGTTTAAAAAAATTAAACTGCTTAGTGTTTAATACGAAGTATATTGATTAATTTTGGTATTTAAAAGTAAAAAAAAAAGTTGTTTAAAAAAAACTGCTTAGTGTTAAGAAAAATAAAACATTTAAGGCGTACAATCAATGTGGATGTTAAATATTCAACCCCCCTTTGCCTTTGGACTCTTACCTTCATCTCCCTGCTTCACTTCTCACACACACTAAATAACACACACTAAATAGTCGTCAAAGTACACTCCACCTCTCAACCTTCACAACAACAAAAAAGCATCAAACTTTCAGCCTTTTTCTGCTTCATCTTGCCGGAAATGGATTTCTGGGGTTCAAGGGCTCACTCATCAAAACACCACCACTTCCACACTCTCCAATCTAACCGTCACAACAACTCCGGTACCCCCTTTTAACTTTTCTTTTTTATAAATCTTGTTTCATTGATTGATTGATTGCAAATGGGTCTTTGTTTTTACAATCTTTATCCAGTCTTTGTTGTGAAAAATCCCATCTTTTTGGAACACATGAGAACATTCAAGATTTTCTTAACTGTGTGTGTTTTCTGTTGGAATATAAGATCTGATCATCTATGTTACTTTCCATACACAAGAATCAGAATATTATGATGTTCAAAATCATAGATAAAGAAAAAGCTTATAAAATCCACTTTAATTAATTAATTAATGATAATTTGTGGCTGTGTTTGTTCTTGATTTGTATTATTTCTATGAAAAGTCAAACTATATGTTTTTGTGGTTCTTAATAGACTTTAGAAATGTTGTCCCTTTTGATCCTGTATCCAAAGTTTACCTACCATTGACCCTCAGTCAAACTGCAAGTGGTTGTAGTTCTCATTGTAATTACATCCAAAATGTTAAATAAATAATATCAAAATCTAATGGTAGATTGTTTCTTTTTTGATGCAGATAACCATCTAACAATGGATGGAGATGATGATGTTGGAGCTTGGTTTCCCTGCCCCTTTTGTTATATTGAAATTGAAATCCCTGTGCTTTGTTACCATTTGCAGGAAGAACACTGTTTCGACCTCAAAAACGCGGTATAATTTCCCATAATTTTTTCTTTTATTAATAATAATAATCTTGAATCAAACATTTAGGTTTCTGTAATCAATTGTTTCTGAGAGAGATGAAGTTTTTGTTTAGGTTTGTCCAATATGTGCTGCAAATTTGGGCAAAGATGCACTTGCTCATTTCACATCTCACCATGTCCATTCAATAAAGGTACACATGATGTATTATCTTCAACATCTAGTTTAGGTTTTATGGTCATTTTAACATCAACCACAAATATTAAACCAATATTCTTTTCCATTTCATATGAAAATATTTCGTCTCCCTGTTTAGAATTTAAAATCCCTAAACTTGTTTGGAATATATGAAATACGTTGTAAAAGTCGGTTATTAGCACAATCATCGCTTATGTTAAGGGATATGCACATTTCCGAGTACTTGCTTAGTGATGGGACCTCTTGAAGACGTCAAATAAAGGTTAGAAATTTTTAGGCAACGTACAAAATTGTCTTTGGTTTGTCTTAGTGTCATGGTTTTTCCTGCCATTTGGTTTGCGTTTCTTCATTGGTGTCGGTGTTAGTTACTTTCTAGATGGTTTGTGGTTGTATTCTTTTCTCTTCTACTACTGTCGCTATTATTTCTAGTTTTATCACCTTTTTAATTGGTATTTTACTATTATTATTAGTATTTGTTTCCTAGTATATACTTTATAATATTTGTATTTGTATAACAAAAAAAAGGTTTTGTAGAGTCGGGATCTTATTGATAGCAACCTCTCTATCTCATGGGATAGAGGTAAAGTTTGTTCTCTGTGAATGAGATTTTACCGCGTACGTTTGTCTGTACCAACCTAAATACGTAGGAGCTTCTGCCAAAGTAGATGTCATTTAGTCGCATGTAACACTAATTCATTAAATTTTGAAAGTTTTAAAGGAAATTCTCCTGTCCTAAAACCAAAGGAACCAAATCTTCTTTCATCATATCTATTAGCTTTTTAAATACTCAGACTTCATTAAACATTTATAATTCAATATCATATTTGTAAAACGAGTTTTAACACATTCATTTGTTGGTTGTAGAGAAGGAGAAAGTCCCAAAGATCAGGGTTGTGGAGTAACGGGGCAAGCCACACACGAGAAACCACACCCGACAGGGGACACATGCATGAAACCACACCCGACCCACTGTCGGCATTCCTGGGCAATGTTCCCTTTTCAGATCTTCAAGAAGAAAATATATCAAGTGCCACTTCTCAAGTCAAGAGGTATACAATCAGCCTTTCTCAGAGCTTATTAACAGAACCAGACCCTTATGTATTTAGTGTGCAGTAATGGTGGCTCACTTTATGTTTCATGTGCAGCTCAAATGAAGATGAAAAAGAAGTGAAAGATCACGAAGAGGAGAGGTGTCGAGCAGCATTCGTTCAAGAACTCGTCTTTTCAACCATTTTCTAAAGTAAATGTCCCAAAAGCACAAAGCATGTTAGTAGAGGAGGTTAACATAGTATTTATTTATGTCTTTGCTACACTTATGTTGATCATCACTTTGATGTATCCATCATGTCTTTATAACTTAAGCAAGTTATCATGTGAATCAAATCAAAATCTTTATTATAGAATGCAAGTTCACACATAATCATAACAAAAAATTAGCAATAAAGATTAAATAATGTAGCAACATCAAACCAAGATCATATTTTCAATGATTAAACTAACAGACTAGCATAAATATGTGTTATATCATAAGAATGCAAAACCAAGTGCATACAGCTTCATGAATAAAACCTCCAAACAACTCATTATAAAACCACAGATTTAAGCGAAATCACTCGATAATCGACTGGATAACACCAGCACCGACTGTCTTCCCACCTTCTCTAATAGCAAACCGCATACCTTGCTCACAAGCAACCGGCATAATAAGCTCAACCACCATCTTCACACGGTCACCTGGCATAACCATCTTCGACTCTTCATCCTTATCATTCATAATCGATGTCACCTTCCCTGTAACATCAGTAGTCCTCATGTAAAACTGCGGTCTGTACCCTGCAAAAAACGGCGAATGCCTCCCACCCTCTTCCTTCTTCAACACGTAAACCAAAGCTTCAAACTTTGTATGCGGGGTAATCGTCGCAGGCTTCGCCAACACCATACCTCTCTGAATATCAATCTTCTGTATCCCTCTCAACAAAAGCCCTACATTATCACCCGCCATCGCTTCATCAAGCAGCTTCTGAAACATCTCAACACCGGTAACGGTTGTAGTTCGGGTATCCTTCAACCCGACAATCTCGACACTATCTCCAATCCTAACCGTACCTCTCTCAACCCGACCCGTGGCCACCGTCCCACGCCCCGTAATCGAAAACACATCCTCAATCGCCAACAAGAACGGCAACTCAGTCTGCCTTTGTGGAATTGGAATGTAGTCATCAACAGCAGCCATTAAATCATAAATCTTATCCACCCATTTGTTCTCCCCCTTTGCAATCTTTGGATTCTCAGTCAAAGCTTCCAAAGCTAACAAAGCCGAACCCGAAATAATCGGAATATCATCACCCGGAAACTCATAAGAAGATAACAATTCTCTTACTTCTAACTCAACCAATTCTAACAACTCCTCATCATCAACCTGATCTTGTTTGTTTAAAAACACAACCATGTTGGGAACACCTACTTGTTTAGCTAAAAGCACGTGCTCTTTTGTCTGCGGCATGGGGCCGTCGGCGCCGGAGACGACGAGGATAGCTCCGTCCATCTGGGCAGCTCCGGTGATCATGTTTTTGACGTAATCAGCGTGACCGGGGCAGTCAACGTGGGCGTAGTGACGGTTTTCTGTCTCGTATTCGACGGTGGCGGTGTTGATTGTAATCCCACGGGCGCGTTCTTCAGGTGCGGCGTCGATTTCGTCGTACTTTTTGGCAACGCCGCCGCCGGTGGAGGCTAAGGCCATTGTTAAGGCGGCGGTGAGGGTGGTTTTGCCGTGGTCGACGTGGCCGATGGTGCCGATGTTGACGTGGGGTTTGGTGCGTTCGAATTTGCCGCGGGCTGCGCGGACGGTGAGGGCACGGCGGCGGTGGGTGGTGGTGGTGGGGGTGGAAGAGGTGAAATTAGGGTTGTGGAGGGAGAGGTTGGTGATGAAGGTGGAGGAAAGGTGGAATTTGGTGGAGGGTTTTGGTAGGGTGAAGAGAGGGTGTGAGGGGGAGGAGGAGGAGGTGAAGGAGGCGGCAGCGGTGGCTGCGGCGGAGATGGAAGCCATTGGAGTTGCAGATAGGATTTGGTGGAGAAGATGGATAGGGTGAGTGTGGTGTGGTGTGTGTAGATGAAATAGTGAATTGAAATTTGGGGGTTTTATCGGGTTGAAATGGTGGGTTATGAAGGATCCGGATGGTGTGTGACGTGTACAATCTTTGTTCATAGCATTTTGGTATGTCTTCAATCTTTCCACCACAAAAATAATCCACTTATAATTCTTGGTTAGTGGTTAGTGTAACTTTCATATATGTTCATTCAAATGGAAATATCACAATCAAGATTTATATCATTATTTTTTCAAAGGCATTCTGTTGAATCCGTATCAACAACCAATCATGTTATGTCACCCCATTTCCTTAAAATACTGGTTTACAAGATCAAAAGGATTGCAACGGTGTTAGCTCCTCATTTGAACCCCTGCTTCCCAAGAAATTCCCCTACATTCACCTCCATCTAGAGCTGGTTCGTGAACCCGAGGAACCCCGTATCTAGTGAGATCAAAGTGGTTGCGGTGGAGTTCTAGTTGAAGTTGTTGAACCCCTTGCTCTATCTAGTGAATCCCTTATGCTATTTTTTAATATTATTGTATCAGATAACTTGTTAACCTTTATATGTTAATTAACTTCTAGTTAACACCGTTGTAAAGCAGTTGGCATTTACGGTGTCGTGCGGATTGTAACAGTAGGTTATGATGGAATTGGTTGAACATGCGAGCCAAGTATGGTTGGACCTAAAGAAATGACATTGTCGGATTCGTATCGCAAACTAAAAGTGTTATCATCGGCCCCATATCCTTTTCTGCAAGCCAAATAACCTATTTACCCGACCCGCTTGGTTTTAAATTGCGTGATGCGCTCTGATGCGTTTATTCCAAAAATCTGATGCTGATGCGTGATGCGCGAGCGCATCACGTATATGATGCGTTCTTTATAAAAAAATAGTTAAAAATTATTTATACATAAAAACTTATAAAAACATACTTAAAGTAAAACAACTAACGTAATTTGAAGATAAGAGTTGTGTTTTTTGGTTCAAATCAAGCATACTAAGATGTTAATTATGGAAAAAACCAAACACAGTTCATAAAATCTGGAAAAAAAGCATAAGAAACAATGTTGCGTGCATCAGAGCGCATTATGCGAAATGCGCGCAATATTCTCGCATCACGTAAACGCACCGCATCAGCTGTTGCGATGCGCTCTCATTAGGGCATCGGGCGCATCACGCATTATGCGCGCATTTTAAAACCAAGCCGACCCGTTTAAAGCGAAACACGAACTGCTCGACCCCGACTTACCAAATAAAGATATGGGTTGTTTTGTGTGAGTAGCACCGATTGTGCTGCTAAAAATAAACCTTGGGCTGCTAGCCTTGCTAGTTGCTACCAACTTCTGCTTGAACAAAACTAATTGGGCCGATGCTACACAAAAAACAATAGGGCCTGCAAAACTATTAAATGTGCTGCTACAAATACAAAAACTATTGAACAAAAACTATTAGATAGGCTGCTGGAAGCCTAGAAATATAAGAACTTATTGGACTTAAAAAATCATTAAGCTGCTAAATGGGTAAAGAAAGAATTGGACTAAAAATCAAACTTGACATGTTAAAATACAAGAACATTAGGGCTGCTTGCTACAAACTTAAACCTTATACGGGCTAACCCGAATACCAATCATTCAGTCCATTAACCAATCCATATAACTACAATTGGGTTCGGGTATAGCCTTAACCGGGTTCAGTTTATTCAGGTAAAGCCTTAAACGGGTCCGGGTTCAGTAATTAGTTATATAACGCACCCCTAATTACAATAAGTTCATAACTTTTTTAAATCGGGCTTCAATTCTTCAACCACCGGTAAGACCACCTGTAGTGGGGCGTGTTTTTAAAAAAAAAATAAAAAAACGCCCCAAAACGCCGTCCCCCCCCACTACACAGGGCGCTTTTGCGCGTTATATTTCACAATTTTGCATGCGGGCGTTTTAATGAAAACGCTGAAGTGAGGAAAAGGATTTAGCATGTGGCCAATCAAAGGGGTCCAAGTGTAAGGGGACTTTGACTTACCAATGGGAAGGGACCAAGTGGGTGACACATTATGACAAAGCAGCTTTTTAAATAATATATTTTTTTTTATCCTTTTTAATGATTGGAAGGGGCGTTATTGGAATAATGCCCAACTACGCCACTTTTGCTATAATGCCCCAACGCTGACTAGGATCCACGTGTCGGATAATGCCCCATGGTGGGGGCATTATGTTAGTTCACCACTACACATGGTCTAAGTAAATTTGTGATTTACGAGGATTTCTGAATTCGCCATAATTTCTTGTTTAATTTTGTGATTATGGGGCTGAATAATGAATTGAATCATATTTCACCTTGTTTCATTGTGATCATTTTATGTATAAAAAGATTGGTTCGCACTTCTAACGTTCTTAAACAAGCATATGAAAGAGAATAAATTTAAGATTGTATGATTCATCATGCAAGAAGAATGCTTGATGCACAGTAACCAACCCGACCAAACCAAACTGACCCGTTTAGAGGTTATTATTTTTTAAGCGCGTTCATCTTGTCCCTGAGATAATAAAGCTTCGCCCTTCTCACTTTCTTCTTGTCCAAAACCTTTATCTCTTTCACATTTGGTATCATCAAACCATTTATTTCAATATAATCATCAACAACGTGTAAAAAACTAAAAATAACCATTTTCTGCTGTTAATTTATGCAAAACAACATATAAATCTTACAGAGGTAATAGAGATTCAACCCCAACTCCTGCAACAAGTCTTCTTAATCTGATGGTTGTATTTAGACCCACATTGCGTCCTGCTATCACGATTCCTTTCACTGTTGATACACGTCTCTTGTTCTCATGCACTTCCTGTATTTCATGGTTTATATAAGTTTCAAAAACGATAATAACCGCAAATAAATACACTGTTGGTACCAATCTGAGCTGGATTATATAACCTGGCCTTATATCAGGTATTTCTCTTTGCGTGCGCACTTCCTCCACTGCTTCTCTTGTTGTTTCAGTTCTGTTTATACATGAAGGAAAACAATAAAACATACCTGTTATAGCAGACAGTGCGTTTGAGAATCCAGTAATGGAGTTCGACATGCTTGTCATCTTGATCTGGTTCCTCCTTAGGGTACTGACTAATGATGGGGACTTAGAAAACCGAAAAGGGTATCAGTTAGGAGAGGAGGTCGAATTATGATGTTATGGCTAATGGGGTGTGTGTAATTGTGTAACTGAGTAACCCCTTAACCTCCACATAACTCTCCTTATATAAGCACCCAGGAGGAAACCTAATTAGTTAATAAGGGTAATATGGTCCATCAACAATTACCAACTAATTATTTAATAGGTTCTAATATATTTTGATCTCTATCATGTAAATGATTATGATGGCTATAGATTAAATATTAATACATAATATATTTAATCTTACATTCTCCCACTTAGCCGAGTAATCATTTACTATGAGTATTAGATAAGCCTGATCAGGAGTTAACACTCATTTTAGCCTTAAACAAGTACTATAGCAGAAAAATACAGCCGTTGAATCATTATGCGACTCAGGACCCCCATTAATCATACTATAGCCTTAATTTAAAATCTAATCGTCATGATCAAAATACGCGTAAGTCCTTTGTTTGACTTGTAACTTTATTTGTCTATATGCCATTATACCGGTTGAACATATTCTAACAGACATACAAAATCAAAATGAGGAAATTTCATTAATCATAAACATAAGCTAGTACAATATGCTCAAATAAGGTCTTTACTAAATCCCATATTCCGAACATGTTCTTCATAAACCTTAGGAGGGAGACCTTTAGTCATCGGATCCGCAAGCATATTCTTAGTACTAATATACTCGATACAAAGATTATTTTCCTCAACTCGTTCACGTACAAATAGATATTTTGTATCGAGATATAAACCAGCTCCAGTCGAACTGTTACTGTTCGAGAAACTAACGGCAGCTGAATTATCACAGTAAAGCTTCAATGGTCTAGAAATGGAATTAACAATTTTGAGTCCAGTGACCAAGTTTCTAAGTAACATTACATGACAGGTTGCGTTATAAACGGCAATGTACTCTGCCATCATTGTGGAAGTTGTGGTCAACTGTTGTTTATGACTCTTCCATGAGATAGGGCCGCCTGCTAACATAAAGATATAACCCGAAGTGGATTTCTTGTCATCTTTGCATTTGGCAAAGTCAGAATCAGAATAGCCCACCACTTCTAAATGATCACTTCTTCTGTAAGTCAGTTTATAGTCTTTCGTCCCTTGCAGATATCGAAGAACCTTCTTAGCTGCTTTCCAGTGATCTAGGCCAGGATTAGTCTGATAACGGCCTAGCATTCCAGCAATATAAGCGATATCTGGACGTGTACAGACTTGAGCATACATCAGGCTCCCAACTACTGACGCATAAGGTATCTGGCTCATTTGCTCCTTCTCAACCTCTGTTGTCGGACACTGGAATGAACCGAAAACGTCTCCCTTAACTACTGGAGCGACGGAGGGTTTACACTGTTGCATGTTGTAACGTGTAAGGACACGATCTATGTAGGCCCTTTGGGACAATCCTAAAATCCCTTTGTTTCTATCTCGGTGAATTTCGATGCCAATGACGTAAGAAGCATCTCCAAGATCCTTCATGTCGAAGTTATGCGAAAGTAACCGCTTCGACTCATGCAACATGTCTAAACTATTACTTGCCAATAGAATATCATCTACGTAAAGGACAAGTATAGTAAAGTTACTCCCACTCATCTTGAGGTAGGTGCATTGATCCACTTGATTCTTCATAAAACCTTGCCTCTTCATGACTTCATCAAACTTGAGGTACCACTGACGTGATGCTTGTTTTAACCCGTAAATGGATTTCTTCAACTTACAAACTAGATGCTCCTGACCCTCAGGTTTAAAGCCTTCAGGTTGTTTCATGTAAACATCTTCGTCCAAATCTCCGTTAAGGAAAGCGGTTTTAACGTCCATCTGATGTAACTCCAAATCAAAATGAGCTACTAGGGCCATAACGATCCTTAATGAATCTTTACGAGAGACAGGTGAAAACGTCTCTTGATAATCAATTCCCTCTTTCTGAGTGTAGCCCTTTGCAACCAATCTCGCTTTGTAGCGTTCAACGTTCCCATTCGGATCCAGTTTTGTTTTGAACACCCATTTGCATCCTACGGGTTTGACTCCGTTGGGTAATTCTACCAAATCCCAAACGTCATTTTTCTTCATGGATTCAAGCTCATCAATCATTGCTTTATTCCATTCAGAAGACTGATCACTGCTAATGGCTTCATTGTAAGAGATAGGATCATTGAGCTTTCCGGGATCCATTTCAGTCAGGTAGGTAACATAATCATCCCAATTAGTAGGCCTTCTTTGCCTAGATGACCTCCTGAGTGGATTATCGGGTACATCGTTGTCTTGGTTTTGAGCGTTTGATGTGCCTTCGTCATGAGGTATAATGGGTTCTAACTGTGGAGGTGAGTTTGGAGTTGGTGCAGTAGCTTCAGGTGCAGTAGTTGCATTGGGTACAAGAGGAGTAATCCGGGTAATGGTAAGCGACGAGTCTCTCCCCCCCGCGTCTTGTACTTCTTGCAATTCTTCGTAAGGGTTGGTACTGCTCCCACTGACCTTGAAATCCTCCAGGAACGCGGCACGCTTGGTTTCAACAATACGGGTGACATGGGAAGGACAATAGAAACGATAACCCTTCGAGTTCTCAGGATACCCAATAAAGAAACAGGTAACTGTTTTAGGGTCAAGTTTCCTTAGGAAAGGATTGTAAAGTTTTGCTTCAGCAATGCAGCCCCATACTTTCATATATTTAAGACTCGGTTTCCTTCCTGTCCAAAGTTCATAAGGAGTTTTAGGGACAGACTTAGAAGGAACTCTATTGAGTATATGAACAGCTGCTTTTAACGCTTCAGTCCAGAGGAATAATGGTAAATTAGTGTTGGCTAATATACTGCGCACCATGTTCATAAGGGTACGGTTTCTTCTTTCAGCGACACCGTTCTGCTGAGGTGTACCAGGCATGGTGTATTGGTTGACAATCCCCTGGCCCTTACAAAACTCATAAAATGAACCAGGAGCTTGACCCACATCAGTATGTCTTCCATAATATTCACCGCCTCTATCTGATCTCACAACTTTAATTTGACGATCTAATTGCTTTTCAACTTCAGCCTTATAATCTTTAAAAGTTGTAAGAGATTCAGATTTCTCCTTAATAAGATACAAGTACATGTAACGAGAATAATCATCAATAAAAGTGATAAATGAAGTATGTCCTGTTATGCCAGCGATTTGGTAGGGACCACTAATGTCAGTGTGAATAAGTTCTAATAAATTAGAAGTCCTAGTGGCACCTTTCTTATTCGCTAATGTCATTCTACCTTTAAGACATTTGACACATGTTCCAAAATCAGAGAAATCGAGAGGAGGTAAGACTTCATCCTTTACGAGACGATTTAATCGTTCTTTTCAAATGTGGCCTAAAGGCTGATGCCACAACATGGATGAAGTCTCTAAGTCTCGTTTCTCTTCCATCTTTGTGAGTGATTCATTAATGTTATATGACAACAAAGATTTGGAAAAGTTATCTTCTAGTTCTAATCTATAGAGACCACCATCCAGAACACCAGTACCATAAAGAACAGAATCATAGAGGATAGAGAGTTTGCGATGGCCATGGGAAACAATAAAACCGTCCATGTCTAACTTTGGTCCTGATACAAGGTTCCGAGTTACCTCAGGAACATATAAGGTATCATAAAGTTTAATACATAAACCAGTTTTCATAACTAATTGTAATGTCCCAATGGCCTTCACTTCTAATTCTCGATCATCCCCAACCTTAAGCGTTCTTTGGTTTCTTTCCAGCTTCCGGATTGAAAGGAATCCCTGAGTAGAATTGGTAACATGAACCATAGAACCAGAATCAAACCACCAAGAATTAGCAGGAACACTTAAATTATAGGACTCAAGTATCATAAAATAATCGTTACCTTTCTTAGCCAGCCACTCCTTAAAGTCAGGGCATTCCTTCTGCATGTGTCCTGTCTTTTTACAGAACTTGCAGCGGATACTGCCTAAGGAGTTCTTAGAGCTGGAAGGTGCACTTGTATTAGAATTAGGCCTTTGTACTTTTGAAGCATCCTTCCTCTGATAATTGTTCTTCCTTTTCTTAGAATTGGAGGTAGTGAAGTTTGCAACATCAGTATGGCGATCCATCCTCATACGCTCTTCCTCCTGCACGCACATAGCGACCAGTTCACTCATTGTCCACTTGTCCTTCTGAGTGTTGTAATTGATCTTGAATGCTTCAAAGGACGAAGGAAGCGAAGTGATGATAAAATGAACGAGGAAACCATCACTGATTTCCATTTCCAGCCCCTTCAGCTTATTGGCCATGTCATTCATCATCATGATGTGCTCGCGAATGCCGCTCCTCCCATCATACTTAGTAGTCACCAGCTTGAGAATAAGGGTACTAGCGTGTGCTTTAGACGTCCCCTTGAACTGCGCCTCCACATAAGCCAAGTAGGTTTTAGCATCTTCAGAATTAGGAATAGCTCCCCTGATAGCATTGCTTATGGACTGCTTCATAAACATGAGACACATGCGGTTACACCTAGTCCACTTTTCATGAAGTATCTGCTCAGCAGCAGTACTCTGAGTGGTAAGGTCCGCTGGCTTATTCTCCCTTAAAGCATAATCAAAATCCAGCAGCCCAAGCGTAAGCATGAGAGCATCCTTCCATGCAGCAAAGTTATCACCAGTGAAAGATGGAATCCCCTGATTGGGCGCTGATAGTGGAAATAAGATGAGCAAGTTATGATACTAAGGAAGAAGTCCTAATGTGATCTAAGGGCACGTTAAACTAAGGCAGGCATAAATAATGACCATTTTACATTATGAAGCTGTGATATTGTCTATTACTAACATCAAAATAATAGACTTAGTTAAAATTCTACTTAAACGAAGACAAAACAACTTTGGCCAGAAGTGTAATCATTTAAGCATATGTGCAAAGTGGTTGTAACAAATCAGCTTTGGCCAGAAATTGAAATAATCACTTTAGTTATGCATTTGTTAAGTATGCCATCTATGAAAGAATTAAATCAGCTTTGGCCAGATATTAAAACATTCATGCTTATGATGCACACTTAACATAGCTTTCGTAATACTTGAATGATAAGTAGATGTATCAAGTCAGCTTTGGCCATAAATGATACATCAGAAGCTCATTCAAGTTAAGCTATTTTGGTTTTGCAAAACATTACATTATCTGATTCTGATTATTTAACTAATTAATTACAAAACCAATTATCTAATAGCAAACCACCCGTTAGCGCGGATCGAACTCCGCGGTGAGTTCGCTGGTTCATATTAACTGCTTAATGAAATAATAGGATTTCGGACAAGTCTTGACATTTTATGAACACTCATGATTTCGGATGTATTTCGGATGATTTCGGATGAATGATTCCGGATGAAATATGCCTTGAAATCATCCGAAATGATTAATGCTTAGTCCGAAATAGTTAGTCCGAAATGATCCATGATGGTCCGTAATGATCAGGCAGATGTTGATCCGTAATGGATGCTTAGTCCGAAATGGTTAGTCCGAAATGATCAGTTGTTGATCCGTAATGGGTTAACAATGTTCATCCGGAATGATCAGATAGTTGCTGATCCGTAATGGGTGAACAATGTTCATCCGGAATGATCATCCGTAATGATCATCCGAAATGTGTTCCTCAAGCTGTCATATCCTTAATTTAGGCAGTTAATAATGATAAGATTTAAATCCGAAATCTTAGGGATTATGGGATTGAGTTTCCTGTTTAAATGTTAATTATACTTATCCGTTTATTCCGAAATTTATATCCATTAATAGAAAAACATATTTTCAAAAATTTAATTAGATAAAATGGATCAAACAGGAACAAAAACACCCAATAATCCGAATTCATTCCAAAACTAAAGGAATTTTTCGAATTTAATCAAGAACTCATGATGAACCCTAAATCAGAAAATTCAAACATTCATCCGAAATCAAGACTGATGATTTCGGATCAGTTATAATGGATAAATGTCTGATCCGTAATGGATCCGAGATGATCCGGAATGACATCTATTTCATCCGGAATGGCATCTCGGATGCAGTTATATGAAAACTTCATCCGTGATCCATCCGGAATGATATTTCGGATGGCAGAAAACGGATTCTGTTATAGTTTTCAAGTCTGTTTTCCAGATTTAATCCAGATTTTTGGATGCAAAACAGAACTGACTAATCAACATATGCTCTGATACCACATGTTGGTTCAGTTCTGTTTATACATGAAGGAAAACAATAAAACATACCTGTTATAGCAGACAGTGCGTTTGAGAATCCAGTAATGGAGTTCGACATGCTTGTCATCTTGATCTGGTTCCTCCTTAGGGTACTGACTAATGATGGGGACTTAGAAAACCGAAAAGGGTATCGGTTAGGAGAGGAGGTCGAATTATGATGTTATGGCTAATGGGGTGTGTGTAATTGTGTAACTGAGTAACCCCTTAACCTCCACATAACTCTCCTTATATAAGCACCCAGGAGGAAACCTAATTAGTTAATAATGGTAATATGGTCCATCAACAATTACCAACTAATTATTTAATAGGTTCTAATATATTTTGATCTCTATCATGTAAATGATTATGATGGCTATAGATTAAATATTAATACATAATATATTTAATCTTACATCTCTATCAAGTATCTGCAAATAAATTACAGTTTTAACACAACATAAAAAAAAAACGTTACAAAAGGGTAAGTATGCATATCGGCCTGCCTGCATTATGTGTGTCGCTGTTTTATCGAGCCTTTTGAATTTGATGCGAGGTACAACCTCCGTGGCAATAGTAGAAGCATCTTGTGATTCAGATTTCTGTGATTCATCCAATGTTGTAATGCCTCTGGTGGTCAAACGGGTCAAAACATGAGCTCCCCAAAAAAGCCTGGTTTGCATTCAGATTTCTTGTAGTGTTTATTGGGCTATGCGTCAGCCTAATATTGGGTGGCTTTTTATAGATTTTCCAAAATTAGTTTGTGTGTTTTAGTTGAATCAACTAAAAAAATATTGAAGGCCTAATGACGGCACACAGTCACACTAAGGGGAGTGGGGTGGTCCGTGATGGCAACCCATCACTCGTTTTTTATAGCACACCGCCGCCACCATTTCCCTCAGGCGTGGAAGAAATAACGCGTGGAACTTGGCAAATTTGAACGTTGGACCTTTAATTTTTGACCGTTTTGTAACGGTAAACTTAAATAAAAAAAATAACCTTTAAACCCTTTATATATACTTCTCCATTTTTAAACATTTCACCCACACCAAAACACAAACACATTTCACACAATCTACATCTTTCTCAAATGGAGTTTCCTACGGATTCGACGTTTCCGATGGACAATGATAGCGATACCGAGTCGTCTTCCGACAATGAGATGCTAAAATATTTTGTGTCGGTGTATAACGAACTTGAATCTAGTTCGTTGGCCCAAAGAAGAAGATGTTAGACCGTGATCGTATATGTGCCAACGAAGTGTTAATGAACGATTATTTTGGGGAGAATCCGCTCTACAATGCTGAAACGTTTAAAGATTGTTGGAGACATCGAAGCAAGCGAGGAATGGTTTCAAGAACGTTACGATGCGAGGGGCAAACCAAGTTTCACGCCAATACAAAAATGTACGTCCGCCATTCGGAAACTAGCAACAGGTAACCCTCCCGATCAATATGATGAATACCTAGCTATGGCGGCCAGAATTTCCCGTGAATGTCTGCAATTTTTTTTTTGCAACGCAGTCATTAAGTTGTATGGTAAAGAGTTTTAACGTAAACCCACGAGCCACGACATCTCACGTATTTACGCCACACATGAGGCTAGATGGCATTTTCCACGGATGCTCGGTAGCATCGATTGTACACATATCGAGTGGAAAAATTGTCCAAGAGAGTTGCAAGGGGCGTATGTTAGGGGTGACATCAAAAGACCAACCATCATACTATAAGCGGTGGCGTCGAATGATTTATGGATTTGGCATTCATATTTCAGTGTTCAAGGTTCAAACAATGACATCAATGTGTTGCACACGTCGCCGTTGTTTCAAACCGTAACAGATGGTACCGCACCCTTCTCTCCATTCTATGTTAACGGACGATATTACAGACGAGGCTTTTTTCTTGTGGATGATATCTACGTATCATGGTCTGTTTTTGTGAAAGCTCCTTCATTTCCTGTCGAGGCTAAATAAATCGTGTTCAAAAAATTACAAGAATTGGCAAGAAAAGATGTTGAGAGGGCTTTTGGTATTTTAAAGGGTAGATGGGGGTATACTACACCGACCGGTTCGTGCGATGAACAAGAACTCCATACATAGCATAGTATATGTATGTATCATTGATGCGTGTTAGTGTATATATGTTTTTAGATGTTTATTTAAGCCCTTTTTACACTTTTAGCCAAGTTTTAAATTTATAAAACACGATATTTACTAACACTAAGCACACATATGGGCAAGTGCACCCATCGTGGACGTAGTATAGTGTTGGTAAGATACCGAGGTCGTCCAAGGACACAAGAGCTTTTAATACCGGTTTATCCTCAACGTCTAATCAAATCAAAAAGTTAGAAAAATGTTTTAAACTAAGAAAAATAAAAACTAACTAAATGCTGAAAAATAAAAATAAAATAAAAACAGATAGACAAGATGAATCACTTGGATCCGACACGTGTATTAGTATAACCTTTGATTATTTTCGCACTTTTGCACTTGTTTAAGAGATTATCTTAGTTATTGTAGTAGGCCCCTTTTTCGAAGGCGACGTTACCCTCAACCCAGTAGTTTGAGTCAGCAAGGATACAATCCTAAAGGGTCGGATTATTGAAAGATAATGAATTAAGTTATTAATGCAAATTATGGTAGGCCCCGCTTTCGGCGGTGACGTTACCCTCGGCTAAGTAGTCTGAGTCAGCAGGGATACAGTCCTAAATAGCCGGGTTATAGTATTAATAGTAGTTAGCTTATGAGGGGGTCAAAGAGTTTGGATCCCCGCCATCCAATACCTATGGGCATTGAAGGAGATCCTACTAAATTTGACCCAGGTCCCAAGCAGGACCTCTAAACGCTGAACAAGGGCAAGACCTTTACCAAACCGTTCCCTTAACCCCCGACCAGGTAGCCAACATACCTCCATATAGACCGTGGAGATATGAATGGTGAAAATCTTTTATTTTATATAGACAGTAAAATAATGCCAAGACACCACGGACAAACGATAAGGAAAGATCACCTTCAACATAAGTAACTAGTTATTAAAGTCATTAATACAAAACCAAATAAAAAGTGCAAAAGATTAAAAATAAAAAGTATTATACTAAACACTTGTCTTCACCAAGTGATGTAAGAGACTTAGGCAAACATGGCCTTGATTGTCAAGAACTCTTACGATCAATCTTGGATCCCGAGACGACTCACACACTCTATGATGGACAATGGATGATGGTGGTGGATGATGGTGTTATGGTGGTGATGGGTGGTGGATGAAGTGTGAGAGAGGTGGTGTGCCAAGGGATGAGAGAGAATGAAACCAAGCTCCTCTATTTATAGGCTGAACAGAACGCTGGACACGGCCCCGTGTCCGCTGGACACGGCCCCGTGCCCGTCTGACATTCTCTCTCTTCATTAATTGTAATTGCGAATTACAATTAATGCGCCTGCTGTACTTTCAACACGCCCCCGTGTCCGCTGGGCACGGCCCCGTGGTGAGCAATGGAAGCTTCTACTGGTTTGTCTTTTCTGCTGCTTCCTGGGCACGCCCCCGTGTTCACTGGACACGGGGCGTGTTCAGACTTCTGTTCTCTTCTCTTTGTCTTGGGAGGTGCCGTTGAGGGTCCGGGCAGTTTACTTTTGTTCCTTTTCTTGTATTTATGATAGAATTAGTGGTCTTTTTGCTTCTTTTGTGATTTTGAGCTCATTTCATCCTGAAAATACAAAAGGAAGACAAAAACACTCTTTTTCCAACATTAGTACTTAAAAAGGGTTAGTTTTATGCCTTAATTGATGTGTTTTATATGTTGCATTTTACACACATCAATCATATTGCACAATATGATAATCAAAGAAGATGGACGTGCAATATCTCCGGATTGGGTGTCGGATCCTCATACACAAGTTCAAGTTCCAGAAAATATCCAACAAGACTTGCGTGATGAAGAAACTCACTTTCGGTTGAGATACATTTAATCGAACTAGTAGGTTCTTTAGGTTTGGAGTTTCATGAGTCGAACGAGGAGTAGAGTTTTTTTAGTATTTTTTTTTAAATTGTAGCCTAAAATATTTTTAGTATGTTAAATTGAACTAGTATGTTTTAATTTTAATGAAATTTATAATTTTAGTGTTTTATTGTTAATTTCTAATTTAAAAAAAATTAAAAAAATTTGTGAGTGATGGAATTCCAACACTAGTGATGACCACCGCCACTAAAAATTGCTTGTGAGTGATAGAATAGTGGTTGATGACATGGCGGGACTTGATTGGATGCTTGTGAGTAATAGAATTCCATCACTTGTGACCACCTCCACTCCCGTAACCTAAACATCCTTGGTTCGATTCTTACTCAGGCTAGCTTAACCTTGTGATTTTCTTCGTTGTTTTATTTTCTTTTTTTAGATATTTTAGCTTTAGGTTTCTTTTTTATTATTAACGGCATTTAAATTTTGTTAAAATTTGGCTTGTCACTCGCCCCGTTCAATCAAATTTTCTACGTGTAATGAATAGAAACAATACCGATCGAATTACCGTTTCGTTTCATCACACTGGGTAATGTGGAAAAATTGCTGGCTCTCGACGAAGTGCGAGCTTACTTCGACTCTAGTCTAATTGAAATTGCAACTCCATCTAGAGCCAACTACATTTTTATTTCAGAATGTATATATTAGCTTTCTGGTTACGTTTACACACTCAACTCTAAGCTAAAAAAATGCGAGCCAAACTGTTACAGCTAGTTTAAAAAATATTGTAAACCGTGAATCGAATCATGTTACTCTTACCCGGCCGAATCCATTGATTTGACTCGGTTTATAGTTTATACAATCCGATCAGTTCCAGCGTTTATTGAACAACCCTATTATCAAAGTCTTCGACTCCATTTTCCTCCATGACAATTTATTCTTCAAGATCAACAACCCCCAGTGTGTAGTCACCATCTTAGTTTCAAACACGTGTTATTGTAACACCTCGTAAATTCGTGTCGAATTATATAATGACACGTGTCCGTACTCTCAAATATGCCTATTAATTGGACGAGAGGGACTAATTTTGCCAAATTATGAAAGTATGAATGTGGAGGGACTAAAGGTGTCCACATGCCAATTTAAGGCCCCTGAGTGCCACTTTACGGACCGTAAGCCTTGGTGCTTACGGACCGCAAGCACATTTTATTTTTGATTCTGAGTAACGGATACGGACCGCAAGGAAATATACCTTACGGTCTGTAAGGGGTTTGAAATTAGTGTGCGCTTACAAGGCTTACGGACCGTAAGCCAGAAGGCCATACGGTCCGTAAAGGACTGCCAGTGTCAGAATTTTGTTTGGAGGCCAAGAAACTCTGCCCTTGTGCCACCTTTCTAGCACATTGCCACCTTGAAGCTGCTCTTAACACGTCCATACACACTTGGAATGATCTTAGATGAGCTCTAACACCTGTCTTGATCCTAATCCAAGCTCTTCAACTATAAATAGACCCTTGATCATACATTCATACTTGCACCTTTCACATATTTCTTCTCTACACTCTATTTGGAAATTCCTGATCATAAAGGAGTATCCATCAGAGTTCTAAGCATTCTAAGGATCACTTGTAAGTGTTCCTTTCCAGCTCTTTTCATTTTTATAGGCTTTTATTAGCCGAAAGTCAAGCAAATTGACTTTTGCTTTGACTTTCGGTTTAGACCATTATGGTTTAGCCATTGTTCGAATCGAACATGGCTACGTGATCATAATAAGATAGGTGTTAATCTCATAAAAGGGCACCTCCTAGAAATCACGTTAAGTTGGTCAAATGACGGGTCAAAGTTAAGTTAATTAAAAAGTCAAAAGGCAGATTTTCAGAAACTTTATAAAATGAAGTTGTAAATGTTTAAACTTATGTTTTTGACACTAAATAAGTTAGTAACTAATATTAGAACATGTATGAACATGTTCAGCCAGTCATTTCCAGTTTATGTTGTGGTTCGCAACCGAAAGTCGAGCAGTTTGACTTCTGCTTTGACTTTCGATTCCGACCCGATTTAGCAACTTTAGCTACTGATTATTAGTTGTATTATGATCATATTATAGTGTAGTATAACTCTCTGTGGTTATTGATGTGCACAAAATGCAACATATAAATTACATCAATTGTGGCATAAAACTAACCCTTTTTTAGTACTAATGTTGGAAAAAGTGTGCTTTTGTCTTCCTTTTGTATTTTCAGGATTAAATGAGCTCAAATGAACAAAAGAAGCAAAAATACAGCTAAATCTAACATAAATACAAGAAAAGGAACAAACGTGGCATGCCCGACCTCCTGACAGCATCTTCCCAAAGCAAAACAAGAAGACAGAAGACTGAACATGCCCCGTGCTCAGTAAGCACGGGGGCGTGCCCAAGTGTCAGTAGAAAAGACAAAGTGATAGAAGCTTCTACTGCCCACCACGGGGCCGTGCTCAGCGGACACGGGGGCGTGGTCAATTGTTGCAGACGCATTTAATGAAATTGCGAATTGCAATTAATGAAGAGAGAGACTCGGATGGACACAGGGTCGTGCCTAGGCTTCTGTTCAGCCTATAAATAGGAGTGCTTGGAGCTCTTGCAACTGATCCCTTGGCACACCACCTCTCTCACACTTCACCCACCACCCATCACCATCACAACACCATCATCCACCACCATCATCCATTGTCCATCATTGAGTGTGTGAGTTGTCTCGGGATCCAAGATTGATCGTAAGAGTTCTTGACAATCAAAGGCCATGTTTGCCGATGAAGACAAGTGTTTAGTGTAATACTTTTTATTCTTAATCTTTTGCACTTTTTAATTGGTTTTGTATTAATGACTTTAATTACTAGTTTCTTATGTTGAAGGTGATTCTTCCTTATCGTTTGTCCGTGGTGTCTTGGCATTATTTTACTGTCTATATAAAATAAAAGATTTTCATCATTCATATCTCCACGGTCTATATGGAGGTATGTTGGCTACCTGGTCGGGGGTTAAGGGAACGGGTTGGTAAGAGTCTTGCCATTGTTCAGTGTATAGATCCTGCAAAGGACCTGGGTCAAATTTAGTAGGACCTCCTTCAATACCCAACGGTATTGGATGGCGGGGGTCCAAACTCTTTGATCCCCTCATAAGTGAAACTACTATTAAAACTTTAACCCGGCTACTTAGGACTGTATCCCTGCTGACTCAGACTACTTAGCCGAGGGTAACGTCACCTTCAAAAGAGGGGCCTACCACATTATGCATTAATAACTTAATTAATTATCTTTCAATAATCCGACCCTTTAGGATTGTATCCTTGCTGACTCAAACTACTGGGTTGAGGGTAACGTCACCTTCAAAAGAGGGGTCTACTACAATAACTAAGATAATCTCTTAAACAAGTGCAAAAGTGCAAAAATAATCAAAGGTTACACTACACATGAGTCGGATCCAAGTGATTCATCTTTTCTATCTGTTTTTCTTTTTATTTTATTTTTCAGCATTTTAGTTAGTTTTATTTTTCTAGTTTAAAAACCTTTTTTCTAACATTTTGATTTGATTAGACGTTGAGGATAAACCGGTACTAAAAGCTCTTGTGTCCTTGGACGACCTCGGTATCTTACCAAAACTATACTACATCCACGATGGGTGCACTTGCCCATATGTGTGTTTAGTGTTAGTGAATATCGTGTTTATAAATTTAAAACTTGGCTAAAAAGTGTAAAAAGGGCTTAAAATATACACCTAAAATATATACGCACTGACACGCATCAAGTTTTTGGCGCCGTTGCCTGGGACACAAGGATTTTAAGAAAGTTAGGAATCGGCGGCCTAATCATTTTTTCTATTTTATTTTTTATTTTTTTTAGGATTTTCTTACCTTTTCAGCTTCTGCAGAACTCAGCACGGGCTGTGCCCGCTGAACACGTCCCATGCCCAATCATTGGAACTGACAATCTTGTTTTAAGTCAGACAGTAAGCTGAACACGGGGCCGTGCCCACTGAACACGCCCCCGTGCCCAAGATTCAGTTACTGAACACAGAACCGTAAGATCCCGACGGTTGGTAATTTCTGACACAAACATGAGTGATAATGATATTTTTTACTTTCGGCACTCTTATGGTACGTGGTGTCAATTATGTGGTGGCGGTCATAAAGAATTAGAATGCTATTTTCTAAACTATAAGCCCCACTATATAAGACCCATCGTTTTCCGGTAGCCTTAAGAGGGGCGAAAGTAAAAATAATCCTTATCTCTCCCTTGAACGCGCTCAACCAGATATTCTAGGAGAAATGCTCCTCGACGAACTATTTCAACTAGAAAATCTAGTTCTTAATTGGTTAAAAGAACTTAAGATGGATTTCCTTAATTCATCTCAAGACGATGACCAAGAAGAATTGTTGGGTTCGCATTCAAACAACCTCGTTGCTCCCAACAATACCTTCCACTCTAGCGAGGACTTGGACGATAGTCGTCCCTGTGCCGATTGTGCCGTGAAGGACTCCCTATCGACTTCGTTCGATGCATACATAGACCTGAGCGATTCGGCATACACCTTCTTTAACGAGAGCCCGGAAAAGCGTTGGACTTGTCCACCTACATTTAGAATAGGAATCACCCTCACCGACAACCTCTTGCGTTCTTGTCTTAGTCTAGAGCAATTAAGGTATCTTAGGCACTTTGGGGTTGTTCCATCCAGTAACGAACCGCCCGATCCGGATAAGTTCCTTGATAATAGGCAACTTCCATAAGACAGCTTCCAGACACGGGGCCGTGCCCAGGTCAACACGCCCCCGTGTCCACCAAAAGATTCTCTTCTGATTTCATCAGAATACGAACAAAAATGTGTCAGGATTCTGTCTGCACACAGGGCCGTGCCCAGCCAACACAGGGCCGTGTCCAGCGTGCTGTCGTTTTCTATAAATACAACAGGTTTCCTGCTCATTTGGACCACTTCAAAAGACAGAGATTCCTGAGATCTTCACTCATACTATCCTAGGTATGTTCTAAAAGAATGTTCTCAAGAGCCATCTTGTCTTTTCCACTTTGTTCATTGCCTTCTTCCTTAATTTTTCAATCACTACCTCCATAACTAAGATAATCTCTTAAACAAGTGCAAAAGTGCGAAAATAATCAAAGGTTACACTACACATGAGTCGGATCCAAGTGATTCATCTTGTCTATCTGTTTTTCTTTTTATTTTATTTTTTAGCATTTTAGTTAGTTTTATTTTTCTAGTTTAAAAACCTTTTTTTAACATTTTGATTTGATTAGACGTTGAGGATAAACCGGTACTAAAAGCTCTTGTGTCCTTGGACGACCTCGGTATCTTACCAACACTATACTACGTCCACGATGGGTGCACTTGCCCATATGTGTGTTTAGTGTTAGTGAATATCGTGTTTATAAATTTAAAACTTGGCTAAAAAGTGTAAAAATGGCTTAAAATATACACCTAAAATATATACACACTGACACGCATCAGTTATACTACTTAATCATAATCAGATTTTGAGTTTTACACAAATTCTTATAATATGCCTAATAATGACCAAAATGCCCTTTTGTGCAGAACATGGTTTTAATCAATGATAAACATACAAAACGAATTACCTACTGATATGGTAATACAATTAACATGTTTTGGCAGAATGAACTTGTTTATAACATAAGTTTTTATAGAAGTTCATGAATTATGCCATATTATGACCAAAATAACTTGGGACAATAATAAATATCATGTATACAGTTTTACATGCCTGTCAAGTCGGTCTGTGGAGAGTGGCGGTAGTGGACTGTGGAGGTGGAGGTGGAGGAGGTGACGGGGGACTATAGAGGTGGGGGAGGTGACGACAGAGATGTGGAGGTGGCGGAGATGTGGAGGTGTCAGTTGGGAGGAGGAAGGGGTGGAGGAGAAGAGAAGATGCTAGGGTTGAGGATCTGTGTTTTGAAAATAGGGCAGAGGAGAGGAAAAGAGGGCTGAAGACTTGAGTCTATATCTGCCCCAAGAAGAGGACTAGATTTTTTAATGAAATCACTTCGAGAAACACGCTGCAGAGTTAAAGTCTGCGCGTGATCTGCGTGGGGCAGACGTAAGAGGTCAAGAAGAGCTTTTAAAAAAAAAAAAAACGAACATCCTCTAAGTAGAAGTTTAAAGATTAAAATTTTGAAACTAAAAAAATTAGACATCTGCATAAATAAACAAACACTAATAAAAGAAAACATAATATATACTATACTGTTAGTATTATTTGAAGGTTTTACCATTTAAGTTGTGAAAAAAACAATTAAATGTTGAACAACTTCAACAAAATAAGAGAAATAATATTAAAATTAAACGAACAATGAACTCTTTGATGGAGGTCCCACCAGCTCTGCCATTTCTTCTGCCCGTAGTGAGATGCGCCTTCCACAAATTATTTTCTCTCTAATACAAAATGTGATGCATACACTGCCAACTCAACCTAAATGCTAGGTTAATGCTTTGCATTGGGTTTGTTTTAAGCAATTATAGAACACAAAGAAATGTGTGTTTGCATCAATTTGTTGAGTGGTCTACATATGCATTTGGAGAATGATAACAGCAGGTCCATCTATTGGAGGTCGATTAATGGAGATAAAAGTATAAAAATATAGGGACTTGGTTTTAATTAAAACGACATAGTTATCGAGTTTAGCATTTAAAGTTAAACAATAAACAACTTTAATTCGTTTTTGAAACGATCAACGAATACTATACAAGCTTGGCAATCCGGGCAAACAAATTGGCGAAAGGCCACTCACGCCCTGCGAACACAAACATCGCTAATGACCAGGTCTGCCCATCATTCCTGGGGAAACACACCGCTCGAAGGCTCATTGTGATAAACCCCTAACCCACACGGGGCAAATTGCACCAAATGAGATTCCAACCCATAACCTTCACATTAGAAAGTCATCAGATTGCCTCCTAAACCAATTTGATTCGTTAATACATGATTTCAAGATGTTAATAATTTTGTATTTTCAGTTATCACCATCAAAGCGAAGTTTCCATTGAAAATTTCAACTATTTATATATCAACGATCATAAAAAATGTGATGTTTAATTTTTTTTTGAATGGTAAGGAACGATGTGCCAACCACCGTGACACTGGGCGCTGTGGTCAAGGTCTACTATTCGACCGCAGCCAGCCCCCTGGCTCTCCCAGATGTGCGGAAACCAGACCTCCACCTGCCTGAAGGCAGGTCAGTAGAATAATCGGTAAAATCTCGCCACTCATCCAAGACGAACCGCCGCTACCCATATTCGCCCTTCATCTGGATGCCATAGAAAATAATGGTAAGAGTGGGAGTCGAACCTGGGTCACAAATAACACCAAGTTTTTCCCCAACCAATCCATAATCGCATGTGATATTTAATTAATTCATATAAATTTACAGCTAGTTTATACTTTATCATACCAACCAATAAATTTGATTCGAAACTTGTTGTTTCTAATAATTGGTTAATCTAACCCAATAATTATCTTTACAATTTTCTAAAAGTTCGAGATATTTTATATTTGTCGGAGAGATTCTACGTAAAGTTACACCTAGCATCCTGCTGTCTAGATTCCACTTGCCCACTATCTTGTTTCTCCAACAAAAAAAAAAAAAAACAAAAAAAAAAACAAAAAAAAAAAAAAAACAAAAAAAGCATAAGTTGTTAATAGTATTTTTCATACACTGATTAATAATAATTTCATGAATTAAATAAATGTTTTTGTAAAGGTAAAATTTTATTCATTCGTAAATTTTCATTTATTGTATCAGATAATGAATGATAAATTATAAAAATTACAATACTGTAAGAATAGTTTTTAACTATTTATCAATCATTTCAAATTTGAAGTTGACAACTTTCTAGATTTGACTAAACATTTACATAATGGCAAGTTGTAATTGTATTTACTTTATGCATTACTTGTTCACTAGAACTTGTAGGTTTTCTTGTTTGTTAGTAACTAGGTTAAAACCCCGTGTATTACACGAGTTGCATAAATAATTTATACACTAAATAATAAGAAAATATATCTTTAAATAAAAAACTTCATTACAATTATTAAGTATATATCATATGGGAACCTTTATCCCGCCCCCTAGCTCACTTGGCAATCCCCATGTGGTTTGGGTTGGGCCGGCTTCCTCCTTGGAGGTCGCCGGTTCGACTCCCGGGTGTTGCATACGGGGGGTGGGACGTCCCAATGATAGATCGTATCCTACTGAGGCATGGTGCGGTCTTGAGGGCAACCCGGTTTTACTCAGCTGTTACTCCAGCGAGTCTCTCGTGTGGGGGCAGTATGGTTTCCGGGCGGAAGTCAGCTTGCGCGGTGGCCGGGGCTCGATCGAACATCGCGTCCGAGAGTGTGGGGCTGACGGGGGATTGTCTTCGACATGAACCCGGTGACCAATAGGTCCAGTACATAGAAAGTCATCTTCCAAAAAAATATGAGAACCTTTAATTCCTAATTTACCGTAATTTAAATCATCGAACTCTAAAGTATATATATCTACTCATAATATTCGAGATATAATTTTATGTTTATATAAAAAAACAAATGTTTATTTTTATCTAAATTTCTGTTTAAAATTATTTATTGAAAAACAAATATTTCTTCTTATCTAATTTTCTGTTTAAAATTATTAATTATCTTTATCTAATTTTCTGTTTAAAATTATTATTATTTAATATAAGAGATAAATAGGAAAATAAGGTGAGAAATCACCAGAAAGTAATTTTCTGTTTAAAATTATTATTATTTAATATAAGAGATAAATAGGAAAATAAGGTGAGAAATCACCAGAAAGTGACATGTGTCCAGAAAAGATTTTCGTTTATTAATATAGGAAGATTAAAAATTTGTTTTCAGATTTTTTTTCTGTTAAAACTTATTTGTGTCCATGTTAATTTAATTGTTAACAATATCCTAACAATTATATATGACATAAATATACTATATAACAATCAGAGTGATATATGAATATTAGGGATAATAATAAAAATAATTTCCATACTATAAATTTTCAACAACGTTATGCATAGAGTGGGTGTACCCAATTGTTAGGGGGATTTTCATAAAAAAAGAATCTTGATTTTTCACTTTTAACCCAAACTTATTAGATTTTTTACTTTTAACCCAAAAGTTTTCGTCTTTTGAAATTTAACATCACAATTTTTTTACTTTCAACTTTGGTCCCTTATATTTTCCATCTTACGCAAATTTTTCGTTTTACGTTCCATTTTAGATTCTGCGAGTTAACACGACGCAACATGTGTGCGGGTCGACATTTTTACGTTGTCTATTTTTTTTTTTGCAATTTGATAGGTTCGTTGCAACACACGAGTCCTAGGTCAACCTAGTTATTCTTTTCTATGTTTTACGTTTCGGTCTAAGTTATTCGCATTAACACGCCGCAAGTTCAGTGTTGATGGTCCCGCCGCAACGCAAGAGGTGCTTAATACTAATTACTTTTAAATATTAAAACATAAGGTACAATTGTTTAAAGCATTAGTTTTTTTTTGGAATTCTTGTATTTTTCCAACCCACATTGGACTAGAAAAAACTTATGAAAAGAAATGGCTCAAAGAGCCCCTTGTTTTCTTAAAAAAGTCATCAATTTCATTTTTAATAAAAGCGCCTTTGCAAGAGTTAATAAATTGTTTAACATACATACTTAGTCTTTTGGCTAAGTAAATTTTAGTTTAGTCCATTAGCAAGAATCTATATATATATATAAATGAGATGGATTTGGGCTATGTGTCCTTTGTCTTTGACCATCTAGGCTGATGTGGCAATTTGGTTTAGGAGGGAAATCCCAATTTGCTTTGTACATTCACGATTCCAAGGAAAAAATGCGGGATCCGAATTGAGTTGGGTCGGGTTTTTCGAATTCGGGTCATAGTATATATTTCCTTTTTTTTTTCATTCTTCTTGCACACACTTTACAAACCCTAAAAAACTAAGTTGCATCCTCTCTCCTATCACCACCACCAAGATCCTCAATTCTAAACCATAGCCAAATCTCTGCAACATCATCTTCTTCACAAAAATCAATCCTATTAACCAATCAAAGGTATGTTTCTATGTTTTTGATTTTATTGTTTCTGATTTCTTTGTTTTACGATTGTAATCTACACAATCGATCCTAAATCTACTTTATTTATGTTATTCAATTCTATAGAAACTTGATTTTATAAAGATTGTGTCGAATGCTATTAACTTCTTCTTTGTCCTAAACTTTGTAGATCTGATCATAAAAATTGAAGGTATGTTGTTTTAATTTGTTGTTTATCTATTGTGTATCTTTAATCAAGCGATTGAACATTTATCTTTCTGTTTTTTTGCAAACAAAATCAAGATCAGAGGTTTTATTATCATCATCTACATATATCAAAGTTACTGATTTCTGTTGATTTTGTTTTTCATATGGAACCCTAAATCTTGGATAAAATCGGACTCCAATCATTCGTGAAACAACAGAGGTTAGTTAAATGTTATAGTTGTTTTTTTTTTTTTTTTTTAAGTTTGTGTAGGTTTGATTTTATCCTTTCTGTTCGGTATTTCTTTTTTTTTTCGTTGTTTGTTGGTTGTTTGTTGATGATGATTTTGCATTATCCGATTCAATCATATGAAATGATATTTTGTTGATGTTTTGATTTTGTTCTCATGTTACTCATATTTTTATTTACAGTCTTTTAGTTTGTTGTTGATGATGATATGTTTTGATTGTGTCCGATGTTTTTTGATTGTGTTGATGAAGATTTACAGTGGTCTGATATTTTTTCATCCGGTATAATGTTTTTGTCTTCGGAATATTGATTTTGGTTCTAAAAAATAAATATTTTTTATTTTTTTAAACCGTTTCTTTTTATTTTTGAATTTGGAAGTTTCTCAATTGATTAAATTATCTTTTAAAACTTATTGATTGTTGATTTAAGAATATTGATTGTTTTTCTATAAATACTTTACCGTTTTATTTTTTTTTAAACCTTCATATATATTTTTCAGATATGCATCCCTTGCACAACAGTCCTTCATTTTTAAAACTTATTGATGAAGATGACCCGATATTTTTGGTACGTTTATGTGTATTCTAATTACTAATTATATTTTAAGTAAACTGATATTTATCTTTTTTTTTATTTTGTTTTAAACTTATAGCAAATAAATGGTGATTTATATTTAGTATGATAATTTATGGCATTGGATGTTAGTGATATAATTTTCAGAATTCAAATTTTAAATTTTAAATTTTAAATTTTGAGGTTTCTATTTTAAATTTTAAACTTAAAATTTTGAGCAATTTTAAATTTCGTTAGTGATTTATTTTTAGTATGATAATTTTGCGGAATTAAGGTTTCTGTTTCTATAAATAAATGGTGTTACGTTTTTTAAAAACCTCAAATTTAAAATTTTAAGGTTTCTATTTATATTTCCGGAATTTAAATTTTAAATTTAAAATTTTGATCAATTTTAAATTTCGTTAGTGAATTATTTTTAGTATGATTATTTTCCGGAATTAGGGTTTCTATTTCCGGGATTCAAATTTTAAATTTATATTTTTGAGCAATTTTAAATTTTGTTAATGATTTTTTTTTGGAACCTCAAATTTAAATTTTAGTGATTTATTTTTAGTATGATAATTTTTCCGGAATTAGGGTTTCTATTTAAATTTTAAATTTAAAAGTTTTCCATTAATGTGTTTCATTTTAAATTTTGAATCTGTAAATTGAATTTAAATTTGAAAGGTTAGATTTTCCTAATAAGTTTGCTTGATTTACGGGATTGGATATTAGTGATTTGATTTTCAGATTTTAAATTTTAAATTTTAAATTTTAAATTTTGAAGTCAATCATTATTTTAAATTTAAATTTTGAAGTAAACCATTATTGTGTTTGATTTTAAATTTAGTATGCTTTGAAATCTTGATTTTTTTTATGAGATGCTTTGACTATATTATTTGTAATTTTAGGGATGCTTCGAGTCTTTGACTATTGTTTTTGTACTCGAGTTGCATATCTCACAAACTTTTTGTGTTTTGTAATTTTAGGTGAAGAGCTTCTTTCAGACTCCTTCCCCTACAAGGAACTATTGAATGAGTTCCTATGAAAAGTTGAAGAAAAGGTATATCTTGCACTGTTTTGTGAGTTATAATTTTTTATATTTTAGTTATAATTTTTGTATTTAATTAGTTTTTAATTCTTTAAAGATGTCTTTAGTTTCTTTTTAAATCTGTTTTTTTTCTATAAATAGATTAGTGTTGTTAAAGATGATTTTTGTATTCGAAATTATGATTCGGTTTCTGTAAATAGACTTTGTTTCTATAAATAGATTACCGTTATATTTTTTTTAAACAATGGTTACTTCCTTTGCAGTTATGGATAATGAAAACAATGCTCCTTCGTTATTAAAGTCGATTGAGGACTATGATCCTATATTTTTCGAATTGTTCGTCGACCAAAAACAGGTTAGTTCAGTTTTGTTGGTGTTGTTTGTTTTTTGATATGTATAGTCTTTCTTTTTTATTTTTGTCTTTAGGTGTTAATTTGAAATTTTATGTGATTATCTTTTGAAGTTCTTATGGTTTGTTTTGTGAGTTATAATTTTTTGTATTTAGTTATGATTTTTGTACTTAGTTAATTGTTAATTCTTTAAATATGTCTTTAATTTCTTTTTAAAGTTGTTTTTGTTTCTATAAATAGATTAGTGTTGTTAAAGATGATTTTTGTATTCGAAATTATGATTCGGTTTATGTAAATAGACTTTGTTTCTATAAATAGATTACCGTTATATTTTTTTTTAAACAGTGGTTACTTCCATTGCAGTTATGGATCATGAAAACAATGCTCCTTCGTTGTTAAAGTTGATTGAGGACTATGATCCTATATTTTTGGTATGTTTCTTAAGTTTTCAGTTTTGTGCACACAATAAGTTATTGCAACTTATATGTTTTTTTTTTGTTTCGATTTATAGGAAATACCATATGATTTTGCAACCTTATTGTGGGGAGAACAACTTCCATATCTCAATGTCTTAAAATTAGTGATGATGATTTATCGTGAGTCATTGAGTTATAATTTTTGTATATAGTTAGTTGTTAATTCTTTAAAGATGCCTTTGATTTCAATTTTAAAGTTGTTTTTGTTTCTATAAACAGATTACTGTTGTTAAAGATTATTTTTGTATTCGGAATTATGATTCGGTTTCTGTAAATAGACTTTGTTTCTATAAATATATCACCATTATATAATTTTTTAAAACAATGGTTACTTCCTTTGCAGTTATGGATCCTAAAAACAACTCTCATTCGTTGTTAAAGTTGATTGAGGAATATGATCCTATATTTTTTGTATGTTTCCTTAGTGATTTAATTTTTAAATTTTAAATTTTGAAATCAATCATTATTTTAAATTTAAATTTGAAAGTTTTCCATTAATGTGTTTGATTTTAAATTTTGAATCTGTAAATTGAATTTAAATTTGAAAGGTTAGACTTTCCTAATAAGTTTGCTTGATTTACGGGATTGGATATTAGTGATTTGATTTTCAGATTTTAAATTTTAAATTTTGAAGTCAATCATTATTTTAAATTTAAATTTTAAAGTAAACCATTATTGTGTTTGATTTTAAATTTTGAATGCTTTGAAATCCTGATGTTTTTTTATGAGATGATTTAACTATATTATTTGTAATTTTAGGGATGTGCTTTTATTTTGATTCATTAGGTGTTTATTTTGGATGGTCCGGAGTTTTTGGCTGCAACTATATTGGACAGAGATAGGCTTGCTATTGCTGTAAATTGGTATCATGTCGGTTGGTTTTGCTTGGTAAGGTTAGACTTTTCTAATAAGTTTGCTTGATTTACGGGATTAGATATTAGTGATTTGATTTTCAGATTTTAAATTTTAAATTTTGAAGTTAATCATTATTCTAAATTTAAATTTTGGAATAAACCATTATTGTGTTTGATTTTAAATTTTAAATTTTCAATTTCGAAGTCAATTATTATGTTAAATTTAAATTTTAAAGTTTGCCATTAATGTGTTTGATTTTAAATTTCGAATCTGTAAATTGAATTTAAATTTGAAAAGTTAGTCTTTCCTAATAAGTTTGCTTGATTTACGGGATTGGATATTAGTATACTTTGTTTATTGGGTTTTAACTAATAATTTGATTGACTCGGTTGTTAGATTTGTGATGATGCGTCGGACAAACAAAATTGGGAAAATATACAGCCTTGAGCCTTGGTAAGTTAACACATTAGTTAAGGTTATGATGTTTTTTCATGGCACCGACACATTATTGAGTAGTAGCGCATTAGGTTAGTGATATTAAAATTTTTGCCTTGAGAAATTTTGTATATTGATTGATGTTTGAAATTGATTGTGAGATCTTTGAATGTGCATTGTATTGCTGATTGATGTATGAGATTTTGTTGATTGGCATAAGGTATTAGATAAGATGTGTTTGAAGTTGTGAAGATGAATAAGTGAGACATGTGTAGCAGATATTAGTGAGTGCACAACACATTAGTTAGGGTTTTGAATTATTGCTACAGGTTAGTGATGTTAGAGATTGTGTTATGAGAAATGTGTAGATTGAATTATGTCTGTGTTTGATTGTGACACCTTTGATTGTGCATGAAATTGCTGGTTATATGAGATTTTGTTGATTGTAGACAAATAAGTTTGAACAGAACTTATTAGATTTGAAAGTTTGTCATTAATGTGTTTGATTTTAAATTTCGAATCTGTATATTGAATTTAAATTTGAAAGGTTAGACTTTTCTAATAAGTTTGCTTGATTTACAGGATTGGATATTAGTGATTTGATTTTCAGATTTTAAATTTTGAATTCAATCATTATTTTAAATTTAAAATTTGAAGTAATGGCAATCTGAGTCTGATTTTTTTCGTGATTAATATCCGTTTGAGTAATCCAATCTGAGTCTGATTTTTTTCGTTAACGATTCTGGTAAACTTTCCCGATTTGGGTTTTCTGCAAGGCTAATCATCTAAATTAATTTGTTATTTTTATGGTTTACCATTGCATAAGTTAATATAATTTGTTGACAAAGTTTTGTTTTGTGGGATAGTAGTCATAAATTGAGTAATATTCAAGGTTTATGTGTTTTTATTTTGATTCATTAAATAAGATGTGTTTGAGTAATATTCAAGGTTTATGTATATATGAGATTTTGTTGATTGGCATAAGGTGTTAGATAAGATGTGTTTGAAGTTGTGAAGATGAATAAGTGAGACATGTGTAGCAGATATTAGTGAGTGCACAACACATTAGTTAGGGTTTTGAATAATTGCTACAGGTTAGTGATGTTAGAGATTGTGTTTTGAGAAATGTGTAGATTGAATTATGTTTGTGTTTGATTGTGACACCTTTGATTGTGCATGAAATTGCTGGTTATATGAGATTTTGTTGATTGTAGACAAATAAGTTTGAACAATTAGATTCACATTTAAGTACAAAAAATGAGAGGTTGTTATAATCTGAATTATATTCTGAACGAAAAATTGAAAGGAAAAGGAAAAAAGAATAATTTAATACAGAGAAAAGAGGATAGAGAGAGAGTTGCCACATTTTTAAAACCAAAAATATAAGGTAACCATGCTTCTAAAATCTACTATAATTTTTAATTATATTTTGTGGAAAATAGACTATATTAGGTAGGTAGTCAAACATGGTTTTTAGGGTCAAAACGGCTGTGTTGGGTTGACTCGGGACACTTTTATGAAAAACTTAATGTTTCTGACCTTAATAAACCATTTTTGTAGATGACCAATGTATATATCTATTTGAGAAATTCTCCAAAGATCCAGAGCCGATTGTTTCATAGAGCTGTAAAGTTGCGTTAAACATACTGGATTTTGAACGATCCGACAAACCATTCGAGGTACTTGGAAGATTAAGTCTCTTATCTAGGTGGTTGTTACAGGTTTAGGATGTTAAATGATTTTGGATGTACTCTGCGATGTCGATGATGCAGAGATGTTGGTGAAGCTCAGGTTAACAACTTCATGTGTATATTTTAATGAATAAAGTTTTTGTTGTTTTTATTTTCTGATTTAAACTTTTAATTAACTTCTAAATTTAATTAAATGAGTTTGTTTTGCAGGTTCGAACAACTTCATGTGTATATTTTATTATAAAAAAGAAAAGTTTTTTTTTGTTTCATGGGTCGTTCAGAGAGGCAAGTTTCTGCCTCCGGTTCTTGCCCGAAGTTTCTGACCTTACTCGCAACCCATTGACTACAACTTTCAATTCAAAACAATTATAAAAAAAATTACGTTTGAAAACATGTATTTTTATTTTATTTAATGACATAACTCGATTAATATAAAGTAATTTTTTCTACCCGCGAAATTCGCGGGTGATAACCTAGTAAATTATATGTTTGACCCTTATGATAAATTAAGTTATAAAATCAAGCCAAATTAAGTTGAGTAAGTCAACTTAATTTTTGATCGAGCCAAACTTGAGTTTAAGAATTAAGCTAGATTTTAAATTTGAGTTGACCCGAGCTAGCTCGGTACAATTTTGAGGCTAACCTTGGTTCGACCGGGCCTTTAAGTGTTATGTTCACCACCGCATCGCACGGGACAAAAACATTAATGTTCATACCAGTCAAATTTTTAGCTCTATGATATATAACTTATATATTTTTCATATCTAATCCTGTTTCATTTGAAATAACATAAGATATGTTAAGCTAACTTACTTTCTATCTTTTGTATTCATATATAGTTTTTAGAGTGATATAAACCTAACTTGCTTTTTATTTTTTTTATTTATCTAATCTAAATATTAATAAAAGACTACTATTAATGCCACGTGGCAATTTCTCCTTCAACTTCACAATTATATTTTTATTTAAAATATTTTGTTATCCTTATTATTATTATTATTATTATTATTATTATTATTATCTATAAATCTCTTAATTTCAATTTTAATATTTTATGGTTATCCTTATTATTATTATTATTATTATAATTATTATTATTATTTATTATTATTATTATTATTATTAAATCTCTCAATTTTAATTTTAATAACATACAGAGGAATAGTATCTTTTTTGTCTTTTTGTCTTCTTTTTTTAGGCATTATGATTTTTCATTTTGTAACAAAACTTTAGTTTTTATAATTTGTGTCACAAAGGTTAAATATTTTAGTTTTTTTATTAGTTTTTATTTTACGTTTTTTCTCGGACTTGTTCGTCGTTCGTTACTATTTAGCACAGTGTTTAATAGTCACATTTGGCCCTTCAGGGTTTTTTATTTCATTCGTATTTGGTGGTCACATTTGGTTTTTTAAGTTTTTTTTACCCCCTCCATTTTCTAATACACATCGTTATAAATTCGACTCCTTCTATGTATTATTTCACGTAAGTCACTTTGTGTTGGAAATTCGTGTTTTTTTACGCTTTACCCGGTTTTGGTTTTCGTTCGATGCTACTTAGCATGGTTTTACGTTCCCATCTCCTCAACGTTGATAGCACGTTTTTATGTTCACTGGCCCGCAACGCGGGAAGCTTAAGACTAGTATATAATATTAGAGAGTCAAATATTCTACATATAAATATGTAAATTTTATTTACGTATTTTGCAATTATAAATGTAAAAAACAATTAATTATATCTAATGACTTTTCTTTACATATTTTTTAACCAGCAAACAGCAAAGTTGAGGTGCACAAAAAAACCCAGACCCGGAATTGAACCCGGGAAAAAACCCGAACCCGACCCTAGGGACCGGGTATGCATATTCTGTTCAATACCAGAACCCGAACCCGGGTTTTTTCGTACCCGGTTTGTACCCGAGTTTTTAGCATACCCGGGTTTCCATAAAATCCGTACCCGGGTTTTCGTAATACCCGTAATCGGGTTTTAATACCGGACCTGGGTTTTCGTAATACCCGACCCGTTGTGTACAACAACTTTTTTTGAACATTTAGAGCTTGTGTAAGACTTTTTTAGGTAGATTTTAAGGCATAGGATATGTATAAATAAATGTTTCTATTATATTTCTATGTTTTATGCCCAAAAAATGAATCGAAAAACCCGATCTATACCCGAACCTGAACCATACCCAAACCCTACCCGGACCCGGAAATAGGGTATTCTAATACCCGGGTATTGAAAACCCGAACCCAGGTATACAGGGTATAGATTTTCTGGCCAATACCCGGACCCGAACCTGACCCGGATATGACCAATACCCAAAAAATCAAAACCCGCTCATACCCGTATCCGAGTATATACCCGAACCCATGTATATACCCGCTTTATGCACCTCTACAATCAAGTGTTGAAAGTAGGAATAATTATCTACTCTTGCAAGGCAAATCCAAGTGGTTGAGAAGCATATAATATTATATATTTCAATGCAAACAACAGATATTTGGATATTCAAAAATCAAAACAATGGTTTAATGCACTCACTTTCATTCTCTGACTGCTCATCTACCCTCTAGTTTGAACTTTGAACACTTTCTTGTATTTCATTACTGACAACAAACATTTTCTGCCATAAAACAGCCAAAACCCTCACATTTCTCATCATCCACCTTCAAACCCTAAAGATGCTACAGGACCCAATCGGAATCCCATCTTGTTTTTCATCAACCACCCACCATGCAACCATCACAAAGTCCGGTCAGACCCTCTTCATGTCCGTTTACAAGACCCAAATCGCCGGTAACTGCCGTTGCATCACCGTCACATGGTTCAAGCACCTGCTGCTTCACGGGTTAACGGTTTCTGTTGACGGAGATGAGTCACCGGAGGCTGAGTTATCCACATGTAAAGTGGAGCTAAAACCATGGAGCTTTTGGAGAAAACAAGGATCCAAAAGGTTTAGCATTGGTGGTACTAAAAGTCTTGATGTTTTTTGGGACCTTAAAGCTGCTAAATTTAATGGTGAGACCGAACCGAGTTCGGAGTATTATGTTGCGGTGGTTTGTGATCAAGAAGTGGTGCTTTTGCTAGGTGATTTGAAGAAAGATGCTTATAGAAAAACCGGTTGTAGACCGGCTTTAATTGATCCAGTTTTAGTATCAAGAAAAGAACATGTTTTTGGTAAGAAAAAGTTTTCGACACGATTAAAGTTTCATGAAAAAGGGAGATTACATGAGCTTTCAATCGAATGCAAGAACAAAACCGGTGGAGATGGGGTTGCTCCGGCGATGGAGATAAGAATAGATGGGCATTTGATGATTAATGTGAAGCATCTTCAATGGAAGTTTAGAGGTAATGAATGTATTCATTTTAGTAAAGTGAGAATTGAAGTTTATTGGGATATTCATGATTGGCTTTTTAGTCCTGGTTTAAGGCATGCATTGTTTATTTTTAAACTCTCTATTCCGGCGACTTCTCGGGCGATATCCGTTCCGTCTTCACCATTGTCGTCTCAGAGTTCGGGTTCGGTAGATGGGCTTGATCCAAGTGGGTTACATGAGTTTTGCCTCTTTCTATATGCATGGAAGGTTGAATGAGATATTGAGACCATATGTGTCAAAATTTCGATACTAAGTGTATATGTATACATACATTGAATTATTTAAGTTAACAAGGCTACTTATTATATTTTAAGGGTGCAAATGTTTGTGGATACAATCCAATCGTATCATAATTGATAGTTTTATAGTATGTGTATATACATTTGAAATATACATGATGGTTGATGATAACATGGCATGTGGAATTAAGGGCTAGCTAAGTAGGTTATTTGTGGAAGGGGCCAAGAAAAAGGTCACTTATCGAGTGTTTGGTTATCCATGGAAATGGGATTCCTTCCGGTTCTTCTTTTTGGACCACCAACTTTTACAAAGTGACTGATCACAAAAACAATAAAACCATATAAAAAAGGTTAAAATTGTCTTTTGAATGGAATATGGGCTATGAGATTGAAACACCTCATGGACTTGAAGAGACCAAATAAGTTGAAAATTATGATGTCATTGGAGGAAGAAACATCTTTGGGCATCTGGTTGGTGGGGACTGGATTGAAGTGATGAGTCATATAACATGCAATTGTTTGTTCTTGGTTTCCGAATCTTAACCTTTTGTGAACAAGATTGTGTTCTTTCATTAGCTAAACAGTCACCGTGATAAAAGATGCATCACAAACCCAATTTATGATGTAATTTATTGTACCACTTGCAGCATTATATTTCATCTTTTTTGAGTGAAGGTTTAGGTTTTTATGGTATATTAATTCAGCTTAAAAAACCTAGTGTAGATGGGCTTTATGCCCAACTGTATAAGCGGGCTAGGACTATTAGGTGTAGGGGCGCCGCGTTATTAAAATCTGATCACTCGTGATTGCCCGTTATACACTGCCGCAGCTCCATGTTTTCACGCGTGGACTTTGTAACGTATTGCCATGATCACGCGTGAAACTTGAATTTTGTTACCATTGTGTGTGTGAATTATGACCGTTGTTTTTTACCGTTGGGAGGAGGTTTTATAAAAAACCTTGTGTTCCATGCTATATGTATACATACAATCTTCAAACTCAAAAAAAAAAAAAAAAAAAAAAAAAATACCATCCTTTTCACCTACAAAAATACAATCTTGCATAATTTTAAAAATGGAATTTCCCACCGATTCCTTTCCGTTAGACAGCCATAGCTCTACGTCTTCCGACAATGACACGCTTGAATTTTTCGAGAAGGCGTATAACGAACTTGAAGGTTTGAGCCGCCCAAAGAAGAAAATGGTGGATTGTGATCGTATACATGCCAACGAAGTGTTAATGAAGGATTATTTTGTGGAGAATCTGGTCTAGAATGCCGAAACGTTTAGAGATCGGTTTCGTTTACCAAAAGATTTATTTTTAAAGATTGTAGGAGACATCGAAGCAAGCGAAGAATGGTTTCAAGAACGTTACGACAGGAGGGGCAAACGAAGTTTCACGCCGATACAAAAATGCACATCCGCCATTCGCCAACTCGCTACTATTAATTAAAATATAGACTCAGATCAATACCACTTTCTTAAGAAAATCATTGACCCGATCGAGGGATTAAGAGAAGGAAGCACAAGGGATTAAGAGAAGGAAGCACAATGTTGCCCTATCAATAGGAACATTAGCCATCAATAGGCATATTAAAACCCATGTAGCAATCGGTAGGAATACTAGAACCCATGCTGCTATCGGTAGGATTACTAATAACATTTTTCCATTATTACTGAAGAAACACCAATCTAATTGGGTCGATTAGATAATGTTCCACAAGATATGGAACTCTGATCTTCAAGAATTCCCTATGATGGTTTGATCTACAAAATTAAATAGCACTTAGGCTCGTCACAAGAAGGAGAGTTTGGGGGTTCTTCTCGTAACCACCCTTCGACGTGAGAATAAGTAATTGCTCTTTTGTGAGTATGAGTGAGAATAGAGAGTGCATGATTATTTCACCTGAATGAGGAGAGTGGTATTTATAGCCACGATGGTAAGAAGCTATTGGTTGAGATGTCAATTTCGAAATATCTCTTTGGTCCCACCCTTGCTGATCATTAGTGGCGGCAAAGGAGGGTGTGCATTCTCGGAACGTCATTAGCTGGACGTCTTTAACGGGATGTCCTTGTGGCCTCTTTTGTGATAACCGCTAATGGAGGTTCAAAGGATCACGAATTCGAGGAATGTGATTGTGGTAAGAAGCTAGACGTCGATATATGTTGTACTTTTGGATCCTCCTGTGATAACCGTAAATGAAGATCAAGGGTATAGTGATCCATGGAATGTCATTGGTCAGACATCGCTTTCAGGATGTCTTTTTTTATCTCATTTGTCCTGGTGAATTTGAATGGCAGGTAAACCCCATGGCTCGTTTGTCTTTGCCAACTGTTTGGGATATGGGTTGATTCTAAGCTTTCCCCGGACCCACGGGGAGTCCAGACCCATATCTCTTCAAGTCCCCACACTCTAGTGTTTCTCCTGTGTATGTAGACGTGTGGGTGGAGTACTGGACTTGTGCTGTTGTTTTGTTTTTTTCACGGGTTTGATTTCCTGATGTGTGGCTTGTTCTGCCCAGGGTTGGTCCCTTGTGTATATTCTCCTTTATATGCTGATGTGGTATGTTGGCTGTGGGACTGGAGTGCCTTTGTTATTTGAATTTTGAAAGGACATCTGACACTCTGGGGGACGCCTCGACGTACCTTTCCATCATCATGCTTTATGCTTTTTCAGAAGTAGTGAGTCTCGCTTCCTTCTTTAGGCCGCCAATATGTTTCTCATGTGATGTGTCATCCACCTATTGGTCGACGAAAGCACTTGAGTAGGCACGTTTCCCGGTCACATTTAACACAATGCTGATAAAAGGGGCGAAAACCTTCGCTTTTCCCTCATCGCCTTCATACGTTTCATCCTCTTTCTTCCAGAAATCCAAAATCCTCTTTCTTTTCTTGAGCTTTCTCTATATTTTCTGGTGGCTTCATCATCATACCCTATTCAGGCAAAGAAGAAAGGTGGTCAATGTGGTGTGCCGCCTACTACCATTATTGACATTCCAATTAAGTGGAAGGCTGAAGACTTCCAGACTCTTTAACACAACTATGACATTGATGAGTTATGGGAGGCCGAATATCTAGCTGAAGGCCGTACGGTGGCCAACCCATCGACCGAGAATATCCCTTTGCATGCACAATTCTTTACTAGTTGCAACTTCCGTTTTCCTAACACCAAGTTCTTGGTGAGTCTTTTGACCTTCTACAAGGTGCATATTTCCCAGATACATCCTATGGGCATTTTCCAGATGGCTCATTTCGAATTCTGTTGCAAGCCCTTGGGAATAGTGCCGACCAATGACATGTCCATGTTTTTTTATAAACTCTAGGGCAGGCGAGTTGGTTTTCCTTTAGTTGGAAGAATGGGATTACCCATCGTGCGAGTGAATCTCCATAAAGCTTTCATGGATGGAGGACAAAATTTTTCTATATTCATTCTGAAGTCATTCAGGTGGCAATGAGTTTTCGCCATCTTGATGCCAATGTTGAAGACCTGAAGGTCATTCCTTATGAGAAGATGTGTTGGCTTGATATGTTGACATAGTCCTTCACCCATTAAGCCGATTTAGGAGGTGAAACTGATGGTGGTTGGGATGGGCCGGATGTGGAATAAACAAGACCCTTGGGCATGGCTATCGGGTTGTCTTTGTGGTCTCTTCTGTGATAACCGTTAATGATGTTTAGAGGGTTAGGAATCCGCGAACGTGAATGGCTAGACGTTGCTACCTACTGTACTTTTGGTTCCTCCTATGATAATCGCTAGTGGAGATAAAGGGTATAGTGATCCGCAAAACGTCATTGACCAGGTGTTACATTCAGGATGTCTTTTTTTTTTCTCTTGGGTAGACCCTGCGGGTCATTTTTCTTCCCCAATTGTCTAGATTATGGGTTGAGTCTGGGCTTTCCCCGGACCCACGGAGGGTCCGAGCCATATTTTAACTTAGTCTTAGTACTTGAACATAACTTTACCAATATATCATTCGTTCATGAAGGGGTGGTCCAAATCCTGCGCAAGCCATGCACGCAAAGGACCATACCCAAACTTAATCACATCAACACTCAGTCTTTTCCATGGTCTTGCGAGGTGTTATAGCCGTACGCACAGCGTTGACAACTCATAGAGGTACAACCAGTCCAAGTGGGAGGAACATGCAACCAATCAGTGTGCACCAGTTTCTGCCCGTACAAGCCCGATGATGATCAATCATGCAGAAGGTAAATAGTACAATTGGACAGTGATGTGTAGCTAATCAACGTGCGCCATTCACTGTTCCATGCACAACTGATGACAGACTCGACAACAAGTACACTCGGCAGGCCATGTGCCACCAATCACCGTGCGCCAACGACTCTCCACCCAGAGGGGAAAAACCGAACATTCTTTGTTGGTGACGCCTGACCCAAGGCCCATCAACCTAATTCCTTTTCTACACCCTTCGGCTATAAATACCAACCTTATATCACAAGTTTAAGGATCTGATTCCCCTCACTCTCACTCTTAACACGCTTGTTTATTTCTTCTTAAGCAAATACTTATTCTCACGCCTGAGGGTGATTACGAGAAGGAGATTGTGGGGGGTTCTTAAGCGATACTTATGTCTTCTTAAGCAATACTTACTCTCACTCTCCTTCTAGTAACGAGCTTCACGGTGTTTTGTTTTACAGATCTTTACGAGCCTTGTCGATTATGGAGAGATTAGAGATTAACCACCCTGTCGAGACTATCTCTTTGGTTCTAACCCCACGCAGATTAGAACCGGTGTTTCTATAGTTTACCATATGGACTGCAATTCTCCACAAGTATCGAGTGTTGCTTCCCCATTTCGAGCAACTCCAAATTCATTGTGTGTACCACATTAAAGTTCACCTCAATTTGTTTAAGAACAGGTTGTACAAAAGAAGTACAAGTTCAGTTCATTGGTACAAACATTCAATTTTGATATCTTCACTAAATCACGTCCTAAGTTTGCATTTTCTGTGACAAGCTCCACTTTGATCTCTGCTTTTCACTTGCAAGGGGCATATAAAACCTCTACATCGGATAAGTTCACACGTATAAATGTATCCATAAGCTATAGGTAGATCTTATAATTTAACCTTTTGTACCTCTATAAATACATGTATCAACCTTATTATTATGAGTTAACATAGAAGAGCCCCTTAACGTGCGAAGCGTACACGAGTAAATTACGCATGCTATAAAACTCTAACCCTAATCACGCATGAGCAAACATCACATAATCACACATGAACAACACATGTAATCACGCATGAACAAAACATCACATAATCAAGCATGAGGAAACCTAATCACACATGTTTATTCTAATCACGCATGAACAAACATTAGAAAATCATGCATGTTATTTTGTGGTCGCGTACGCTTCACACAGTAAGAGACTTTTGTATTTTACCGTTTTTCATTACTTATAAAAGAATAGATTTCAACTTTTACCTATCTGGTTCATGGTCATATCATAATCAAACGAAAAAATGGCCTTTATAGTTGAAATTATTCATAATAGAAGATGTAGCACAAATCTTATAAAGTTGAAACGAAATCAGATTGGGCCTGCGGGCCAGCATTAGAAATGGACATCTTGTTTTCAGCCCATTTGCTATCAATTTAAACCGAAAGACAAACACCTTATTTAACATACAAAATTATCCAGCTTTGTTAAAATTTGTAAACAGAATCAATAAAAAAGATTTGGCACTAATATCAAACAACTAGAAATCAAGTCTCACTTAATCACTAAAAACATAATATGTGAAGTATCAAGTATCTATTGATATTCATAATAACAAGTAAACAAGGTGAAGAAGCATCGTGCATGCTGAACCATTGATCAAAGTCTCTCAAAACAGCATATATTCTATAAAAAAATTAATACAAATATTTTGTAGATTCTTATACATGAAATAAGTACAAGATGCAAAATAAAAGTGATCATAACTAGGTCGACGCCAAGCAATATGCACATTTGGTCAAACAATTAAAAAAACCATATGCGGGATATTACTTTTTTAATACGTAAATGATAATAGAACAAAACAGATAGCCCTATCTCTATAATGTCAATAACCTTTAATAAGTTTCACCCAAGTGGCTTATTTTTCTTAAATACTTAACTACTGAAGTTTCTATCTTGGTGAACATACATTTTTATCTTTTCAAAAATGCACATACTTACAAACCATCTTATACGTACAGTAAAAATAGTTACCTACATACTTATAAACCAACTTATACGTATAGTAAAAATAGTTACCTAACTATATAATAGCAATCATGTCGTTAACAAGTATACAAAACATATTTTTAAAGTTTGATGAATTAGGTCCCGTTATATTCTCTAATTATAAACTATACAAAAGTTATATGGTTTGTGTAAAAGTAAAAAAAAAAAAAAAATCTTATTTCAAGTAATTCGTGTGAACACTCGTCTGAAGGCACGATAGTGCAGTGAAGTAAAACCCGCTCAGTTCAAGGATCGAATTAGCGATCTCCGCCTACTCGCCTAGTCTCCCGTCATAACCAGCTCAGTTCAAGGATCGAATTAGCGATCTCCGCCTACTCGCCTAGTCTCCCGTCATAACCAGGTGCCGCATAAAATAATGGAGAGAGCAGGAATCGAACTTGGGTCCCTTAAAACACCAAATCTTTTCCATACCACTCCACCACCACCTCATTGGCATTTTGTGCTCAATACTAAATTACTAATCAATAATCTTCGTTCCCTGACGCATTTGCCATACTTAAAAAAATGGATGAAATGAGGGAGTGTAATTCGATCTTGTAAGTACACAATGTACGATATTATGTACTACATTATGCACCTATTATTCTATTTGTATAATACAATCCCATTTCTTTTATTAGTTTGACTTTTGGTATAATTATCCATAGTTGACAGGAGTTCGAACTTAGAACCTTGAGAAAATTTAATAAATAATTAATTAATAATTTTTTTAATGTAATTAGATTGATTTGATTTTTTCTATTAGCTAATTATTATACTTGGTAAATATTCAATAAGATTTTCTAACTCTATTAAATTTAAGAAAAAAAAACTATAAAAATATCATTTATCAATATGAGATTTAATAAAGTGTTATATAACTTTAAAGGTATATGATAAAATTAATTAAATCTCAGCATAGTGAAGTGATATTTTAGTAGTTTTTTTCCTCTAAATTTTAATAGAGATGCGGCAAGGTCTAGAATTTCAAAACTATCCCACGATCCTATGATGCATTGAAGGGGGGAGGTGTCCGGGTGGTTTGGTCCGTGGATGTGGACTCATTCGGAGCAAGTGTGTGAGTACCACTCTCACAAACTTTCTTTTTTATATAAATTTTATAGTAAATTTAAGTGTGAGGTAGAAGTTTGTGTATGTTTGGAGTTGGAGGAATAATGAAAGTTTTTTAGGTTGCTTTGAAATCTGATGTAAAATGCCGAGGTAGAGGTTTTTGATGGCCTGAACTTGGTGCCATTGAACTATATAATATGATGTAATGTTGTTAAATCCGATTTAACAAAACTGTCACATGGTTTTTTTTTTTGTTTTTTGAATGACAAATGTTTATCTACTTTACATCAATTATCTTGGTTACTCTCACATTTGGCAAAATTGTAATATGCTTGATATGATTTTTTTTTCTGACAATATATTTGATGTATTATTGTTACACATCTTACTTCATATAAAACACGTAAAAGGATTTCAATTTTTATTTCGTTTTAAGATACAAAATATGTGTGAGGCAAGTTTACATTATTTTGCTTAACTTTATAGTGTGTTTTAGATCTCATCCTTAACACAGACATACTAATTCCAGGAACTAAGTAGTTAACACCGACTATTTTAGACAAACCATTAAAAAATGTCAACCAACTCAAATGTATATATTATGGTATAGTTAAAGTTAATTAGACTTTATAGATAAATTTTGTGATCTAATTTAATAATTTGATAATAGAATCGTTTCATATAACCATCTATAAATAGTGTACCGGCCCAACTTCTTAATCACAAATTGCCTCTTAAATTAACTATATTTTACATTCAAAAGTCAACCTTTCAATGGAGGTTCATCCTGCTGCTCTTCTTCTGCTTCTTTCGTGCTTCACGATTGCTTCTTATGCTCATAATGTCCACCTCTCCACTCTTAACCAATCTCTCATTGTTACCGCTTCCGCTACACCGGGCCAAGGTTAGCCATGTTTCTCATAAATTCCTAACTTCTATGACTGGTCCGGGCTCAACATCGAGTTCAAATGAACTCGAATTCTAGCTCGGAAACCTAATCCATAAAGCCCAATATTGAGCATTAAATTGAACTTGAAAACATGGGTGTAAGCCAAGGGGGTCAAGAGGGCCCGCTACCCTGTCACCATAATTTATTGGATATTTATAATTTATAATTGAAATCCGAGTTTTTTTTGACGAAAAATATGAGTTGCGTCCTCTAGTTTTAATTGACAGAGAAAATAACCTTATGATGACCCTGACTAATAGGTTTTGGTTTCGTCACTGTTAAAAATCTCATGGATATATTTTTTATAATGAAGTGAAATGTAACCGGTAACAATTCTTTTTTGTAGTGTCGAAGGCAGGGACCGATACAATTACCATCACATGGGCCTACAACCCGAACCTCACAGTTTCGGATGCGAACTACACCACTATTGAAGCGAAGCTATGCTATGCACCCGTGAGCCAAACGGGCAGAGATGACAGAAAAACAGATGACAATCTCGATCTTGACAAGACCTGCCCGTTTGACATCACGGATGGGCCATACAAACGCTCAAACAACACGTTTATATGGACAATTCCAAGAGACACCCCCTCGGCTACATATTTCGTGAGGGTGTACGTCATAAACGCTAAGAACCATGAGATCGCCTATGGCCAGAACACCGATGCGTCCAAGGCCACTAACTTGATTCAGATTGATGGAGTCGTTAGCGAGCAAAAAGACTCGGCAGCGTGGCCGGTTATCGGTAACTCTTTTGGCTATCGCTATGCATGGCTTCTTATGCTAATACTGATCTTGTGAATTGGTTAAACCATTGTGATATGTTGTCACGAAGTCATGAACTTTAATTTATCATGTTAATAATGCTTTTATCGAAAATTGTTTCGATATCTTTCACGACAATTGTTTAAGGATTTGTTCAATTTTACATGTATTTATCGTGTGTTAAAAAATCGCTCAACCGTTGTTTCTTGTTGTTTTGGCAATAAAAAGAATTAATGCTTCGATTAAATTTAAATTATTGTAAATTGGAATTGTAGTTTTATAATGAAAAAAATCATTGAGTTGAACCATCACCAAAATTTAATCATCTGATATATAAAGAGTATTTGATATAAATATATTTAATTTATTCAGTGTATGTTATTGCCTGGAACCGGGTTAGTGGTGCACAAATCGGGTTTTCTAAATACCCGGTTTCGGGTATGGAACCGGATTCAGGTACGATCCGGTTCTACAAAATCGGGTATTGACAATACCCGGGTCAGGTCCACGTCCGGGTTTTATATAAAAAATATACACACTATATACCCGGGTTCAGGTAGGGTTCGGGTCGGGTTTTCTAATACCCGGGTATTATAATACCCTATTTTCGGGTTCGGGTAGGGTCAGGTATGGATCGGGTTGGGTTCGGGTTTGGTTCGGGTATGCCTCGAGTATTCATTTTTTTTTGGATAAATCATAGAAACATAAAATGCAAAACCTTTTTATTTCATAAAACATAGATATACATGACACCTAAATAATCATTGAACCGGATCGAATAAGTTGATGAACATAGATAGCTTCGAATAACTTGATCGTCTTCGTTTATTGTTCGTCATTAAAGACCCCTTTTATAGGGTACAGAGTTACAATGTAAACCAAACAAATGATCATAATACACTTTCTAACGGCTATATAGCCGTTACCAAGGTACAAAACTCGAAAAACACAAAAAAAACGAAAAAACCTGAACAGGGTATTGGGAAACCCGGACTGGGTATTGAAAAAACCCGGTTCCGGGTTCGGGTTGAAACCGGGTACTCGTAAAACCCGGGTTGAAAACGGGTATAAAAAACCCGGTTCCGGGTTCGGGTTTTATAACAGAAATGCATACCCAACCCCTACCCTATGGTTAGGGTCGGGTTCGGGTATAAAAAACCCGGGTTTTATAATACCCGGTTTCGAGTTTTATTTTCAAGTTCAGATCCGGGTTTAGGTTTTTTGTGCACCACTAAACCGGGTTACAGTGAAATCAGCTCTGGACCGAACCTTACAAAGTTCTATAAGATAAAATAGTTGAAATGAATCCTTTTCAGTTACACTGTCGGCTGTGTTCCACAAAAGTCAACTAAAAAGCCACGACGGTTATCAACATAGGCATAGGTGACTTGCACATCCACAAAGGTATAAGATAAAAGCATTATTGTATCTTATCTTAAGTAAAAGAGATTAATTATTTAAGTAGCAATCATACTATACTACTGGGCTAAGATCTTTAATTTAATTGTGCAAGTAACCTTTATGTTGGGCCTTGAGAAGGTTCACATTTGTACATCCAATTGTGTTTTGATTTTCACATACAATGATGCAAACCCACTCAAAACCCAAAAGAAAGGGGGTATAAAGAAACCAATTAAGCTAGAAGTATGGTGGTGGTGGTGGACGGTGGATGGTGGTGGGTGCTGGACGGAGATGTTAACTAGTTCTCTATAAAAAAATAACATTATTATATAAAACGCTAAAAACTACAAACACCAAAAAGCTAGAAGTATGGAAACTGGGAGAAAGCTGCTGGCAAAAAACATTGTAAAGGTTATTAAACGCCAAAAGATTCACTAAACGCCAAAAAAAATTGGTCTTATTGTAATCTTATGCAAATATTAGAGACTCGACGTGAATTATTGTACAAAACGCCATAACGCCTAAAAAATTAACCAGAAAACTCTGTAACGCCAAAAAATTATATATGTGACACAAAAACAATTAATTCAACGCCAAAACGTTTAAAAAATACGATTAACGCCAAAAAAAGTTAGACGCCATAAAATATTATACCACGTTGGGAAAATAAAAGAAGAATGAAAAGACAAAAAAGCCCCTCCGCCCTTCTCTATGACGCGGGACACGTGTTAGCCCAGGAAGCGTTCTCACCGTTCTCACACTTTTGAGCGTTTTCTCCTGAACCCGTTTCTGATTTCTATAATCATTAACACTAAAGGAAAAGAATTGAAAGATATTCCTGTAGTATCTCAATTCTCAGATGTTTTCCCAGAAGAGCTACCTGGACTACCACCAGATAGAGAGGTTGAATTCAGAATTCATCTACTACCAGAGACAACACCGATTGCCAAGGCACCTTACCGTTTGGCACCAGCAGAGATGCAAGAACTGAAGTAACAATTGGACGAACTACTGGAGAAAGGTTTCATACAGCCTAGTTCATCACCATGGGGTTCACCAATCCTGTTTGTCAAGAAGAAGGACGGATCAATGCGTATGTGTATTGATTACCGAGAACTGAACAAGGTCACGATTAAAAATCGGTACCCACTACCAAGAATCGATGATCTGTTTGATTAACTTCAAGGAGCTCGATTCTTTTCTAAGATCGATTTACGCTCAGGATATCATCAATTGAAATTACAGGAGGAGGACATTCCTAAAACTGCTTCAAGAACAAGGTATGGTCATTATGAATTTACAGTCATGCCATTTGGTTTAACCAATGCCCCAGCCGCATTTATGGACATGATGAACAGAATATGTAAACCATATCTGGATAAATTCATAATTGTCTTTATAGATGATATTCTAATTTACTCTAAGAGTAAAGAGGAACATGCATCGCATCTGCATTCACTCCTTACATTACTGAGAAAAGAAAAGCTTTATGCTAAATTCTTAAGATGTGAATTTTGGTTAGAAGAAGTGCAATTTCTTGGACATTTAGTTAATCTTGAAGGAATTCATGTGGATCCCAGAAAGATCGAAGCAATTACTAAATGGAAAGTCCCTGAGTCACCAACAGAAGTAAGAAGTTTTCTTGGATTAGCAGGGTATTATAGACGGTTTATCCGAGATTTTTCTAGAATAGCTATTCCTTTAACAAAACTGACTTGCAAATCAGTTATGTTTGAATGGGGATCAAAACAGGAAGAAGCTTTTAGAATTCTTAAGCAAAGATTAACCAACGCACCCATACTCGCGTTACTAGAAGGAACTGAAGACTTTGTAGTCTGTTGTGACGCTTCTAAGTTAGGTTATGGATGTGTGTTGATCCTACGTCAAAAGGTTATAGCCTATGCCTCTAGACAACTTAAGAATCATGAAGAGAATTATACAACCCATGATCTAGAGTTAGGAGCTATAATTTTTGCCCTTAAGATTTGGAGACACTATCTTTACGGTAGCAAGTTTACTATTTTCACCGATCATAAGAGTTTAAGATATGTTTTCGGGCAAAAAGAGTTAAATATGAGAAAGAGACGATGGATGGAAATTCTTAGTGATTATGATTGTAATATCCAGTACCATGCAGGAAAGGCTAATGTAGTAGCTGATGCTTTAAGTCGAAAGTATCATGAAAAGCCAAGACGGGTACGTTCTCTTAAGTTAAATCTGCAGATAGATTTAAATGAACAAATTAGAGAAATACAGGAATTAGTAATCAAGAACGATACTGAAAAATTAGAAGGGATGATTAAGGAATTAGAACAAGGAACAGATGGAATTTGGAGATTCCATAAGAAAAGAATTTGGATACCCAAACAAGGAAACCTACGCCACCGAATTTTTGAAGAAGCCCATAAGTCTAAGTATACGATACATCCCGGTAGTGATAAAATGTATCAAGACTTAAGAAAGAATTTCTGGTGGATAGGAATGAAAAAGGATATAGCAACCTATGTTGCCAAATGTCTAACCTGTTCACAGGTTAAAGCTGAACATCAGAAACCCTCAGGTTTATTGTAGCAACTAGAAATGCCAATATGGAGGTGGGAATTGATAACAATGGACTTTGTTACTAAATTACCCAAGACACGAAAAGGTAATGATACAATCTGGGTGATTGTAGACAGATTAACTAAGTCTGCCCATTTCTTACCAATGAAGGAAACTTTCAGTATGGAACAATTAGCCAAGTTATATTTAAATGAAATAGTTTCATTACATGGAATTCCTTTATCTATTGTTTCTGATAGAGATAGCCGTTTTACTTCTCATTTTTGGAGTAGTTTCCAAAAAGCAATTGGAACCAAGCTAAATCTAAGCACTGCTTATCATCCTTAAACGGACGGACAAAGCGAAATGAAAATTCAGACAATGGAAGATATGCTTAGAGCTTGTGTAATTGATTTCAGAGGAAATTGGGACGATTATTTACCATTAATAGAATTTTCCTACAATAACAGCTATCATACCAGTATCAATGCTGCACCATTTGAAGCACTTTATGGACGAAAGTGCCGAACCCCAGTCTGTTGAGCAGAAATTGGAGAAAAGCAACTGTCTGGACCAGAGATAGTGCAAGAAACAATGGACAAGATTATTCATGTCAAGGAAAGATTAAAAGCAACACGCGATCGTCAAAAGAGTTATGCTTACAACAGACGAAAACCGTTGGAATTTCAAGTAGGAGATAAAGTATTACTAAAAGCTTCTCCATGGAAAGGTGTGGTCAGATTCATAAAAAGAGGAAAGCTAAGCCCTAGGTGTGTTGGACCTTTTGAGATTATTAGAAGGATAGGATCAGTAGCTTACCAGCTACAACTGCCAGAGGAAATGGCAGGAATACATGATGTATTTCATATATGTAATCTCAAGAAATGCTTAGCAGATGAGTCATTAGTGGTACCTCTTATGGACATAGAAGTAAATGAGAAACTTAAGTTTGTAGAGAAACCCCTACAGATTGAAGATAGAAAGATCAAGAATCTCAAACACAAAAGATTAGTTCTGGTCAAAGTGAAATGGGATTCCAAGAGAGGACCAGAATACACTTGGGAGCTCGAATCAGAGATGCAGAGGAAATATCCACACATGTTCCAATAGACCTCGAGGACGAGTTCTAAAACAAGGTGGAGAGGATATAACAACTTTCCTAAAATCCTTAAAACACCCCTATATGTCCCAAAATACACCCTGTATACCAAAAACGGCCCCAAAATACCTTTATATAATTAAAAATAGAAAAAAAAAACAAAAATTTGGGGGCTCTCGCGGGGCGCGACACCCTTAGGAATGTCCGTCGCGGGCCGCGACAAGGTGACACCAGGTGAGCCCCTAGGCCGCCATGTGTCCGGTTACGCGTTGAAGCTACTGAGTTGACTCACCAAGGCTAGGCCCTAGCCAGCCTAGCTCGCGGGCCGCGGAAGAGGAAGAGTGGGGCGTCGCGGGGCGCGAGCCGCCACCCGAACAGCCCTATAAAAGGGGGCTTCGGCCTCAGTTTCAGTCGCTCACAATTTATTTCTCTCTCTCTAATATTAAAGCTAAAACTCTCGGGTATTATACCACTAAAAAGCGAAGCTCTGCCTCGTTGTAAGTATTATAACCCCCGTTTACGTATTAGTTACTCTGCCCGATTGATCTAGAGCTCCGTAACGCATGTCAAGGCTCAGCCCGACTCAGTCGTTGGAGTTCTGTCTCGGGGGGAGGGTATAGCTAATGTAAATTGGGTTATTATACTAACGTGGGCACTGTTTATTTTAAATAGATTATAACCAGGAAGTCACCAGGAATTATCTAAAATAGCAATGTGACTTATTCTCCTTTTTGTAAACTGTTTTTACAAAACCTCAATTGTTTTAAATTATAATTAACAGTGATTGAGTATTTGCGATTCTACAATTACTGTCGGTATGTTGTGGGTTTGTATACATTACATGTTACTACATTGTGAGTAGTAGCATGACTACAAGTCAGGATTGACAGTACCGTGGGTGGTAAATTGATAGATATAAACAAATGTAATTGCAGATGCCCTCAATACTGTGAAATGATAAAACCTGTTTTGATTAAACTTGGATTCACTCGCCAGTATTTCTTGACGATAAAACTTTTTAAAATGCGTTTCTGGTAACAAAATGTGAAAGCCAAATAGAAGCCAGTTGGAGAGCACTAAAGGCTTGGAAAAGTGGCTATAAAAGTTACTTAAACAAGAAAGAAGTTTTATTTCAATAAATTAGTGTTTATCCCTATAAACATATTTGTAATAGAAACTTGGGTCTTCCCCATGTATTTATTATTATAATGGTGTGGTATTTTACTCTGATAAACTATTTCCTAACTACGTTCCTGATGTATTTTTCGCTGTTAAACTAATAAACACCGATACAACCTGCTCTAGACTCGCGGCGGCCCGCTCCCGGGGAAAGGGATCGGGGGTTGCGACAGGCTCCAGGGCCCTGTTTTGGGTCATTTATCTGACCGGTGCTACGCCATTTACCGTGACCGTTTTTATCATTTTTAAAGTTGGGTGAATGACGAGGACGACCAAGGACCGGTGTCGTTAGAGGAATTTTTTCCCCTCGTTTAGAGGGGTCTGAAAATCAATTTTTGTTATTTTTGACAAGTTTTGAAATAGGGCAACAAGGGACTGTTTAATATAAAATACATATATCATAGAAAATATATATACCATGTTACCACCAGAATTTAATGCCACTGTATTTATACACTCTTCGGTTACTCCAAATTCCCATAGTATATATATTATTTATTTTTCTGTCATTCAAAACTTAAGATATGTGCGCATATATATGTGTACCCCCTTATTCCATTCACCCCAAGTTTTCTTCGAAGCTAAACAAAACTGCATGAGGTGTCAAACAATAAAACGTGGCTATTAAATTCACTGCCACCACAACAACCTTGTAATTTAAGTTATCAACGTGGTGTTCTAATCTAATTGATGACGTGTAGAGTTTAAATTTTAAATATTATTAATGTTTTATAGTTAAAATTATCCAAGAAAATAATCCTTAAATATGTGCCCATCCTTTTTGACGGTCAACTCACAATCTATATTTTCTTTATATATAAACTACTAGTAACTATATTTTCTATATCTACTAGTGACTATATTTTCTATATATATAAATTACTAGTAAACTAGTAATTGTTCATATATTTAGATACTATATAAAACTAATAAAGGTATATTATCTAGATATGTATATATACAATATGTATGTATATATAATTTTGTTTATTCATCATGATCCCTTATTTCAATAGTCTTTTCACTTGTCATTTTTAACACATTTTAAAAAAGGACTCCAGGGGCCTGTTTTGGGTCATTTATATGACCGGTGCTGCGCCGATTACCATCACCGTTCTTTTTCATGTTTTAAAGTCGGGTGAATGACGAGAAAGACCAAGGGCCTGGTGTCGTTGGAGGATATTTTTCCTTTTTTAGAGGGGCCCAAAAATCCTTTTTTATCATTTTTGACATTTTTTCAAAATGGATCCAGGGGCCTGTTTTGGGTCATTTATCTGACCGGTGCTGCGCCGTTTACCGTGATCGTTTTTTTCATATTCAAAGTCGGGTGAATGACGAGTATGACCAAGGGCCTGGTGTCGTTAGAGGATTTTTTCCCTTTTTTAGAGAGGCCCGAAAATTTTTTTTGTTATTTTTGACCAGATAGGGCTACAAGGGCCTTTTTAAAAAAAATACATATATCATGGAAAATACATATACCATGTTACCACCAGAATTTAACGCCACAGATATTTATACACTCTCGGTTACTCTAAATTCACATAGTATATATTTTATTTATTTTTTTGTGTCATTCAAAACTTAAACTATGTGCGCATATATATATGTGTACCCCCTTATTCCCTTCACACCTAAGTTTTCTTTGAAGCTAAACAAAACTGCATGAGGTGTCAAACAATAAAACATGGCTATTAAATTCACTGCTACCACAATAAGCTTGCAACTTAAGTTATCAACGTGGTGTTCTAATCTAATTGATGACGTGTAAAGTTTAAATTTTAAATATTAATAATGTTATATAGTTAAAATTATCCATATAAATAATCCTTAAATATGTACCCATCCATTTTGACGACCAACACACAATCTATATTTTCTTTATGTATAAACTACTAGTAACTATATTTTCTGTATCTACTAGTAACTATATTTTCTATATATATAAATTACCAGTAAACAAGTAATTGTTCATATATTTAGATACAACATAAAACAAATAATGGTATATTATCTAAATATGTATATATGCAGTATATGTGTTTATATAATGTTGTTTATTCATCGTGATCCCTTATTTCAATAGTCTTTTCACTTGTCATTTTAACACTTTTAAAAAAAGGGCTCCAAGGGCCTGTTTTGGGTCATTTATATAACTGGTGCTGCTTCGCTTACCGTCACCATTCTTTTTCATGTTTTAAAGTCAGGTGAATAACGAGGAAGACCAAGGGCCTGGTGTCGTGGGAGGATGTTTTTCCTCTTAAAGAGCAGCCTGAAAATCCTTTTTTGTCATTTTGATACTTTTTCAAAAAGGGCTATAGTGCACAGTTTTGGGACATTTATCTGACCGTTGCTGTGCCGGTTACCGTCACTGTTTTTTTTTCATGTTTTAAAGTCGGGAGAATGACGAGGATGACCAAGGGTCTGGTTTCATTGGAGGATTTTCCCTCATTAGAGGGGACCGAAAATCCTTTTTTTCATTTTTGACACTTTTTTCAAAGAGTGCTCCAGGGAACTCTTATGGGTCATTTATCTGACTTGTGCTGTGCCGTTTACCGTGACCATTTTCCCATTTTTAAAGTCGGGTGAATGACGATGATGACCAAGGGCCTGGTGTAGTTAGAGGATTTTTTTCCCTCTTTTAGAGGGTCTCCAAATTCATTTTTTGTTATTATTGACACTTTTTCAAATAGGGCTACAAGGGCCTGTTTTATATAAAATACATATATCATGGAAAATACATATACCATGTTACCATCAGAGTTTAATGCCATAGATATTTATATACTCTCGGTTACTCTAAACTCCCCTAGTATATATTTTATTTATTTTTTCTGTCATTCAAAACTTAAGCTATGTGCGCATATATATGTGTACCACCTTATTTCCTTTGCACCCAAGTTTTCTTCGAAGCTAAACAAAATTGCATGAGGTGTCAAACAATAAAAAAACGTGGCTATTAAATTCACTGCCCCCACAATAAGCTTGCAACTTAAGTTATCAACATGGTGTTCTACTCTAATTGATGACGTGTAGAGTTTAAATTTTAAATATCAACAATGTTATATACTTAAAATTATCCATATAAATAATCGATAAATATGCGCCCATCCATTTTGATGGCCAACTCACAATCTATATTTTCTTTAAATATAAACTACTAGTAAGTATATTTTCTATATCTACTAGTAATTGTTCATATATTTAGATACTACCTAAAACTAATAATGGTATATATTCTAAATATGTATATATACAGTATGTGTGTTTATATAATGTTGTTTATTCATCATGATCCCTTATTTCAATAGTCTTTTCACTTGTTATTTTTGACACCTTTTTAAAAAGGGCTCATGGGCCTGTTTTGTTTCATTTATATGACCGGTGTTGTGCCGGTTACCGTCACCGTGTTTTTTTTTTCATATTTTAAAGTTGGGTGAATAACGAGGAGACCAACCTCCTGGTGTCGTTGGAGGATATTTTCCCTCTTTTAAAGGGGCTTGTACATCTTTTTTAGTCATTTTTGACACTTTTTTCAAAAAGGGCTCTAGGGGCCTGTTTTGGGTCATTTGTCTGACCGGTGCTGTGCCGTTTACCGTAACCGTTTTTCTATATTTTAAAGTCGGGTGAATGACAAGGATGACCAAGGTTCTAGTCTCGTAGGAGGATTTTTTTCCCTGTTTTAGAGGGAATCGAAAATCCTTTTTTGTCATTTTTAACACCTTTTTAAAAAGGGCTATAGGGCACTATTTTGGGACATTTTTCTGACCGTTGCTGCGCCGGTTACCGTCACCGTTTTTTCATGTTTTAAAGTCGGGAGAATGACGAGGAAGACCAAGGGCTAGAGTCGTTGGAGGATTTTTTCCCACTTTTAGGGGGGCCAGAAAATCCTTTTTTTGTCATTTTTAACACTTTTTCAAAGAGGGCTCCAGGGAACTCTTTTGGGTCATTTATTTGATATGTGCTGCGTCGTTTACCGTGACTGTTTTTTTCCATTTTTAAAGTCGGGTGAATGACGATGATGACCAAGGGCCTGGTGTAGTTACATGATTTTTTCCCCTATTTTAGAGGGGCTCGAAAATCCTTTTTTGTTATTTTTGACACTTTTTCAAATAGGGCTACAATGGCCTGTTTTATATAAAATACATATATTATGGAAAATACATATACCATGTTACCACTAGAATTTAATGCCATAGATATTTATACATTCTTAGGTTTCTAAATTCTCATAATATATATTTTATTTATTTTTTCTGTCATTCAAAATTTAAGTTATGTGCGCATATATATGTACCCCCTTATTCCCTTCACACCCAAGTTTTCTTCGAAGCTAAACAAAACTGCATGAGTTGTCATTCAAAAAAACATGGCTATTAAATTCACTGCCACCAAAATACACTTGCAACTTAAGTTATCAACGTGGTGTTCTAATCTAGTTATGACGTGTAGAGTTTAAATTTTAAATATTAATAATGTTATATAGTTAAAATTATCCATATAAATAATCCTTAAATATGCGCCCATCCATTTTTGACGGCCAACTCACAATCTATATTATCTTTATATATATATACTAGTAAGTATATTTTCTATATCTCTCTAGTAATTGTTCATATATTAAGATACTACCTAAAACTAATAATGGTATATATTCTAAATATGTATATATACAGTATCTGTGTTTATATAATGTTTTTATTTGTTATTTTGACACCTTTTTAAAAAGGGCTCCGAGGCCTGTTTTGGTTCATTTATATGACCGGTGCTGTGTCGGTTACCGTCACCGTTTTTTTTAAATATTTTAAAGTTGGGTGAATGACGAGGAAGACCAACGTCCTGGTGTCGTTGGACGATATTTTCCCTCTTTTAAAGGGGCTCGAAAATCTTTTTTAGTCATTTTTGACACTTTTTCAAAAAGGGCTCTAGGGGCCTGTTTTGGGTCATTTGTCTCACCGGTGCTGCATCGTTTACCGTAACCGTTTTTCCATATTTTAAAGTCGGGTGAATGACAAGGATGACCAGGCTTCTAGTCTCGTAGGAGGATTTTTTTTCCCTGTTTTAGAGGGGCCCGAGAATCCTTTTTGTCATTTTTAACACCTTTCCAAAAGGGCTATAGGGAACTATTTTGGGACATTTATCTGACCGTTGCTGCGCCGGTTTCCGTCACCGTTTTTTTCATGTTTTAAAGTTGGGAGAATGACGAGTAAGACCAAGGGCTAGTGTCATTGGAGGATTTTTTTTCACTCTTTTAGAGGGGCCCGAAAATCCTTTTTTTGTCATTTTTAACACTTTTTCAAAGAGGGCTCCAGGGAACTGTTTTGGGTCATTTATCTGACATGTGCTGCGCCGTGTACCGCGACCGTTTTTTCTATTTTTAATGTCGGTTGAATGACGATGATGGCCAAGGGCTTGGTGTAGTTAGAGGATTTTTTCCCTCTTTTATAGGGGCTTGAAAAGTCCTTTTTTGTTATTTTTGACACTTTTTCAAATAGGGCTACAAGGGCCTGTTTTATACAAAATACATATATCATGGAAAATACATATACCATGTTACCACCAGAATTTAATGCCATAGATATTTATACGCCTCGGTTACTCTAAATTCCCATAGTATATATTTTATTTATTTATTAAATTCACTACCACCACAATAAGTTTGCAACTTAAGTTATCAACATGTGTGTTTATATAATGTTGTTTATTCATCATGATTCCTTATTTCAATAGTCTTTTCACTTTTTATTTTTGACACCTTTTTAAAAAGGGCTACGGGGCCTGTTTTGGTTCATTTATATGACCGGTGCTGCGCCGGTTACCGTCACCGGTTTTTTTTCTTCATATTTTAAAGTTGGGAGAATGAAGAGGAAGACCAATGCCCTCGTGTCGTTGGAGGATATTTTCCCTCTTTTAGAGGGGCTGAAAATCTTTTTTAGTTATTTTTGACACTTTTTTCAAAAAGGGCTCTAGGGGCCTGTTTTGGGTCATTTGTATTTGTATGACCGGTGCTACGCCGTTTACCGTAACCGTTTTTCCATATTTTAAAGTCGGGTAAATGAAAAGGATGACAAAGGTTCTGGTCTCGTAGGAGGATCTTTACCCTGTTTTAGAGGGGCCTAAAAATCCTTTTTGTCATTTTTAACACCTTTTCAAAAAGGGCTACAGGGCACTATTTTGGGACGTTTATCTGACCGTTGCTGCGCCTGTTACCGTCACCGTTTTTGTCATATTTTAAAGTTGGGAGAATGACGAGGAAGACCAAGGGCTAGTGTCGTTGGAGGATTTTCCCCCTCTTTTAGAGGGGCCCGAAAATCTTTTTTTTTTTTTTGTCATTTTTAACACTTTTTAAAAGAGGGCTCCAGGGAACTGTTTTGGGTCATTTATTTGACATGTGCTGCGCCGTGAACCGTGACCGTTTTTTCCATTTTTAAAGTCAGTTGAATGACAATGACGATGATGGCCAAGGGCCTGGTGTAGTTAGAGGATTTTTTTCCCTCTTTTATAGGGGCTCGAAAATTCTTTTTTTTGTTATTTTTGACACTTTTTCAAATAGGGCTACAAGGGCCTGTTTTATACAAAATACATATATCATGTAAAATACATATACCATATTATCACCAGAATTTAATGCCATGGATATTTATACACTCTCGGTTACTCTAAATTCCCATAGTATATATTTTATTTATTTTTTCTCTCATTCAAAATTTAAGCTATGTGCGCATATATATGTGTACCTCCTTATTCCCTTCACACCCAAGTTTTCTTTGAATCTAAACAAAACTACATGAGTTGTCAAACAATAAAACATGGCTATTAAATTCACTGCCACCACAATAAGCTTGCAACTTAAGTTATCAACGTCGTATTCTAATCTAATTGATGACGTGTAGAGTTTAAATTTTAAATATTAATAATGTTATATAGTTAAAATTATCCATATAAATAATCCTTAAATATGCGCCCATCCATTTTGACAGCCAACTCACAATCTATTTTTTCTTTATATATAAACTACTAGTAACTATATTTTCTATATCTACTAGTAACTATATTTTCTATATATATAAATTACTTGTAAACTAGTAGTTGTTCATATATTTATTATATCTTTAACAGAGAAAATAAAAAGCAGTGACTTACTGCAACAATCGCATGTTGCTGGCCGTTGAGATCAGCATCATACAACCTAAATCAGCAAAAATAAGTGACGTCGTAAAACAATTTCGAAAGTGGAATCTCTGAACGTATCACAATCACAAACACAAATAGATTTTACCCGTATATGTTTAGATATGAGTTCTCAGTCAGAATCTCTTTCTGATAGAGCTGCATACATAGATCATAACTGCGTTGATATACCTGAAACCAACAGTTTTAACTGAAATTATAAGACAAAAATATTTTTCAAATATTATACAGAAAAAAAAGAATGATTAATTTATTACCTCAACAAGAGATGCTTCAGGGCAGTTTGGATCTGTTGATGATGAAAGCAGCTTTCTTTTCATAAGATCGTATATGTACAGAAGATAATGTGTGTCTTCTCTAGCATATCTATCGAAGATAAAAGTAAAAGGCACACATAAGCATGAAGAAACATGTAATAAAAAGGAAAAAAATAGAGTAAAGTTGTAACAAGCAACAACTACCTCAGCATTTCACCAGCAACGGTCGCAACCGCCAATCCGCATTTTGGTATCTGTTAATAAAAAAAACAAAATGTAAATTACATGTTATGTGTTGTGTCATGTGTGCAAAATGTTGGTATCATCGTCATCGGAAACCCAGGACCAGTCGGAACGGATCGAGTTATGACCGCATTCACAATCACATTCAAACGAACAACAAACTTGACAATACTTCATCACGAATCAAACGAACAGTAACTATACTGAATGATAATAAAACTAACCGAATAAACTTCTGAATATGTATATATGAAACAGAATTCAGCATGTACATAAACGAATAACTAACAGCCCTATTTATACTTGATGAAGCGTTGTGTCTCTTTGATCGAACAGGTACGAGTTGTATAACTTCCTTATGAACCGTCGCGTCCTTTTCTTCATAACCGCTGCATCCGGATTGTTTAACACACCTTTTCTTGCTGTTGGGCTTCTACTATTGGACTGATCCAAATTGTTGTCATGCTGGGCTGGGCTGAACGAGTTAATAATGACACGGACTAAACTTGACACAGTTTGTGGCCTACGGCCCAAATTCGAAACTAAACAAACTAGACACTAATTAACGTTTTGACCCGTAACATAATAAAACGAAAAACATAAATGAAAAACGCAGTAGATTAATCTTCGGATGATCTTGATTATGATCTTCACAAAAGAGACGTACTCTTTATTTGCAGCAACGTCACAAAAGTGTTTCAATAGATACTCTAGGGAGTCTCTCCAACTTTAACACCTATGAGGCCTATACGATTTCAAATTCACGCTCAAATTAAACTCAATAAAATAAAAAAAATTATTTTCAAAAGCATACACTAAATATAAAATGAATAAAGCATACTCAAAATGAATTAAAGATAACCTGTCCAGTATCAAACATATTGCAGACATATATACCAAAGTAACGTTGCAGCCATATAATATCCCGATCAGCTCCATGCATAAGCATAACCTGATATGTTGTAGTGTCAAAATGGTTTAAAATGTTTAAATATTAGCTTCGAAACCTTTCTTTTGGTAGGATCACCGAAAACCTCTCGCAGATACGGGCCAATTTGAACCCGTAGTTTCAAAGTGTCTACGATAAAATCTTCCGTTCTATATTTGCACCAAGCATCAACCCCTCCGCCATCAACATATACTTTCACACAAACCCTACGACGAATTCCGCCATTGTTATAGATAAAATCACGTTAAATAAACACATTTACAACGACCGATTAAACACAAATCGAATAATAAACATATAGATACAGAAATCGAGTGAAATAGGCTAGGGTTTTACACACGTACGTCGTTTTCCACGCAGAAAGTTCGCCTTCTTCTCTTGTTTTCGTTGAATTGGCGATCGTCTTTGCATCGGTAGCGTGATTAGATGTCGCCGGATGAGGTGGAATCACAGTGGGGGTTTCCTCCATGAATCAATTGCTTGTTGAAATGTATGCAATTGACGGTTGTTTTGTACGGCCACACACCAGGCTCGTGATTCATGATCCGTATATACTATTTACGGTATTTTTTCTTTGAGAACTAGGGTGAAATTGGATTGGAGTAAACCCTTGTGGAGAGAAATTTGTGAAATTTTGGGGGAGATGGTTTAATTTCAAAGGAAAACTAAAAGTATGAGAGGGAAAAAATTTCAAAGAAATTTTATTAAACGGTTTTTAGGAAGGAAAAGGAATGTTTGAAAATTTAAGTTTTTAAATTACTTGAAAATTTAAGTGGTATATATAAAGTGCCATTAAAAATTCATATAAGCTTCAGTGGCACATAAAAAGTGTCATTAAAATCCTAAATTAGTGGCATAAAAACTAAATTACATTAAAAATGTGTGCTAAGCAAATATGGCATACACAAAGTGCCGTTAAAGCCTAAATTGGTGGCACAAAGGCTAAATGCCACAAAAAAGTGTGCCACTAAATGGCATTTTTTGTAGTGTTTCCCACTTTTAGAGGGGCCCGGAAATCCCTTTTTTGTCAATTTTAACACTTTTTCAAAGAGGGCCCAGTCACACCCCAACCGATGGCGGAAACATCGAGGTGAGGCACTGAGTGAAACAGATTGTACAGGAGAAATCCATAATAACTAAATTACCAGATAATTAGCATTATGTCTCATACCATAACTTATCAAATAAAGCAGTTATTACAGACATAGTGATCTCAAAGACAAATCATTGTTCCGACAACTCAAAATGTAAATTGTTTGTTTCTAGACTCTCCTAAGCTCGATTCCACATAGCAAGCATTGCGCAACATCTTAAACACGTGTCACATACGTTAAAATAGAGGTCAATACACATTGTGTAAAGGTGAGCATACAATTTTAATAGTATAGTATAGATAGCGAAATCGGTTAACGCATAACCAACATGTAACATGTTGTAAAGTGAAGCTAGCAGGTTATCGACAATGAAATATGCACAGACATGACTGCAAGTTGTAGAATGCGCAACACATATCACTACTGTGACATGTGAAGTAAAACCCTTAACAACCCCTGTCCATGACAGGTGCTGAGTCCAAACTATAGTACTATATTTGCTAAGGTGTCAGGCAACAATCATTATGTAAACATAACATACAAGCATTCATCGAGTAACACGTATAACGTGCAATAACGGTCAGCGTATAAAGTATTTGCGTTGTGTGTCGATTGTGATTTGAATAAGTAATGTATGTAACACCCAAAAGTGCGTAAGGCAAAAAGGGTTCGAGTATACTCACAGATCGTGTTTAACAAGTAAACACGGTCTTGGATTGAAGGGAGCGCTGGAAAGTTAGCCTGATTATAGAACGATGGCATAAGCGATGAATAGTGCGTCAAACGGTGTCGAGTGGGAAGTGAGTGACGAAGGGTCATCCGTTCGGATGACAATCCGGACGGATGGTCATTTAGTCGGATGGCCATTCGGTCGGATTGTCATTCGTTTGGGATGGATGTGTTTGTGTATGATGTGACTTTGAAGTTTTCATTGTAGCATTTTAAAAACAGAGAAGTATCTCTACCTTTCAGGTCGTTCGATCGAACGGTCATCCCGATGGATGGTCATCCGATTGGATGGCTATTAATTGGAAACTGACTTTGATTAAAAATTGTAAAATGTCTAAGTATTTGAGGCCACAAGTCATCCAATCGGATTGTCGTTCGATCGGATGTCAATCCGATCAGACGGCAATCCGTCAGCGACCTGTTCGTTTGAATCTTGCAATATTTTGTTAAGTCTGAAAAGTTTGCGGTTTGACTGAGACGGTATGACAACGTGTTAAACAACGGGAACCTCCACCATATTCAAGTCGTCTGATCGGGAGGGAATCACCCCGTCCAATCAGTTAACTGTTCTTGACGATTGTTCATGTTCAACCCGCTAAGTCGGTTATCTCGTCGATAGGAATCAGTTCTCAGACCGACACTTCACTAGAAAATGAGTGGAAGGCCTGAATGAACTCCTAGTGTAAAAGAACGTGGAAGAAAAGTTATGAAAACATCTTTCAACTCTTTTAATCTTGTGAGGTTTGAAAATGTCTAGATTTAGGTGAAATCAGTGTTTAAACATGTTGAAATCTCTTAGATCTGAGTTGTTCTTGGTGAAATGAGGTCACACATTGAAGTTCGTGAGAACCCATGATGACATCATCCTAGAACATCCCAAATCAGCCGATTTCATGGTGAAAAGTTAAGATTTGTTGGTGAAAATGATGGAGAAGTGTGTGTAGATCATGGAAGTACAAGATTTGAGTCAAGAACTTACAAGAATCGCGAGGAATCGAGAGAAAATAGGCCAAAAACTTGCTGGTTGAACGAGAGCTGTCACATCACATGAACACTGATGTGACAGGTGCTATTAATAGGTGAAAGGAGAAAGGAGGTGATGTAGAGGTGCGATCGGAGGGCAATCCGATCGGATGGACATCCGGACGGATGACTATTAGCGATAAATAGATTAGCAATTAGTAGTGATTAACTACGATTATTAACATTTACTCCACATAATACAACTAAAGTAACACAAATTAAAGCATTGATTAACAAGTCAAGGAGTACAATCAATAATTAAGCAAGGAGTGACAGATTGCATTTAGCAATCTTTTCTTCCTTTGACTTTGACTTTGACTTGTACTTTGACTTTGAAATGCGGGTTGTTACAGCTCCAGGGAACTGTTTTGGGTCATTTATCTGACCTGTGTGGCGCCGTTTACCGTGATCGTTTTTCCCATTTTTAAAGTTGGGTGAATGACGATGATGACCAAGGGCCTGGTGCAGTTAGAGGATTTTTTTTCCCTCTTTTAGAGGGGCTCAAAAATCCTTTTTTTGTTATTTTTGACACTTTTTCAAATAGGGCTACAAGGGCCTGTTTTATATAAAATACATATATCATGGAAAATACATATACCATGTTACCATCAGAATTTTTAATGCGATACATATTTATACACTCTCGGTTACTCTAAATTCCCATAGTGTATATTTTAGTTATTTTTTCTGTCATTCAAAACTTAAGCTATGTGCGCATATATATGTGTACCACCTTATTCCCTTCACACACAAGTTTTCTTGGAAGCTAAACAAAACTGCATGAGGTGTCAAACAATAAAACGTGCCTATTAAATTCACTGCCACCACAATAAGCTTGCAACTTAAGTTATCAACGTGGTGTTCTAATCTAATTGATGATGTGTAGAGTTTAAATTTTAAATATCAATAATGTTATATAGTTAAAATTATCCATATAAATAATCCATAAATGTGTGCCCATCCATTTTGATGGCCAACTCACAATCTATATTTTCTTTATATATAAACTACTAGTAAGTATATTTTCTATATCTACTAGTAACTATATTTTCTATATATATAAATTACTAGTAAACTAGTAATTGTTCATATATTTAGATACTAGATAAGACATATATTGGTATATATTCTAAATATGTATATATACAGTATGTGTGTTTATATAATGTTGTTTATTCATCATGATCCCTTATTTCAATAGTCTTTTCACTTGTTATTTTGACACCTTTTTAAAAAGGGCTCCAGGGCCTGTTTTGGGTCATTTATATGATCGATGCCGCGCCGGTTACCGTCACCGTTTTTTTTTTTTTTCATATTTTAAAGTTGGGTGAATAACGAGGAAGACCAAGGGTCTAGTGTCGTTGGAGGATATTTTCACTCTTTTAGAGGGGCTCGAAATTCTTTTTATGTCATTTTTGACACTTTTTCAAAAAGGGCTCTTGAGGCCTGTTTTGGGTCATATGTTTAACCGGTGCTGCGCCGTTTATCGTGACCATTTTCCATATTTTAAAGTCGGGTGAATGACAAGGATGACCAAGGTTCTAGTCTCGTAGGAGGATTTTTTTTCCCTCTTTTAGAGGGGCCCAAAAATCTTAAAAAAATTTGACACCTTTTCAAAAAGGGCTATAGGGCACTGTTTTGGGACACTTATCTGACCATTGTTGTGACGGTTACCGTCACCGTTTTTTTTCATGTTTTAAAGTCGAGAGAATGACGAGGAAGACCAAGGGCTACTGTTGTTGGCGGATTTTTTTCCCTCTTTTAGAAGGGCCCAAAAATCCTTTTTTGTCATTTTTGACACTTTTTCAAAGAGGGTTCCAGGGAACTGTTTTGGGTCATTTATCTGACCTGTGTTGCGCCGTTTACCATGACCGTTTTTTCCATTTTTAAAGTCGGGTGAATGAAGATGATGACCAAGGGCCTGGTGTAGTTAGAGGATTTTTTCCCTCTTTTAGAGGGGCTCGAAAATCTTTTTTTGTTATTTTTGACACTTTTTCAAATAGGGCTACAAGAGCATGTTTTATTATAAAATACATATATCATGGAAAATACATATACCATGTTACCACCAGAATTTAATGCGATAGATATCTATATACTGGTGAGCTCATACTATACAATTTTTATAAAGACAAACCACAGTTTACATTATATGCATACACAATATGGGCATGTGACCACATTATATACTGGTGAGCTCATACTATACAATTTTATTCAATTTTAGGCTGAGCATAACGACGTCAGATATAGATATATACTGGTGAGCTCATACTATACAATTTTTATAAAGACAGACCACAGTTTACATTATATGCATACACAATATGGGCATGTGACCACATTATAGTCAGGTTGTGCCTCATTGAACCTTATAGGTCACATTTGACTTGTCACAAACCACCGTACAAGAGACATACTGGTCCTCCAGCTGTGTCCCCCTACGGCCGTCACATAGGTGTGAGTGTGTGTCGCTGGACCTTATAAGCATGAAGTGCCTGTGGGTACCACACCTTATTACCCTTCCCAGAGTGACACACCTCATTAAGCATAATAGGATCCCATATACCCCTACTGACACATGCATACTGCAGCATTCTCATTATTACCAGTTATACTATCACAGTTTAAAAGACAAGTATGATGACGCACCTGATTAGCAATTGCTTAACAACCGCTAGTAATACTGGGTTATGTCTCAAGGTCCTGACACAATTACATAATCCTAGGTTAGGTAATGGTACACCTAACTAGTCATTATCATGGTTGGATATTGGTTAACCCTACCTTGTTTAAGCATGGGTGATAAGTCCATGCCTAACTAAGGCTAGGCTACCCAATACCCGCCCCTGACAATAACCCTAGTACCTAAAAATAATACTAACACTACTACTACTAATATATTATTACTAATAATAAAACTAATATTAACTACTAAAAATAAATAATAAATAACTAAACATAAACTTAAACGAGAGTATACCTCAAAACTATCTACGGCACGTTGATGTAGAGTTTCCCTACTCCTGCTCCTACTCGCGCTCCAAAAACGACTACTAACAACACCCAACGGGGTATCGTATACTCAGGATTCTCTATACTAGAGCATTCCCGTTAAAGAAACTGGTACCTAAACAACTACTGAGACTCTTATTTAAAGCAAGCAAGCAGGCACCTCAAATCCCTTTCTGGTCGATGTGGGATTCAATTGACGTGCCTACCTACCTGCTTGACCTGCTAGCTTGCTTGCTTATATATATTAATTCAGCTGCTTAACTCGTTTTTCTTGTATAACTTTTAAAATATGACGTTTTATAAAACGACGAATATGTCATTAGAACGAGCATATTTTTATCTACGTTTTATCCTAAGTTTCATAACGGAGTAAGGTAAATAAAATAATATATTTAATTATTAATATTAACGGTCTCCTATATTAGCCAAGGGTTGTCAAGATATTTCACCTTTCACACAATCATCTTACACGTTTAACAATATATAAAATATAAATTACATATTTCACACGTTTATAACCAGCACATTAAGATTCGGGGTATTACAACCAAGGACCGGTGTCGTTAGAGGATTTTTTTCCCCTCGTTTAGAGGGGCCTGAAAATCAATTTTTGTTATTTTTGACAAGTTTTGAAATAGGGCTACAAGGGCCTGTTTAATATAAAATGCATATATCATGGAAAATATATATACCATGTTACCACCAGAATTTAATGCCACGGTATTTATACACTCTCGGTTACTCTAAATTCCCATAGTATATATTTTATTTATTTTTCTGTCATTCAAAACTTAAGATATGTGCGCATATATATGTGTACCCCCTTATTCCATTCACACCCAAGTTTTCTTCGAAGCTAAACAAAACTGCATGAGGTGTCAAACAATAAAACGTGGCTATTAAATTCACTGCCACCACAACAACCTTGTAATTTAAGTTATCAACGTGGTGTTCTAATCTAATTGATGACGTGTAGAGTTTAAATTTTAAATATTAGTAATGTTTTATAGTTAAAATTATCCAAGAAAATAATCCTTAAATATGTGCCCATCCTTTTTGACAGTCAACTCACAATCTATATTTTCTTTATATATAAACTACTAGTAACTATATTTTCTATATCTACTAGTGACTATATTTTCTATATATATAAATTACTAGTAAACTAGTAATTGTTCATATATTTAGATATTATACAAAACTAATAATGGTATATTATCTAGATATGTATATATACAGTATGTGCATATATAGTTTTGTTTATTCATCATGATCCCTTATTTCAATAGTCTTTTCACTTGTCATTTTTAACACTTTTTAAAAAAGGGCTCCAGGGGCCTGTTTTGGGTCATTTATATGACCGGTGCTGCGCCGGTTACCGTCACCGTTCTTTTTCATGTTTTAAAGTCGGGTGAATGACGAGAAAGACCAAGGGCCTGGTGTCGCTGGAGGATATTTTTCCTCTTTTAGAGGGGCCCAAAAATCCTTTTTTATCATTTTTGACATTTTTCAAAATGGATCCAGGGGCCTGTTTTGGGTCATTTATCTGACCGGTGCTGCGCCGTTTACCGTGATCATTTTTTTTCATATCTAAAGTCGGGTGAATGACGAGTATGACCAAGGGCCTGGTGTCGTTAGAGGATTTTTTCCCGTTTTTAGAGAGGCCCGAAAACCTTTTTTTGTTATTTTTGACCAAATAGGGCTACAAGGGCCTTTTTAAAAAAAATACATATATCATGGAAAATACATATACCATGTTACCACCAGAATTTAACGCCACGGATATTTATACACTCTCAGTTACTCTAAATTCACATAGTATATATTTTATTTATTTTTTGTGTCATTCAAAACTTAAACTATGTGCGCATATATATATGTGTACCCCCTTATTCCCTTCACACCTAAGTTTTCTTTGAAGCTAAACAAAACTGCATGAGGTGTCAAACAATAAAACATGGCTATTAAATTCACTGCCACCACAATAAGCTTGCAACTTAAGTTATCAACGTGGTGTTATAATCTAATTGATGACGTGTAAAGTTTAAATTTTAAATATTAATAATGTTATATAGTTAACACACAATCTAGATTTTCTTTATATATAAACTACTAGTAACTATATTTTCTGTATCTACTAGTAACTATATTTTCTATATATATAAATTACTAGTAAACAAGTAATTGTTCATATATTTAGATACAACATAAAACAAATAATGATATATTATCTAAATATGTATATATGCAGTATATGTGTTTATATAATGTTGTTTATTCATCATGATCCCTTATTTCAATAGTCTTTTCACTTGTCATTTTTAACACTTTTAAAAAAGGGCTCCAAGGGCCTGTTTTGGGTCATTTATATAACCGGTGCTGCTTCGCTTACCGTCACCATTCTTTTTCATGCTTTAAAGTCAGGTGAATGACGAGGAAGACCAAGGGCCTGGTGTCGTGGGAGGATGTTTTTCCTCTTTTAGAGCAGCCTGAAAATCCTTTTTTGTCATTTTGATACTTTTTCAAAAAGGGCTATAGGGCACTGTTTTGGGACATTTATCTGACCGTTGTTGCGCCGGTTACCGTCACTGTTTTTTTCATGTTTTAAAGTCGGGAGAATGACGAGGATGACCAAGGGTCTGGTTTCATTGGAGGATTTTCCCTCATTTAGAGGGGATCGAAAATCCTTTTTTTCATTTTTGACACTTTTTCAAAGAGTGCTCCAGGGAACTCTTATGGGTCATTTATCTGACTTGTGCTGCGCCGTTTACCGTTACCATTTTCCCATTTTTAAAGTCGGGTGAATGACGATGATGACCAAGGGCCTGGTGTAGTTAGAGGATTTTTTTCCCTCTTTTAGAGGGTCTCGAAATTCATTTTTTGTTATTTTTGACACTTTTTCAAATAGGGCTACAAGGGCCTGTTTTATATAAATTACATATATAATGGAAAATACATATACCAACCATCAGAGTTTAATGCCATAGATATTTATACACTCTTGGTTACTCTAAACTCCCCTAGTATATATTTTAATTATTTTTTCTGTCATTCAAAACTTAAGCTATGTGCGCATATATATGTGTACCACCTTATTCCCTTCGCACCCAAGTTTTCTTTGAAGCTAAACAAAACTGCATGAGGTGTCAAACAATAAAACGTGGCTATTAAATTCACTGCCACCACAATAAGCTTGCAACTTAAGTTATCAACATGGTGTTCTACTCTAATTGATGACGTGTGGAGTTTAAATTTTTAATATCAACAACGTTATATACTTAAAATTCTCCATATAAATAATCGATAAATATGAGCCCATCCATTTTGATGGGCAACTCACAATCTATATTTTCTTTATATATAAACTACTAGTAACTATATTTTCTATATCTACTAGTAATTGTTCATATATTTAGATACTACCTAAAACTAATAATGGTATAGGGGAAGGTTCTATGCAGAACACTAAATGTTGCGAAAACACGCAGAACAAAATAAGTCACTCATTTTTTCAATCATAAAAACCTAAAAAGTAAATGAAAATGTTATAAATATAAGATTTATTATTTCTCACACTAGAATTTAAAACAAAATATGAAAAATCTTCAGTTGTTAAATAACCTACACACATGTAGGTTATGTGTAGGCTAAATTATCTACATGTATGTAGACTATGTGTAGGGGGGAATATATGATTTTTTTTATGCAGATATAATACACATTTGAATGTAAGAAACATAAAATTTAAGAAAAATGAATTTTAAATCCCAAAATTTAGTGATTTAGAGTTGTTCTTTTTGTTCTCGCAATAATTAGTGTTCTGTAATGATCCTTATCCTAATGGTATATATTCTAAATATGTATATATACAGTATGTGTGTTTATATAATGTTGTTTATTCATCATGATCCCTTATTTCAATAGTCTTTTCACTTGTTATTTTTGACACCTTTTTAAAAAGGGCTCCTGGGCCTGTTTTGGTTAATTTATATGACCGGTGATGTGCCGGTTACCGTCACCGTGTTTTTTTCATATTTTAAAGTTGGGTGAATAACGAGGAAGACCAACGTCCTGGTGTCGTTGGAGGATATTTTCCCTCTTTTAAAGGGGCTTGTAAATCTTTTTTAGTCATTTTTGACACTTTTTCAAAAAGGGATCTAGGGGCCTGTTTTGGGTCATTTGTCTGACCGGTGCTGTGCCGTTTACCGTAACCGTTTTTCTATATTTTAAAGTCGGGTGAATGACAAGGATGACCAAGGTTCTAGTCTCGTAGGAGGATTTTTTCCCTGTTTTAAAGGGAACCGAAAATCCTTTTTTGTCATTTTAACACCTTTTTAAAAAGGGCTATAAGGCACTATTTTGGGACATTTTACTGACCGTTGCTGCGCCGGTTACCGTCACCGTTTTTTCATGTTTTAAAGTCGGGAGAATGACGAGGAAGACCAAGGGCTAGAGTCGTTGGAGGATTTTTTTTCCCACTTTTAGGGGGGCCCGAAAATCCTTTTTTTGTCATTTTTAACACTTTTTCAAAGAGGGCTCCAGGGAACTCTTTTGGGTCATTTATTTGACATGTGCTGCGTCGTTTACCGTGACTGTTTTTTCCATTTTTAAAGTCGGGTGAATGACGATGATGACCAAGGGCCTGGTGTAGTTACATGATTTTTTTCCCTATTTTAGAGGGGCACGAAAATCCTTTTTTGTTATTTTTGACACTTTTTCAAATAGGGCTACAATGGCTTGTTTTATATAAAATACATATATTATGGAAAATACATATACCATGTTACCACTAGAATTTAATGCCATAGATATTTATACATTCGGGTTTCTAAATTCTCATAATATATATTTTATTTATTTATCTGTCATTGAAAATTTAAGTTATGTGCGCATATATATGTGTCCCCCCTTATTCCCTTCACACCCAAGTTTTCTTCGAAGCTAAACAAAACTGCATGAGTTGTCATTCAATAAAACATGGCTATTAAATTCACTGCCACCACAATAAGCTTGCAACTTAAGTTATCAACGTGGTGTTCTAATCTAGTTATGACGTGTAGAGTTTAAATTTTAAATATTAATAATGTTATATAGTTAAAATTATCCATATAAATATTCCTTAAATATGCGCCCATCCATTTTGACGGCCAACTCACAATCTATATTTTCTTTATATATATACTACTAGTAAGTATATTTTCTATATCTACTAGTAATTGTTCATATATTAAGATACTACCTAAAACTAATAATGGTATATATTCTAAATATGTATATGTACAATATCTGTGTTTATATAATGTTGTTTTTTCATGATGATCCCTTATCTCAATAGTATTTTCACTTGTTATTTTTGACACCTTTCTCACAAAGGGCTCCGAGGCCTGTTTTGGTTCATTTATATGACCGGTGCTGTGCCGGTTACCGTCATGGTGTTTTTTTTTCATATTTTATAGTTGGATGAATGACGAGGAAGACCAACGTCCTGGTGTCGTTGGATGATATTTTCTCTCTTTTAAAGGGGCTTGAAAATCTTTTTTAGTCATTTTTGACACTTTTTCAAAAAGGGCTCTAGGGGCCTGTTTTGGGTCATTTGTCTAACCGGTGCTGCGCCGTTTACCGTAACCGTTTTTCCATATTTTAAAGTCGGGTGAATGACAAGGATGACCAAGGTTCTAGTCTCGTAGGAGGATTTTTTTCCTGGTTTTAGAGGGGACCGAAAATCCTTTTTATCATTTTCAACACCTTTTTAAAAAGGGCTATAGGGCATTATTTTGGGACATTTATCTGACCGTAGTTGCGCCGGTTACCGTCACCGTTTTTTCATGTTTTAAAGTTGGGAGAATGACGAGGAAGACCAAGGGCTAGTGTTGTTGGAGGATTTTTCCCCTCTTTTAGGTGGGCCAGAAAATCCTTTTTTTGTCATTTTTAACACTTTTTCAAAGAGGGCTCCAGAGAACTGTTTTGGGTCATTTATTTGACATGTGCTGCGCCGTTTACCGTGACCGTTTTTTCCATTTTTAAAGCCGGGTGAATGACGATGATGACCAAGGGCCTGGTGTGGTTACAGGATTTTTTCCCTCTTTTAGAGGGGCTCGAAAATCCTTTTTTGTTATTTTTGACATTTTTTCAAATAGAGCTACAATGGCCTGTTTTATATAAAATACATATGTCATGGAAAATACATATACCATTTTATTTATTAAATTCACAGCCACCACAATAAGCTTGCAACTTAAGTTATCAACATGGTGTTCTAATCTAAATGATGACGTGTAGAGTTTAAATTTAAATATCAACAATGTTATATAGTTAAAATTATCCATATAAATAATCCATAAATATGCGCCCATCCATTTTGACGGCCAACTCACAATCTATATTTTCTTTATATATAAACTACTAGTAACAATATTTTCTATATCTTCTTGTAATTGTTCATATATTAGATACTACCTAAAACTAATAATGGTATATATTCTAAATATGTATATATACAGTATGTGTGTTTATATTATGTTGTTTATTCATCATGATCCCTTATCTCAATAGTCTTTTCACTTGTTATTTTTGACACCTTTTTTAAAAAGGGCTCCGGGGCCTGTTTTGGTTCATTTATATGACCGGTGCTGTGCCGGTTAACGTCACCGTGTTTTTTTTCATATTTTAAAGTTGGGTGAATGACGAGGAAGACCAACGTCCTGGTGTCGTTGGAGGATATTTTCCCTCTTTTAGAGGGGCTTAAAAATCTTTTTTACTCATTTTTGACACTTTTTCAAAAAGGGCTCTAGGGGCCTGTTTTGGGTCATTTGTCTAGCCGGTGTTGCGCCGTTTACCGTAAACGTTTTTTCAAATTTTAAAGTCGGGTGAATGACAAGGATGACCAAGGTTCTATTCTCGTAGGAGGATTTTTTCCCTGTTTTAGAGGGGACCGAAAATCCTTTTTATCATTTTTAACACCTTTTTAAAAAGGGCTATAGGGCACTATTTTGGGACATTTATCTGACCGTTGCTGCGCCGGTTACCGTCACCGTTTTTTTCATGTTTTTAGGTTGGGAGAATGACGAGGAAGACCAAGGGCTAGTGTCGTTGGAGGATTTTTTCCCTCTTTTAGAGGGGCCCGAAAATCCTTTTTTTGTCATTTTTAACACTTTTTTCAAAGAGGGATCCAGAGAACTGTTTTGGGTCATTTATTTGACATGTGCTGCGCCGTTTACCGTGACCGTTTTTTCCATTTTTAAAGTCGGGTGAATGACGATGATGACCAAGGGCCTGGTGTGGTTACAGGATTTTTTTCCCTCTTTTAGAAGGGCTCGAAATCCTTTTTTGTTATTTTTGACACTTTTTCAAATAGGGCTACAATGGCCTCTTTTATATAAAATACATATGTCATGGAAAATACATATACCATTTTACCACCAGAATTTAATGCCATAGATATTTATACATTCTTGATTACTCTAAATACTCTTAATATGTATTTTATTTATTTTTTCTATCATTCAAATTTTAAGTTATGTGCACATATATATGTGTACCCGCTTATCCCTTCACACCCAAGTTTTCTTTGAAGCTAAAGAAAACTACATGAGTTGCCAAACAATAAAACATGGCTATTAAATTCACTGCCACCACAATAAGCTTGCAACTTAAGTTATCAATGTGGTGTTCTAATCTAGTTGATGACGAGTAGAGTTTAAATTTTAAATATTAATAATGTTACACAAAATACATATATCATGGAAAATACATATACCATGTTACCACCAGAATTTAATGCCATATATATTTATACGCTCTCGGTTACTCTAAATTCCCATAGTATATATTTTATTTATTTATTAAATTCACAGCCACCACAATAAGTTTGCAACTTAAGTTATCAACATGGTGTTCTAATCTAATTGATGACGTGTAGATTTTAAATTTAAATATCAACTATGTTATATAGTTAAAATTATCCATATAAAAAATCCATAAATATGCGCCCATCCATTTTGACGGCCAACTCACAATCTATATTTTCTTTATATATAAACTACTAGTTACAATATTTCTATATCTTCTTGTAATTGTTCATATATTTAGATACTACCTAAAACTAATAATGGTATATATTCTAAATATGTATATATACAGTATGTGTGTTTATATTATGTTGTTTATTCATCATGATCCCTTATCTCAATAGTCTTTTCACTTGTTATTTTTGACACCTTTTTTAATAAGGGCTCCGGGGCCTGTTTTGGTTCATTTATATGACCGGTGCTGTGCCGGTTACCATCACCGTGTTTTTTTCATATTTTAAAGTTGGGTGAACGACGAGGAAGACCAACGTCCTGGTGTCGTTGGAGGATATTTTCCCTCTTTTAAAGGGGCTTGAAAATCTTTTTTAGTCATTTTTGACACTTTTTCAAAAAAGGGCTCTAGGGGCCTGTTTTGGGTCATTTGTCTAACCGGTGCTGCGTCGTTTACCGTAACCGTTTTTTCCATATTTTAAAGTCGGGTGAATGACAAGGATGACCAAGGCTCTATTCTCGTAGGAGGATTTTTTCCCTGTTTTAGAGGGGACCGAAAATCCTTTTTGTCATTTTTAACACCTTTTTAAAAAAGGGCTATAGGGCACTATTTTGGGACATTTATCTGACCGTTGCTGCGCCGGTTACCGTCACCGTTTTTTACATGTTTTTAAGTCGGGAGAATGACGAGGAAGACCAAGGGCTAGTGTCGTTGGAGGATTTTTTTCCCTCTTTTAGAGGGGCCCGAAAATCCTTTTTTTTTTGTCATTTTTAACACTTTTTCAAAGAGGGATCCAGAGAACTGTTTTGGGTCATTTATTTGACATGTGCTGCGCCGTATACCTGACCGTTTTTTCCATTTTTAAAGCTGGGTGAATGACGATGATGACCAAGGGCCTGGTGTGGTTACAAGATTTTTTTTCCCTCTTTTAGAGGGGCTCGAAAATCCTTTTTTGTTATTTTTGACACTTTTTCAAATAGGGCTACAATGGCCTCTTTTATATAAAATACATATCTCATGGAAAATACATATACCATTTTACCACCAGAATTTAATGCCATAGATATTTATACATTCTTGATTACTTTAAATTCTCTTAATATTTATTTTATTTATTTTTTCTGTCATTCAAATTTTAAGTTATGTGCGCATATATATGTGTACCCGCTTATCCCTTCACACCCAAGTTTTCTTCGAAGCTAAAGAAAACTACATGAGTTGGCAAACAATAAAACATGGCTATTAAATTCACTGCCACCACAATAAGCTTGCAACTTAAGTTATCAACGTGGTGTTCTAATCTAGTTGATGACGTGTAGAGTTTAAATTTTAAATATTAATAATGTTATACAAAATACATATATCATGGAAAATACATATACCATGTTACCATCAGAATTTAATGCCATATATATTTATACGCTCTCGGTTACTCTAAATTCCCATAGTATATATTTTATTTATTTATTAAATTCACAGCCACCACAATAAGTTTGCAACTTAAGTTATCAACATGGTGTTCTAATCTAATTGATGACGTGTAGAGTTTAAATTTAAATATCAACAATGTTATATAGTTAAAATTATCCATATAAATAATCCATAAATATGCGCCCATCCATTTTGACGGCCAACTCACAATCTATATTTTCTTTATATATAAACTACTAGTTACAATATTTCTATATCTTCTTGTAATTGCATATATATTTAGATACTACCTAAAACTAATAATGGTATATATTCTAAATATGTATATATACAGTATGTGTGTTTGTATTATGTTGTTTATTCATCATGATCCCTTATCTCAATAGTCTTTTCACTTGTTATTTTTGACACCTTTTTTAATAAGGGCTCCGGGGCCTGTTTTGGTTCATTTATATGACCGGTGCTGTGCCGGTTACCGTCACCGTGTTTTTTTCATATTTTAAAGTTGGGTGAACGACGAGGAAGACCAACGTCCTGGTGTCGTTGGAGGATATTTTCCCTCTTTTAAAGGGGCTTGAAAATCTTTTTAGTCATTTTTGACACTTTTTCAAAAAAGGGCTCTAGGGGCCTGTTTTGGGTCATTTGTCTAACCGGTGCTGCGTCGTTTACCGTAACCGTTTTTCCATATTTAAAAGTCGGGTGAATGACAAGGATGACCAAGGCTCTATTCTCGTAGGAGGATTTTTTCCCTGTTTTAGAGGGGACCGAAAATCCTTTTTGTCATTTTTAACACCTTTTTAAAAAAGGGCTATAGGGCACTATTTTGGGACATTTATCTGACCGTTGCTGCGCCGGTTACCGTCACCGTTTTTTTCATGTTTTTAAGACGGGAGAATGACGAGGAAGACCAAAGGCTAGTGTCGTTGGAGGATTTTTTCCCTCTTTTAGAGGGGCCCGAAAATCCCTTTTTTTGTCATTTTTAACACTTTTTCAAAGAGGGATCCAGAGAACTGTTTTGGGTCATTTATTTGACATGTGCTGCGCCGTTTACCGTGACCGTTTTTTCCATTTTTAAAGTTGGGTGAATGACGATGATGACCAAGGGCCTGGTGTGGTTACAGGATTTTTTTTCCCTCTTTTAGAGGGGTCGAAAATCCTTTTTTGTTATTTTTGACACTTTTTCAAATAGGGCTACAATGGCCTCTTTTATATAAAATACATATCTCATGGAAAATACATATACCATTTTACCACCAGAATTTAATGCCATAGATATTTATACATTCTTGATTACTTTAAATTCTCTTAATATTTATTTTGTTTATTTTTTCTGTCATTCAAATTTTAAGTTATGTGCGCATATATATGTGTACCCGCTTATCCCTTCACACCCAAGTTTTCTTCGAAGCTAAACAAAACTACATGAGTTGGCAAACAATAAAACATGGCTATTAAATTCACTGCCACCACAATAAGCTTGCAACTTAAGTTATCAACGTGGTGTTCTAATCTAGTTGATGACGTGTAGAGTTTAAATTTTAAATATTAATAATGTTATATAGTTAAAATTATCCAAATAAATAAACCTTAAATATGCGCCCATCCATTTAGAGGGGCCCGAAAATCTATATTTTCTATATCTACTAGTTATTGTTCATATATTTAGACACTACCTAAAACTAATAATGGTATATATTCTAAATATGTATATTTACAGTATGTGTGTTTATATAATGTTGTTTATTCATCTTGATCCCTTATTTGAGTAGTGTTTTCACTTGTTATTTTTGAGACCTTTTTAAAAAGGACTCTGAGGCCTGTTTTGGTTCATTTATATGACCGGTGCCGTGCCGGTTACCGTCACTCGTTTTTTTTCATATTTCAAAGTTGGGTGAATGATGAGGATGACTAACGTCCTGGTGTCGTTGGACGATATTTTCCCTCTTTAAAGGGGCTCGAAAATCTTTTTTAGTCATTTTTGACACTTTTCAAAAAGGGCTCTAGGGGGCCTGTTTTGGGTCATTTGTCTGACCGATGTTGCCCCGTTTACCGTAACCGTTTTTCCATATTTTTAAGTCAGGTGAATGACAAGGATGACCAAGGTTCTAGTCTCGTAGGAGGATTTTTTTCCTGTTTTAGAGGGGCCTGAAAATCCTTTTTGTCATTTTAACACCTTTTCAAAAAGGGCTATAGGGCACTATTTTGGGAAATTTATTTGATTGTTGCTGCGCCGGTTTCCGTCACGGTTTTTTTCATGTTTTAAAGTTGGGAGAATGACGAGGAAGACCATGGCTAGTGTCGTTGGAGGATTTTTTCCCCTCTTTTAGAGGGGCCCGAAAATCCTTTTTTTGTCATTTTTAACACTTTTTCAAAGAGGGCTCCAGGGAACTGTTTTGGGTCATTTATCTGAACAGTGTTGCGCCGTTTACCGTGACCGTTTTTTCCATTTTTAAAGTCGGGTGAATGACGATGATGGCCAAGGGCCTGGTGTAGTTACTGGATTTTTTTCCCTCTTTTAGAGGGGCTCGAAAATCCTCTTTTGTTATTTTTGACACGTTTTCAAATAGGGCTACAAGGGCCTGTTTTATACAAAATACATATATCATGGAAAATACATATACCATGTTACCAGCAGAATTTAATGCCATAGATATTTATACTCTCGGTTACTCTAAATTCCCATAGTATATATATATGTGTGTGTACCCCCTTATTCCCTTCACACCCAAGTTTTTTTCGAAGCTAAGCAAAACTGCATGAGTTGTCAAACAATAAAACATGGCTATTAAATTCACTGCCACCACAATAAGTTTGCAACTTAAGTTATCAACGAGGTGTTTTAATCTAATTGACGACGTGTAGAGTTTAAATTTTAAATATTAATAATGTTATATAGTTAAAATTATCCATATAAATAATCCTTAAATATGCGCCCATCCATTTTGAATGCCAACTCACAAACTATATTTTCTTCATATATAAACTAATAGTAACTATATTTTCTATATCTACTAGTAACTATATTTTCTATATATATATATATATATATATATATATATATATATATATATAAATTACTAGTAAACTAGTAATTGTTCATATATTTAGATACTATGTAAAACTAGTGGAGAGTTCATTGAGAAGAAATTTTTTTTAAGAAGAAAAAAGAAGAAGTTTTAACCAATAAGAATGCTTCATTTTACTTAATTTAATATTTGATTTTAATTTTAATGTAAGGGTATATTTGTAAGCTTACGTAAATCATTAATTTCTAATATTCCTCTTTAATAGCTAAATACATTAAATTTTTAACTTATTTTCAAAATATACATTTTTTCAAAACTAAAAAAAATTAATTTAGAGTTTAGGAAAAATTACTAGGAGTGTAGGATTAGTTACGAGTTGTGTAGGATAATTTTGAAATGTGTAGGATAAATTTCGAAATGTGTAGGATAACTTTTTATGTGTGTAGACAAAAAAAAGTGTAGAGGGTGATAGTATTTATGAGTAATTAATTAGTTAAAGATAATAATTAATGAGATATAAGAATAAACTAATTAATATTTTACAATTCTACCCTTTGTTCTTTTTCTTCTCAATTTAAATTTCTTCTCAAATGAACATCCACCTATAAAACTAATAATGGTATATATTCTAAATATGTATATATACAGTATGTGTGTTTATATAATGTTGTTTATTCATAATGACCCCTTATTTCAATAGTCTTTTCACTTGTTATTTTTGACACCTTTTTAAAAAGGGCTTCGGGGCCTGTTTTGGTTCATTTATATGACCGGTGTTGCGTCGGTTACCGTCACCGTTTTATTTCATATCTTAAAGTTGGGTGAATGACGAGGAGGACCAACGTTCTGGTGTCGTTGGAGGATATTTTCCTTCTTTTAAAGGGGCTCGAAAATCTTTTTCTTTGTCATTTTTGACACTTTTTCAAAAAGGGCTCTAAGGGTCTATTTTGGGTCATTTGTGTATTTGTCTGACCGGTGCTGTGCCGTTTACCGTAACCGATTTTCCATATTTTAAAGTCGAGTGAATGACAAGGATGACCAAGGTTCTTGTCTCGCAGGAGGATTTTTCCCTGTTTTAGAGGGGTCCGAAAAATCCTTTTTGTCATTTTTGACACCTTTTCAAAAAGGGCTATAGGGCACTGTTTTGGGACATTTATCTGACCGTTGCTGCGCCGGTTACCGTCACCGTTTTTTTCATGTTTTAAAGTCGGGAGAATGACGGGGAAGACCAAGGGCTAGTGTCGTTGGAGGATGTTTTCCCTCTTTTAGAGGGGCCCGAAAATCCTTTTTGTCATTTTTAACACTTTTTCAAAGAGGGCTTTAGGGAACTGTTTTGGGTCATTTATCTAACCTGTGCTGCGTCGTTTATCGTGTCCGTTTTTTCCATTTTCAAAGTCGGGTGAATGACGATGATGACCAAGGGCCTGGTGTAGTAGAGGATTTTTTCCCTCTTTTAGAGAGGCTCGAAAATCCTTTTTTGTTATTTTTGACAGTTTTTCAAATAGGGCTACAAGGGCCTGTTTTATATAAAATACATACATCATGGAAAATACATATACCATGTTACCACCAGAATTTAATGCCATAGAAATTTATACACTCTCGGTTACTCTAAATTCCCATAGTATATATTTTAGTTATTTTTTCTGTCATTCAAAATTTAAGCTATGTGCGCATATATATGTGTACCCCCTTATTCCCTTCATACTAGGGGTGCTAAACAGGAAGTGTTCGCGGGTTGGCGGGTTCAACCCGACCCGAACCCAAAAAATTTACCTGAACCCGAACCCGAACCCGAAAATTGTATCACACATATGAACCCGAACACGACCCAAAGTTTCATGGGTTGACCCGAACACGACCCGTTTAACCCTGATTTTTAAATTTTTTTCCTGAAATTTATACATTAAATTACAATTTACTTAAAAACACAAATGTACATAATAATATCATATTTAAATTATAAAATCTATGTTAATTTCTCTTTTTAAGTTATAATCATAGCATAAAATACACACCCCATTTAATTTATAACATAAAAAATATTGTAAAAAATATAAAATAGTATAAATGTGTTAAACGGGTCAACACACCAACCCGACCAGGTTGACCCGAACCCGACCCGTTAACCTAAACGGGTTTGCAGGTTCAACACGAAATTGACCCGAACCCGTTTACACTAAACCTAAACCCACGAATGTCGTGTTAGGTTCGTGTCGGGTTTTCGGGTCGTGACAGAAATTCACACCCCTACTTCACACCCAAGTTTTCTTCGAAGATAACAAAACTGCATGTGTTGTCAAACAATAAAACATGGCTACTAAATTCACTCCCACCACGATAAGCTTGCAACTTAAGTTATCAACGTGGTGTTCTAATCTAATTGATGACATGTAGAGTTTAAAATTTAAATATTAATAATGTTAAATAGTTAAAATTATCCATATAAATAATCCTTAAATATGCGCCCATCCATTTTGACGGCCAACTCACAATCTATATTTTCTTTATATATAAACTACTAGTAACTATATTTTCTATATATATAAATTACTAGTAAACTAGTAATTGTTCAGATATTTAGATACTACACAAAACTAATAATGGTATATATTCTAAATATGTATATATACAGTATGTGTGTTTATATAATGTTGTTTATTCATCATGATTCCTTATTTCAATAGTCTTTCCACTTGTTATTTTTGACACTTTTTTAAAAAGGGCTACGGGGCCTGTTTTGGTTCATTTATATGACCGGTGTTGCGCCGGTTACCGTCACCGGTTTTTTTTTTTTTTTTTCATATTTTAAAGTTGGGAGAATGACGAAGAAGACCAACGCCCTCGTGTCGTTGGAGGATATTTTCCCTCTTTTAGAGGGGCTGAAAATCTTTTTTAGTTATTTTTGACACTTTTTCAAAAAGGGCTCTAGGGGCCTGTTTTGGGTCATTTGTATGACCGGTGCTACGCCGTTTACCGTAACCGTTTTTCCATATTTTAAAGTCGGGTAAATGAAAAGGATGACCAAGGTTCTGGTCTCGTAGGAGGATCTTTTCGCTGTTTTAGAGGGGCCTAAAAATCCTTTTTGTCATTTTTAACACCTTTTCAAAAAGGGCTATAGGGCACTATTTTGGGACGTTTATCTGACCGTTGCTGCGCCGGTTACCGTCACCGTTTTTTTTCATATTTTAAAGTTGGGAGAATGACGAGGAAGACCAAGGGCTAGTGTCGTTGGAGAATTTTTTTCCCCTCTTTTAGAGGGGCCCGAAAATCCTTTTTTTGTCATTTTTAACACTTTTTAAAAGAGGGTTCCAGGGAACTGTTTTGGGTCATTTATCTGACATGTGCTGCGCCGTGAACCGTGACCGTTTTTTTCCATTTTTAAAGTCGGTTGAATGACGATGATGGCCAAGGGCCTGGTGTAGTTAGAGGATTTTTTTCCCTCTTTTATAGGGGCTCGAAAATCCTTTTTTTGTTATTTTTGACACTTTTTCAAATAGGGGTACAAGGGCCTGTTTTATACAAAATACATATATCATGTAAAATACATATACCATATTACCACCAGAATTTAATGCCATGGATATTTATACACTCTCGGTTACTCTAAATTCCCATAGTATATATTTTATTTATTTTTTCTCTCATTCAAAATTTAAGCTATGTGCGCATATATATGTGTACCCCCTTATTCCCTTCACACCCAAGTTTTCTTCGAATCTAAACAAAACTACATGGGTTGTCAAACAATAAAACATGGCTATTAAATTCACTGCCACCACAATAAGCTTGCAACTTAAGTTATCAACGTCGTATTCTAATCTAATTGATGACGTGTAGAGTTTAAATTTTAAATATTAATAATGTTATATAGTTAAAATTATCCATATAAATAATCCTTAAATATGCCGCCCATCCGTTTTGATAGCCAACTCACAATCTATATTTTCTTTATATATAAACTACTAGTAACTATATTTTCTATACCTACTAATAACTATATTTTCTATATATATAAATTACTTGTAAACTAGTAGTTGTTCATATATTTATTATATCTTTGCAGAGAAAATAAAAAGCAGTGACTTCCTGCAACAATCGCAAGTTGCTGGCCGTTGAGATCAGCATCATACAACCTGAATCAGCAAAAATAAGTGACGTCGTAAAACAATTTCGAAAGTGGAATCTCTGAATGTATCACAATCACAAACACAAACAGATTTTACCCGTATATGTTTAGATATGAGTTCTCAGTCAGAATCTCTTTCTGATAGAGCTGCATACATAGATCATAACTGCGTTGATATACCTGAAACCAACAGTTTTAACTGAAATTATAGGGCAAAAATATTTTTCAAATATTATACAGAAAAAAAAAGAACGATTAATTTATTACCTCAACAAGAGATGCTTCAGGGCAGTTTGGATCTGTTGATGAAAGCAGCTTTCTTTTCATAAGATCGTATATGTACAGAAGATAATGTGTGTCTTCTCTAGCATATCTGTCGTCGAAGATAAAAGTAAAAGGCACACATAAGCATGAAGAAACATGTAATAAAAAGGAAAAAAATAGAGTAAAGTTGTAACAAGCAACAACTACCTCAGCATTTCACCAGCAACGGTCGCAACCGCCAATCCGCATTTTGGTATCTTTTTTAATAAAAAAAACAAAATGTAAATTACATGTTATGTGTTGTGTCATGTGTGCAAAAGAGACGTACTCTTTATTTGCAGCAACGTCACAAAAGTGTTTCAATAGATACTCTAGGGAGTCTCTCCAACTTTAACACCTATGAGGCCTATACGATTTCAAATTCACGCTCAAATTAAACTCAATAAAATAAAAAAAAATTATTTTCAAAAGCATACACTAAATATAAAATGAATAAAGCATACTCAAAATGAATTAAAGATAACCTGTCCAGTATCAAACATATTGCAGACATATATACCAAAGTAACATTGCAGCCATATAATATCCCGATCAGCTCCATGCATAAACATAACCTGATATGTTGTAGTGTCAAAATGGTTTAAAATGTTTAAATATTAGCTTCGAAACCTTTCTTTTGGTAGGATCACTGAAAACCTCTCGCAGATACGGGCCAATTTGAACCCGTAGTTTCAAAGTGTCTACGATAAAATCTTCCGTCTGGTAGATATTTGCACCAAGCATCAACCCCTCCGCCATCAACATATACTTTCACACAAACCCTACGATGAATTCCGCCATTGTAGATAAAATCGCGTTAAATAAACACATTTACAACGACCGATTCAACACAAATCGAATAATAAACATATAGATACAGAAATCGAGTGAAATAGGCTAGGGTTTTACACACGTATGTCGTTTTCCGACGCAGAAAGATCGCCTTCTTCTCTTGTTTTCGTTGAATTGGCGATCATCTTTTGCATCGGTAGCGTGATTAGATGTCGCCGGATGAGGTGGAATCACAGTGGGGGTTTCCTCCATGAATCAATTGCTTGTTGAAATGTATGCAATTGACGGTTGTTTTGTACGGCCACACACCAGGCTCGTTAAAAGTTGAAATGGTCCGTACAATATGCGCTACAATAACAATCTAGAAAGGATTACACTTACTCATACAAAGTTGAAGTAGAATAGATTTGTCCAAAATCAACTCCAAGTTTAGCTTCTATTGATGCGGAAGTAACCTCTAACATCCATGTTGCGGGATTATAGTTGTCTCTAATCTTCGGCACCCCAGAAATGCTCTGTTTCAAATATATTTCATGTTACTAGTTATGATAAATGAGATTACCATACTAGAAGCAAAAACAAAAAAAAAAGCAAATCAAGCTTAAAAGAAGAGGGATTATGTATATCTAATATGTGCATCTGTTAGCAAAGGTCAACTAACCTCAAAGTATTCAATGACTCTACATGAGTTGTGCCCCAAAGTAGATCATACGTCCACCATTTTTCATTAGGATCAACTGCAGGATCATAGATGGGGCAATATATGAGACATTTTATGTCAAACTAGATAAAGAAATTAGTGTTCAACAGCTCAAAAATATATAAGTATCTATTTTCTACCTCATCGAAGGCCTCAAAAATGTCAATGCTTGGTGAATGGTACAGACAATTGTTCTTCCTGTATCAACAATATTCTTCACAGCCCGCATAACAATGGCAGCTGGCCGGGCATCCAGTCCAGTTGTAGGCTCATCCATGAATATGATGGAGGGATTAGCAACAACTTCAACAGCAATTGTGAGCCGCTTACACTGCTCTGTTGATAGCCCACTAACCCCAGGAATACCGACTAAGGAATCTTTTATGGCATTAAGCTCAACTGTTTCCAAGATTTCTTCTACAAATTTCTGGACATCCAACAGAAAAATGTATGTCAAATTACCAAAAGTAATCAGTCAAACAATTTCTATATATGTAATCACTCCGTAAAGATATCTCAATACATATTTAGTTTTCGAATCAATGTCGGGGTGAAGTCGAAGCCATGCAGAGAATATGACAGATTCCTCAACTGTAATTTGGGGAGAATGTATATCCGTTTTTTCACAGTAACCCGAAATCCTTGCAAATGTATCTTGAACTTTGGATCCCCGCCAATACTAATCTCTCCTTCAACAATGCCACTAGTTTTCCTTCCAGCAAGAACATCAAGAAGTGTTGTTTTTCCAGCACCACTTACACCCATTAACGCTGTAAGAACACCGGGTCTAAAAGCGCCTGTGATGTCACGAAGTAACTGAAGTCTTTTTCCAGTAAAGCCATGCTCTCTCATTTCCTGACACAACAATCACCTATAGCATAATCTGAACAACATATATTTAAAGGATTTATATAAGATACTTTTGACCAATTACCAGTGGAGGCTCAACATAGTATTGAAGATCTTGAAAGGTAATCGTTAGTGGTTCAAAAGGTAACACCATTTTTCCTGTAAGATAACTACATGGATTAACATCTACTGATCAAAATGTTATAAAACATCATATCATAAAGAAGAAAAGAAAATATCCTAACCTTCGTAAGGCTTAGAGACATTTGTATTGGAATTTTTTGTTATTTCATTGTTGTGAGATTGGTGTTTAGATCCTTCCCCTCCATTTACTTGAGATATCTTTTCCTTGGAAATAATGGCACGAGTACCCGGAGCTGTAACCAGATTAATTAATAATAACAGGGCACTCTTAAGTTCAAAATTGACTTACAATGAAAAAGATGAAGTTACCCTTTAAGTAGCTTAAAGCCAAGATGAAGCCTATGTTGAATAGCAGTACAAAACCAAACAAAGCACCAATTGATATCCAATAATAGTATCCCTCGAAATCTAGACCACGGCTTTGAAGTGTTTGTTGTCCTATGGTTTGAAAATTGTCAGCCAGTGTATTACTTTATGCAAAAATCAAATCAAATAAGGATCCTAGGGATTTACCTTGTTCGATCTGGGAGAAAGAAATTCATTCACCACAAGTCCTATCTCACCATATGACTGCTTGATTAAGCTTCTTATAAAACTAAAACAGCTGTTATATATGCAAAACACAAATAAAAACAAACAGGTAAAACCCTAAACTAAACAATCAAAACACTATCAAACATATACACAACCACAATTCCTACAATACGAACACAGCCACGGTTTTATACTTTCACACAAACCCTACGATGAATTCCGCCATTGTTACAGATAAAATCGCGTTAAATAAACACATTTACAACGACCGATTCAACACAAATCGAATAATAAACATATAGATACAGAAATCGAGTGAAATAGGCTAGGGTTTTACGCACGTACGTCGTTTTCCGACGCAGAAAGTTCGCCTTCTTCTCTTGTTTTCGAAGAATTGGCGATCATCTTTGCATCGGTAGCGTGATTAGATGTCGCCGGAGGAGGTGGAATCACAGTGGGGGTTTCCTCCATGAATCAATTGCTTGTTGAAATGTATGCAATTGACGGTTGTTTTGTACGGCCACACACCAGGCTCGTGATTCATGATCCGTATATACTATTTACGGTATTTTTTTCTTTGAGAACTAGGGTGAAATTGGATTGGAGTAAACCCTTTGGAGAGAAATTTGTGAAATTTTGGGGGAGATGGTTTAATTTCAAAGGAAAACTAAAAGTATGAGAGGGAAAAAATTTCAAAGAAATTTTATTAAACGGTTTTTAGGAAGGAAAAGGAATGTTTGAAAATTTGAGTTTTTAAATTACTTGAAAATTTAAGTGGTATATATAAAGTGTCATTAAAAATTCATATAAGCTTCAGTGGCACATACAAAGTGTCATTAAAAATCCTAAATTAGTGGCATAAAAACTAAATGACATTAAAAAATGTGTGCTAAGCAAATATGGCATACACAAAGTGCCGTTAAAGCCTAAATTAGTAGCACAAAGGCTAAATGCCACAAAAAATGTGTGCCACTAAATGGCATTTTTTTGTAGTGTTTCCCTCTTTTAGAGGGGCCCGGAAATCCCCTTTTTTTTGTCAATTTTAACACTTTTTCAAAGAGGGCCCAGTCACACCCCAACCGATGGCGGAAACATCGAGGTGAGACACTGAGCGAAACAGATTGTACAGGAGAAATCCATAATAACTAAATTACCAGATAATTAGCATTATGTCTCATACCATAACTTATCAAATAAAGCAGTTATTACAGACATAGTTATCTCAAAGACAAATCATAGTTCCGACAACTCAAAATGTAAATTGTTTGTTTCTAGACTCTCCTAAGCTTGATTCCACATAGCAAGCATTGCACAGCATCTTAAACACCTGTCACATACGTTAAAATAGAGGTCAATACACATCGTATAAAGGTGAGCATACAAGTTTAATAGTATAGTATAGATAGCGAAATCGGTTAACGCATAACCAACATGTAACATGTTGTAAAGTGAAGCTAGCAGGTTATCGACAATGAAATATGCACAGACATGACTGCAAGTTGTAGAATGCGCAACACATATCACCACTGTGACATGTGAAGTAAAACCCTTAACAACCCCTGTCCATGACAGGTGCTGAGTCCAAACTATAGTACTATCTTTGCTAAGGTGTCAGGCAACTATCATTATGTAAACATAACATATAAGCATTCATCGAGTAACACGTATAACGTGCAATAACGGTCAGTGTATAAAGTATTTGTGTTGTGTGTCGATTGTGATTTGAATAAGTAACGTATGTAACACCCAAAAGTGCGTAAGGCAAAAAGGGTTCGAGTATACTCACAGATCGTGTTTAACAAGTAAACACAGTCTTGGATTGAATGGAGCGCTGGAAAGTTAGCCTGATTACAGAACGAAGGCATAAGCGATGAATAGTGTGTTAAATGGTGTCGAGTGGGAAGTGAGTGACGAAGGGTCACCCGTTCGGATGACAATCCGGATGGATGCATTGGTCATCCGATCGGATGGCCATTCGGTCGGATTGTCATTCGTTTGGGATGGGATGGATGTGTTTGTGTATGATGTGACTTTGAAGTTTTCATTGTGGCATTTTAAAAATAGAGAAGTATCTCTACCTTTCAGGTCGTTCGATCGAACGGTCATCCGGATGGATGGTCGTTCGATCGAATGGCGATCCGATCCAAGTGAGATATTTCAAGATTTAAGCCTCTTGATCGAATAGTCATTCAATCGGATGGTCATCCGATTGGATGGCTATTCATTGGAAACTGACTTTGATTAAAAATTGTAAAATGTTTAAGTATTTGAGGCCACAAGTCATACAATCGGATTGTCGTTCGATCGGAGACGGCAATCCATCAGCGACCTGTTCGTTTGAATCTTGCAATATTTTGTTAAGTCTGAAAAGCTTGCGGTTTGACTGAGACGGTGTGACTACGTGTTAAACAACGGGAACCTCCACCATATTCAACTCGTCCAATCGGGTGGGAATCACCTCGTCCAATCAGTTAACTGTTCTTGACGATTGTTCATGTTCAACCCGCTAAGTCGGTTATCTCGTCGATAGGAATCAGTTCTCAGAGCGACACTTCACTAGAAAATGAGTGGAAGGCCTGAATGAGCTCCGATTCTATAGGTTTTGGGTGCAAGAGTGTAAAAGAACGTGGAAGAAAAGTTATGAAAACATCTTCAACTCTTTTAATCTTGTGAGGTTTGAAAATGTCTAGATTTAGGTGAAATCAGTGTTTAAACATGTTGAAATCTCTTAGATCTGAGTTGTTCTTGGTGAAATGAGGTCACACTTTGAAGTTCATGAGAACCCATGATGACATCATCCTAGAACATCCCAAATCAGCCGATTTCATGGTGAAAAGTTAAGATTTGTTGGTGAAAATGATGGAGAAGTGTGTGTAGATCATGGAAGTACAAGATTTGGGTCAAGAACTTACAAGAATTGCGAGGAATCGAGAGAAAATAGGCCAAAAGCTTGCTGGTCGAACGAGAGCTGTCACATCACATGAACAGTGATGTGACAGGTGCTATTAATAGGTGAAAGGAGAAATGGGGTGGTGTAGGTGCGATCGGAGGGCAATCCGATCGGATGGACATCCGGACTGATGACTATTAGCGATAAATAGATTAGCGATTAGTAGTGATTAACTACGATTATTAACATTTACTCCACATAATACAACTAAAGTAACACAAATTAAAGCATCGATTAACAAGTCAAGGAGTACAATCAATAATTAAGCAAGGAGTGACAGATTGCATTTAGCAATCTTTTCTTCCTTTGACTTTGACTTTGACTTGTACTTTGACTTCGAAATGCGGGTTGTTACAGCTCCAGGGAACTGTTTTGGGTCATTTATCTGACCTGTGCTGCGCCGTTTACCGCGATCGTTTTTCCCATTTTTAAAGTCGGGTAAATAATTAAAATATATACTATGGGAATTTAGAGTAACCGAGAGTGTATAAATATGTATGGCATTAAATTATGGTAGTAACATGATATCTGACCTGACCAAGGGCCTGGTGTAGTTAGAGGATTTTTTCCCTCTTTTAGAGGGGCTCAAAAATCCTTTTTCGTTATTTTTGACACTTTTTCAAATTGGGCTACAAGGGCCTGTTTCATATAAAATACATATATCATGGAAAATACATATATCATGTTACCACCATAATTTAATGCCATACATATTTATACACTCTCGGTTACTCTAAATTCCCATAGTATATATTTTAATTATTTTTTCTGTCATTAAAACTTAAGCTATATGCACATATATATGTGTACCACCTTATTTCCTTCACACCCAAGTTTTCTTCGAAGCTAAACAAAACTGCATGATGTGTCAAACAATAAAACGTGCCTATTAAATTCACTGCCACCACAATAAGCTTGCAAATTAAGTTATCAACGTGGTGTTCAAATCTAATTGATGACGTGTAGAGTTTAAATTTTAAATATCAATAATGTTATATAGTTAAAATTATCCATATAAATAATCCATAAATTGTGCCCATCCATTTTGACGGCCAACTCACAATCTATATTTTCTGTATATATAAACTACTAATAACTATATTTTCTATATCTACCAGTAACTATATTTTCTATATATATAAATTACTAGTAATTGTTCATATATTTAGATATGAATTATATTGGTATATATTCTAAATATGTATATATACAGTATGTGTGTTTATATAATGTTGTTTATTCATCATGATCCCTTATTTCAATAGTCTTTTCACTTGTTATTTTTGACACTTTTTCAAAAAGGGCTCTTGAGGCCTGTTTTGGGACATTTATTTGGCCTGGTGTAGTTAGAGGATTTTTTTCCCTCTTTTAGAGGGGCTTGAAAATCCTTTTTTGTTATTTTTGACAATTTTTCAAATAGGGCTACAAGAGCCTATTTTATATAAAATACATATATCATGGAAAATACATATACCATGTTACCACCAGAATTTAATGCGATAGATATTTATACACCCTTGGTTACTCTAAATTCGCATAGTATATATATATCTTTTTTTATTTTTTCTGTCTTTCAAAATTTAAGCTATGTGCACATATATATGTGTACCCCTTTATTCCCTTCACATCCATGTTTTGTTCGAAGCTAACAAAACTGTATGAGGTGTGAAACAATAAAACATTGCTATTAAATTCACTGCCACCACAATAAGTTTGCAACTTAAGTTATCAATGTTGTGTTCTAATCTAATTGATGGTAGAGTTTAAATTTTAATTATTAGTAATGTTATATAGTTAAAATTATCCATATAAATAATCCTTAAATATGCGACCATCCATTTTGACGGCCAACTCACAATCTATATTTTCTTTATATGTAAACTACTAGTAACTATATTTTCTATATCTACTAGTAACTATATTTTCGAAATATATAAATTACTAGTAAATTAGTAATTGTTCATATATTTAGATACTACATAAAACTAATAATGGTATATATTCTAAATATGTATAGATACAGTATGTGTGTTTATATAATGTTGTTTATTCATCATGATCCCTTATTTCAATAGTCTTTTCACTTGTTATTTTTGACACCTTTTTTAAAAAGGGCTCCGGGGCCTGTTTTGGTTCATTTATATGACCGGTGCTGCGCCGTTTACCGTCACCGTTTTTTTCATATTTTAAAGTTGGGTGAATGACGAGGAAGACCAACGGCCTGGTGTCGGTTGGAGGATATTTTCCCTCTTTTAAAGGGGCTCGAAAATCTTTCTTTGTCATTTTTGACACTTTTTCAAAAAGGGCTCTATGGGCCTGTTTTGGATTATTTGTCTGACCGGTGCTACGCCGTTTACCCTAACCATTTTTCCATATTTTAAAGTCGGGTGAATGACAAGGATGACCAAGGTTCTGGTCTCGTAGGAGGATTTTTCCCTCTTTTAGAGGGGCCTGAAAATCCTTTTTGTCATTTTTGACACCTTTTCAAAAAGGGCTATAGGGCACTGTTTTGGGACATTTATCTGACCGTTGCTGCGTCGGTTACCGTCGCCGTTTTTTTCATGTTTTAAAGTCGGGAGAATGACGGGGAAGACCAAGGGCTAGTGTCGTTGGAGGATATTTTCCCTCTTTTAGAGGGGCCCGAAAATCCTTTTTTTTGTCATTTTTAACACTTTTTCAAAGAGGGCTCCAGGGAACTGTTTTGGGTCATTTATCTAACCTGTGCTGCGTCGTTTACCGTGTCCGATTTTTCCATTTTCAAAATCGGGTGAATGACGATGATGACCAAGGGCCTGGTGTAGTTAGAGGATTTTTTCCATCTTTTAGAGAGGCTCGAAAATCCTTTTTTGTTATTTTTGACACTTTTTCAAATAGGGATACAAGGGCCTGTTTTATATAAAATACATAGATCATGGAAAATACATATACCATGTTACCACCAGAATTTAGTGCCATAGAAATTTATACACTCTCGATTACTCTAAATTCCCATAGTATATATTTTATTTATTTTTTCTGTCATACAAAATTTAAGCTCTGTGCGCATATATATGTGTACCCCTTTATTCCCTTCACACTAGGGGTGGTAAACGGGTCGTGTTTGTGGGTTGGCGGGTTAAACCCGACCCGAACCCAAAAATTTTACCTAAACCCAACCCGAACCCGAAGATCGTGTCATACATATGAACCCGAACACGACCCGAAGTTTCATGGGTTGACCCGAACACGACCCGTTTAACCTAAATTTTTAAAAGTTGAGTAAATTACAAGTTTTGTCCTTTATGTTTGTCCCAAATTTCAGGCGCTGTCATTTACCTTTAAAATTGATGAGTTTTGTCCTTAACGTTTCAAAATACTGCACGTTTTGTCCTTTAGGGCAAACCCAGTTATAATTTCCAGTTAAGTTATGTCATGTGCACTGCACAGGATGGTAGCATTGTCTTTTCACATCCTAATTTATAAATGATTTAAAAAAAAAAACAAATAAAACATACCTATTCTGCAATTTCTCACTTAAACACACCCACACACACTCTGCCTCTCTTTCCAACCACCGCTTACCATCACCTGTCGCCACCACCTCCCACCCTCACCTGCCGCCGAACACCACCACCTCCCACCCTCACTTGTCGCCAACCACCCACTATCTCCACCATCGTCTGACCCACCATCACCACTCACTCCACCGTCTCCAACATCATCATCAACATCCACCCCTTCGATCCACCATCAGATTCCCCAAAATAGAGCTACAAACTATCCCCAAATCTATCCACCCCTACGAAATCATCTGAACAAACAAAAAATACCCAAATATCCAAATTATTCAGATTCCCCAAAACAAAGCTACAAAAATACACAAATCCCCAAAAGAGAGCTACAAAAATACATAAATCCCCAATGAAAATTGGGTCGTATCGTATCATAAATTGCCACCTGTGACATCCAAATTTTGCATCAAATAGCTGTACTAGCTGCAGGATTATGTTGTAGAACCTGTGCCTAGAGCAGAAACCGTGTGCAATGAACACAAATAACATTTGTTCGAATCTCGATTTGATTTACATTGGATTTTCACAAAGTATAACAATAGAGTATTTTTCTGCAGCTTTCACACATACTTCGGTAGAGAGTAACAAAACACTCAATCACTCGAATTCCACTACATCTTCTAAGGCATCTGAGGGACCACAGGGCACAGGCACAGATGAGTTTTGTGTGATTATTAGGGTTAGGTTTTCGAAGGAGGAGGATGTGGTGGTGGTGGTGGTGGTGGTAAGAGATGGATTCAGTAATTTAGAGAGAGAGATTAGAAAGATAAAGAGATGGGTGTGTATATATATATAGTATTTTAGCTTTTAAGTGTTTTTTTAACTAATAGGGTGAAAAGATAATTACACCATCATGTGCCTAGCACATGATCTGGTTTAACATAAAAAACTAACCGGGTTAGGCCCAAAGGACATAACGCGCAGGATTTTGAAACGTTAAGGACAAAACTCATCGATTTTAAAGGTAAAGGACAACGCTTGAACTTTGGGACAAACATAAAGGACAAAACTTGTAATTTACTCTTAAAAGTTTTTTTTCTAAAATTTATACATTAAATTACAATTTACTTAAAAACACAAATGTATATAATAATATCATATTTAAATTATAAAATCTATGTTAATTTCTCTTTTTAAGTTGTAATCATAGCATAAAATACACACCTCATTTAATTTATAACATAAAAAATATTGTAAAAAATATAAAATAGTATAAATGTGTTAAACGGGTCAACACGCCAACCAGACCAGGTTGACCCGAACCCGACCCGTTAACCTAAACGGGTTTGCGAGTTCAACCCGAAATTGACCGGAACCCATTTACACTAAACCTAAACCCGCGAATGTCGTGTTAGGTTCATGTAGTGTTTTCGGGTCGTGACAGAAATTCACACCCCTACTTCACACCCAAGTTTTCTTTGTAAGAGCCTTTTGTATGTAAACCTTTCACACACACACACACACACACACACACACATATATATATATATATATATATATATATATATATATATATATATATATATATATATACTATCAAACTACAAACCATGGTTTCTTGATCATCTCCGGATCGCATTGTAGTTCTATAATGCTTATCAATTCCCGCACGTTTCAGAAGAAATTTACGAACAAGGGGCTTGTCAAACAATAAAACATGGCTATTAAATTCACTCCCACCACGATAAGCTTGCAACTTAAGTTATCAACGTGGTGTTCTAATCTAATTGATGACATGTAGAGTTTAAATTTTAAATATTAATAATGTTATATAGTTAAAATTATCCATATAAATAATCCTTAAATATGCGCCCATCCATTTTGACGGGCAACTCACAATCTGTATTTTCTTTATCTATAAACTACTAGTAACTATATTTTCTATATATATAAATTACTAATAAACTAGTAATTGTTCAGATATTTAGATACTACATAAAACTAATAATGGTATATATTCTAAATATGTATATATACAGTATGTGTGTTTATATAATGTTTTTTATTCATCATGATTCCTTATTTCAATAGTCTTTTCACTTGTTATTTTTGACACTTTTTAAAAAAGGGCTCAGGGGCCTGTTTTTGTTCATTTATATGACCGGTGTTGCGCCAATTACCGTCATTGTTTTTTTTTTCTTCGTATTTTAAAGTTGGGTGAATTAAGAGGAAGAACAACGTCCTGGTGTCGTTGGAGGGTATTTTCCCTCTTTTAGAGGGGCTCGAAAATCTATTTTTTGTCATTTTTATACTTTTTCAAAAAGGGCTCTTGGGGCCTGTTTTGGGTCATTTGTCTGACCGGTGCTGAGCCGTTTTCCGTAACCGTTTTTCCATATTTTAAAGTCAAGTGAATGACAAGGATAAACAAGGTTCTAGTCTAGTAGGAGGATTTTTTCCCTGTTTTAGAGGGGCCCGGAAATCCTTTTTGTCATTTTTGACACCTTTTCAAAAAGGGCTATAGGGCACTGTTTGGGAACATTTATCTGACCATTGCTGCGCCGGTTACAGTCACCGTTTTTTTATCATGTTTTAAAGTTGGGAGAATGACGGGGAAGACCAAGGGCTACTGTCGTTGGAGGTTTTTTTCCCTCTTTTAGAGGGGCTCGAAAATCCATTTTCTTGTCATTTTTAACACTTTTTCAAAGTGGGCTCCAGGGAACTGTTTTAGGTCATTTATCTGACCTGTGCTGCGCCGTTTACCGTGATCATTTTTTCCATTTTTAAAGTCGGGTGAATGACGATGATTACCAAGGGCCTGATGTAGTTAGAGGATTTTTTCCTCTTTTAGAGGGGCTCGAAAATCCTTTTTTGTTATTTTTGACACTTTTTCAAATAGGGCTACAAGGGCCTGTTTTTTATAAAATACATATATCATGGAAAATACAAATACCATGTTACCCCTAGAATTTAATGCCATATATATTTGTACACTCTCGCTTACTCTAAATTCCTATAGTGTATATTTTATTTATTTTTTCTGTCATTCAAAATTTATGCCGTGTGAGCATATATATGTGTACCCCCTTATTCCTTTCACACCCAAGTTTTAATTCACTGCCACCACAATAAGCTTGCAACTTAAGTTATCATAGTGGTGTTCTAATCTAATTGATGACGTGTAGAGTTTAAATTTTAAATATTAATAATGTTATATAGCTAAAATTATCCAGATAAATAATCCTTAAATATGCGCCCATCCATTTTGATGGCCAACTCATAATCTATATTTTCTTTATATATAAACTACTAGTAACTATATTTTCTATATCTACTAGTAACTATATTTTCTATATATATAAATTACTAGTAAACTAGTAATTGTTCATATATTTAGATACTACATAAAACTAATAATGGTATATATTCTAAATAAGTATATATATGCAGTATGTGTGTTTATATAATGTTGTTTATTCATCATGATCCCATATTTCAATAGTCTTTTCACTTGTTATTTTTGACACCTTTTTAAAAAGGGCTCCGGGGCCTGTTTTGGTTCATTTATATGACCGGTGCTGCGCCGGTTACCGTCACCATTTTTTTTTTCATATTTTAAAGTTGAGTGAACGACGAGGAAGACCTAGGTTCTGGTCTCGTAGGATGATTTTTTTCCCTCTTTTTAGAGGGGCCCGGAAATCTTTTTTGTCATTTTTGACACCTTTTCAAAAAGGGCAATAGGGCACTGTTTTGTGACATTTATCTGACCGTTGCTGCGATGGTTACCGTCACCGTTTTTTTCATGTTTTAAAGTCGGGAGAATGACGAGGAAGACCAAGGGCTAGTGTTGTTGGAGGATTTTCCCCCCTTTTAGAAGGGCCCGAAAATCCTTTTTTGTCATTTTTGACACTTTTTCAAAAAGGGCTCTTGAGGCCTGTTTTGAGTCATTTGTCTGATTTGTCTGACTGGTGCTGCGCCGTTTACCGTAACCATTTTTCCATATTTTTAAGTCGGGTGAATGACAAGGAAGACCAAGGTTCTGGTCTCGTAGGAGGATTTTAACTCTTTTAGAGGGGCCCGAAAATCTTTTTTTGTCATTTTTGACACCTTTTCAAAAAGGGCTATAGGGCATTGTTTTGTGACATTTATCTGACCGTTGCTGCGACGGTTACCGTCACCGTTTTTTTTTCATGTATTAAAGTCGGGAGAATGACGGGGAAGACCAAGGGCTAGTGTTGTTGTAGGATTTTTTTTCCCTCTTTTAGAAGGGCCCGAAAATCCTTTTTTTGTCATTTTTTGACACTTTTTCAAAGGGGTTTCAGGGAAATGTTTTGGGTCATTTATCTGACCTGCGCTGCGCCGTTTACCGTGACCGTTTTTTCCATTTTTAAAGTCGGGTGAATGACGATGATGACCAAGGGCCTGGTGTAGTTAGAGGATTTTTTCCCTCTTTTAGAGGGGCTCGAAAATCCTTTTTTGTTATTTTTGACACTTTTTCAAATAGGGCTATAAATGTCTGTTTTATATAAAATACATATATTATGGAAAATACATATACCATGTTACCACCAGAATTTAATGCCATAGATATTTATACACTCTCGGTTACTCTAAATTCTCATAGTATATATCTTATTTATTTTTTCTGTCTTTCAAAATTTAAGCTATGTGCGCGTATATATGTGTACCCCCTTATTCCCTTCACACCCAAGTTTTTTTCGAAGCTAAACAAAACTGCATTAGGTGTCAAACAATAAAACATGGCTATTAAATTCACTGCCACCACAATAAGCTTGCAACTTAAGTTATCATAGTGGTGTTCTAATCTAATTGATGACGTGTAGAGTTTAAATTTTAATAATGTTATATAGTTAAAATTATCCATATAAATAATCCTTAAATATGCGCCCATCCATTTTGACGGCCAACTCACATTCTATATTTTCTTTACATATAAACTACTAGTAACAATATTTTCTATATCTACTAGTAACTATATTTTCTATATATATGTATATATATATATATATATATATATAAATTACTAGTAAACTAGTAATCTATCTACTATAATAAAAGAAACCAAATTTTGGACACGGGTCATTCATTGAAGGCATCCTCAAATATACACTTATCTTATATTAATTAAATAAATAAATAATAAATTAGTATTAAATCTTATCATACTTTAATAAAATATTATTCTGAAACCTAAATTGTTAATTTAATATATTTTTAAAACAAATACCTCTCTTTCCTACTTATGTTATATTAAATATATAAATAATAAATTAATATTAAATGTTATCCTAATTTATTAGAAATATAACTTTTTTATTATTTGGTATACAAAATCATATTTACTCAACTCGTGTAAAACGCGGGGGTTTTAAAAAATTAACTTTTTTTATTATTTACTATAAAAAGTTACATTTATATAACCCGTGCGAAGTTTTTAAAAATATAACTTTTTATCATTTGCTATGTAAAATTAGATTTATTCAACACATGTAATACACGGGGTTTTAAGGATATAATATTTTTTTTTTATTATTTGGTAGATTTTTCAACACGACTATACACGGGTTTTTTAAAGATACGACGTTTTTAGCATTTAATATACAAAATTACATTTATTTAATCTGTGTAATACATATGGTTTTTAAAGATATCTCATTTTTAGATCTATTCAACATGTGTAATACATGGTTTTTAAGGATGTAATTTTTTATCATTTAGTAGATTTATTCAACCCGATTATACATGGGTTTTTGACGATACAAAGTTTTAGTATTTAGTATACAAAATTACATTTATTTAATATGTGTAATACACATGGTTTTTAAAGATATAACTTCTTTTATTATTTGATATATAAAATTACATTTATTTAACCCGTACAATACACGAGTTTCATAAAGATATAACTTTTTATTATTTACTATATAAAATTACATTTATTCAACCCGTGTAACACACGGGGTTCTATCCTAGTTGTTCATATATTTAGATACTACATAAAACTAATAATGGTATATATTCTAAAAATGTGTATATACAGTATGTGTGTTTATATAATGTTGTTTATTCATCATGATCCCTTATTTCAATAGTCTTTTCACTTGTTATTTTAGTTGTTCATATATTTAGATACTACATAAAACTAATAATGGTATATATTCTAAATATGTATATATACAGTATGTGTGTTTATATAATGTTGTTTATTCATCATGATCCCTTATTTCAATAGTCTTTTCACTTGTTATTTTTGACACCATTTTAAAGAGGGCTTTGGGGCCTGTTTTGGTTCATTTATATGACCAGTGTTGCGCCGGTTACCGTCACCGTTTTTTTTCATATTTTAAAGTTGGGTGAATGACGAGGAAGACCAATGTCCTGGTGTCGTTCGAGGATATTTTTCCTCTTTTAGAGGGGCTCAAAAATCTTTTTTTTTGTCATTTTGACACTTTTTCAAAAAGTGCTCTTGGGGCCTGTTTTGGTTCATTTATATGACCGGTGCTGCGCCGGTTACCGTCACCGTTTTTTTTTCATATTTTAAAGTTGGGTGAATGACGAGGAAGACCAACGTCCTGGTGTCGTTGGAGGATATTCTTCCTCTTTTAGAGTGGCTCGAAAATCTTTTTTTGTCATTTTGACACTTTTTAAAACAGGGCTCTTGGGGCGTGTTTTGGGTCATTTGTCTGACCGGTGCTGCGCCGTTTACAGTAACCGTTTTTCCATATTTTAAAGTCGGGTGAATGACAAGGATTACCAAGGTTCTGGTCTCGTAGGAGGATTTTTTCCCTGTTTTAGAGGGGCCCGAAAATCCTTTTTGTCATTTTTGACACCTTTTCAAAAAGGGCTATAGGGCACTGTTTTAGGACATTTATCTGACCGTTGTTGCGCCGGTTACCGTCACCGTTTTTTCATATTTTAAAGTCGGGTGAATGACGGGGAAGACAAAGGGCTAGTGTCGTTCGAGGATTTTTTCCCTCTTTTAGAGGGGCCCCGAAAATCCTTTTTTTTTGTCATTTTTAACACTTTTTCAAAGAGGGGTCTTATCTGACCTGTGCTGCACCGTTAACCGTGACCTTTTTTTAATTTTTAAAGTCGGGTGAATGACGATGATGTCCAAGGGCCTGGTGTAGTTAGAGGATTTTTTCCATCTTTTAGAGGGTCTCAAAAATCCTTTTTTTGTTATTTTTGACACTTTTTCAAATAGGGCTACAAGGGCCTGTTTATATAAAATACATACATCATGGAAAATACATATACCATGTTACCACCAGAATTTAATGCCATAGATATTTATACACTCTCGGTTACTCTAAATTCCCATAGTATATATTTTATTTATTTTTTCTGTCATTCAAAATTTAAGCTATGAGCGCATATATATGTGTACCCCCTTATTCCCTTCACACTAGAGGTGCTAAACGGGTCGTGTTTGTGAGTTGGAGGGTTCAACCCGACCCGAACCCGAAAATTTTACATGAACCAGAACCCGACCCGAACCCGAAAATTGTATCATACATATGAACCCGAACATGACCCGAAGTTTCATGGATTGACCCGAACACGACCCGTTTAACCCAAATTTTTAAATTTTTTTCTGAAATTTATATATTAAATTACAATTTACTTAAAAACACAAATGTATATAATAGTATCATATTTAAATTATAAAATCTATGTTAATTTCTCTTTTTAAGTTATAATCATAGCATAAAATACACACCCCATTTAATTTATAACATAAAAAATATTGTAAAAAATATAAAATAGTATAAATGTGTTAAACGGGCCAACACGCCAACCCGACCCGTGCTGAGCCGTTTTCCGTAACCGTTTTTCCATATTTTAAAATCAGGTGAATGACAAGGATGAACAAGGTTCTGGTCTATTAGGAGGATTTTTCCCTCTTTTATAGGGGCCCGAAAATCCTTTTTGTCATTTTTGACACCTTTTCAAAAAAGGCTATTTGGCACTGTTTTGGGACATTTATCTGACCGTTGCTGCGCCGGTTACTGTCACCGTTTTTTTTTTCATGTTTTAAAGTCGGGAGAATGACGGGGAAGACCAAGAGCTCGTGTCGTTGGAGGAATATTTCTCTCTTTTAGAGGGGCCCGAAAATCCTTTTTTGTCATTTTTAACACTTTTTCAAAGGGGGCTCCAGGGATCTTTTTTGGGTCATTTATCTGACCTGTGCTGTGCCGTTTACCACCACGACCGTTATTTCCATTTTTAAAGTTGGGTGAATGACGATGATGACCAAGGGACTGGTGTAGTTAGAGGATTTTTTTCACTCTTCTAGAGGGGCTCGAAAATCCTTTTTTTTGTTATTTTTGACACTTTTTCAAATAGGGCTACAAGGGCATGTTTTTTATAAAAGACACATATCATGGAAAATACAAATACCATGTGACCCCTAGAATTTAATGCCATAGATATTTATACACTCTCGGTTACTCTAAATTCTCATAGTGTATATTTTATTTATTTTTTCTGTCATTCAAAATTTAAGCTGTGTGAGCATATATATGTGTACCCCCTTATTCCCTTCACACCCATGTTTTCTTCGAAGCTAAACAAAACTGCACGAGGTGTCAAATAAAAAAACATGGCTATTAAATTCACTCCCACCACCATAAGCTTGCAACTTAAGTTATCAACGTGGTGTTCGAATCTAATTGATGACGTATAGAGTTTAAATTTTAAGTATTAATAATGTTATATAGTTAAAACTATCCATATAAATAATCCTTAAATATGCGCCGGTTACCGTCACCGTTTTTTTCAAATTTTAAAGTTGGGAGAATTACGAGGAAGACCAAGGGAGGAAGACCAAGGTTCTGGTGTCGTTGGAGGATAATTTCCCTATTTTGGAGGGGCTCGAAAATCTTTTTTTTTAATCATTTTTGACACTTTTTCAAAAAAGGGCTCTAGGGCCTGTTTCGGGTCATTTGTCTGACCGGTGCCCCGCCATTTACCGTAATCGTTTTTCCATATTTTAAATTCGGGTGAATGACAAGGATGACCATGGTTCTGGTCTCGTAGGAGAACTTTTTCCCTCTTTTAGAGGGGCCCAAAAATCCTTTTTGTCATTTTAGATTCCTTTTCCAAAAGGGCTATTGAGCACTGTTTTGGGACATTGACCGTTGCTGCACCGGTTACCGTGACCGTTTTTTTCATGTTTTAAAGTTGGGAGAATGTCGAGGAAGACCAAGGGCTAGTTTCGTTGGTGGATTTTTCCCTGTTTTAGAGTGGTCCGAAAATCCTTTTTTTGTCATTTTTGAGACTTTTTTCAAAGAGGGCTCTAGGGAACTGTTTTGGGCCATTTATCTGACCTGTGCTGCGCCGTTTACCGTGACCTTTTTTTCTATTTTTAAAGTCGGGTGAATCACGATGATAACCAAGGGCCTGGTGTAGTTAGAGAATTTTTCCCCCTCTTTTAGAGGGGCTCGAAAGTCCTTTTTTTGTTATTTTTGACACTTTTTCAAATAGGGCTACAAGGGCCTGTTTTATATAAAATACATATATCATGAAAAATACATATACCATGTTACCACCGGAATTTAATGGCATAGATATTTATACATTCTTGGTTACTCTAAATTCCCGTAGTATATATTTTATTTACTTTTTCTGTCATTCAAAATTTAAGCTATGTGCGCATATATATGTGTACCCCCTTATTCCCTTCACACCCAAGTTTTCTTCGAAGCTAACCAAAACTGCATGAGTTGTCAAACAATAAAACATGGCTATTAAATTCACTGCCACCACAATAAGCTTGCAACTTAAGTTATCGACGTAGTGTTCTAATCTCATTGATGACGTGTAGAGTTGAAATTTTAAATATTAAAAATGTTATATCGTTAAAATTATCCATATAACAATCCTTAAATATGCGCCCATCCATTTTGTCGACCAACTCACAATCTATATTTTCTTTATATATAAGCTACTACTAACTATATTTTCTATATCTACTAGTAACTATATTTTCTATATATATAAATTACTAGTAAACTAGTAATTGTTCTATATTTAGATAGTACATAAAACTAATAATGGTATATATTCTAAATATGTATATATACAGTATGTGTGTTTATATAATGTTGTTTATTCATCATGATCCCTTATTTCAATATTCTTTTCACTTGTTATTTTTGACACTTTTTTAAAAAGGCCTCCGGCGCCTGTTTTGGGTCATTTATATAACCGGTGCTACGCTTATTACTGTCACCGTTTTTTTTCATATTTTAAAGTTGGGTGAATGACGAGGAAGACCAAGGGTCTGGTGTCGTTGGTGGATGTATTCCCTCTTTTAGAGGGGCCCGAATATCCTTTTTTCTCATTTTTGACACTTTTTCAAAAAGGGGTCCAGAGGCCTGTTTTGGGTCATTTGTTTGACCGGTGCTGCACCATTTACCATGACCCTTTTTTCCATATATTAAAGTCGGGTGAATGACGTGGATGACCAACGGTCTAGTGTCATTGGAGGATTTTTTCCCCTCTTTTAGAGGGGCCCGATAATCCCTTTTTGTCATTTTTAACACTTTTTTATAAGGGCTTCAGGGCCCTGTTTTTGGTCATTTATCTAATCGGTGCTGCGTAGGTTACCGTCACCGTTTTTCCATGTTTTAAGGTAGGGAGAATGACGAGGAAGACCAAGGGCCTTGTGTCGTTGGAGGATTTTTTTCCCTCTTTTAGAGGGTCCCAAAGATCCTTTTGTCTTTTTTGACACATTTTCAAAAAGGGCTCCACGGGACTGTTCTGGGTCATTTATCTGACCGGTGCTGCGTCGTTTACCGTTACCGTTTTTTTTCCATTTTTAAAGTCGGGTGAATGACGAGGATGACCATGGGCCTGGAGTCGTTAGGGGATTTTTTCCCTCATTTACAGGGGCCCGAATATCATTTTTTGTTATTTTTGACACTTTTTCAAGAGAGCTCCAGGGGCCTGTTTTGGGTCATTTGTTTGACCGGTGCTAAGCCGTTTACCGTGACCGTTTTTTCCATATTTTAAAGTCGGTTGAATGGCGAGGATGACAAAGGGTCTAGTGTCGTTGGAGGATTTTTTTCCCTCTTTTAGAGGGGCCCGAAGATCATTTTTTGTCATTTTCGACTCTTTTTCAAAAAGAGCTCCAGGGGCCTATTTTGAGTCATTTGTCTGACCGGTGCTGAGCCGTTTAACATGACCGTTTTTTCCATACTTTAAAGTCGGTTGAATGACGAGTATGACCAAGGGTCTTGTGTCGTTGGAGGATTTTTTCCCTCTTTTGGAGGAGCCCGAAAATCCTTTTTATCATTTTAGACACCTTTTCAAAAAGGGCTATTGAGCACTGTTTTGGGACATTGACCGTTGTTGCGCCGGTTACCGTCACCGTTTTTTCATGTTTTAAAGTTGGGAGAATGACGAGGAAGACCAAGAGCTAGTTTCGTGGGAGGATTTTTTTCCCCTGTTTTAGAGTGGCCCGAAAATCCTTTTTTTTGTCATTTTTGAGACTTTTTTCAAAGAGGGCTCTAGGGAACTGTTTTGGGCCATTTATCTGACCTGTGCTTCGCCGTTTACCGTGACCTTTTTTTCTATTTTTAAAGTCAGGTGAATCACGATGATAAACAAGGGCCTGGTGTAGTTAGAGGATTTTTCCCTCTTTTAGAGGGGCTCGAAAGTCCTTTTTTGTTATTTTTGACACTTTTTCAAATTGGGCTACAAGGGCCTGTTTTATATAAAATACATATATCATGAAAAATACATAAACCATGTTACCACCAGAATTTAATGCCATAGATATTTATACATTCTCGGTTACTCTAAATTCCCGTAGTATATATTTTATTTACTTTTTCTGTCATTCAAAATTTAAGCTATGTGCACATATATATGTGCACCCCCTTATTCCCTTCACACCCACGTTTTCTTCGAAGCTAAACAAAATTGCATGAGGTGTCAAACAATAAAACATGGCTATTAAATTCACTGCCACCACAATAAGCTTGCAACTTAAGTTATCAACGTAGTGTTCTAATCTCATTGATGACGTGTAGAGTTGAAATTTTAAATATTAAAAGTGTTATATAGTTAAAATTATCCATATAACAATCCTTAAATATGCGCCCATCCATTTTGACGGCCAACTCACAATCTATATTTTCTTTATATATAAGCTACTACTAACTATATTTTCTATATCTACTAGTAACTATATTTTCTATATATACAAATTACTAGTAAACTAGTAATTGTTCATATATTTAGATACTATATAAAACTAATAATGGTATATATTCTGAATATGTATATATACAGTATGTGTGTTTATATAATGTTGTTTATTCATCATGATCCCTTATTTCAATAGTCTTTTCACTTGTTATTTTTGACACTTTTTTAAAAAGGCCTCCGGGGCCTGTTTTGGGTCATTTATATAACCGGTGCTACGCTTATTACTGTCACCGTTTTTTTCATATTTTAAAGTTGGATGAAAGACGAGGAAGATCAAGGGTCTGGTGTCGTTGGTGGATGGTTTCCCTCTTTTAGGGTGGCCCGAATATCCTTTTTTCTCATTTTTGACACTTTTTCAAAAAGGGCTCCAGAGGCCTGCTTTGGGTCATTTGTTTGACCGGTGCTGCGCCATTTACCATGACCCTTTTTTTCCATATTTTAAAGTCGGGTGAATGACGAGGATGACCAACGGTCTACTGTCATTGGAGGATTTTTCCCCTCTTTTAGAGGGGCCCGATAATCCCTTTTTGTCATTTTTAACACTTTTTAATAAGGGCTTCAGGGCCCTGTTTTTGGTTATTTATCTGATCGGTGCTACGTAGGTTACCGTCACCGTTTTTTCCATGTTTTAAGGTAGGGAGAATGACGAGGAAGACCAAGGGCCTTGTGTCGTTGCAGGATTTTTTCCCCTCTTTTAGAGGGTCCCGAAGATCCGTTTTTGTCATTTTTGACCCTTTTTCAAAATGGGCTCCATGGGACTGTTCTGGGTCATTTATCAGACCGGTGCAGCGTCGTTTACCGTTATCGTTTTTTTCCATTTTTAAAGTCGGGTGAATGACGAGGATGACCATGGGCCTGGTGTCGTTAGGGGATTTTTTCCCTCATTTAGAGGGGCCCGAATATCATTTTTTGTTATTTTTGACACTTTTTCAAGAGAGCTCTAGGGGCCTGTTTTGGGTCATTTGTCTGACCGGTGCTAAGCTGTTTACCGTGACCGTTTTTTCCATATTTTAAAGTCGGTTGAATGATGAGGATGACCAAGGGTCTGGTGTCGGAGGTTTTTTTTCCCTCTTTTAGAGGGGCCCGAAGATCATTTTTTTTTTTGTCATTTTTGACACTTTTTTCAAAAAGAGCTCCAGGGGCCTATTTTGAGTCATTTGTCTGACCGGTGTTGAGCCGTTTAACATGACCGTTTTTTCCATGTTTTAAAGTCGGTTGAATGACGAGTATGACCAAGGGTCTGGTGTCGTTGGAGGATTTTTTTCCTCTTTTAGAGGGGCCCGAAAATCCTTTTTATCATTTTAGACACCTTTTCAAAAAGGGCTATTGAGCACTGTTTTGGGACATTGACCATTGCTGCGCCGGTTACCATCACCGTTTTTTTCATGTTTTAAAGTTGGGAGAATGACGAGGAAGACCAAGGGCTAGTTTCGTTGGAGGATTTTTTTTCCCAGTTTTAGAGTGGCCTTAAGGTCTTTTTTTTGTCATTTTTGAGACTTTTTTCAAAGAGGGCTCTAGGGAACTGTTTTGGGCCATTTATCTGACCTGTGCTGCGCCGTTTACCGTGACGTTTTTTTCTATATTTAAAGTCGAGTGAATCACGATGATAAACAAGGGCCTGGTGTAGTTAGAGGATTTTTTCCCTCTTTTAGAGGGGCTCGAAAGTCCTTTTTTGTTATTTTTGACACTTTTTCAAATTGGGCTACAAGGGCCTGTTTTATATAAAATACATATATCATGAAAAATACATATACCATGTTACCACCGAATTTAATGCCATAGATATTTATACATTCTCGGTTACTCTAAATTCAGGTAGTATATATTTATTTACTTTTTCTGTCATTCAAAATTTAAGCTATGTGCCCATATATATGTGTACCCCCTTATTCCCTTCACACCCACATTTTCTTCGAAGCTAAACAAAACTGCATGAGGTGTCAAACAATAAAACATGGCTATTAAATTCACTGCCACCACAATAAGCTTGCAACTTAAGTTATCAACGTAGTGTTCTAATCTCATTGATGACGTGTAGAGTTGAAATTTTAAATATTAAAAATGTTATATAGTTCAAGCTATCCATATAACAATCCTTAAATATGCGCCCATCCATTTGTACGGCCAACTCACAATCTATATTTTCTTTATATATAAGCTACTACTACTACTAACTATATTTTCTATATCTACTAGTAACTATATTTTCTATATATAAAAATTACTAGTAAACTAGTAATTGTTCATATATTTAGATACTACGTAAAACTAATAATGGTATATATTCTAAATATGTATATATACAGTATTAGTGTTTATATAACGTTGTTTATTCATCATGATCCCTTATTTCAATAGTCTTTTCACTTGTTATTTTTGACACTTTTTTAAAAAGGCCTCCGGGGCATGTTTTGGGTCATTTATATAACCGGTGCTACGCCTATTACTGTGACCGTTTTTTTTTCATATTTTAAAGTTGGGTGAATGATGAGGAAGACCAAGGGTCTGGTGTCGTTGGTGGATGTTTTCCCTCTTTTAGAGGGGCCCGAATATCCTTTTTTGTCATTTTTTGACACTTTTTCAAAAGGGCTCTAGAGGCCTATTTTGGGTAATTTGTCTGACCGGTGCTGCGCCATTTACCATGACCGTTTTTTCCATATTTTAAACTCGGGTGAATGACGAGGATGACCAACGGTCTAGTGTCATTGGAGGATTTTTTTAGGCTTTTAGAGGGGCCCGATGTCACACCCCCAAAATCCCACCTGCGGAGTACGACCGCTTGGAGGCGTGACTGACCAGGATCCAGCCACCAATCATACTGAACAAGCATATAATGATTATAAAAGTTTAACTAATACGATTGGTGTATCAAAACAATAAAGTTTAAGTTGCAAGCGGAAGCATAAGTTTAAAGTTATAACATAAGTTCCAAAAGTTTCAAGTTTAACATAGTCTTGTAGCAATCCCTGTCCCACAACGATCCTCCTCCATGCAAGCTCCCACTGAGTACCTATGGTCCTGCAAAGCATGTAGTAACGAGTCAACAACTAGTTGAGTGAGTTCACGGGTGGGCGTTCGTTTTAGTTGTTTCGAAAACAGTTTACTTTATCAGGCATCCTGCCGTGGGGGTTACCCCATAGTTTAAAAAGACGTGACCAGTTCATTCCCAGTTACTCCGGCACTCCGGCCGTGGGGGCTACCCCATGTAGTTATCAGGCATTTCGGCCGTGGGGGCTACCCCATGTACATCATCTGGCTCTCCAGCCGTGGGGGCTACCCCATGTGTATACTAGACTCGTTACCGTATCGATTGCTGACTGTAGTCATGTTTATGTGCCCTGAAAACATCAATGTCTATCATCATTGACGTGCCCCAGATCCATTAGTTCACGCCCGTCCTCTGCGGCACGGTGTGAGGCTTGTCAGACCTAAATAGCGCTATCTAACTAATGACCCGCTCGCCATTGGCCCGGCGATTAGTCGATACAAAAAGGAGGGACTTCGTGATAGAGTTTTAGTCTAGTACGTTTATCCGTCCATCCGGACGAGGAATCACATTCCTGAACCACTGACGTCCTACCCAAGGTAGACGAGGAACCCACGTTCCTGAATCCCGTTCCCAACCCAGGGAATCCCATGCTTTGTAAAGGGTGTGAACTCACCTCGGTTTGCTCGGCAGTTAATCACAGAAAGTCAATCAAGTCGCAAGTAGTCAATAACGTCCTAACACGGATATCACGTATAATCAGATTCGAACCAAGTAGTGCACAAATGTTCAACATGTTTGGCAAGCACGTTTAGCAGTAACAGTTAACAGTCAACAGTAGCACATACGGTTCACAAGTTCAGCCCAACTACTTAGGCCCAAACACGTAAAAGCAGTTAACACAGAAGCCCATCAGTCTGGCCCATTAACTAAGGCCCAAAGTGTGGTCTCGAGTCGCAACCGGACTCGCAAGCATGGTCTCGAGTCATGCTGTGTGTTGATCATGGATGGTTGCGAGTCGCAACCGGTGTCGCAACCATGGTTTCGGTTCATCATGCTGAGGTCTCGAGTCGCAACGGGACTCGTATCCTGTGGTTTCGGCTTGTCCTGTTATGGTTGCGAGTCGCAACCGCGTGGTCTCGAGTCATCACGCTGTGGTTGCGAGTCGCAACGGGTGATTGCGAGTCGGTAAGCTGTCGTTTTCAAGTTCACGTGTTGATGCAGGTGTATCAGTCCCATTAGTACAATATAATCAGGCCCAAATCCGGAAACTACCAATAGCATTCCACTAACAGTTTTCCTAATCAGGTCACTAGTCAAAGATGGATCAAAATCACAAGGGTTTTCACATTCTTAACTATCATTCAAAGTGTTCTTCACATATTCAAACACATATTCAACAAGTTCATAACATATTAACCACTTATTCACCCAAAATCATGAACAACTATCAAGATACAATTTTACTAGCATGCATCCTACTTGACAAACATATTCATTAGCCGATTTTCATAGTATAAACACCCAAACTTTTCGGATCTAATCCAAGTGCAACCAATATCATCATTCACCCTTTTTAACATACAATGAACCCATTTTCATTATCAAATATTTATGTATAGTTCAACTCATAACAAGAAACATTCATGAACCGATTTCTTTTCAAAACATTATGTATAACTCATCTTAACATATTGTCACATAATCTCATCTTACAAACATAACATAAACACACTAACATTCAACAAAGCATTAAGAACACTAACCGGTTATGGGTTTCGAGGGTGTGTGAAAAGCTTCCAACCGGGTGTGTGTGTGAGCCGATCCAAGTCCAAAGATCCAAGAATGATGGAGTGTGTTTGTGTTCTAGGGTTTAGGTGAGAGAGAGAAGTAGGAGAGTGTGTGTTGTAATGTTCAACAAAGTGGTAACAAGTAACTAGGGGTGGTGTATTTATAGCCAAGTTCCAAGTGTTGCACCCTTATGGGTTTCGAGTGGGGGTTCACGGCCCAAAGGCCCAACCGGCCAAAGGTTCTCGGCCCAAGGCCCAAAACCGATTACTAGTCACTCGAGACCTCATGGTCTCGAGTCGGGTTCCTTGTTGTTTCGTGTCGGGTTCTCGGTTCACATATAACATGTACACATATATATATAATACACACGTAACAAAGCACTTATCACATAAAAAGGTTCACGTTATCATTTTAACTAGTCACATAACGTACAAGCAAGTTACAACGAAAGGTTCTAGGTTTCGGGTTGTCACATCATCCCCAAGTTGAAAGAAATTTCGTCCCGAAATTTGACGGCACTCACTGAGGAAGCTAGTCAAGTTGTAAGGTTTTCCCGGTTATCCTGGGGTGTCACATCCACCCCCCGTTGATCTGGAATTTCGTCCCGAAATTCCGTAGCTTCAACCTCAGTAGCGTTTGTACTGTTCTCAAACAGTTGGGGATACTTTTGTTTCATCCGATCTTCGCGCTCCCAGGTAAACTCTGGGCCGCGACGTGAGTTCCAACGAACTCGAACAAGAGGTATTCTAGAGCTCTTGAGGACCTTAACATCTCGGTCCGTGATCTCGACAGGTTCTTCGACGAATTTCAACTGTTCGTCGATCGTAAGTTCCTTCAGAGGAACTACGTGCGTCTCATCTGACAGACACTTCTTCAGATTTGACACATGGAAAACGTTGTGAACTGCACCGAGTTCTGCTGGTAATTTCAGTCTGTAGGCCACCTTGCCTATTTTCTCAAGGATTTCAAAAGGTCCAACGTACCGTGGGTTGAGTTTGCCGCGTTTACCAAAACGAACCACACCCTTCCAGGGTGAAACTTTGAGTAATACCCGCTCCCCAACCTGGAGCTCAAGTGGTTTCCTGCCCTTATCGGCGTAGGCCTTCTGACGGTCACGAGCGGCCGCCATGCGTTGTCGTATTTGAGCAATCCGCTCAGTAGTGTCTACCACATGTTCTGGACCAGTGATTTGACTATCCCCCACCTCTGCCCAACAGAGGGGTGACCGGCATTTACGTCCGTACAATGCCTCAAACGGAGCAGCTTTAATGCTGGTGTGGTAGCTGTTATTATACGAGAATTCCACGAGTGGCAGATGTCTTTCCCAGCTGTTGCCAAAGTCGATTACACATGCACGGAGCATGTCTTCTAAAGTCTGAATAGTTCGCTCGGACTGCCCGTCCGTCTGTGGGTGATACGCTGTGCTCATATCAAGACGTGAGCCAAAAGACTTGTGCATTGCCTGCCACAGTTCTGAAGTAAAACGTGCATCTCGATCAGAGATGATAGAAGTGGGCACCCCGTGCCTCGAAACAACTTCCTTGAGGTATATTTCTGCTAAAGTGGAGAATTTATCCGTCTCCTTGATTGCCAAAAAGTGTGCGGATTTTGTGAGTCGATCCACGATCACCCAGATAGTATCGTTTCCGCGCTGTGATCTAGGTAGGCCAGTAACGAAATCCATGGAAATCTGCTCCCATTTCCATTGTGGTATCTCTGGTTGCTGAAGTAGGCCTGAAGGTTTCTGATATTCCGTCTTGACTCGCGCACAAGTCAAACACTTGCTGACATAAGTTGCTATGTGGGCCTTCATGCTAGGCCACCAATACGTGGTTTTAATATCGTGGTACATCTTGTCCGAACCAGGGTGTACCGAGTAGCGAGATTTGTGCGCTTCATCCATCACAAGTTCTCGTAAGTCGCCATAGTGCGGGACCCAAATGCGTCCTGTTACATAATAAGCACCGTCTTCCTTCTGTTCTAAACGTTGTCTTGACCCGCGTAGAGCTTCTGCTCTAACGTTTTCTGGTTTCAGTGCTTCTATCTGAGCAGCTCGTATTTGCGAAGGTAGACTAGAATGGATCGTGAGTTGTAAAGCTCTTACGCGCTTAGGCGTAGTGTCCTTCCGACTGAGGGCGTCTGCCACAACATTGGCCTTGCCCGGGTGATACCTGATAGAGCACTCGTAATCATTCAGCAGCTCGACCCATCGTCGCTGCCGCATATTCAGTTCCTTCTGCTTGAATATGTGTTCTAAACTTCTGTGGTCGGTGTAGATGGCGCACTTGGTTCCGTATAGGTAATGCCGCCATAGTTTAAGTGCGAAAACAACAGCTCCCAGCTCTAAATCATGTGTCGTGTAGTTCTTCTCGTGAACTTTAAGTTGTCGTGAGGCGTAAGCTATGACTTTATCTCGTTGCATCAATACACAACCAAGACCTTGAATTGATGCATCACAGTAAACCACAAAATCTTCTGTGCCCTCTGGCAGTGAAAGGATAGGTGCACTACAAAGTCTATCCTTTAGATGCTGAAAAGCCAACTCTTGTGCATTTCCCCAATGATAAACAACGCCTTTCTGTGTTAACAAAGTGAGAGGCTGCGCGATCTTAGAAAAATCCTTAATGAATCTCCTGTAGTAACCTGCCAATCCCAAGAATTGGCGAATCTCCTTTGGTGTGCGAGGCGCAGGCCAGTTCTTAATAGATTCCACTTTGGATGGATCAACGTGAATCCCATCCTTGTTCACCACATGCCCTAGGAAATGGACCTCTCGAAGCCAGAAGTCGCATTTCGAGAATTTTGCGTAAAGCTGTTCCTTCCGGAGGAGTTCCAGAATAAGTCGTAGATGCTGTTCGTGCTCTTCTTTGCTCTTAGAATAGATCAGGATGTCGTCGATGAAGACTATAACAAACTTGTCCAGGTACGGCTTGCACACTCGATTCATCAAATCCATAAAAACTGCCGGTGCGTTCGTCAGCCCAAACGGCATGACCAGAAACTCATAGTGCCCATATCGAGTCCTAAAGGCCGTCTTAGAGACATCCTCTTCCCGAACTCTCAGCTGGTGATATCCCGATCTCAGATCGATCTTTGAATAGTAGCTCGACCCCTGCAACTGGTCGAACAAGTCGTCAATACGCGGTAGAGGATAACGATTCTTCACAGTCACCTTGTTGAGTTCGCGATAGTCGATACACATTCTGAAGGTACCGTCCTTCTTCTTCACAAATAACACTGGAGCTCCCCAAGGCGATGAGCTAGGACGAATAAAACCTTTATCTAAGAGTTCTTGTAGTTGCGTGGAGAGTTCTTCCAACTCTGATGGCGCTAAACGATAAGGTGCACGGGCTACAGGTGCGGCTCCAGGAGCTAGATCAATCTGAAACTCGACTTGGCGATGGGGCGGAAGACCAGGTAATTCCTCAGGGAATACCTCAGGATAGTCGCGTACAACGGGAAAATCTTCTAACTTCTTCTCCTTCTCTGTGGTATCAGTAACTAAAGCCAAAATCGCAGTGTGGCCCTTTCGTAAGCATTTCTGGGCTTTAAGAAGAGAGATAATGTTCTCAACAGCACTTCTCTTGTCGCCACGAATCATGAGAGGTTCACTACCAAAACCAGGAATACGAACGATCTTCTCGTTGCAAAGAATCTCTGCTCGGTGTTGGGATAACCAATCCATCCCAATGACAACGTCGAAACTACCCAAGACAATAGGAATAAGGTCGATAGAGAAGGTCTGGTTAGCGAGAATAAGCTGACAACCCTTGACTACGTGTGAGGCTTCCAAACTCTTACCATTAGCTAGCTCTACAGTGTGCTTGTCGCTCAGGGGCGTAGGAATACGCTTAAGCATCTTACTAACTTCTAGTGACACATAGCTAGTATCGGCACCCGAATCAATTAAGACTGTAACATAAAAGTCGTCGAGAAGGAACTTACCCGTCACCACGTTGGGATCATTCCTTGCTTCACCTTGACCAATCACGAACACTCGTCCCCTAGCACCATTGTTGTTGTTCCCATTGTTACCATTCCCTTGGTTGTTGTTGTTGTTCTGGTTCAGTTGGGGACAATCCTTCTTGAAGTGGCCTTCAGCTCCACACTGAAAGCACCCTTTGTTGTTACCCTGCTGCTGTCGCTGGTTCTGCTGAGGTTGCTGACGATTCTGATTGACGGGGTATGCGCTTCTGCAATCCTTTGCAACATGACCAGGCTTGTTGCACCGATGACAGTTGCCCCTGGTGCATGGCCCACTGTGATGTAAGCTGCAGCGATTGCATTTGGGGTGATTCCCCTTGTATCCACCATGACTTTGACCACTAGATGACTGCTGACCGGGGCTCTTGTGATCATCCGTCTTTCTCTGCTGAGACTGGGTTTGCACTGAAGTTGAACCCCTGCTTGAAGTTCCATCCCATTTCCGTTTATCCCCACTAGAAGCACCAGAAGTAGTTGCAGCACCTATACGCTTCGGTAACTTGTTCTGCTCCACCGCTTGGTCAGTGAGACGGTGAGCCAACTGTACAACCTGCTGGATAGTAGTCAACCTCGCTGAAGTCACATGACTTTGGATCTCTGGCACCAAGCCCTTGAGATAGAGTTCAATTCGCTTATACGGAGGATCCACCATAGTAGGACACAACAAGGCAAGCTCATGCGATCTCTTAGTGTATGCCTCGATTTCTGATCCCGACATCTTAAGATTGTAGAACTCATCTTCCAGTTTGT